>NW_027515785.1:0-600000 GCF_048772815.1 Callospermophilus lateralis
ACATTTTCAACAGGGTTGAGTTTCAATATATAAATTAGGAAAAAACAAATATGTAGTCACCAATAGGAGTGACAATTGACAGCATTAGGCAACCTGGACATGGATGTTTTTAGAAATCCATGTTCACTTTCCATTTAGGCTTTGGTACAATCATAAGTGTGACCTTTCCATTTTTGTCCAGAATATTACTGTGATAATGAGGTGACATGAGTATTTCTTTCACCATTTCTGGGAGCAATATATTGAAGATGTAAAATTAGAATCGGGGGTACAAATAGGTGTACCTGTTTCTATGAACATCGAGAAAAACCACGAATAGACCATACTGTGAATAAATAATATAACTTTTTTGAACTTTAAATAATGAATTGAACTGATATCTGAAAAATAAAAGGAAATTGTATATTGATATACAATCATTCATTCCAACAAGTTATATATCTAATGGAAATATTAGTGTTTTGGTTTATCATGAAGAGTGTGTGAGTTTTGCTTCAAAATGATTATGGAAATTCAAAATAATGTGTTTGGAAAGAAGTCTCATGAAAAGACCAGTCAAGAAACCCTGACAATACATGTGTTCTGAAGCAAGAAGTGATTAATGTTGAAACAAATGCCTATTAATTTGTGAACTTGTGGATGAAATGTATATCCTATGATGTGCAAATCTGAAGAAACAATAATGTACCAGTGTCGAATACAAATGAATGGCAAATTACATATCATGTCCCATAGGAGTCTACTTGCATTGATGTTAGACTGGGTCAGATACTGTAGAATAATTAGGATTTGTATGCACCCTTCACTGAAGTTAGTAGTCAGTACTAGGAAACAAATATGTATTTCAGGTGGATGAATATTTCTGATTATAATCTTGTGAAAAGCTGATAATAAATCAACATACATGAACATGAATGAATTTAGAGAGTGTATACTAGACACATATATTTCATATTTGGAAAACTTTGGAGAGTATATCTATATCTATATCTATACACACACACACACACACACACACACACACACACAAACACACACAACACTCACAGACATTAAAAAGTACCAATATAAATGCCAATGGAAATTCATCAGTAAATATATATCATCCACAGATGCAAAAATATTTATGTTACTGAACATGAGTTTATGTATAATGTTGTTCTTCTAGGACGATCTCTTATAGGTTGAATTTTCATTTCCAACCGCATTTAGGAGGAGTGAACACTTCTCACAATTTGTATCTGCCAAGACATCCACCTTACAAAAATGTACGTGTGATACCTGGTAGGATTCTATATATGCAT
This sequence comes from Callospermophilus lateralis, assembly GCF_048772815.1. Lineage (NCBI taxonomy): Eukaryota > Metazoa > Chordata > Mammalia > Rodentia > Sciuridae > Callospermophilus > Callospermophilus lateralis. The sequence goes on from NW_027515785.1 coordinate 1,305, forward strand.
ATAAATATACATGTGTGAATAGGCTACAGAAATTGGAATCAAGTATTCACATATTTGTTAAGTTTAAAAACACATGGTGAATATTTCAATTAAAATTTGACTAGATGTATAACTCCTACCTTATATGATGCAAATGTCAAGTCCTACTATAGAACATGTCTCTTCTGAAGTGCTTGCATTTCAATTGTGTTGGGGTAATTTTCCCCATTATATTAGGATGAATAGTCTGAGTCTACTAGGTATGGGTTAGTGTCAGGGATTCAGTACTTCGAATGAAAAATTGGAAAATGAATCCAATGTGTATGTAAATATATGCTGCACAAATATCCTCCCGCTCTCATCCAAAACAATGCCTTGACATTACCTTCACCCCAAGTAAGACACAATTAGAGGAGAAGAGTTACACAATCAGTGAATACATATCTGAAATGGAAAATGCTCAGGAGTTCACAACCTTGGAGGTGGTTTAGGAGTTTCCAAAAGTAAGGGACATGGTAAACACTCCACAAACATGTAACTCTGCTGGCCTAAAAACTTTTTGAGAAACTGCCTCTGAGCTTCCGCACTTGAAATGTATGTTGTTTTCATGAGATTTGGCTTCCTTTGTAGTGAGACCATTAAAGCTGGGTCTGGATCTATGTGACCTGGAGGACATGGTTTCTTATTTTCCAATGAACAAGATGAAGCAGTGCTGAATCCTCTCTTTATAGGTAAACTGAGGCCACTGGGGACTAAGTGTCTCCCCGTCTCCCCGTGTGGACTGTGAAGCCATTTGGTCCTCTTCCACTTTTTGTGGTGTTTAGGCTGCTGCACTGTGAGTTTGGTATTTGTTTCACGAAATACTAGCAGCTAAACTGGGACACAGTGCTGGAGGGAGTTCTGTCACGTGTGGTGGGTCAGGGTCTGCAAGAGAATGCACCAACTAGGCTTCTATCTCTCACAGCTTGCCCCATTGCCCCCTTGTCCATATCAACCTGATTCTTAATTTTCCTCTTAAAACTCTCCATATAACAAGATGCCTTTACATATAAGGGTCTGCTGGCAGCAACATGTCAGTTACAAGCCATTTGGAATCCAATGGTAGATGCACATGGTCCTACCACGGATGTTTTATCAAACGCCTCCCCACCACTGCTCTCGACCCACTTCTCAGCAGGCTCCAAATTACTGGCATCTCTGTTCTACACCATTTTCATGAAACTCAGTAAATCAAGGCACTGTCTGGTATACTCATGATCAGCAACAGGACATCCAATGTTTCTCCAGTGCCACCTGGTCATAGGAATTTCAAAAATTTCATGGTATTTATCTAGCCATTTTTCAAGCATGAAGTTGGAGGCACTGTCTGTTTCAATTCATTAGGCAAACATTAAATGGTTAGGAAGCTCATTTCAATGAAATCTCTGGAGAACTGTCACAGGCAAGGCTTCCCAAAGAATGGACAAAACGTCACATTAGGCCAGGCCCATTGAGGTCAACAATGTGAGGTCCATGTGTGTTTTGACTCTCAATTATGGCTGCCATTTCTTTAAGAATAAAATCATGTGATATCCTTGCTGAGATTCCCAGGCCTCTGTGGAAATCTACCAAGGGCCTAGGTCTCAGTTTCCAAGAGCGACTTTCATGCGTGGCCTCTTAAAATCCCAACAAAATTCATGGCAATGCTTCTCTGAGTTCAGTTCCAAAACCCAGTGTCTAAGGGGAATCACACCAGATTTCAAGCCCACGTGGACCCAGTCATTTTTTCCAATGCCACACAAATGACCAACATTAAAACCAAAACACTCCCACATGGCCCTCACCTTATTCCATATAGTCAATCATCTTAACCTCTGGCTGGAGGTTTCCATGAGGGACGCAGCCCAAGACAGTGTCCAAAATCAGCTCGTTTGCCCCTCATTTGCCTAAAGTCAGGGTAGCCTGGACACCGTTGCTGTGAACCAGGAGTGAACAAATAAGCCTGCCGTTAATACTTCTGTGTTTCTCCAATTTGAGGCCTACTGATTTTAGGTATGGATTCTTTAGGTGATTTAGAGTCATGCGAAAACACAAGCACCTCTGCAGGGCTTTAAGAACTCATTTGATCCAAAGAATCCCTATTCTCATTTGTTGGAGTGCAGGAACCTAACAGAGGAAGGCAAGAGACTTCATCCACAATGAATGATATTTTTTTGCCATTTTGGTTTTGGAAGCTAACATGGGATCATTGTTAAGATTCATCAGGTGCTGAGAATCTAAGTCACAGCCACACACAGGTCCAAGAGGCTGATAAAGACACATCCCTTTCCAAAGCAATTAAACAAAGAGCCACAGGTGAGGCCCATTCATTTCCATTTGAAAACTGTTTTCTTCAAGCTTCACAAAGGGGTGGCCTGAGGCAAAGACCTTCCTGACATTCAGTGCAACACAACAATAAGTAAGCAAAAGGCCCAAAGCAGGGTTTCTGCACTGAGACTTTCCTGGTCACACAGAAATCTGAGTTTTCTGAGATGCTCGCCATTCTCTTCAGCTATCCAGTACATGGCCATGTCACAGAGCTTGGAGGTGGTACATATTTTGGACACAATTCCCTGAGCCTATTCTGGAGAGTGGCCAGAATTCAGGAAGAAAACAACAACTTAGAAAGATAGCAGGTGTTGCACATCGATAAGACAAGCTGCAGTCCATTCATATGTTGGGCAGGATGAATTATGGGAAGATTTATACTAGACAGGACACATCCATTAATGCATTCTCTTTTCTAATGTCTACAACAACGGACACAGTGGGATACACATAAACAGAAACACTCGCCTTGTCAAATGACTTACTAGAAACTGTCTGCTCCAAACCAAACAAACCGCCTTTTCGATCTATTCTCAGAACATGAGACAAAACAACAAACCCACACCCACTCCCACAAAGGCACCTCCTTCCCCCAAGTAGGTCTGTGACTATCCGGAGTGTCCTCTGACTGGTGGGCCATACTATGTTCCCCCGAAATGGCCTGTCTTCTCTCAGATCTTGTTTCCTTGACCAACTCTGTGAAGATGTCAGGAAAAAGTGGTTAGCCACTACCTGTTTTCTCAGGAAAGGTCCATCTTCAGAGCTCTCCTGGCATTTGGCCATCCTCACATCATTAGGTACCAAGAAAACTGACTCTGTCCTTGGTAAATCCAAACAAGTGAGCCCACTGGGCCTGGGACTGGGACTGCCTCTGGGTGCCTGGCTTCTTGGATACCAAGTTCAGAGAGTTCCATCACCAAGGAAATGAGGTATGTCACATTCTTTGGAACTGAATGAGGTCACTGCCTTGGCAACCACTTTGTCCTAACGGTTGCTTCCAAGGGTTACATAAGATGGAGGTTTCCCCTACTTCCTGTGACACTTTCATAAGGTAGAATGTATATCAACCATTGGCACCCGGGAACAGCTCTCCACTCAGGCCTGGATTGTTCCACCTTGTCTACAATAAGAAGAGAGAGGCAGATTCAGACACATCCCTTCATCCTGACCAGGTTGTTTGCCATGGAAGATGACTTTTGCTCTCTCAGGTGCTTCATACCTGCCTACAACTTCTCCAGGTATCATTTGTGCATGGACATTTGAGGTTCTCATCTGGTGGAAGATCCCCAACTTTCCTGTATTGTAAGAACACCTCTGTCCCTGCTCTTCTGTAAAATGATTGAGGAAACAGTGTATACTTGGGGTTAAAAACAGGTTTGATTTGGTGACGAATGATTCTGTGCGATGAATAATGGGACTGGGAACCTGCAATATTTCCAAGAATATAGAGGTGAAATATAAGTATGAAAAAAGAAATCTAGGTATGCTTTGAAGCCCAGAAGGGTTTTGCCCTTGATTGGGATACTTAGCTTTGAATTATGTTCTGCAAAGATGTCTCAGATAATTTGATATACAACGGCATAGGACCTTGTACATTGGATGATTGAATTTAGAAGAGAACATCCAGTCAAAAAGGGATATTCAGTAGGATTAGGAAGATAGTCGGTAGGTTTAGGAAGACGAGTGAGTATAGGATTTGGACCAAAAGTTCTTTAGCAATAGACTTTTGGTGATAGAGTGAATGTAAATGTCAGCACATATGAAGAGTCAGACACTCTGTTGAACTGGGGAAAATATGTAGAAAAGCAGATATCAATGGAAACATTATGAAATCAGGCAAAGTATAAAGTGAGGGATAGAATTAGACATTTTCAACAGGGTTGAGTTTCAATATATAAATTAGGAAAAAACAAATATGTAGTCACCAATAGGAGTGACAATTGACAGCATTAGGCAACCTGGACATGGATGTTTTTAGAAATCCATGTTCACTTTCCATTTAGGCTTTGGTACAATCATAAGTGTGACCTTTCCATTTTTTGTCCAGAATATTACTGTGATAATGAGGTGACATGAGTATTTCTTTCACCATTTCTGGGAGCAATATATTGAAGATGTAAAATTAGAATCGGGGGTACAAATAGGTGTACCTGTTTCTATGAACATAGAGAAAAACCACGAATAGACCATACTGTGAATAAATAATATAACTTTTTTGAACTTTAAATAATGAATTGAACTGATATCTGAAAAATAAAAGGAAATTGTATATTGATATACAATCATTCATTCCAACAAGTTATATATCTAATGGAAATATTAGTGTTTTGGTTTATCATGAAGAGTGTGTGAGTTTTGCTTCAAAATGATTATGGAAATTCAAAATAATGTGTTTGGAAAGAAGTCTCATGAAAAGACCAGTCAAGAAACCCTGACAATACATGTGTTCTGAAGCAAGAAGTGATTAATGTTGAAACAAATGCCTATTAATTTGTGAACTTGTGGATGAAATGTATATCCTATGATGTGCAAATCTGAAGAAACAATAATGTACCAGTGTCGAATACAAATGAATGGCAAATTACATATCATGTCCCATAGGAGTCTACTTGCATTGATGTTAGACTGGGTCAGATACTGTAGAATAATTAGGATTTGTATGCACCCTTCACTGAAGTTAGTAGTCAGTACTAGGAAACAAATATGTATTTCAGGTGGATGAATATTTCTGATTATAATCTTGTGAAAAGCTGATAATAAATCAACATACATGAACATGAATGAATTTAGAGAGTGTATACTAGACACATATATTTCATATTTGGAAAACTTTGGAGAGTATATCTATATCTATATCTACACACACACACACACACACACACACACACAACACTCACAGACATTAAAAAGTACCAATATAAATGCCAATCGAAATTCATCAGTAAATATATATCATCCACAGATGCAAAAATATTTATGTTACTGAACATGAGTTTATGTATAATGTTGTTCTTCTAGGACGCTCTCTTATAGGTTGAATTTTCATTTCCAACAGCATTTAGGAGGAGTGAACACTTCTCACAATTTGTATCTGCCAAGACATCCACCTTACAAAAATGTACGTGTGATACCTGGTAGGATTCTATATATGCATATAAATATACATGTGTGAATAGGCTACAGAAATTGGAATCAAGTATTCACATATTTGTTAAGTTTAAAAACACATGGAGAATATTTCAATTAAAATTTGACTAGATGTATAACTCCTACCTTATATGATGCAAATGTCAAGTCCTACTATAGAACATGTCTCCTCTGAAGTGCTTGTATTTCAATTGTGTTGGGTTAATTTCCCCCATTATATTAGGATGAATAGTCTGAGTCTACTAGGTATGGGTTAGTGTCAGGGATTCAGTACTTCGAATGAAAAATTGGAAAATGAATCCAATGTGTATGTAAATATATGCTGCACAAATATCCTCCCGCTCTCATCCAAAACAATGCCTTGACATTACCTTCACCCCAAGTAAGACACAATTAGAGGAGAAGAGTTACACAATCAGTGAATACATATCTGGAATGGAAAATGCTCAGGAGTTCACAACCTTGGAGGTGGTTTAGGAGTTTCCAAAAGTAAGGGGCATGGTAAACACTCCACAAACATGTAACTCTGCTGGCCTAAAAACTTTTTGAGAAACTGCCTCTGAGCTTCCGCACTTGAAATATATGTTGTTTTCATGAGATTTGGCTTCCTTTGTAGTGAGACCATCAAAGCTGGGTCTGCATCTCTGTGACCTGGAGGACATGGTTTCTTATTTTCCAATGAACAAGATGAAGCAGTGCTGAATCCTCTCTTTATAGGTAAACTGAGGCCACTTGGGACTAAGTGTCTCCCCGTCTCCCCGTGTGGACTGTGAAGCCATTTGGTCCTCCTCCACTTTTTGTGGTGTTTAGGCTGCTGCACTGTGAGTTTGGTATTTGTTTCACGAAATACTAGCAGCTAAACTGGGACACAGTGCTGGAGGGAGTTCTGTCACGTGTGGTGGGTCAGGGTCTGCAAGAGAATGCACCAACTAGGCTTCTATCTCTCACAGCTTGCCCCATTGCCCCCTTGTCCATATCAACCTGATTCTTAATTTTCCTCTTAAAACTCTCCATATAACAAGGTGCCTTTACATATAAGGGTCTGCTGGCAGCACCATGTCAGTTACAAGCCATTTGGAATCCAATGGTAGATGCACATGGTCCTACCACGGATGTTTTATCAAACGCCTCCCCACCACTGCTCTCGACCCACTACTCAGCAGGCTCCAAATTACTGGCATCTCTGTTCTACACCATTTTCATGAAACTCAGTAAATCAAGGCACTGTCTGGTATACTCATGATCAGCAACAGGACATCCAATGTCTCTCCAGTGCCACCTGGTCATAGGAATTTCAAAAATTTCATGGTATTTATCTAGCCATTTTTCAAGCATGAAGTTGGAGGCACTGTGGGTTTCAATTCATTAGGCAAACATTAAATGGTTAGGAAGCTCATTTCAATGAAATCTCCGGAGAACTGTCACAGGCAAGGCTTCCCAAAGAATGGACAAAACGTCACATTAGGCCAGGCCCATTGAGGTCAACAATGTGAGGTCCATGTGTGTTTTGACTCTCAATTATGGCTGCCATTTCTTTAAGAATAAAATCATGTGATATCCTTGCTGAGATTCCCAGGCCTCTGTGGAAATCTACCCAGGGCCTAGGTCTCAGTTTCCAAGAGCGACTTTCATGCGTGGCCTCTTAAAATCCCAACAAAATTCATGCAATGCTTCTCTGAGTTCAGTTCCAAAACCCAGTGTCTAAGGGGAATCACACCAGATTTCAAGCCCACGTGGACCCAGTCATTTTTTCCAATGCCACACAAATGACCAACATTAAAACCAAAACACTCCCACATGGCCCTCACCTTATTCCATATAGTCAATCATCTTAACCTCTGGCTGGAGGTTTCCATGAGGGACGCAGCCCAAGACAGTGTCCAAAATCAGCTCGTTTGCCCCTCATTTGCCTAAAGTCAGGGTAGCCTGGACACCGTTGCTGTGAACCAGGAGTGAACAAATAAGCCTGCCGTTAATACTTCTGTGTTTCTCCAATTTGAGGCCTACTGATTTTAGGTATGGATTCTTTAGGTGATTTAGAGTCATGCGAAAACACAAGCACCTCTGCAGGGCTTTAAGAACTCATTTGATCCAAAGAATCCCTATTCTCATTTGTTGGAGTGCAGGAACCTAACAGAGGAAGGCAAGAGACTTCATCCACAGTGAATGATATTTTTTTGCCATTTTGGTTTTGGAAGCTAACATGGGATCATTCTTAAGATCCATCAGGTGCTGAGAATCTAAGTCACAGCCACACACAGGTCCAAGAGGCTGATAAAGACACATCCCTTTCCAAAGCAATTAAACAAAGAGCCACAGGTGAGGCCCATTCATTTCCATTTGAAAACTGTTTTCTTCAAGCTTCACAAAGGGGTGGCCTGAGGCAAAGACCTTCCTGACATTCAGTGCAACACAACAATAAGTAAGCAAAAGGCCCAAAGCAGGGTTTCTGCACTGAGACTTTCCTGGTCACACAGAAATCTGAGTTTTCTGAGATGCTCGCCATTCTCTTCAGCTATCCAGTACATGGCCATGTCACAGAGCTTGGAGGTGGTACATATTTTGGACACAAATCCCTGAGCCTATTCTGGAGAGTGGCCAGAATTCAGGAAGAAAACAACAACTTAGAAAGATAGCAGGTGTTGCACATCGATAAGACAAGCTGCAGTCCATTCATATGTTGGGCAGGATGAATTATGGGAAGATTTATACTAGACAGGACACATCCATTAATGCATTCTCTTTTCTAATGTCTACAACAACGGACACAGTGGGGTACACATAAACAGAAACACTCGCCTTGTCAAATGACTTACTAGAAACTGTCTGCTCCAAACCAAACAAACCGCCTTTTCGATCTATTCTCAGAACATGAGACAAAACAACAAACCCACACCCACTCCCACAAAGGCACCTCCTTCCCCCAAGTAGGTCTGTGACTATCCGGAGTGTCCTCTGACTGGTGGGCCATACTATGTTCCCCCGAAATGGCCTGTCTTCTCTCAGATCTTGTTTCCTTGACCAACTCTGTGAAGATGTCAGGAAAAAGTGGTTAGCCACTACCGGTTTTCTCAGGAAAGGTCCATCTTCAGAGCTCTCCTGGCATTTGGCCATCCTCACATCATTAGGTACCAAGAAAACTGACTCTGTCCTTGGTAAATCCAAACAAGTGAGCCCACTGGGCCTGGGACTGGGACTGCCTCTGGGTGCCTGGCTTCTTGGATACCAAGTTCAGAGAGTTCCATCACCAAGGAAATGAGGTATGTCACATTCTTTGGAACTGAATGAGGTCACTGCCTTGGCAACCACTTTGTCCTAACAGTTGCTTCCAAGGGTTACATAAGATGGAGGTTTCCCCTACTTCCTGTGACACTTTCATAAGGTAGAATGTATATCAACCATTGGCACCCGGGAACAGCTCTCCACTCAGGCGTGGATTGTTCCACCTTGTCTACAATAAGAAGAGAGAGGCAGATTCAGACACATCCCTTCATCCTGACCAGGTTGTTTGCCATGGAAGATGACTTTTGCTCTCTCAGGTGCTTCATACCTGCCTACAACTTCTCCAGGTATCATTTGTGCATGGACATTTGAGATTCTCATCTGGTGGAAGATCCCCAACTTTCCTGTATTGTAAGAACCCCTCTGTCCCTGCTCTTCTGTAAAATGATTGAGGGAACAGTGTATACTTGGGGTTAAAAACAGGTTTGATTTGGTGACGAATGATTCTGTGCGATGAATAATGGGACTGGGAACCTGCAATATTTACAAGAATATAGAGGTGAAATATAAGTATGAAAAAAGAAATCTAGGTATGCTTTGAAGCCCAGAAGGGTTTTGCCCTTGATTGGGATACTTAGCTTTGAATTATGTTCTGCAAAGATGTCTCAGATAATTTGATATACAATGGCATAGGACCTTGTACATTGGATGATTGAATTTAGAAGAGAACATCCAGTCAAAAAGGGATATTCAGTAGGATTAGGAAGATAGTCGGTAGGTTTAGGAAGACGAGTGAGTATAGGATTTGGACCAAAAGTTCTTTAGCAATAGACTTTTGGTGATAGAGTGAATGTAAATGTCAGCACATATGAAGAGTCAGACACTCTGTTGAACTGGGGAAAATATGTAGAAAAGCAGATATCAATGGAAACATTACGAAATCAGGCAAAGTATAAAGTGAGGGATAGAATTAGACATTTTCAACAGGGTTGAGTTTCAATATATAAACTAGGAAAAAACAAATATGTAGTCACCAATAGGAGTGACAATTGACAGCATTAGGCAACCTGGACATGGATGTTTTTAGAAATCCATGTTCACTTTCCATTTAGGCTTTGGTACAATCATAAGTGTGACCTTTCCATTTTTTGTCCAGAATATTACTGTGATAATGAGGTGACATGAGTATTTCTTTCACCATTTCTGGGAGCAATATATTGAAGATGTAAAATTAGAATCGGGGGTACAAATAGGTGTACCTGTTTCTATGAACATAGAGAAAAACCACGAATAGACCATACTGTGAATAAATAATATAAATTTTTTGAACTTTAAATAATGAATTGAACTGATATCTGAAAAATAAAAGGAAATTGTATATTGATATACAATCATTCATTCCACCCAGTTATATATCTAATGGAAATATTAGTGTTTTGGTTTATCATGAAGAGTGTGTGAGTTTTGCTTCAAAATGATTATGGAAATTCAAAATAATGTGTTTGGAAAGAAGTCTCATGAAAAGACCAGTCAAGAAACCCTGACAATACATGTGTTCTGAAGCAAGAAGTGATTAATGTTGAAACAAATGCCTATTAATTTGTGAACTTGTGGATGAAATGTATATCCTATGATGTGCAAATCTGAAGAATCAATAATGTACCAGTGTCGAATACAAATGAATGGCAAATTACATATCATGTCCCATAGGAGTCTACTTGCATTGATGTTAGACTGGGTCAGATACTGTAGAATAATTAGGATTTGTATGCACCCTTCACTGAAGTTAGTAGTCAGTACTAGGAAACAAATATGTATTTCAGGTGGATGAATATTTCTGATTATAATCTTGTGAAAAGCTGATAATAAATCAACATACATGAACATGAATGAATTTAGAGAGTGTATACTAGACACATATATTTCATATTTGGAAAACTTTGGAGAGTATATCTATATCTATATCTATACACACACACACACACACACACACACACACACAACACTCACAGACATTAAATTACCAATATAAAAGCCAATCGAAATTCATCAGTAAATATATATCATCCACAGATGCAAAAATATTTATGTAACTGAACATGAGTTTATGTATAATGTTGTTCTTCTAGGATGCTCTCTTATAGGTTGAATTTTCATTTCCAACAGCATTTAGGAGGAGTGAACACTTCTCACAATTTGTATCTGCCAAGACATCCACCTTACAAAAATGTACGTGTGATACCTGGTAGGATTCTATATATCCATATAAATATTCATGTGTGAATAGGCTACAGAAATTGGAAACAAGTATTCACATATTTGTTAAGTTTAAAAACACATGGAGAATATTTCAATTAAAATTTGACTAGATGTATAACTCCTACCTTATATAATGCAAATGTCAAGTCCAACTATAGAACATGTCTCCTCTGAAGTGCTTGTATTTCTATTGTGTTGGGTTAATTTTCCCCATTATATTAGGAAGAATAGTCTGAGTCTACTAGGTATGGGTTAGTGTCAGGGATTCAGTACTTATAATGAAAAATTGGAAAATGAATCCAATGTGTATGTAAATATATGCTGCACAAATATCCTCCCGCTCTCATCCAAAACAATGCCTTGACATTACCTTCACCCCAAGTAAGACACAATTAGAGGAGTAGAGTTACACAATCAGTGAATACATATCTGGAATGGAAAATGCTCAGGAGTTCACAACCTTGGAGGTGGTTTAGGAGTTTCCAAAAGTAAGGGGCATGGTAAACACTCCACAAACATGTAACTCTGCTGTCCTATAAACTTTTTGAGAAACTGCCTCTGAGCTTCCGCACTTGAAATATATGTTGTTTTCATGAGATTTGGCTTCCTTTGTAGTGAGACCATCAAAGCTGGGTCTGCATCTCTGTGACCTGGAGGACATGGTTTCTTATTTTCCAATGAACAAGATGAAGCAGTGCTGAATCCTCTCTTTATAGGTAAACTGAGGCCACTGGGGACTAAGTGTCTCCCCGTCTCCCCGTGTGGACTGTGAAGCCATTTGGTCCTCCTCCACTTTTTTTTTTTTTAATTTTTTATTATTTTTTTTAGTTATACATGACAGTAGGATTCATTTTGACATAATTATGAAAGCATGCAATATATCTCATTCTAATTCAGTCCCCAGTACCCCTCCTTCCCCTTCTCTCCCCCTAATCTCGTCTCTTCCTTTCTGCCATTTACCCATAGTTATTTTTTAAAAATTCATTTCTTGTGGATGTACATGATGGTGAGATATTCACTGTGGTGTATTCATAGATGTAGACAGGAAACTTGTGTCAATTCATTCCACTGTCTTTCTTTTTCCCATCCTTCCTCCCTTCCTTTCCCCTTTGTCTACTCCATTGAACTTCAATGGTTCTCCTCCTGCCCCACCCCACGTATTGTAGGTTAGCTTTCCACAAAGCAGAAAAAACATTCGACCTTAGGTTTTAGGGATTTGCTTATTTCACTAAGCATGATAATCTTCAGATTCGTCCATTTACTAGCAATAGTCATAAAGTCTTTCTTAATGTCTGAGTAATACTCCATTGTGTATATATACCATGCTTTCTTTCCCATTCATATGTTAAAGGGCACTTAAGTTGGCTCCATAGCTTAGCTATTGTGAATTGTGCTGCTATAAACATTGATGTGGCTGCTGATTTTAAATCCTTTGGCTATATACCAAGGTGTGGAAAACTGGGTCAAATGTTGGTTCCATCCCTAGTATTTTTTTTATTTATTTATTTTTTTTATTTTTTTTATTGGTTGTTCAAAACCCTACAAAGCTCTTGACATATCATATTTCATACATTAGCATACATTAGCTTCAAGTGAGTTATGAACTCCCTTTTTTACCCCAAGTACAGATTGCAGAATCACATGGGTTACACATCCACATTTTCACACAATACCATAATAGTAACTGTTGTATTCTGCTACCTTTCCTATCCTCTACTATTCCCCCTCCCCTCCCCTCCCATCCTCTCTCTCTACCCCCTATACTGTAATCCATTTCTCACCCCGTTCATTTTCCTATTCCACCTACAACCTCTTATATGTAATTTAGTATAACAATGAGGGTCTCCCTCCGTTTCCATGCAATTCCCCTTTTCTCTCCCTTTCCCTCCCACCTCATGTCTCTGTTTAATGTTAATCTTTTCTTCCTGCTCTTCCTCCCTGTTTTATTCTTAGTTGCTCTCATTATATCAAAGATGACATTTGGTATTTGTTTTTTAGGGATTGGCTAGCTTCACTAAGCATAATCTGCTCTAGTGCCATCCATTTCCCTGCAAATTCCAAGATTTTGTCATTTTTTAGTGCTGCGTAATACTCCATGGTGTATAGATGCCACATTTTTTTAATCCATTCATCCATTGAAGGGCATCTGGGTTGGTTCCACAATCTAGCTATTGTAAATTGTGCTGCTATGAACATCGATGTGGCAGTATCCCTGTAATACGCTCTTTTAAGGTCTTTAGGGAATAGTCCGAGAAGGGCAATAGCTGGGTCAAATGGTGGTTCCATTCCCAGCTTTCCCAGGAATCTCCATACTGCTTTCCAAATTGGCCGCACCAATTTGCAGCCCCACCAGCAATGTACAAGAGAACCCTTTTCCCCACATCCTCGCCAGCACTTGTTGTTTGATTTCATAATTGCTGCCAATCTTACTGGAGTGAGATGGTATCTTAGGGTGGTTTTGATTTGCATTTCTCTGACTGCTAGCGATGATGAGCACTTTTTCATGTACTTGTTGATTGATTGTATGTCCTCCTCTTAGAAGTTTCTGTTCAGGTCTTTGGCCCATTTGTTGACTGGGTTATTTGTTATCTTATTGTCTAATTTTTTGAGTTCTTTGTATATTCTGGATATTAGGGCTCTATCTGATGTGTGAGGAGTAAATCTTTGTTCCCATGATGTAGGCTCCCTATTTACTTCTCTTATTGTTTCTCTTGCTGTGAAAAAACTTTTTAGTTTAAGTAAGTCCCATTTGTTGATTCTTGCTATTAAATCTTGTGCTATGGGTGTCCTATTAAGGAATTTGGAGCCCGACCCCACTATATGTAGATCGTAGCCAACTCTTTCTTCTATCAGTCGCAGAGTCTCTGATTTGTTATCAAGGTCTTTGATCCATTTTGAGTTAACTTTTGTGCATGGTGAGAGGAGGGGGTTCAGTTTCATTTTGTTGCATATGGATTTCCAGTTTTCCCAACACCATTAGTTGAAGATGCTATCCTTCCTCCATTGCATGTTTTTAGCCCCTTTATCAAATATAAGATAGTTGTAACTTTGTGGATTGGTCTCTGTGTCCTCTATTCTGTACCATTTGTCCACCCGCCTGTTTTGGTACCAGTACCATGCTGTCTTTGTTACTATTGCTCTGTAATATAGTTTGAAATCTGGTATCGCTATACCGCCTGATTCGCACTTCCTGCTTAGAATTGCTTTTGCTATTCTGGGTCTTTTATTTTTCCATATGAATTTCATGATTGCTTTGTCTATTTCTACAAGCAATGCCTTTGGGATTTTGATTGGCATTGCATTAAACCTATATAGAACTTTTGGTAATATCGCCATTTTGATGATGTTAGTTCTGCCTATCCATGAACAGGGTATATTTTTCCATCTTCTAAGATCTTCTTCTACTTCTCTCTTTAGGGTTCTGTAGTTTTCATTGTATAAATCTTTCACCTCTTTTGTTAGGTTGATTCCCAAGTATTTTATTTTTTTTGAGGATATTGTGAATGGAGTGGTTTTCCTCATTTTCATTTCAGAAGTTTTGTTGCTGATATACAGGAATACCTTTGATTTATGTGTGTTGATTTTATAACCTGCTACTTTGCTGAATTCATTTATTAGTTCTAGTAGTTTTTTTGTAGACCCTTTTGGGTCTTCTAGGTATAAAATCATGTCATCCGCAAATAATGATAATTTAAGTTCTTCTTTTCCAATTTTTATGCCTTTAATTTCTTTTGTCTGTCTAATTGCTCTGGCCAGTGTTTCGAGAACTATATTGAATAGAAGTGGTGATAGAGGGCATCCCTGTCTTGTTCCAGATTTTAGAGGGAATGCCTTCAATTTTTCTCCATTCAGAATGATGCTAGCCTGAGGCTTAGCATAGATAGCTTTTACAATGTCAAGGTAATTTCCTGTTATCCCTAGTTTTTCTAATGTTTTGAACATAAAGGGATGCTGTATTTTGTCGAATGCTTTTTCTGCGTCTATCGAGATGATCATATGGTTCTTATCTTTAAGTCTATTGATGTGGTGAATAACATTTATTGATTTCCATATATTGAACCATCCTTGCATCCCAGGGATGAATCCTACTTGATCATGGTGCACAATTTTTTTGATGTGCCTTTGTATCCGATTCGCCAGAATTTTATTGAGGATTTTTGCATCTAGGTTCATCAGGGATATTGGTCTGTAATTTTCTTTCTTTGAGGTGTCTTTGTCTGGTTTCGGAATCAACGTGATGTTGGCCTCATAGAATGAATTTGGAAGAGCTCCCTCTTTTTCTATTTCCTGAAATAACTTGAAAAGTATTGGTATTAATTCTTCTTTAAAAGTTTTGTAAAACTCCACTGTATACCCATCCGGTCCTGGGCTTTTCTTGGTGGGTAGTCTCTTGATTGCTTCTTCAATTTCCTCCATTGATATTGGTCTGTTCAAATTGTGTATCCTCCTGACTCAGTCTGGGCAAATCATATGTCTTAAGAAATTTATCGATGTCTTCACTATCTTCTATTTTATTGGAATATAGGTTTTCAAAATAATTTCTAATTGTCTTCTGTATTTCTGTAGCATCTGTTGTGATATTGCCTTTTTCATCCCGTATGTTAGTAATTTGAGTTCTCTCTCTTCTTCTCTTCGTTATCATGGCTAAGGGTCTGTCAATCTTGTTTATTTTTTCGAAGAACCAACTTTTAGTTTTGTTGATTTTTTCAATAGTTTCTTTTGTTTCAATTTCGTTGATTTCCGCTCTGATTTTAATTATTTCTTGCCTTCTGCTGCATTTGCTGTTGTTTTGTTCTTCCTTTTCCAGGGATTTGAGATGAAGTGTGAGCTCATTTATTTGTTGGTTTTTCTTTTTTTTGAGGAATGACCTCCAGGCGATGAATTTCCCTCTTAAAACTGCTTTCATTGTGTCCCATAGATTCCGATAAGTTGTGTCTGTATTTTCATTTATCTCTAAGAATTTTTTGATTTCCTCCTTTATGTCTTCTGTAACCCATTGATCATTCAGTAACATATTGTTCATTTTCCATGTGATATAGGATTTTCCCATCCTTCTTTTATCATTGATTTCCAGTTTCATTCCATTATGATCAGATAAAATGCATGGTATTATCTCCACCCCTTTATATTTACTGAGGTTTGCCCTATGGCATAATATATGGTCTATTTTTGAGAAGGATCCATGTGCTGCTGAGAAAAAAGTATATCCACTTGATGATGGTTGATATATTCTATATACGTCAGTTAAGCCTAGGTTATTGATTGTGTTATTTAGATCTATAGTTTCTTTATTCAACTTTTGTTTGGAGGATCTGTCCAATGGTGAGAGAGGTGTGTTGAAGTCACCCATAATTATTGTATTGTGGTCTATTTGATTCTTGAACTTGAGGAGAGTTTGTTTTATGAACGTCACAGCACCATTATTTGGTGCATAAATATTGATAATTGTTATGTCTTGTTGGTGAATGGTTCCTTTTAACAGTGTATAATGGCCTTCCTTATCCCTTTGGATTAACTTAGTCTTGAAGTCGATTTTGTTCGATATGAGGATGGCCACACCTGCTTGTTTGCGAGGACCGTGTGCATGGTATATTTTTTCCCAACCTTTCACCTTCAGCCTGTGTATGTCTTTTCCTGTCAGATGTGTCTCCTGGAGGCAGCATATTGTTGGATTTGTTTTTTTAATCCATGTTACCAGTCTATGTCGCTTTATTGGAGAGTTTAAACCATTAATGTTTAGAGTTACTATTGCTATATGGTTTGTACTTCCATCCATGTTTGATTATTTGTCTCTCTCTCTTTTTTTTTTTTAATTTAGTTTATTTCTCCATGATTAGCTTTCCCCCCTCCGTCAGTCTTTACTGGGGCACTTCCCACTGTTGGCTTTGGTTATTGTTTCTCATTTCTTCCTCGTGTAGTGTTTTGCCCAAGATATTCTGCAATGCTGGTTTTCTGGCTGCAAATTCTTTTAGCTTTTGTTTATCATGAAAGATTTTTATTTCGTTGTCGTACCTGAAGCTTAATTTTGCTGGATACAGAATTCTTGGTTGGCATCCATTGTCTTTCAGTGTTTGAAATACGTTGTTCCAGGATCTTCTCGCTTTCAGTGTCTGAGATGAAAAATCTGCTGTTAACCTTATTGGTTTACCCCTGAATGTAATCTGCCTCCTTTCTCTTGTAGCTTTTAATATTTTCTCTTTGTTCTGTATATTGGATATCTTCATAACAATGTGTCTTGGCGTTGGTCTACTTTGATTTTGTATGCTTGGTGTTCTGTATGCATCTACAATTTGTATATCTGTTTCCTTTTTTGTTTCTGGAAAGTTTTCTGTAATTATTTCATGTAGTAGATTACACATTCCCTTGGTTTGAATCTCTGTGCCTTCCTCTATCCCAATCACTCATAAATTTGGTTTTTTAATGTTATCACATATCTCTTGGATGCTTCTCTCGTGATTTTTAACCAGCCTATCAGAGTTGGCTAGACTCTTTTCAAGATGATATATTTTGTCTTCATTATCTGACGTTCTGGCTTCTACTTGCTCCACTCTGTTAGTGATACTCTCATTTGAGTTTTTAATTTGGTTTATAAGTTCCTTCATTTCTAAGATTATTGTCTGATTCTTTTTTATAATCTCTATCTCCTGATAAAGATGCTTAACTTCTTCTTTTATCTGTTTTTGTAATTCGTTCTCAATGTGTTCTTTTGCTGCTTGAATTTGCTGTCTCGTATCCTCTTTAAGGTTCCATTCCATCTGTCTAAGGTATTCCTTGAGGTCTTTATATGACCATTTTTCTGATGAATCTATATTCTCCTGGGTATTTAGGCCTTCCTGCATTGTTTGTACTCCTTTCTTTCCTTGCTTTTTCATATTGCTTCTTGTTCTGTTTGACTACTGAGTTGTTGATTACTCCTATAAATTTATTTGCTGCTTGGGAGGAAAGGTATTATAGGGGGAGGGAATAAGTCACCAAGGAGAATGAGAGTAAGCAGGCAGAATTCAAGGAAGGGGGAATATGAGAATTGAAAATAAATGCAAAGACAGAAGAAAAGAAGAGAGAGAGAAAGGAATCAGAAAATTAAAAAGAATTAAAAAGCAATCATAATTGCAATAATAAAAATGAAAATTAGTATTAAAAAATAAGATAAAATGAATTAATAAAAATTTGGGGAAAACAACAACAAAAACAAAACAAAACCAATAAAAAAAATTTAATACATGCAGTCTTTTAGACTCATCAATTCAGATTGTTAACTACAATTCTGGTATGAGAGAGATCTTCCATAGTGTGAATAAAACAGGAGTCCAGAGAAAAGAAAAAAAAAAAAAATGCAGTCTTAGAGTTCGATTCACTATTCTTCCAGTAGGTGGAGCTGTGCCCACCGGGCCATGCTTCTCCTCTCAGTAGGCGGGAGCCAAT
This sequence comes from Callospermophilus lateralis, assembly GCF_048772815.1. Classification (NCBI taxonomy): domain Eukaryota; kingdom Metazoa; phylum Chordata; class Mammalia; order Rodentia; family Sciuridae; genus Callospermophilus; species Callospermophilus lateralis. The sequence continues at coordinate 19,680 of NW_027515785.1, forward strand.
TGCTGTGCATCAGCTCTTCCTCCGGGACTGGGCGGGTCTCTAATCCTGAGTGCACTGGTGAAGCTCACCACAATATTGGCTACACACCAAGTCTGCATTTCCTGTGAGCCCTGTTTTCAAGAACGCCTGGGCACATTCTCCCTGTTTGCCATTCCCTTGGACCCTAAGTTGGTAGAGCTTGGGGCTGAGAACCCCCAGCGAATTTGCTTGCCCTCTGGTAGCCACGCCCCTGGAAGCTGGTGAAAGAGACCTCAGTTGTCAGCACTGGTGATAGCGGTAGCCGGAATTCCGCGCCTCGGGTCACGCGCGCCACTCCTGATTCCCCCGTGCAAGAGCCGGGCGGGCGGGGCCTTTAGCAGCGCCCGGCAGGGGTTGGGGGTTGGGGTGGTTGTTTCCAGTGCCGAACCACCAAAGGCGGCTCACAGAGCTGGGAAGGCAGGACCCAGCCTTCCTACTCGCTGCAATGTGTGAGCAGCGGTTTTTCGGCTGAGCCAGCGGGACCGCGCCCCAGTGGGAGCTGTTTACACGAGCGCAGCGGGGCAGGGGTGGGGGGTGGGGGTCGATGTTCACAGCGCCAAGCCGGTGGGGTGGGGAGGGGGTGATCGGAAGGGGTGGTCGTTTGCAGCGCCGAACCGCCTCTGCGCTAGGCCGGCTAGGGCCCAAGCAGGCTGTGGCCGTTTGTAAGTATGCTGCAAAGTGTGTGCAGCAGCAGGGGTTCGGCGTTGGCCGTGAGTTTCTGCTGAGTTTCACTCGCTGAGATTCACTCCTCTGGGACAAAGTGACCCCTCTTATAGACTTACTAATTCCCGGCAGGTCTCCTTTCAGCGGAATTTTGCTAGAAGTCCCTCAGCAGGCCGCATGCAGGTGAATTAATGGTCCTCTCTGCTCCCGTTCCTGCGGAGGTATTGAAAGTGCTGCCTCCTTGCCGGCAGCCATGTTGGGTCTCTCTCCTCCACTTTTTGTGGTGTTTAGGCTGCTGCACTGTGAGTTTGGTATTTGTTTCACGAAATACTAGCAGCTAAACTGGGACACAGTGCTGGAGGGAGTTCTGTCATGTGTGGTGGGTCAGGGTCTGCAAGAGAATGCACCAACTAGGCTTCTATCTCTCACAGCTTGCCCCATTGCCCCCTTGTCCATATCAACCTGATTCTTAATTTTCCTCTTAAAGCTCTCCATATAACAAGATGCCTTTACATATAAGGGTCTGCTGGCAGCACCATGTCAGTTACAAGCCATTTGGAATCCAATGGTAGATGCACATGGTAATACCACGGATGTTTTATCAAACGCCTCCCCACCACTGCTCTAGACCCACTACTCAGCAGGCTCCAAATTACTGGCATCTCTGTTCTACACCATTTTCATGAAACTCAGTAAATCAAGGCACTGTCTGGTATACTCATGATCAGCAACAGGACATCCAATGTTTCTCCAGTGCCACCTGGTCATAGGAATTTCAAAAATTTCATGGTATTTATCTAGCCATTTTTCAAGCATGAAGTTGGAGGCACTGTGGGTTTCAATTCATTAGGCAAACATTAAATGGTTAGGAAGCTCATTTCAATGAAATCTCTGGAGAACTGTCACAGGCAAGGCTTCCCAAAGAATGGACAAAACGTCACATTAGGCCAGGCCCATTGAGGTCAACAATGTGAGGTCCATGTGTGTTTTGACTCTCAATTATGGCTGCCATTTCTTTAAGAATAAAATCATGTGATATCCTTGCTGAGATTCCCAGGCCTCTGTGGAAATCTACCCGGGGCCTAGGTCTCAGTTTCCAAGAGCGACTTTCATGCGTGGCCTCTTAAAATCCCAACAAAATTCATGGCAATGCTTCTCTGAGTTCAGTTCCAAAACCCAGTGTTTAAGGGGAATCACACCAGAGTTCAAGCCCACGTGGACCCAGTCATTTTTTCCAATGCCACACAAATGACCAACATTAAAACCAAAACACTCCCACATGGCCCTCACCTTATTCCATATAGTCAATCATCTTAACCTCTGGCTGGAGGTTTCCATGAGGGACGCAGCCCAAGACAGTGTCCAAAATCAGCTCGTTTGCCCCTCATTTGCCTAATGTCAGGGTAGCCTGGACACCATTGATGTGAACCAGGAGTGAACAAATAATCCTGCCGTTAATACTTCTGTGTTTCTCCAATTTGAGGCCTACTGATTTTAGGTATGGATTCTTTAGGTGATTTGGAGTCATGCGAAAACACAAGCACCTCTGCAGGGCTTTAAGAACTCATTTGATCCAAAGAATCCCTATTCTCATTTGTTGGAGTGCAGGAACCTAACAGAGGAAGGCAAGAGACTTCATCCACAATGAATGATATTTTTTTGCCATTTTGGTTTTGGAAGCTAACATGGGATCTTTCTTAAGATCCATCAGGTGCTGAGAATCTAAGTCACAGCCACACACAGGTCCAAGAGGCTGATAAAGACACATCCCTTTCCAAAGCAATTAAACAAAGAGCCACAGGTGAGGCCCATTCATTTCCATTTGCAAACTGTTTTCTTCAATCTTCACAAAGGTGTGGCCTGAGGCAAAGACCTTCCTGACATTCAGTGCAACACAACAATAAGTAAGCAAAAGGCCCAAAGCAGGGTTTCTGCACTGAGACTTTCCTGGTCACACAGAAATCTGAGTTTTCTGAGATGCTCGCCATTCTCTTCAGCTATCCAGTACATGGCCATGTCACAGAGCTTGGAGGTGGTACATATTTTGGACACAAATCCCTGAGCTTATTCTGGAGAGTGGCCATAATTCAGGAAGAAAACAACAACTTAGAAAGATAGCAGGTGTTGCACATCGATAAGACAAGCTGCAGTCCATTCATATGTTGGGCAGGATCAATTATGGGAAGATTTATACTAGACAGGACACATCCATTAATGCATTCTCTTTTCTAATGTCTACAACAACGGACACAGTGGGATACACATAAACAGAAACACTCGCCTTGTCAAATGACTTACTAGAAACTGTCTGCTCCAAACCAAACAAACCGCCTTTTCGATCTATTCTCAGAACATGAGACAAAACAACAAACCCACACCCACTCCCACAAAGGCACCTCCTTCCCCCAAGTAGGTCTGTGACTATCCGGAGTGTCCTCTGACTGGTGGGCCATACTATGTTCCCCCGAAATGGCCTGTCTTCTCTCAGATCTTGTTTCCTTGACCAACTCTGTGAAGATGTCAGGAAAAAGTGGTTAGCCACTACCTGTTTTCTCAGGAAAGGTCCATCTTCAGAGCTCTCCTGGCATTTGGCCATGCTCACATCATTAGGTACCAAGAAAACTGACTCTGTCCTTGGTAAATCCAAACAAGTGAGCCCACTGGGCCTGGGACTGGGACTGCCTCTGGGTGCCTGGCTTCTTGGATACCAAGTTCAGAGAGTTCCTTCACCAAGGAAATGAGGTATGTCACATTCTTTGGAACTGAATGAGGTCACTGCCTTGGCAACCACTTTGTCCTAACAGTTGCTTCCAAGGGTTACATAAGATGGAGGTATCCCCTACTTCCTGTGACACTTTCATAAGGTAGAATGTATATCAACCATTGGCACCCGGGAACAGCTCTCCACTCAGGCCTGGATTGTTCCACCTTGTCTACAATAAGAAGAGAGAGGCAGATTCAGACACATCCCTTCATCCTGACCAGGTTGTTTGCCATGGAAGATGACTTTTGCTCTCTCAGGTGCTTCATACCTGCCTACAACTTCTCCAGGTATCATTTGTGCATGGACATTTGAGGTTCTCATCTGGTGGAAGATCCCCAACTTTCCTGTATTGTAAGAACCCCTCTGTCCCTGCACTTCTGTAAAATGATTGAGGGAACAGTGTATACTTGGGGTTAAAAACAGGTTTGATTTGGTGACGAATGATTCTGTGCGATGAATAATGGGATTGGGAACCTGCAATAATTACAAGAACATAGAGGTGAAATATAAGTATGAAAAAAGAAATCTAGGTATGCTTTGAAGCCCAGAAGGGTTTTGCCCTTGATTGGGATACTTAGCTTTGAATTATGTTCTGCAAAGATGTCTCAGATAATTTGATATACAATGGCATAGGACCTTGTACATTGGTTGATTGAATTTTCAAGAGAACATCCAGTCAAAAAGGGATATTCAGTAAGATTAGGAAGATAGTCGGTAGGTTTAGGAAGACGAGTGAGTATAGGATTTGGACCAAAAGTTCTTTAGCAATAGACTTTTGGTGATAGAGTGAATGTAAATGTCAGCACATATGAAGAGTCACACACTCTGTTGAACTGGGGAAAATATGTAGAAAAGCAGATATCAATGGAAACATTACGAAATCAGGCAAAGTATAAAGTGAGGGATAGAATTAGACATTTTCAACAGGGTTGAGTTTCAATATATAAATTAGGAAAAAACAAATATGTAGTCACCAATAGGAGTGACAATTGACAGCATTAGGCAACCTGGACATGGATGTTTTTAGAAATCCATGTTCACTTTCCATTTAGGCTTTGGTACAATCATAAGTGTGACCTTTCCATTTTTTGTCCAGAATATTACTGTGATAATGAGGTGACATGAGTGTTTCTTTCACCTTTTCTGGCAGCAATATATTGAAGATGTAAAATTAGAATCGGGGGTACAAATAGGTGTACCCTGTTTCTATGAACATAGAGAAAAACCACGAATAGACCATACTGTGAATAAATAATATAACTTTTTTGAACTTTAAATAATGAATTGAACTGATATCTGAAAAATAAAAGGAAATTGTATATTGATATACAATCATTCATTCCAACCAGTTATATATCTAATGGAAATATTAGTGTTTTGGTTTATCATGAAGAGTGTGTGAGTTTTGCTTCAAAATGATTATGGAAATTCAAAATAATGTGTTTGGAAAGAAGTCTCATGAAAAGACCAGTCAAGAAACCCTGACAATACATGTGTTCTGAAGCAAGAAGTGATTAATGTTGAAACAAATGCCTATTAATTTGTGAACTTGTGGATGAAATGTATATCCTATGATGTGCAAAAACTGAAGAAACAATAATGTACCAGTGTCGAATACAAATGAATGGCAAATTACATATCATGTCCCATAGGAGTCTACTTGCATTGATGTTAGACTGGGTCAGATACTGTAGAATAATTAGGATTTGTATGCACCCTTCACTGAAGTTAGTAGTCAGTACTAGGAAACAAATATGTGTTTCAGGTGGATGAATATTTCTGATTATAATCTTGTGAAAAGCTGATTATAAATCAACATACATGAACATGAATGAATTTAGAGAGTGTATACTAGACACATATATTTCATATTTGGAAAACTTTGGAGAGTATATCTATATCTATATCTATACACATACACACACACACACACACACAGCACTCACAGACATTAAAAAGTACCAATATAAATGCCAATCGAAATTCATCAGTAAATATATATCATCCACAGATGCAAAAATATTTATGTTACTGAACATGAGTTTATGTATAATGTTGTTCTTCTAGGACGCTCTCTTATAGGTTGAATTTTCATTTCCAACAGCATTTAGGAGGAGTGAACACTTCTCACAATTTGTATCTGCCAAGACATCCACCTTACAAAAATGTACATGTGATACCTGGTAGGATTCTATATATGCATATAAATATACATGTGTGAATAGGCTACAGAAATTGGAAACAAGTATTCACATATTTGTTAAGTTTAAAAACACATGGATCATATTTCAATTAAAATTTGAATAGATGTATAACTCCTACCTTATATGATGCAAATGTCAAGTCCAACTATAGAACATGTCTCTTCTGAAGTGCTTGTATTTCTAATGTGTTGGGTTAATTTTCCCCATTATATTAGGATGAATAGTCTGAGTCTACTAGGTATGGGTTAGTGTCAGGGATTCAGTACTTCGAATGAAAAATTGGAAAATGAATCCAATGTGTATGTAAATATATGCTGCACAAATATCCTCCCGCTCTCATCTAAAACAATGCCTTGACATTACCTTCACCCCAAGTAAGACACAATTAGAGGAGAAGAGTTACACAATCAGTGAATACATATCTGGAATGGAAAATGCTCAGGAGTTCACAACCTTGGAGGTGGTTTAGGAGTTTCCAAAAGTAAGGGGCATGGTAAACACTCCACAAACATGTAACTCTGCTGGCCTAAAAACTTTTTGAGAAACTGCCTCTGAGCTTCCGCACTTGAAATATATGTTGTTTTCATGAGATTTGGCTTCCTTTGTAGTGAGACCATCAAAGCTGGGTCTGGATCTATGTGACCTGGAGGACATGGTTTCTTATTTTCCAATGAACAAGATGAAGCAGTGCTGAATCCTCTCTTAATAGGTAAACTGAGGCCACTGGGGACTAAGTGTCTCCCCGTCTCCCCGTGTGGACTGTGAAGCCATTTGGTCCTCCTCCACTTTTTGTGGTGTTTAGGCTGCTGCACTGTGAGTTTGGTATTTGTTTCTCGAAATACTAGCAGCTAAACTGGGACACAGTGCTGGAGGGAGTTCTGTCACGTGTGGTGGGTCAGGGTCTGCAAGAGAATGCACCAACTAGGCTTCTATCTCTCACAGCTTGCCCCATTGCCCCCTTGTAAATATCAACCTGATTCTTAATTTTCCTCTTAAAACTCTCCATATAACAAGATGGCTTACATATAAGGGTCTGCTGGCAGCACCATGTCAGTTACAAGCCATTTGGAATCCAATGGTAGATGCACATGGTCCTACCACGGATGTTTTATCAAATGCCTCCCCACCACTGCTCTAGACCCACTACTCAGCAGGCTCCAAATTACTGGCATCTCTGTTCTACACCATTTTCATGAAACTCAGTAAATCAAGGCACTGTCTGGTATACTCATGATCAGCAACAGGACATCCAATGTTTCTCCAGTGCCACCTGGTCATAGGAATTTCAAAAATTTCATGGTATTTATCTAGCCATTTTTCAAGCATGAAGTTGGAGGCACTGTGGGTTTCAATTCATTCGGCAAACATTAAATGGTTAGGAAGCTCATTTCAATGAAATCTCTGGAGAACTGTCACAGGCAAGGCTTCCCAAAGAATGGACAAAACATCAAATTAGGCCAGGCCCATTGAGGTCAACAATGTGAGGTCCATGTGTGTTTTGACTCTCAATTATGGCTGCCATTTCTTTAAGAATAAAATCATGTGATATCCTTGCTGAGATTCCCAGGCCTCTGTGGAAATCTACCCGGGGCCTAGGTCTCAGTTTCCAAGAGCGACTTTCATGCGTGGCCTCTTAAAATCCCAACAAAATTCATGGCAATGCTTCTCTGAGTTCAGTTCCAAAACCCAGTGTCTAAGGGGAATCACACCAGAGTTCAAGCCCACGTGGACCCAGTCATTTTTTCCAATGCCACACAAATGACCACCATTAAAACCAAAACACTCCCACATGGCCCTCACCTTATTCCATATAGTCAATCATCTTAACCTCTGGCTGGAGGTTTCCATGAGGGACGCAGCCCAAGACAGTTTCCAAAATCAGCTCGTTTGCCCCTCATTTGCCTAATGTCAGGGTAGCCTGGACACCGTTGCTGTGAACCAGGAGTGAACAAATAAGCCTGCCGTTAATACTTCTGTGTTTCTCCAATTTGAGGCCTACTGATTTTAGGTATGGATTCTTTAGGTGATTTAGAGTCATGCGAAAACACAAGCACCTCTGCAGGGCTTTAAGAACTCATTTGATCCAATGAATCCCTATTCTCATTTGTTGGAGTGCAGGAACCTAACAGAGGAAGGCAAGAGACTTCATCCACAATGAATGATATTTTTTTGCCATTTTGGTTTTGGAAGCTAACATGGGATCATTCTTAAGATCCATCAGGTGCTGAGAATCTAAGTCACAGCCACACACAGGTCCAAGAGGCTGATAAAGACACATCCCTTTCCAAAGCAATTAAACAAAGAGCCACAGGTGAGGCCCATTCATTTCCATTTGAAAACTGTTTTCTTCAAGCTTCACAAAGGGGTGGCCTGAGGCAAATACCTTCCTGACATTCAGTGCAACACAACAATATTAAGCAAAGGCCCAAAGCAGGGTTTCTGCACTGAGACTTTCCTGGTCACACAGAAATCTGAGTTTTCTGAGATGCTCGCCATTCTCTTCAGCTATCCAGTACATGGCCATGCCACAGAGCTTGGAGGTGGTACATATTTTGGACACAAATCCCTGAGCCTATTCTGGAGAGTGGCCAGAATTCAGGAAGCAAACAACAACTTAGAAAGATAGCAGGTGTTGCACATCGATAAGACAAGCTGCAGTCCATTCATATGTTGGGCAGGATGAATTATGGGAAGATTTATACTAGACAGGACACATCCATTAATGCATTCTCTTTTCTAATGTCTACAACAACGGACACAGTGGGATACACATAAACAGAAACACTCGCCTTGTCAAATGACTTACTAGAAACTGTCTGCTCCAAACCAAACAAACCACCTTTTCGATCTATTCTCAGAACATGAGACAAAACAACAAACCCACACCCACTCCCACAAAGGCACCTCCTTCCCCCAAGTAGGTCTGTGACTATCCGGAGTGTCCTCTGACTGGTGGGCCATACTATGTTCTTCCGAAATGACCTGTCTTCTCTCAGATCTTGTTTCCTTGACCAACTCTGTGAACATGTCAGGAAAAAGTGGTTAGCCACTACCTGTTTTCTCAGGAAAGGTCCATTTTCAGAGCTCTCCTGGCATTTGGCCATCCTCACATCATTAGGTACCAAGAAAACTGACTCTGTCCTTGGTAAATCCAAACAAGTGAGCCCACTGGGCCTGGGACTGGGACTGCCTCTGGGTGCCTGGCTTCTTGGATACCAAGTTCAGAGAGTTCCATCACCAAGGAAATGAGGTATGTCACATTCTTTGGAACTGAATGAGGTCACTGCCTTGGCAACCACTTTGTCCTAACAGTTGCTTCCAAGGGTTACATAAGATGGAGGTTTCCCCTACTTCCTGTGACACTTTCATAAGGTAGAATGTATATCAACCATTGGCACCCGGGAACAGCTCTCCACTCAGGCTTGGATTGTTCCACCTTGTCTACAATAAGAAGAGAGAGGCAGATTCAGACACATCCCTTCATCCTGACCAGGTTGTTTGCCATGGAAGATGACTTTTGCTCTCTCAGGTGCTTCATACCTGCCTACAACTTCTCCAGGTATCATTTGTGCATGGACATTTGAGGTTCTCATCTGGTGGAAGATCCCCAACTTTCCTGTATTGTAAGAAACCCTCTGTCCCTGCACTTCTGTAAAATGATTGAGGGAACAGTGTATACTTGGGATTAAAAACAGGTTTGATTTGGTGATGAATGATTCTGTGCGATGAATAATGGTATTTGGAACCTGCAATATTTACAAGAATATAGAGGTGAAATATAAGTATGAAAAAAGAAATCTAGGTATGCTTTGAAGCCCAGAAGGGTTTTGCCCTTGATTGGGATACTTAGCTTTGAATTATGTTCTGCAAAGATGTCTCAGATAATTCGATATACAATGGTATAGGACCTTGTACATTGGATGATTGAATTCAGAAGAGAACATCCAGTCAACGGGATATTCAGTAGATTTGGAAGATAGTCGGTAGGTTTAGGAAGAAGAGTGAGTATAGGATTTGGACCAAAAGTTCTTTAGCAATAGACTTTTGTTGATAGAGTGAATGTAAATGTCAGCACATATGAAGAGTCAGTCACTATGTTGAACTGGGGAAAATATGTAGAAAAGCAGATATCAATGGAAACATTACGAAATCAAGCAAAGTATAAAGTGAGGGATAGAATTAGACATTTTCAACAGGGTTGATTTTCAATATATAAATTAGGAAAAAACAAATATGTAGTCACCAATAGGATTGACAATTGACAGCATTAGGCAACCTGGACATGGATGTTTTTAGAAATCCATGTTCACTTTCCATTTAGGCTTTGGTACAATCATAAGTGTGACCTTTCCATTTTTTGTCCAGAATAATACTGTGATAATGAGTTGACATGAGTATTTCTTTCACCATTTCTGGGAGCAATATATTGAAGATGTAAATTTAGAATCGGGGGTACAAATAGGTGTACCCTGTTTCTATGAACATAGAGAAAAACCACGAGTAGACCACACTGTGAATAAATAATATAACTTTTTTGAACTTTAAATAATGAATTGAACTGATATCTGAAAAATAAAAGGAAATTGTATATTGTATATATACAATCATTCATTCCAACCAGTTATATATCTAATGGAAATATTAGTGTTTTGGTTTATCATGAAGAGTATGTGAGTTTTGCTTCAAAATGATTATGGAAATTCAAAATAATGTGTTTGGAAAGAAGTCTCATGAAAAGACCAGTAAAGAAACCCTGACAATACATGTGTTCTGAAGCAAGAAGTGATTAATGTTGAAACAAATGCCTATTAATTTGTGAACTTGTGGATGAAATGTATATCCTATGATGTGCAAAAACTGAAGAAACAATAATGTACCAGTGTCGAATACAAATGAATGGCAAATTACATATCATGTCCCATAGGAGTCTACTTGCATTGATGTTAGTCTGGGTCAGATACTGTAGAATAATTAAGATTTGTATGCACCCTTCACTGAAGTTAGTAGTCAGTACTAGGAAACAAATATGTGTTTCAGGTGGATGAATATTTCTGATTATAATCTTGTGAAAAGTTGATTACAAATCCACATACATGAACATGAATGATATAGAGAGTGTATATTAGACACTTATATTTTATATTTTGAAAAATTTAGAGAGTATATCTATATCTATATCTATATCTATATCTATCTATCTATCTATATCTATATCTATATCTCTATATATATATATATATACACACACACACACAAACACATACACACACACAACACTCACAGACATTAAAAAGTACCAATATAAATGCCAATCTGAATTCATCAGTAAATATACATCATCCACAGAGGCAAAAATATTTATTTTCCTGAACATGAGTTTATGTATAAAGTTGTTCTACTAGGACGCTCTTTTATAGGTTGAATTTTCATATCCAACACTTCTCACAATTTGTATCTGCCAAGACTGCCACCTCACAAAAATGTACGTGTGATACCTGGTAGGATTCTATATATGCATATAAATATACATGTGTGAAGAGGCTACAGAAGAGGGAAACAAGAATTCACATATTTGTTAAGTTTAAAAACACATGGAGAATATTTCAATTAAAATTTGTCTAGATTTATAACCCCTACCTTATATAATGCAAATGTCGAGTCCAACTATACAACATGTCTCCTCTGAAGTGCTTGTATTTCTATTGTGTTGTGTTAATTTCCCCCATTATATTAGGATGCATAGTCTGAGTCTACTAGGTATGGGTTAGTGTCAGGGATTCAGTACTTCGAATGGAAAATTGGAAAATGAATCCAATGTGTATGTAAATATAGGCTGCACAAATATCCTCCCGCTCTCATCCAGAACAATGCCTTGACATTACCTTCACCCCAAGTAAGACAAAATTAGAGGAGAAGTGTTACAAAATCAGTGAATACATATCTGGAATGGAAAATGCTCAGGAGTTCACAACCTTGGAGGTTGTAGAGGAGTTTTCAAAACTAGGGGACAGGGTCAACACTCCAAAAACATGGAGCTCTGCTGGCCTAAAAACTTTTTGAGAAACTGCCTCTGAGCTTCCGCACTTGAAATATATGTTGTTTTCAGGAGATTTGGCTTCCTTTGTAGTGAGACCATCAAAGCTGGGTCTGCATCTATGTGACCTGGAGGACATGGTTTCTTATTTTCCAATGAACAAGATGAAGCAGTGCTGAATCCTCTTTTTGTAGGTAAACTGAGGCCACTGGGGACTAAGTGTCTCCCCGTGTGGACTGTGAAGCCATTTTTTCCTTCTCCTCTTTTTGTGTTTTCTTTGCTGCTGCACTGTGAGTTTGGTATTTGTTTCACGAAATACTAGGAGATAAACTGGGACACAGTGCTGGAGGGAGTTCTGTCATGTGTGGTGGGTCAGGGTCTGTAAGAGAATGCACCAACTATGCTTCTATCTCTCACAGCTTGCCCCATTGTCCCCTTGTCCATATCAACCTGATTCTTAATTTTCCTCTGCTAACTCTCCATATAACAAGATGCCTTTACATATAAGGGTCTGCTGGCTGCACCATGTCAGTTACAAGCCATTTGGAATCCAATGGTAGATCCACATGGCCCTACCACGGATGTTTTATCAAACACCTCCCCACCACTGCTCTAGACCCACTACTCAGCAGGCTCCAACATACTGGCATCTCTGTTCTACACCATTTTCATGAAACTCAGTAAATCAAGGCACTGTCTGGTATACTCATGAACAGCAATAGGACATCCAATGTTTCTCCAGTGCCACCTGGTCATAGGAATTTCAAAAATTTCATGGTATTTATCTAGCCATTTTTCAAGCATGAAGTTGGAGGCACTGTGGGTTTCAATTCATTCAGCAAACATTAAATGGTGAGGAAGCTCATTTCAATGAAATCTCTGGAGAAATCTCACAGGCAAGGCTTCCCAAAGAGTGGACAAAATGTCACATTAGGCCAGGCCCATTGAGGTCTACAATGTGAGGTCCATGTGTGTTTGACTCTCAACTATGGATGCCATTTCTTTAAGAATAAAATCATGTGATATCCTTGCTGAGATTCCCAGGCCTCTGTGGAAATCAACCCGGGGCATAGGTCTCAGTTTCCAAGAGTGACTTTCATGCGTGGCCTCTTAAAATCCCAACAAAATTCATAGCAATCCTTCTCTGAGTTCAGTTCCAAAACCCAGTGTCTAATAAGAATCACACTAGAGTTCAAGCCCACGTGGAACCAGTCATTTTTTCCAATGCCACACAAATGACCAAAATTAAAACCAAAACACTCACACATGGCCCTCATTTATTCCATATAGTCAATGATCTTAACCTCTGGCTGGAGGTTTCCAAGAGGGGCGCAGCCCAAGACAGTGTCCAAAATCAGCTCGTTTGCCCCTCATTTGCCTAAAGTCAGCGTAGCCTGGACATCGTTGCTGTGAACCAGGAGTGAACAAATAAGACTGCCATTAATACTTTTGTGTTTCTCCAATTTGAGGGCTACTGATTTTAGGTATAGATTCTTTAGGTGATTTAGAGTCATGCGATAACACAAGCACCTCTGTAGGGCTTTGAAGAACTCATTTGACTCACAGAATCCCTATTCTCATTTGTTGGAGTGCAGGAACCTAACAGTGGAAGGCAAGAGACTTCATCCACAATGAATGATATTTTTTGCCATTTTGGTTTTGGAATCTCACATGGGATCATTCTTAAGATCCATCAGGTGCTGAGAATCTAAGTCACAGCCACACACAGGTCCAAGAAGCTGATAAAGACACATCCCTTTCCAAAGCAATTAAACAAAGAGCCACAGGTGAGGCCCATTCATTTCCATTTGAAAACTGTTTTCTTCAGACTTCACAAAGGGGTGGCCTGAGGCAAAGACTTTCCTGACATGCAGTGCAACATAAGAATAAGTAAGCAAAAGGCCCAAAGCAGGGTTTCTGCACTGAGACTTTCCTGGTCACACTGATATCTGAGTTTTCTGAGATGCTCGCCATTCTCTTCAACTATCCTTTACATGGCCATGTCACAGAGCTTGGAGGTGGTACATATTTTGGACACAAATCCATGAGCCTATTCTGGAGAGTTTCCAGAATTCAGGAAGAAAACAACAACTCAGAAAGATAGCAGGTGTTGCACATCGATAAGACAAGCTGCAGTCCATTCATATATTGGGCAGGATGAATTATGGGAAGATTTATACTAGACAGGACACATCCATTAATGCATTCTCTTTTCTAATGTCTACATCAACGGACACAGTTGGATACACAGAAACAGGAAACACTCGCCGTGTCAAATGACTTACTAGAAACTGTCCACTCCAAACCAAAGAAAACGCCTTTCCTATCTATTCTCAGAACATGAGACAAAACAACAAAACACACCCACTCCCAAAAAGGCACCTCCTTCCCCCAAGTAGGTCTGTGACTATCCGGAGTGTCCTCTGACTAGTGGGCCATAATATGTTCCCCCGAAATGGCCTGTCTTCTCTCAGATCTTGTTTCCTTGACGAACTCTGTGAAGATGTCAGGAAAAAGTGGTTAGCCACTACCTGTTTTCTCAGGAAAGGTCCATCTTCAGAGCTCTCCTGGCATTTGGCCATCCTCACATCATTAGGTACCAAGAAAACTGACTCTGTCCTTGGTAAATCCAAACAAGTGAGCCCACTGGGCCTGGGACTGGGACTGCCTCTGGGTGCCTGGCTTCTTGGATACCAAGTTCATAGAGTTCCATCACCAAGGAAATGAGGTATGTCACATTCTTTGGAACTGAAAGAGGTCACTGCCTTGGCAACCACTTTGTCCTAACAGTTGCTTCCAAGGGTAACATAAGATGGAGGTTTCCCCTACTTCCTGTGACACTTTCATAAGGTAGAATGTATATCAACCATTGGCACCCGGGAACAGCTCTCCACTCAGGCCTGGATTGTTCCACCTTGTCTACAATAAGAAGAGAGAGGCAGATTCAGACACATCCCTTCATCCTGACCAGGTTGTTTGCCATGGAAGATGACTTTTGCTCTCTCAGGTGCTTCATACCTGCCTACAACTTCTCCAGGTATCATTTGTGCAAGGACATTTGAGGTTCTCATCTGGTGGAAGGTCCCCAACTTTCCTGTATTGTAAGAACCACTCTGTCCCTGCTCTTCTGTAAAATGATTGAGGGAACAGTGTATACTTGGGGTTAAAAACAGGTTTGATTTGGGTGACGAATGATTCTGTGCGATGAATAATGTTATTGGGAACCTGCAATATTTACAAGACTATAGAGGTGAAATATAAGTATGAAAACAGAAATCTAGGTGTGATTTGAAGCCCAGAAGGGTTTTGCCCTTGATTGGGATACTTAGCTTTGAATTATGTTCTGCAAAGATGTCTCAAATAATTCGAATTACAATGGCATAGGAAGTTGTACATTGGATGATTGAATTTAGAAGAGAACATCAGGTCAAAAAGGGATATTCAGTAGGATTAGTAAGATAGTCGGTAGGTTTAGGAAGAAGAGTGAGTATAGGATTTGGACCAAAAGTTCTTTAGCAATACACTTTTGGTTATAGAGTGAATGTAAATGTCAGCACATATGAAGAGTCAGTCACTATGTTGAACTGGGGAAAATATGTAGAAAAGCAGATATCAATAGAAACATTACGAAATCATGCAAAGTATAAAGTGAGTGATAGAATTAGACATTTTCAACAGGGTTGAGTTTGAAAATATAAATTAGGAAAAAATAAATATGTAGTCACCAATAGGATTGACAATTGACAGCATTAGGCAACCTGGACATGGATGTTTTAGAAATCAATGTTCACTTTCCATTTAGGCTTTGGTACAATCATAAGTGTGACCTTTCCATTTTTTGTCCAGAATATTACTGTGATAATGAGGTGACATGAGTATTTCTTTCACCATTTCTGGGAGCAATATATTGAAGATGTAAAGTTGAATCGGGGGTACAAAGAGGTGTACCCTGTTTCTATGAACATAGAAAAAAAGCATGAATAGACCATACTGTGAATAAATAATATAATTTTTTCAACTTTAAATAATGAATTGAACTGATATCTGAAGAATTAAAGGAAATCGTATATTGATATACAATCATTCATTCCAACCAGTTATATATCTAATGGAAATATTAGTGTTTTGGTTTATTTTAAAGAGTGTGTTAGTTTTGCTTCAAAATGATTATGGAAATTCAAAATAATGTGTTTGGAAAGAAGTCTCATGAAAAGACCAGTCAAGAAACCCAGACAATACATGTTTTCTGAAGCAAGAAGTGATTAAAGTTGAAACAAATGCCTATTAATTTGTGAACTTGTGGATGAAATGTATATCCTATGATGTGCAAAAACTGAAGAAACAATAATGTACCAGTGTCGAATACAAATGAATGACAAATTACATATCATGTCTCATAGGAGTCTACTTGCATTGATGTTAGACTGGGTCAGATACTGTAGAATAATTAGGATTTGTGTGCACCCTTCACCTAAGTTAGTAGTCAGTACTAGGAAACAAATATGTATTTCAGGTGGATGAATATTTCTGATTATAATCTTGTGAAAAGTTGATTATAAATCAACATACATGTACATGAATGAATTTAGAGAGTATATATTAGACAAATTTTTTCATATTTTGAAAAATTTGGAGAGTATATCTATATCTATATCTATACACACACACACACACACACACACTCACAGACATTGAAAAGTACCAATATAATTGCCAATCGAAATTCATCAGTAAATATATATCAACCACAGAGGCAAAAATATATATTTTCCTGAACATGAGTTTATGCATAATGTTGTTCTACTAGGACGCTCTCCTATAGGTTGAATTTTCATTTCCAACAGCATTTAGGAGGAGTGAACACTTCTCACAATTTGTATCTGCCAAGACATCCACCTTACAAAAATGTACGTGTGATACCTGGTAGGATTCTATATATGCATATAAATATACATGTGTGAATAGGCTACAGAAATTGGAAACAAGTATTCACATATTTGTTAAGTTTAAAAACACATGGAGAATATTTCAATTAAAATTTGACTAGATGTATAACTCCTACCTTATATAATGCAAATGTCAAGTCCAACTATAGAACATGTCTCCTCTGAAGTGCTTGTATTTCTATTGTGTTGGGTTAATTTTCCCCATTATATTAGGATGAATAGTCTGAGTCTACTAGGTATGGGTTAGTGTCAGGGATTCAGTACTTCGAATGAAAAATTGGAAAATGAATCCAATGTGTATGTAAATATATGCTGCACAAATATCCTCCCGCTCTCATCGAAAACAATGCCTTGACATTACCTTCACCCCAAGAAGACACAATTAGAGGAGAAGAGTTACACAATCAGTGAATACATATCTGGAATGGAAAATGCTCAGGAGTTCACAACCTTGGAGGTGGTTTAGGAGTTTCCAAAAGTAAGGGGCATGGTAAACACTCCACAAACATGTAACTCTGCTGGCCTATAAACTTTTTGAGAAACTGCCTCTGAGCTTCCGCACTTGAAATATATGTTGTTTTCATGAGATTTGGCTTCCTTTGTAGTGAGACCATCAAAGCTGGGTCTGCATCGATGTGACCTGGAGGACATGGTTTCTTATTTTCCAATGAACAAGATGAAGCAGTGCTGAATCCTCTCTTTATAGGTAAACTGAGGCCACTGGGGACTAAGTGTCTCCCCGTCTCCCCGTGTGGACTGTGAAGCCATTTGGTCCTCCTCCCCTTTTTGTGGTGTTTAGGCTGCTACACTGTGAGTTTGGTATTTGTTTCACGAAATACTAGCAGCTAACCTGGGACACAGTGCTGGAGGGAGTTCTGTCACGTGTGGTGGGTCAGGGTCTGCAAGAGAATGCACCAACTAGGCTTCTATCTCTCACAGCTTGCCCAATTGCCCCCTTGTCCATATCAACCTGATTCTTAATTTTCCTCTTAAAACTCTCCATATAACAAGATGCCTTTACATATAAGGGTCTGCTGGCAGCACCATGTCAGTTACAAGCCATTTGGAATCCAATGGTAGATGCACATGGTCCTACCACGGATGTTTTATCAAACGCCTCCCCACCACTTCTCTAGACCACTACTCAGCAGGCTCCAAATTACTGGCATCTCTGTTCTACACCATTTTCATGAAACTCAGTAAATCAAGGCACTGTCTGGTATACTCATGATCAGCAATAGGACATCCAATGTTTCTCCAGTGCCACCTGGTCATAGGAATTTCAAAAATTTCATGGTATTTATCTAGCCATTTTTCAAGCATGAAGTTGGAGGCACTGTGGGTTTCAATTCATTCAGCAAACATTAAATGGTGAGGAAGCTCATTTCAATGAAATCTCTGGAGAAATCTCACAGGCAAGGCTTCCCAAAGAATGGACAAAACGTCAAATTAGGCCAGGCCCATTGAGGTCTACAATGTGAGGTGCATGTGTGTTTTGACTCTCAACTATGGATGCCATTTCTTTAAGAATAAAATCATGTGATATCCTTGCTGAGATTCCCAGGCCTCTGTGGAAATCTACCCGGGGCCTAGGTCTCAGTTTCCAAGAGCGACTTTCATGCGTGGCCTCTTAAAATCCCAACAAAATTCATAGCAATGCTTCTCTGAGTTCAGTTCCAAAACCCAGTGTTTAAGGGGAATCACACCAGAGTTCAAGCCCACGTGGAACCAGTCATTTTTTCCAATGCCACACAAATGACCAACATTAAAACCAAAACACTCCCACATGGCCCTCACCTTATTCCATATAGTCAATCATCTTAACCTCTGGCTGGAGGTGTGCATGAGGGACGCAGCCCAAGACAGTTTCCAAAATCAGCTCGTTTGCCCCTCATTTGCCTAAAGTCAGGTTAGCCTGGACACCGTTGCTGTGAACCAGGAGTGAACAAATAAGCCTGCCGTTAATACTTCTGTGTTTCTCCAATTTGAGGCCTACTGATTTTAGGTATTGATTCTTTAGGTGATTTAGAGTCATGCGAAAACACAAGCACCTCTGCAGGGCTTTAAGAACTCATTTGATCCAAAGAATCCCTATTCTCATTTGTTGGAGTGCAAGAACCTAACAGAGGAAGGCAAGAGACTTCATCCACAATGAATGATATTTTTTTGCCATTTTGGTTTTGGAAGCTAACATGGGATCATTCTTAAGATCCATCAGGTGCTGAGAATCTAAGTCACAGCCACACACAGGTCCAAGAGGCTGATAAAGACACATCCCTTTCCAAAGCAATTAAACAAAGAGCCACAGGTGAGGCCCATTCATTTCCATTTGCAAACTGTTTTCTTCAAGCTTCACAAAGGTGTCCCCTGAGGCAAAGACCTTCCTGACATTCAGTGCAACACAACAATAAGTAAGCAAAAGGCCCAAAGCAGGGTTTCTGCACTGAGACTTTCCTGGTCACACAGAAATCTGAGTTTTCTGAGATGCTTGCCATTCTCTTCAGCTATCCAGTACATGGCCATGTCACAGAGCTTGGAGGTGGTACATATTTTGGACACAAATCCCTGAGCCTATTCTGGAGAGTGGCCAGAATTCAGGAAGAAAACAACAACTTAGAAAGATAGCAGGTGTTGCACATTGATAAGACAAGCTGCAGTCCATTCATATATTTGGCAGGATGAATTATGGGAAGATTAATACTAGACAGGACACATCCATTAATGCATTCTCTTTTCTAATGTCTACAACAATGGACACAGTGGGATACACATAAACAGAAACACTCGCCTTGTCAAATGACTTACTAGAAACTGTCCGCTCCAAACCAAACAAACCGCCATTTCTATCTATTCTCAGAACCTGAGACAAAACAACAAACCCAAACCCACTCCCACAAAGGCACCTCCTTCCCCCAAGTAGGTCTGTTACTATCTGGAGAGTCCTCTGACTGGTGGGCCATAATATGTTCCCCCGAAATGGCCTGTCTTCTCTCAGATCTTGTTTCCTTGACCAACTCTGTGAAGATGTCAGGAAAAAGTGGTTAGCCACTACCTGTTTTCTCAGGAAAGGTCCATCTTCAGAGCTCTCCTGGCATTTGGCCATCCTCACATCATTAGGTACCAAGAAAACTGACTCTGTCCTTGGTAAATCCAAACAAGTGAGCCCACTGGGCCTGGGACTGGGACTGCCTCAGGGTGCCTGGCTTCTTGGATACCAAGTTCAGAGATTTCCTTCACCAAGGAAATGAGGTATGTCACATTCTTTGGAACTGAATGAGGTCACTGCCTTGGCAACCACTTTGTCCTAACAGTTGCTTCAAAGGGTAACATAAGATGGAGGTTTCCCCTACTTCCTGTGACACT
This sequence comes from Callospermophilus lateralis, assembly GCF_048772815.1. Lineage (NCBI taxonomy): Eukaryota > Metazoa > Chordata > Mammalia > Rodentia > Sciuridae > Callospermophilus > Callospermophilus lateralis. Next base: position 39,672 of record NW_027515785.1, read on the forward strand.
TTCATAAGGTAGAATGTATATCAACCATTGGCACCCGGGAACAGCTCTCCACTCAGGCCTGGATTGTTCCACCTTCTCTACAATAAGAAGAGAGAGGCAGATTCAGACACATCCCTTCATCCTGACCAGGTTGTTTGCCATGGAAGATGACGTTTGCTCTCTCAGGTGCTTCATACCTGCCTACAACTTCTCCAGGTATCATTTTTGCATGGACATTTGAGGTTCTCATCAGGTGGAAGGTCCCCAAATTTCCTGTATTGTCAGAACCACTCTGTCCCTGCACTTCTGTAAAATGATTGAAGAAACAGTGTATACTTGGGGTTAAAAACAGTTTTGATTTGGTGACGAATGATTCTGTGCGATGAATAATGGTATTTGGAACCTGCAATATTTACAAGAATATAGAGGTGAAATATAAGTATGAAAACAGAAATCTAGGTATGCTTTGAAGCCCAGAAGGGTTTTTCCCTTGATTGGGATACTTAGCTTTGAATTATGTTCTGCAAAGATGTCTCAGATATTTCAATATACAATGGTATAGGACCTTGTACATTGGATGATTGAATTTAGAAGAGAACATCCAGTCAACGAGATATTCAGTAGGATTAGGAAGAAAGTCGGTAGGTTTAGGAAGAAGAGTGAGTATAGGATTTGGACCAAAAGTTCTTTAGCAATAGACTTTCGGTTATAGAGTGAATGTAAATGTCAGCACATATGAAGAGTCAGTCACTATGTTGAACTGGGGAAAATATGTAGAAAAGCAGATATCAATAGAAACATTATGAAATCAGGCAAAGTATAAAGTGAGTGATAGAATTAGACATTTTCAACAGGGTTGAGTTTGAAAATATAAATTAGGAAAAAACAAATATGTAGTCACCAATAGGATTAACATTTGACAGCATTAGGCAACCTGGACATGGATGTTTTTAGAAATCCATGTTCATTTTCCATTTAGGCTTTGGTACAATCATAAGTGTGACCTTTCCATTTTTTGTCCAGAATATTACTGTGATAATGAGGTGACATGAGTATTTCTTTCACCATTTCTGGGAGCAATATATTGAAGATGTAAAATTAGAATCGTGGTTACAAAGAGGTCTACCCTGTTACTATGAAAATAGAGAAAAAGCATGAATAGACCATACTGTGAATAAATAATATAACTTTATTGAACTTTAAATAATGAATTGAACTGATATCTGAAAAATTAAATTAAATCGTATATTGATATACAATCATTCATTCCAACCAGTTATATATCTAATGGAAATATTAGTGTTTTGGTTTATCATGAAGAGTGTGTGAGTTTTGCTTCAAAATGATTATGGAAATTCAAAATAATGTGTTTGGAAAGAAGTCTCATGAAAAGACCAGTAAAGAAACCCTGAAAATACATGTGTTCTGAAGCAAGAAGTGATTAAATTTGAAATAAATGCCTATTAATTTGTGAACTTGTGGATGAAATGTATATCCTATGATGTGCAAAAACTGAAGAAACAATAATGTACCAGTGTCGAATACAAATGAATGACAAATTACATATCATGTCCCATAGGAGTCTACTTGCATTGATGTTAGACTGGGTCAGTTACTGTTGTTAATTAGGATTTGTATGCACCTTTCACTGAAGTTAGTTTTCAGTACTACAAAACAAATATGTATTTCAGGTGGATGAATATTTCTGATTATAATCTTGTGAAAATTTGATTACAAATCCACATACATGAACATGAATGATATAGAGAGTGTATATTAGACACATATATTTTATATTTTGAAAAATTTGGAGAGTATATCTATATCTAAATCTATACCTATATCTATCTATCTATCTATCTATATCTATATATCTATATATCTATATATCTATATATCTATATATATATATATATATATATATATATATATACACACACACACACACACAAACACATACACACACACAACACTCACAGACATTAAAAAGTACCAATATGAATTCATCAGTAATCTGAATTCATCAGTAAATATATATCATCCACAGAGGCAAAAATATTTATTTTACTGAACATGAGTTAATGTATAAAGTTGTTCTACTAGGACGCTCTTTTATAGGTTGAATTTTCATTTCCAATAGCATTTAGGAAGAGTGAACACTTCTCACAATTTGTATCTGCCAAGACTGCCACCTCACAAAAATGTACGTGTGATACCTGGTAGGATTCTATATATGCATATAAATATACATGTGTGAGAGGCTACAGAAGAGGGAAACAAGAATTCACATATTTGTTAAGTTTAAAAACACATGGAGAATATTTCAATTAAAATTTGACTAGATTTATAACCCCTACCTTATATAATGCAAATGTCGAGTCCAACTATACAACATGTCTCCTCTGAAGTGCTTGTATTTCTATTGTGTTGTGTTAATTTCCCCCATTATATTAGGATGAATAGTCTGAGTATACTAGGTATGGGTTAGTGTCAGGGATTCAGTACTTCGAATGGAAAATTGGAAAATGAATCCAATGTGTATGTAAATATAGGCTGCACAAATATCCTCCCGCTCTCATCCAGAAAAATGCCTTGACATTACCTTCACCCCAAGTAAGACAAAATTAGAGGAGAAGAGTTCCAAAATCAGTGAATACATATCTAGAATGGAAAATGCTCAGGAGTTCACAACCTTGGAGGTGGTAGAGGAGTTTCCAAAACTAGGGGACAGGGTCAACACTCCACAAACATGGAGCTCTGCTGGCCTAAAAACTTTTTGAGAAACTGCCTCTGAGCTTCCGCACTTGAAATATATGTTGTTTTCAGGAGATTTGGCTTCCTTTGTAGTGAGACCATCAAAGCTGGGTCTGCATCTATGTGACCTGGAGGACATGGTTTCTTATTTTCCAATGAACAAGCTGAAGCAGTGCTGAATCCTCTTTTTGTAGGTAAACTGAGGCCACTGGGGACTAAGTGTCTCCCCGTGTGGACTGTGAAGCCATTTGTTCCTTCTCCTCTTTTTGTGGTGTTTTTGCTACTGCACTGTGAGTTTGGTATTTGTTTCACGAAATACTAGGAGATAAACTGGGACACAGTGCTGGAGGGAGTTCTGTCATGTGTGGTGGGTCAGGGTCTGCAAGAGAATGCACCAACTATGCTTCTATCTCTCACAGCTTGCCCCATTGTCCCCTTGTCCATATCAACCTGATTCTTAATTTTCCTCTGCTAACTCTCCATATAACAAGATGCCTTTACATATAAGGGTCTGCTGGCTGCACCATGTCAGTTACAAGCCATTTGGAATCCAATGGTAGATCCACATGGCCCTACCACGGATGTTTTATCAAACACCTCCCCACCACTGCTCTAGACCCACTACTCAGCAGGCTCCAAATTACTGGCATCTCTGTTCTACACCATTTTCATGAAACTCAGTAAATCAAGGCACTGTCTGGTATACTCATGATCAGCAACAGGACATCCAATGTTTCTCCAGTGCCACCTGGTCATAGGAATTTCAAAAATTTCATGGTATTTATCTAGCCATTTTTCAAGCATGAAGTTGGAGGCACTGTGGGTTTCAATTCATTCAGCAAACATTAAATGTTGAGGAAGCTCATTTCAATGAAATCTCTGGAGAACTCTCACAGGCAAGGCTTCCCAAAGAGTGGACAAAATGTCACATTAGGCCAGGCCCATTGAGGTCTACAATGTGATGTCCATGTGTGTTTTGACTCTCAACTATGGCTGCCATTCCTTTAAGAATAAAATAATGTAATATCCTTGCTGAGATTCCCAGACCTCTGTGGAAATCCACCCGGGGTCAAGGTCTCAGTTTCCAAGAGTGACTTTCATGCTTGGCCTCTTAAAATCCCAACAAAATTCATGTCAATGCTTCCCTGAGTTCAGTTCCAAAACCCAGTCTCTAAGTGGAATCACAACAGAGTTCAAGCCCACGTGGACCCAATCATTTATTCCAATGCCACACAAATGAGCAACATTTAAACCAAAACACTTCCACATGGCCCTCATCTTATTCCATATAGTCAATCATCTTAACTTCTGGCTGGAGGTTTCCATGAGGGGCGCAGCCCAAGACAGTGTCCAAAATCAGCTCCTTTTCCCCTCATTTGCCTAAAGTCAGGGTAGCCTGGACACCGTTTCTGTGAACCAGGAGTGAACAAATAAGCCTGCCATTAATACTTCTGTGTTTCTCCAATTTGAGGCATACTGATTTTAGGTATGGATTCTTTAGGTGATTTAGAGTCATGCGAAAACACAAGCACCTCTGCAGGGCTTTGAAGAACTCATTTGACCCAAAGACTTCCTATTCTCATTTGATGGAGTGCAGGAACCTAACAGAGGAAGGCAAGGGACTTCATCCACAGTGAATGATATTTTATGCTATTTTGGTTTTGGAAGCTCATATGGGATCATTCTTAAGATCCATCAGGTGCTGAGAACCTAAGTCACAGCTCCACACAGGTCCAAGAGGCTGATAAAGACACATCCCTTTCCAAAGCAATTAAGCAAAGAGCCACAGGTGAGGCCCATTCATTTCCATTTGAAAACTGTTTTCTTCAGGCTTCACAAAGGGGTGGCCTGAGGCAAAGACCTTCCTGACATTCAGTGCAACACAACAATAAGTAAGCAAAAGGCCCAAAGTGGGGTTTCTGCACTGAGACTTTCCTGGTCACACTGATATCTGAGTTTTCTGAGATGCTCGGCATTCTCTTCAGCTATCCTGTACATGGCCATGTCACAGAGCTTGGAGGTGGTACATATTTTGGACACAAATCCATGAGCCTATTCTGGAGAGTGGCCAGAATTCAGGAAGAAAACAACAACTTAGAAAGATAGCAGGTGTTGCACATCGATAAGACAAGCTGCAGTCCATTCATATATTGGGCAGGATGAATTATGGGAAGTTTTATACTAGACAGGACACATCCATTAATGCATTCTCTTTTCTAATGTCTACAACAACGGACACAGTGGGATACACAGAAACAGAAACACTCGCCGTGTCAAATGACTTACTAGAAACTGTCCACTTCAAACCAAACAAACCGCCTTTCCTATCTATTCTCAGAACATGAGACAAAACAACAAACCCACACCCACTCCCACAAAGGCACCTCCTTCCCCCAAGTAGGTCTGTGACTATCCGGAGTGTCCTCTGACTTGTGGGCCATACTATGTTCCCCCGAAATGGCCTGTCTTCTCTCAGATCTTGTTTCCTTGACCAACTCTGTGAAGATGTCAGGAAAAAGTGGTTAGCCACTACCTGTTTTCTCAGGAAAGGTCCATCTTCAGAGCTCTCCTGGCATTTGGCCATCCTCACATCATTAGGTACCAAGAAAACTGACTCTGTCCTTGGTAAATCCAAACAAGTGAGCCCACTGGGACTGGGACTGGGACTGCCTTGGGTGCCTGCCTTCTTGGATACCAAGTTCAGAGATTTCCATCACCAAGGAAATGAGGGATGTCACATTCTTTGAGACTGAATGAGGTCACTGCCTTGGCAACCACTTTGTCCTAACAGTTGCTTCCAAGGGTAACATAAGATGGAGGTTGCCCCTACTTCCTGTGACACTTTTATTAGGTAGAATGTATATCAACCATTGGCACCTGGGAACAGCTCTCCACTCAGGCCTGGTTTGGTCCACCTTCTCTACAATAAGAATAGAGAGGCAGATTCAGACACATCCCTTCATCCTGACCAGGTTGTTTGCCATGGAAGATGACTTTTGCTCTCTTAGGTGCTTCATACCTGCCTACAACATCTCCATGTATCATTTGTGCATGGATATTTGAGGTTCTCATCAGGAGGAAGGTCTCCAACTTTCCTGTATTGTAAGAACCACTCTGTCCCTGCTCTTCTGTAAAATGATTGAGGGAACAGTGTATACTTTTGGTTAAAAACAGGTTTGATTTGGGTTACGAATGATTCTGTTCGATTAATAATGGTATTGGGAACCTGCAATATTTACAAGAATATAGAGGTGAAATATAATTATGAAAAGAGAAACCTAGGTATGCTTTGAAGCCCAGAAGGGTTTTGCCCTTGATTGGGATACTTAGCTTTTAATTATGTTCTGCAAAGATGTCTCAGATAATTCGATATACAATGGCATAGGACCTTGTACATTGGATGATTGAATTTAGAAGAGAACATCCAGTCAAAAAGGCATATTCAGTAGGATTAGGAAGATAGTCAGTAGGTTTACGAAGAAGAATGAGTATAGGATTTGGACCAAAAGTTCTTTAGCAATAGACTTTCGGTTATAGAGTGAATGTAAATATCAGCACATATGAAGAGTCAGTCACTATGATGAACTGGGGAAAATGTGTAGAAAAGCAGATATCAATGGAAACATTACGAAATCAGGCAAAGTATAAAGTGAGGGATAGAATTAGACATTTTCAACAGGGTTGAGTTTGAATATATAAATTAGGAAAAAACAAATATGTAGTCACCAATAGGATTGACAATTGACAGCATTAGACAACCTGGACTTGGATGTTTTTAGTAATCCATGTTCACTTTCCATTTAGGCTTTGGTACAATCATAAGTGTGACCTTTCCATTTTTTGTCCAGAATATTACTGTGATAATGAGGTGACATGAGTATTTCTTTCACCATTTCTGGGAGCAATATATTGAAGATGTAAAATTAGAATCGGGGGTACAAATAGGTGTACCCTGTTTCTATGAACATAGAGAAAAACCACGAATAGACCATACTGTGAATAAATAATATAACTTTTTTGAACTTTAAATAATGAATTGAACTGATATCTGAAAAATAAAAGGAAATTGTATATTGATATACAATCATTCATTCCAACCAGTTATATATCTAATGGAAATATTAGTGTTTTGGTTTATCATGAAGAGTGTGTGAGTTTTGCTTCAAAAGTGATTATGGAAATCAAAAATAATGTGTTTGGAAAGAAGTCTCATGAAAAGACCAGTCAAGAAACCCTGCCAATACATGTGTTCTGAAGCAAGAAGTGATTAAAGTTGAAACAAATGCCTATAAATTTGTGAACTTGTGGATGAAGTGTATAACTTAAAATGTGCAAAAACTGAAGAAATAATAATGTACCAGTGTTGAGTACATATGAACGTCAAATTACATATCATGTCCCATAGGAATCTACTTGCATTGATGTTAGACTGGGTCAGTTACTGTAGAATAATTAGGATTTGTATGCACCATTCACTGAAGTTAGTTTTCAGTACTAGGAAATAAATATGTATTTCAGGTGGATGAATATTTCTGATTATAATCTTGTGAAAAGTTGATTATAAATCCACATACATGAACATGAATGAATTTAGAGAGTTTACATTAGACACATATATTTCATATTTTGAAAAATCTGCAGAGTGTACAGATATATTACACACACACACACACACACACACAAACACACAAAACACTGACAGACATTTAAAAGAAGCAATATAAATGGCAATAGAAATTCATCAGTAAATATATATCACCCACAGATGCAAAAATATTTATTTTACTGAACATGAATTTATGTATAATGTTCTTCTACTAGGAAGCTCCCCTATAGGTTGAATTTTTAGTTCCAACAGCGTTTAGGAGGTGTGAACTCTTCTCACAGTTTGTATATGCCAAGTCAGCCACCTCAAAATGTACGTGTGATACCTGGTAGGATTCTATATGTGCATATAAATATACAAGTGTGAATAGGCTAAAGAGAAAGGGAAACAAGAATTCTCATATTTTTTAAGTTTAAAAACTTATGGAGAACTTCTTCGATTAAAAATTGAATAAATTTATAACTTTTACCTTATATAATGCAAAAGGCAAGTCCAACTATACAACATGCCTCCAATGAACTGCTTGTATTTCTATAGGTTTGGGTTATTTTTCTCTATCATATTAGGATGAGTTGTTTGAGTCTAGTAGGTATGGGTTAGTGTCAGGGATTCAATATTTCAAAATGAAAATTGGAAAATGAATCCAATTTGTATGCATATATATGCTGCACAAATATCCTCCCACTCTCATCCAGAACAATGCCTTGACATTACCTTCACCCCAAGTAAGACACAAGTAGAGGAGAAGAGTTAGAAAATCAGTGAACACATATCTGGAATGGAAAATGCTCAGGAGTTTACAACCTTGGAGGTGGTAGAGGAGTTTCCAAAAGCAAGGGACAGGGTAAACACTCCACAAACATGGAGCTCTGCTGGCCTAAAAACTTTTTGAGAAACTGCCTTGAGATAGGGCACTTAAATATATGTTGTTGTCAGTTGATTTGGCTTCCTTTGTAGTGAGACCATCAAAGCTGCGTCTGCATCTATGAGACCTGGAGGACATTGTTTCTGATGTTTCAATGAACATGAGGCAGCAGTGCTGATATTTTTCTTTTTAGGTAAACTGTGGCCTCTGGGGTCTAAGTGTCTCCCCGTTTAACTGTGAAGCCATTTGGCCCTCCTACACTTTTTGTGGGGTTTTTGCTGCTGCACTGGTAGTTTGGTATTTGCTTCATAAAATAGAAGGAGTTCAACTGGGACACAGTGCTGGAGGGAGTTCTGTCACGTGTGGTGGGTCACGGTCTGCAGGAAAATGCACCAACCAATCTTCTATCCCTCAAAGCTTGCCCCATTGCATCCTTGTCCATAGCAACTTGATTCTGAACATTGCCCTGAATCCTCTCCATATAACCAGATGCCGTTACTTATAAGGGTCTGCTGGCTGCACCATGTAAGCCACAAGCCATTATTAAGCCAATGGAAGACACAAATTGCTCCAACACAGAAGTTTTATCACACTCCTGCCCACCACAACTCTAGGCCCACTTCTTAGGAGGCTGAAACTTACTGGGACCTCTGTTGTACACCATTTTCATAAAACCCAGTCAAGCAAGGCACTGTCAGGTACATCCATGATCAGCAGCAGGACATCCAAAGGTTCTCTAGTGCAACCTAGTCATGGGAATTTCAAAAACTTCATGGTATTTATCTAGACATTTTACAAGGATGAAGTTGGAAGCACTGTGGGTTTCAATTTTTTCAGGAACCATTAAATGGTGAGGAAGATTATTTCAATGAAAGCTCTGAAGAACCCTCACAGGCAAGGCTTCTCAAAGAGTGGACAAAAGGTCACATTAAGCCAGGCCCATTGAGGTCTACAATGTGAGTTCCATGTGTGTTTTGACTCTCAAATATGGCTGCCAAGTCTTTCGAATGAAATCATGTGATACCTTGGCTGAGATTCCCAGTGCTCTGTGCAAAGCCACTCTGGGGCTAGATCTCAGTTTCCAAGGGTGACTCTCATACATGGCCTCTTTAATCCCAACACAATACATGACAATACTTTTCTGAGGTCAGTTTCTGAACTCAGTCTCTAAGGGGAATCACACCAAAGTTCAAGCCCAGGTAGACCCAGTTATGTCTTCCAACTGCCACACAAATATCCACAATTAAATCCAAAACACTCCCACATGTCACTCATCTTTTCTATATACCCACTCATCATAACCTCTGGCTGGAGGTTTCCATGAGGGGTGCTGCCCAAGACAGTGTCCAAAATAACCACCCTTGCCCCTCATTTGCCTAAAATCAGGGTGGCCTGGACATCCTTCCAGTGAACCAGGAGTGATCAAATTGGCCGGCCATTAAGATGGCACTGCTTCTCCAATTTGAGGCCTACTGACTGTGGGTTTAGAGTCTTTATGTGATTTGGAGTCATGAGAAAAATCAAGCACTTATGGGCTATCCTCTGCAGGGTTTTGAGGAACACATTTAAACCAAATGATCACTATTCTCACTTGATGAAGGTCAGGAACCTTACAGAGGAATGCGAGAGACTTCATCCAAAATGAATGCTCTTTTGTCCATTTTGGTTTTGGATGCACACATGGGATCTTTCTTTAGATCCATCAGGTGCTAAGAATCTAAGCCACAGCCTCACACAGGGCCAAAAAGCTGATTCAGACACATCCCTTTCCAAAGCAATTAAGCAAAGAGCCACAGGTGATGCCCATTCATTTCTATTTGAAAACTATTTCTTTTGACTCTACAAAGGTGTGGCCTGAGGCAAAGACGTTCTGACATTCAGGGCAACAGAACAATTGGTAAGCAAAAGGCCCAAAGCAGGGTTTCTCCATTAGAATTTTCTGGTCACACTCATATCTGAGTTTTCTTAGATGCTCCCATTCCTTTCAGCAATCCAGTACATGGCCAAGTCTCAGAGCTTGGAGGTGGTACATATTTTGGACACAAAACAATGAGACTATTCTGGAAATTGGCCAGAATTCAGGAAGAAAACAGGACCTTAGCAAGATTGTAGGAGTTGCCCACTCATAAGTCAAGCCACAGTCCATTCATAAATTGGGCAAGATGAATCTTGGGAAGCTTTCTACTAGTCAGGACACATACAATGATTCATTCTCTTTTCTAATGTCTAAAACCACGGACACAGTGGGATACACAGACAAAGAGACACTGGCCTTGTCAAACGTCTTACCAGAAACAGTTCACTCCAAAACAAACAAACCGCCTTTCCTACCTATTCTCAGAACATGAGACAAAACCTCAAACCCACACCCACACACACAAAGGCAGCTCCTTCCCCTAAGTAGGTGTGTGACCATCAGGAGTGTCCTCTGACAGGTGGGCCATACTATGTTCTGATGAAATCGCCTGTCCTGTGTCAGATATGGTCTCATTGGCCCAATCTGTGAAGTTGTCACTAGCCAGCTGTGAGCCACTACCTGCTTTCTCAGGAAAGGCCTCTCTTCAGAGCTTTCCTGACATTTGTCCATCCTCACATCAGTAGGTACGAAGAAAGACTGACTCTGTCCTTGTTAAATCCAAACAAGTGAGACCACTGGGACTGGGAATGGGACTGGCTCTGTGTGCCTGGCTTCCCGGATCCCAAGTTCAGAGAGTTTCATCACCAAGGAACTGAGGTGAGATTACTTCCTTCAGGAATTTAATGAGGTCACTGCCTTGGCAACCACTTTGTCCTAAGAGTAGCTTCCAATAGTCCTATGAGATGGAGGCAGCCCTTACTTCCTGTGACACTTTCATATGTTAGAATGGTATATCAACCATAGGCACCCAGGAACAGCTCTCCACACATGCCTGGTATGGTCCATCTTCTCTACATTAAGAAGAGAGGCTTATTCAGACAAAACCCTTCATTCTGGAAAGGTTGTTTGCAATGGAAGATGACTTTTGCTCTCTCAGGTCCTTCATAGCTGCCTAATCTTCTCCAGGGATCAAATCTGCATGGACCTTTGAGGTTCTCAGCAGGAGGCAGATCCCCTACATTCCTGTATTGTAAGATGAACTCTCTCGCTTCTCTTCTGTAACGTTAGATTGAGGGAAGAGTGTATGGTTAGGGTTATTAACATGTTCAATTTGGATTACGAATCATCCTGCAGGATGATTAATAGTATTGGGAACCTGCGATATTTATAAGATTATCGAGGTGAAATATAAGTATGAAAACAGAAATGTTGGTAAGATTTGAAGCCCAGAAGGGCATTAGGCCCTTGATTGGGATACTTAGCTTTTAATTACGTTCTACACAGATGTCTCAGATAAATTGATAATCAATGGCATAGGACCTTATACCTTGGATGTTTGATTTTAGAAGAGAACATCCACTCAAATTGAGATAGTCGGTGGGATTAGGAAGATAGTCGGTAGGTTTATAAAAAAGAGTGAGTATAAAATTTGGACAAAAATTTCTGTAGCAATAGGGTTTTGGTTATAGAGTGAATGTAAATGTCAGCACATGTGAAGAGTCAGTCACAATGATTAACTGGGGAAAATATGTAGGAAGGAAAATATCAATAGAGACATTATGAAATGAGGCAATTATATAGTGAGTGATAGGATTAGACATTTTCAACAGGGTTGAGATTGAGTACATAATCTTAGGAAGAAACAAATATGCAGTCACCAATAGGAATGACATTTGAAAGCATTAGGCAACCTGGATATGGATGTTTTTAGTAAGCCATGTTCACTTTCCATTTAGGATTTGGTACAATCATAAGTGTGACCTTTGCATTTTGTGCCCAGAAAATTATTGTGATCAAATATATATGTAGATCATATGATATGTGTATTTCTTCCACCATTTCTGGGAGCAATATTTGAGGACACATAAATTAGTATTGTGGGTACCAAGTGGTGTACCCTGTGTCTACGAATATAGAGATAATGCATGAATAGACCTTAGTGTGAATAAATAATATAACTTTTTTCACTTTAAATAATGGATTGAATTGATATCTTAAAATATATAGGAAATCATATATTGACATACAATCCTTCACTCCAACCAGTTACACATATAATGGTAATCTTAGGGTTATTGTTTATCATGAAGTGTGTGTGAGTTTTGTTTCAAAAGTGTTTATGGAAATCGAAAATAATGTGTTTGGAAGGAAGTCTCATGAAAAGACCAGTCAAGAAATATGGAGGAATCCATGTGTTCAAAGCAGGAATTGATTGAAAGTGAAACAAATGCCTATAACTTTGCTAAATTGTGGATGAAATATATATCCTGTGATGTGCATAAACTGATGAAATAGTAATGTACCAGTGTTGAATAAAAATGAAGGTCAAAGTACACATCATGTCCCATAGGAATCTACTTGCATTGATGTTAAACTGGTTCAGTTACTGTAGAAATATTAGGATTTCATGCATTATTCACCGTAGTTAGTTTTATTTTTTTTCATTTTTATTTATAATTGTTCAAAACATTACATAGTTGTTGTTATATCATATTTCACACTTTGAATCAAGTGCATTATGAACTCCCATTTTTACCCCATGTACAGATTACAGAATCACATCATTTACACATCTATTGATTCACATATTGCCATACTAGTGTCTATTGAATTCTGCTGCCTTTCCTATCCTCTACTATCCCCCCTCCCATCCCCGCCCCTCCCCTCTTCTCTCTCTACCCCCTCTACTGTAATAAATTTATCCCCCTTGTATTATTTTTCCCTTTCCCCTCACTTTCTCTTGTATGTAATTTTATATAACCCTGAGGGTCTCCTTCCAATTCCATGCAATTTTCCTTCTCTCTCCCTTTCCTTTCCACCTCTCATCCCGGTTTAATGTTAATCATCTTGTCATGCTCTTTGTCTCTCCTCTGTTCTTAGTTAATCTCCGTATATCAAAGATGACATTTGGCATTTGTTTTTTAAGGATTGGGTAGCTTCACTTAGCATAATCTGCTCTAATGCCATCCATTTCCCTCCAAATTCTATGATTTTTTTCATTTTTCAATGCAGAGTAATACTCCATTGTGTATAAATGCCACAGTATTTTCTCCATTCTTTCATTGAAGGGCATCTAAGTTGGTTTCACAGTCTTCCTGTTGTGAATTGTTCTGCTATGAACATCGATGTAGCAGTGTCCCTGTAGCATGCTCTTTTTAGGTCTTTAGTGAATAGACTGAGTAGGGGAATAGCTGGGTCAAATGGTGGTTCCATTCCCAGCTTTCCAAGAAATCTCCATACTGCTTTCCAAATTGGCTGCACCAATTTGCAGTCCCACCAGCAATGTACAAGTGTACCTCTTTCCCCACATCCTTGCCAGAACTTGTTGTTGTTTGACTTCATAATGTCTGCCAATCTTACTGGAGTTAGATGGTATCTTAGGGTGTTTTTGATTTGCATTTCTCTGACTGCTGGAGATGGTGAGCATTTTTTCATGTACTTGTTGATTGATTGTAAGTCCTCATCTGATAAGTGTCTGTTGAGGTCCTCAGCCCATTTGTTGATTGGGTTATTTGTTATCTTATTGTCTAATTTTTTGAGTTTTTTGTATACTCTGGATATTAGGGCTCTATCTGAAGTGTGAGGAGTAAAGATTTCTTCCCAGGATGTAGGCTCCCTATTTACCTCTCTTATTGCTTCTTTTGCTGCGAAAAAACTTTTTAGTTTATGTCCCATTTGTTGATTCTAGTTATTAACTCTTGTGCTATGGGTGTCCTATTGAGGAATTTGGAGCCCGATCCCACAGTATGCACATCGTAAGCAAATTTTTCTTCTATCAGACACTGTGTCTCTGATTTGATATCAAGCTCATTGATCCATTTTGAGTTAACTTTTGTTCATGGCAAGAGAAAGGGATTCAGTTTCAATTTGTTACATATGGATTTACAGTTTTCCAAACACCATTTGTTGAAGATGCTATCCTTCCTCCATTGCATGCTTTTAGCCCCTTTATCAAATATAAGATAGTTGTAGTTTTGTGGATTGGTTTCTGTGTCCTCTATTCTGTACCATTTGTCCACCGGCCTATATTGGTACCAGTACCATGCTATTGTTGTTACTATTGCTCTGTAGTATAGTTTGAAGTCTGGTATCGCTCTACCGCCTGATTCACACTTCCTGCCTAGCATTGATTTTGCTATTCTGGTACTTTTATTTTTCCATATGTATTTCATGATTGCTTTCTTTATTTCTACAAGAAATGCCTTTGGGATTTTGATTGCCATTGCATTAAACCTATAGAGAAATTTTGGTAATATCGCCATTTTGATGATGTTAGTTCTGCCTATCGATGAACAGGATATATTTTTACATCTTCTAAGATTTTCTTATATTTCTTTCTTTAGGGTTCTGTAGTTTTCATTGTATAAGACTTTCACCTCTTTTGTTAGGTTGATTCCCATCATTTTTTTTTTAGGATATTGTGAATGGAGTGGTTGTTCTCATTTCCATTTCAGAGGATTTGTCGCTGATATAGAGGAATGCCTTTGATTTATGTGTGTTGATTTTATATCCTGTCACTTTGCTGAATTCATTTATTAGCTCTATTAGTTTCTTTGTAGACCCTTTTGGGTCTGCTAGGTATAGAATCATGTCTTCTGCAATAGTAATAATTTAAGTTCTTCTTTTCCTATTTTTATGCCTTTAATTTCTTCAGTCTGTCTAATTGCTCTGGCCAGTGTTTCGAGAACTGTATTGAACAGAAGTGGTGAGAGAGGGCATCCCATTCTTGTTCCAGATTTTAGAGGGAATGCCTTCAATTTTTCTAGATTCAGAATGATGCTAGCTTGAGGCTTAGCATAGATTGCTTTTACAATATTGAGGTATGTTCCTGTTATTCCTAGTTTTTCTAGAGTTTTGAAGATAAAGGGATGCTGTACTTTGTGGAATGCTTTTTGGGCATCTATCGAGATGATCATATGGTTCTTATTTTTAAGTCTATTGATGTTGTGAATAACATTTATTGATTTTCGTATATTGAACAAGCCTTGCATTCCACGGATGAATCCTACTTGATCATGGTGCACAACTTTTTTAATATGTTTTTGTATCTGATTCGCCAGAATTTAATTAGGGATTTTTGCATTTAGGTTCTTTAGGGATATTGGTCTGTAGTTTTCTTTGTTTGAAGTGTTTATGTCTGGTGTAGAAATTAGGGTGATATTGGCCTGGTAGAATGAATTTGGAAGATCTTCCTCTTTTTCAATTTCCTGAAATAGCTTGATAAGTATTGGTATTAGTTCATATTTAAGGGTTTGTAAAACTCTGCTGTATACCCATACTGTCCTGGTCTTTTCTTAGTTGGTAATCTTTGGATGGTTTCTTCTATTTCCTCAATTGATATTGGTCTGTTTAGGTTGTCTATATCCTCCTGACTCAATCTGGATAGATCATATGACTTAAGAAATTTTTCGATGCCTTCACTATCTTCTATTATATTGGAGTATAACGAATCAAATTAATTTCTTATTATCTTCTGTATTTCAGAAATATCTGCTTTGATTGCCAGGGGGTGACAAATAACTTGTGTAGATTGATACAGCAGGAGTGGAAGCCGTTTATTGTAGAATCCGAGTGATATTTATACATTTTATAAAGCTTATCTAATTAGCATAAAATAGATACAGCAGTCAACCAATAAGGAATCTCCACACTTAAAGGCTTGCTTTTGTTACTTCAAAAACCACTCCCTATGGCATTTGGCCAGGCGCCATCCAGACTTGTTTACAGACCCTAACATTTCTCTGGCAAAATACCAGGTGCCATGCTGACTTGTTTATAGACCTTAACATGTGATATTGACTTTTTCATCCCGTATGCTAGTAATTTGAGTTTTCTCTCTTCTTCTTTCATTAGCATGGCTAAGGGTCTGTCGATTTTATTTATTTTTTCAAAGAACCAACTTTTAGTTTCCTCAATTTTTTCAATTGTTTCTTTTGTTTCGATTTCATTAATTTCAGCTTTGATTTTAATTAAATCTTACCTTCTATTTATTTTGCTGTTGTTTTCCTCTTTTTTTTCTAGGATTCTGAGATGAAGTATGAGATCATTTATTTGCTGTTGTTTTTTTCTTTTTTTAAGGAATGAAATCCAAGCAATGAATTTTCCTCTTAGAACGGATTTCAATGTGTCCCATAGATTCTGATATGTTGTGCCTGTGTTTTCATTTATCTCTAAGAATTTTTTAATTTCCTCCTTTATGTCTTCTATAACCCATTGTTCATTCAGTAACCTGTTGTTCATTCTCCAAGTGATGCATGATTTTTCCTTCCTTCTTTTATCATTGATTTTTAGTTTATATTCCATTATGATCAGATAAGATGCATGGTATTATCTCTACTGCTTTATATTGTCTAAGAATTGCCCTGTGACATAATATATGATCTATTTTTGAGAAGGATCCATGTGCTGCTGAGGAAAAATGTAACTGCTTGATGTTGTGGAGTATATTCTATATATGTCAATTAAGTCTAGGTTATTAATTGTGTTATTGAGTTCTATAGTTTTCTATTTCAACTTTTGTTTGGAAGACCTGTCCAGTGGTGAGAGAGGTGTGTTGAAGTCTCCCATGATTATTGTATGGTGGTCTATTAGACTCTTGATCTTGAGAAAAGTTTGTTTGATGGACATAGCTGAACCATTGTTTGGGGCATATATATATTTATAATGGTTATGTCTTGTTGCTGTATGGTTCTCTTGAGCAGTATATAGTGTCCCTCTTTATCCCTTTTGATTAACTTTGGCTTGAAATCTATTTTATTTGATATGAGTATGGACACTCCTACTTGTTTCCGAAATCCATATAAGTGATATGATTTTTCCCAACCTTTCCCCTTCAGTCTATGTATGTCTTTTCCTATCAAATGCGTCTCCTGTAGGCAGCATATTATTGGGTCTTGTTTTGTGATCCATTCTACTAGCCTCTGTCTCTTAATTGGTGAGTTTAAGGCATTAACATTTACAGTTATTATTGAGATAATGGTTGTTCTTCCAGCCCTATTTGTTTATTTATGTTATTAAACATGGATTGTTTTCTTCTTTGATTATTTCCCACTTTTATTGTACTACATCCCACTGTTGGTTTTTATTGTTATTTCCCTTTCTTCTTCCTGTAATATTTTCCGAGGATGTTTTGAAGAGATGGTTTTCTAGCTACAAATTATTTTAACTTTTTTTTATCATGGAAGGTTATAATTTTATCTTCCATCCTGAAGCTTAATTTCACTGGATACACAATTCTTGGTTGGAATCCATTTTCTTTCAGTGTTTGAAAAATGTTATTCAAGGATTTTCTAGCTTTCAGAGTCTGTGTTGAAAGATCAGCTGTTATCCTGATTGTTTTACCCCTAAATGTAATCTGCTTTTTTTCTCTTGTAGCATTTAAAATTCTCTCCTTATTGTGTACGTTGGGCATCTTCATTATAATGTGTCTAGGTGTGGATCTCTTATGATTTTGCACATTTGGCGTCCTGTAGGCTTCTAGGACTTGGGAGTCAGTCTGATTCTTCAAGTCTGGGAAGTTTTCTCGTATTATTTCATTGAATACATTCCTCATTGCTTTGGTTTTAACCTCTATACCTTCCTGAATTCCAATGACTCTTATGTTTGGTCTCTTTATGTTATCCCGTATTTCTTGGATATTCTGTTCATGGTTTCTTAACAGTCTTGCTGAGCTGTCTATGTTCTTTTCAAGTTGGAATACTTTGTCTTCATTGTCTGATGTTCTATCTTCTAAGTGTTCTACTCTGCTGGTAGTCTTCTCAATTGAGTTTTTTAGTTGGTTTATTGCTTTCTGCATTTCTAGGATATCTGTTTGTTATTTTTTACAACCTCTATCTCTCTGTATAGCTGATCTTTTGCTTCTTGGATTTGTTTATGTAATTCATTGTCGAAGTGATCTTTCATTGTCTGATTTTGCTGTCTAATGTCTTCCTTGAGACTCCAGATCATCTGAAGCATGTATATCCTGAGTTCTTTATCTGACATTCCATCTGCTGCAGCTATTACCCATGGACCCCTGGGGTGTTCTGCCGATCGTTCGCAGGTCTGCCTACCTTGTAGGTGCTGGCGGCGGCTCTGCTCTGCCCCTATTCCAATTGGGGTGACGTGACTACCATGCAGGTGTGTTGCTGGGCCTGTTCCGCCAGTTTGTCGCAGGTCTGCCTGCCTTGCGGACACGGGCAATGGATCTGCTCTGCTCCTATTCCAAATGGGGTGAAGTGTCTGCCGTGCCGGCAGGGCAATGGGCCTCTTCTGCCAGTCAGGTGCAGGTGTGCCTACCTTGCGGGCGCGGGTGATGGCTCTGCTCTGCCCCTACTCCAATTGGGGGGTCGTGACTACCATGCCGGCAGGTTGCTGGGCCTGTTCTGGGTGCGGGCGAAGGTTCTGCTCTTCCCCTACTAATATTGGGGTGACCTGACTACCATGCCGGTGGGCCACTGGGATTGTACTAGGTGCGGGAGAAGGCTCTGCTCTGCAACTACTCCAATTCGGTTGATGTGACTACCACGCCTGCGGGTCGCTGGGCCTGTTCTGGGCAAGGGCGGCGGCTCTGCTCTGCCTCTATTCCAATTGGGGTGACGTGACTACCATGCAGGTGTGTCGCTGGGCCTGTTCCGGGCGTGGGCGGCGGCTCTGCTCTGCCCCTCTGGCTTGATGACAAAGTGAGAGAGACCCGGGTGTTTGTTACTCACTTTCTTTACCAGGAGACCAACTGTTTCTGTCACCGCTGGTATCAATGAGGTTATCTCCTCTGCTGCTTTCTGATGACATCAGATCTCTGCCATGTTGGTATCCCATGCAAAAGGCAGCATTTCGTTCCCTTTGCTGGGTGACTAAAGCAATCGGTGAGTCCTGACCGGCATTCACAAGCCCCGTCTCAATCCTGTTGCCACTGCCTATGAAGGCTCGGTTGATATTTACTGATATTCAGCAAGACCCG
The DNA here is from genome assembly GCF_048772815.1 of Callospermophilus lateralis. Lineage (NCBI taxonomy): Eukaryota > Metazoa > Chordata > Mammalia > Rodentia > Sciuridae > Callospermophilus > Callospermophilus lateralis. Next base: position 58,891 of record NW_027515785.1, read on the forward strand.
GACCGAGAAGCAGTTTCCGCCGGTTCTTTAGCCCTGGGCCAGATCAGTTCCTGGAGGCGGAATTCGGCCGCTCTGGGCTCGGTGTATGTTCTAATAGAAGCAGGCTCCAAGACGCAGTTTCTGCGGGTTCTTTAGCACTGAGCCTTAGTAATTTGTCTGCAACACAAAGGTGAATGGCATCCTGAAATTACCTGTTCTATAGTTGAATAAGCTGCGATCAGTCGAAAACAGGGATGATGAAGTCACCTCTCCATGATGGTGGCCGCTGGGTTCCTCTGTGGTCTGACGGGTGTGGAGAAACGAGTTGGACTGCATGCTTTCCCGTCTCAAACCCAGAATTCAGCACTGAGCACAGTGATTGCATACCTGGCAAGAGCCCACAGTACCTGCACCACTGTATATTTGCCTTGGTATCTCGTCGTTTCCCAGCACGCGCCACAGACTCTAGCCACGGAGCGATTTCCTGAATAAGTCGCATGACCTTCTGTGAGGACAAATCACTCGCGTTTGAGCCCCCGTAGCTGATCCTCCTGAGATGGAAATATGTACACTTGGTTTTGGAGAACCACAATTTTGCTGGAAATTCCTAACAAGATAGGTTTTAGCCATTCTAACTCGTCATTCTCCCTCACAGTGACGCAGTACATGGGGGTGATGCACTCCTTTCACAGCCATCATGTGATCCCCTGAAGTTAGTTTTCAGTACTAGGAAACAAATAAGTATTTCAAGTGGATGAATATTTCTGAGAATAATCTTTTGAAAAGTTGATTATAAATCCACATACATGAATATGAATGAATTTAGGGAGTGTATAATAAGAAAAATATACTTCATATTTTGAAAAATCTGCAGAGTGAAAAAAAAAAAAAAATATATATATATATATATATATATATATATATATATATATATATATATATACACAGAGACATTAAAAAGTAGCATTATGTATGCCAATCGAAATTCACCATGAAATATATATCATCCACAGATCCAAAAATATTCATTTTAATGAACATGGATTTATGTCGTTCAACTAAGAAGCTCACCCGTATGTTGAATTTTCAGTTCCAACAGCATTAAGTAGGAGTGATCTCTTCTCACAATTTGTATCTGCCAAGCCAGCCACCTCACAAAATATACGAGTGATACCAGGTAGAATTCGATATGTGCATATAAAAATACATGTGATGAATAGGCTACAGAGAAAGGGAGACAGTTATTCACATATTTGTTAACTTTTAAAACACATGGAGAACTATTTCAATTAAAATTTGCTAGATTTATAACACCTACCATTTATCATACGAAAGGCAAGTCCAACTATACACCATGCCTCCTGTGAACCTCTTGTATTTCTATTCTGTTTGGGTTATTTTTCTGCATAATATTAGGATAAAAGTCAAAGTCTATTAGGGTATGTGTTAGTGTCAGGGATTCAGTATTTCGAATGGAAAATTTGAAAATGTATCCAATGTGTATGCAAATATGTGCTACACAGAAAACTTCCCACTCTCATTCAGAACAATGCCTTGACATTACCTTCGTCCCCCATAAGACACAATTAGAGGAGAGGAGTTAGAAAATCTGTGAATACATATGTGGAATGGAAAATGCTCAGGAGTTCACAAATTTGGAGGTGGTAGAAGAGGTTCCAAAAGTAAGGGACAGGGTAAACACTCCACAAACATGAAGTTCTGGCAGCCTGACATCTGGAGAAACTGCCTCTAAGGTTTGGCAATGAAATATATGCTGTTGTCAGAAGCATTAGCTTCATTTGGAGTGACACCATCAAAGCTGGGTCTTCATCTATGTGACATGGATGACATTGTTTCTTATTTTCCAATGAACATGAGGCAGCAGTGCTGAATTTTCTATTTGTATGTAACTTGTGGCCACTGGGGTCTAAGTGTCTCCCCGTGTGCACTGTAAATCCATTTGGTCATCCTCCACTATTCATGGTGTTTCTTGCTGCTGCACTGGGAGTTTGGAATTTGCTTCATGAATTACAAAGAGTTCAACAGGGACACAGTGCTGAAGTGAGTTCTGTCAATTGTGGTGGGTCGGGTTCTACAGGAGAATGCACCAACCAGGCTTCTATCCCACATTGCTTGCCCCATTGACCATAGCAACCTGATTTTGAACATTGCCCTGAAACCTCTCCATATAACAATATGCTTTTACATATAAGAGTCTACTGGCTGCAAAATGTCAGTCACAATCAATTTGCAAGCCAATGGCAGATCCACATGGCCCACCACAGATGTTTTATCACCCACCTGCCAACCACTGCTCTAGGACAACTACTCAGCAGGATCCAACTTACTGGCATCTCTGTTCTACACCATTTTCATAAAACCAAGTCAATCAGGGCACTGTCTTACATACTCATGATCAGCAACAGGACATCCAAATGTTCTCCTGCCACCCGGTCATGGGAATTTCAAAAATTTTTATGGTATTTATCTAGCCAATTTTCAAGAAAGAAGTTGGAGGCACTGTGGGTTTCAATTTATTCAGGAACCATTAAATGGTGACTAAGCTCATTTCAATGAAAACTCTGGAGAATTCTCACAGGCAAGGCTTCCCAAAGAGTGGCCAAAATGTCAGATTAAGCCAGGCCCATTTAGGTCTACAATGTGAGGTCCATGTGTGTTTTGACTCTCAAAAATGGCTGTCAAGTCTTTAAGAATAAAATCATGTGATATCCTGGATGAGATTTCCTGTGATCTTTGGAAAGTCAACTTGGGCCTAGATGTCACTTTCCAAGGGCAACTCTCATGCATGGCCATCTAAAATCCCAACACAATTCATGGCAATACTTCTCTGAGATCAGTACCAGAACTCAGTCTCTAAGGGGAATCACACCAGAGTGCAAGCCCAGGTGGACCCAGTCATCTCTTCCAACCACCATTCAAATGTCCACAATTAAAACCAAAACACTCCCACATGGCCCAAATCTTCTTCCATATAGACACTCATCATTACCTGTGGCTGGAGGTTTCCATGAGGGGAGCAGCCCACGTCAGTGTCCAAAATAAGCTTCCTGCCCCTCATTTGCCTAAAGTCAGGGTGGCGTGGACACCCTTCCTGTAAACCAGGAGTGATCAAATAGGCCTTCCTTTAATACTGTTTGGCTTCTCCAACTTGAGGACTACTGACTTTGAGGTTTAGATTCTTTAAGTGAATTGGAGTCATGAGAAAAAACAAGCATCTATGGGCTAGCCTCTGCTTGGTTTTGAAGAACTTATTTGACCCAAAGGATCCCTGTTCTCACTTGATGGATTTCAGGAACCTACCAGAGGAAGGCAAGAGAGTTAATCAACAATATCTGATCTTTTTGCCATTTTGGTTTTGGATGCATGCATGGGATCTATCTTTAGATCCATCAGGTGCTGAGAATCTAAGACACAGCCTCACACAGGGCCAAGAGACTGATTCAGACATATCCCTTTTCAAAGCAATTAAGCATGGATCCACAGGTGATGCCCATTTATTTGCATTTGAAAACTGTTTTCTTCAGGCTTCACAAAGTGGTGGCTTGAGGCAAAGATCTTCCTGACATTCAGGGCAACAGAACAATAGGTAAGCAAAAGGACCAAAGCAGGGTTTCTCCACTGAGACTTTCCTGGTCAACTGATATCTGAGATTTCTGAGATGCTAGCCATTCCCTTCAACTATCTAGTACATGGCCATGTCACAGATATTGGAGGTGGTACATATCTTGGACACAAAACCATGATACTATTCTGGAGTGTTGCCAGAATTGAAGGAGAAAACAGGAAATTATGAAGCTAGTAGGTGTTGCCCATCTATAAGGCAAGCCTGAGTCCACTCATATATTGGGCACAATGAATGCTGGCAAGCTTTCTAGTAGACAGGAAACATCCATTGATACATTCTCTCTTCTAATGTTTACAATCATGAACACAGTGGGATACACAGACACTCGCATTGTCAAAGGACTTACTAAAAATAGTCCACTCTAAACCAAACAAACCGCCTTTCCTACCTATTCTGAGAACATGAGACAAAACCACAAAATCACACCCACACCCAAAAAGGCACCTCCTTCCCCCAAGTAGGTCTGTGACTCTCCGGAGTGTCCTCTGACTGGTGGGCCATACTATGTTTCCCCAAAATGACCTCTCTTGTCTCAGTTCTGGTCTGCATGGCCAACTCTGTGAAGTTGTCAAGAGCCAGTGGTGAGACACTACCTGCTTTCTCAGGAAAAGCCCCTCTTCAAAGGTTTCCTGGCATTTCGTCATCCTCACATCTGTAGGTTCCAAGAAAGACTGACTCTGTCCTTGGTAAATCCAAACATGTGAGACCACTGGGACTGGGACAGGGACTATCTCTGAGTGCCTGGCTTCCTGGATCCCAAGTTCAGAGAGTTTTATCACCAAGGAAGTGAGGTGAGGTCACTTTCTTCAGGATCTGAATTATGTCACTGCCTTGACAACCACTTTGCCCTAACAGTTGCTTCCAAAAGTCCCATGAGGTGGAGGCTGCCCCAGTTTTCCTGTAACACTTTCACAAGTTAGAATGTCATATCAATCATAAGCACCCCGGAACAGCTCTCCACACAGAACTGGTTTGGTCCATCTTGTATACATTAAGAAGAGAGAGAATGATTCAGACACAACCCTTCAACCCGACCAGGATGATTGCCATGGAAGATGACTTTTGCTTTCTGAGGTCTTTCATAGCTGCCTTCATCTTCACCAGGGATCATTTCTAAATGAACATTTGAGGTTCTCAGCAGGTGAAGATACCCTACATTCCTGTATTTTAATACCAACTCTGTCCCTGCTCTTCGGTAAAGTTAGTGTATGGTTAGGGTTAATTATATGTTCGATTTGGGTTAGGAATCATTCTGCAGGATGAATAAAGGGATTGGGTACCTGCGATATTTATAAGAATATATAAGTGAAATATATGTATGAAAACGGAAATCTAAGAAAGATTTGAAGCCCAGAAGGGCATTGGGCCCCTGACTGGGATACATAGTGTTGAATTACGTTCTGTACAATTGTCTCAGTTAAATCAATATACAATGGCATAATACAGTGTACCTTGGATGATTGAATGTAGAAGAGAACATCCAGTCAAAAAGTGATAGTCGGTAGGATTAGAAAGATAGTCGGTAGGTTTAGGAAGAAGAGTGAGAATATGATTTGGAATAAAAAGCTTATTTAGCAATAGGGTTTCGTTTAGAGAGTGAATGTAAATGTCAGTACATGTGAAGAGTCATTCACAATAATGAACTGGGGAAATTATGTAGAAAAGCAAGTATCAATAGCGACATAACGAAATCAGGCAAAGTATAAATGAGTGATAGGATTAGACATTTTCAACAGGGTTGAGTTTGAATATATAATCATAGGTAAAAACAAATATGTTGTCACCAATGGGATTTACATTTGAGAGCATTAGGCAACCTGGACAAGGATGTTTTTAGTTATCCATGTTCACTTTCCTTTTAGGCTTTGGTACAATCATAAGTGTGACCTTTACATTTTTTTTGTTCAGAATATTACTGTGGAAAAATGTATATGTAGATCAGGTAACATGAGTATTTCTTTCACTATGTCTGGGAGCAATATTTTGAAGACATATACATTAGTATTAGGGGTACAAAGAGGTGTACCCTGTGTCTATGAATATAGAGATAATGCATGAATAGACGATAATATGAATAAATAATGTAACTGGTTCCACTTTAAATAATGGATTGAATTGAAATCTGAAAATATATAAGAAATCTTATATTGATATATAATCATTCATTCCAACCAGTTATATATCGAATGGTAATATTAGGATTATGGTTTATCATGAAGGGTGTTTGAGTTTTGCTTTATAAGTGATGATGTTAAACGAAAATAATGTGTTTGGAAAGAAGTCTCATGAAAAGACCAGTCAAGAAACATAGAAGAATCATGTGTTCTGAATCAGGAAGTGATTGATCGTGAAACAAATGCCTATAAATTTTCTAACTTGTGAACGAAATATATATCCTATGATGTGCATTAACTGAAGGAGTAGTAATGTACCAGTGTTGAATAAAAATGAAAGTCAAAATACACATCATGTCCCCTAAGAATATACTTGCATTGATGTTAAACTAGCTCAGTAACTGTAGAAATATTAGGTTTTGTTTGCACCTTTCACTGAATTTAGTTTTCAGTACTAGAAAACAAATATGTATTTCAGGTGGATGATTATTTCTGAGAATAATCTTGTGGAAAGTTGATTATAAGTACACATATATGAATATGAATGAATTTAGGGAGTGTATAATAAGACACATATATTTCATATTTTAAAAAATCTGGAGAGTGTATATATATATATATATATATATATATATATATATATATACACACTCTCATACATACACACTCACATGCACAGATATAAAAATTAGCAATACAGGAGATCCATCATGAAGGCAGGCATGGAAAAATCAAGTCTCTGACCTCTTCAGCTGAGCGGGCATAGGGAGTCGTAAACTGTCTAAATGCTGTTTGCTCAGAATCAGTAGGCAATGTTGCCCTGATGTGGATCTGGGGCGAACATTCTGGGCCCCTCAGAACACACACCGAGCCTGGATGGGCTGCATTAAACCTCCGGTTTGCCTGGTTCTCATGACTCAGCACTAAGATCCCACTGAAATAACTGTTCGGCCCTTCTGAACTTTCAGAGGTAAAAGCCAACCAAGCCTTCAAAAGCAGTGGCCACAGGATTGAAACGGCGCTTGGGAGAGACAGTCAGGACCCACCCGTTGGGTTGGTTACCTTGCAAAGGGAACAAACGGTCACCATTTGCATGGGATACCACCATAGCATAGAAATGACGTCACGGGCAGAGGAGATAAATTCATTAAAACCAGCGTGACAGGTGTGTAATCCCCTAGCCATCTCTCTCAACACAGCGGGGAAACCTTAAGGGCCCCTCCCAGCTCAGCCTTAAGGGCCTCTCCCAGTTCTCCCGTGAGCACGATAGCCAGACCTAGGGAATCAGGAATGGCTCGGGACTAGCGCGTGGAATTCCCGGCTCCTGATCCCACAAGTGCTGACAATTGAGGTCTCTTACACCACGTACCGGGGGCATGGCTCCCAGAGGGCAAGAAAATTCGCTGGGGGTCCTCAGCCCCAAGCTCTACAAAACTAGGGTCTGAGGGAGGCAAACAGGGAGAGTGTGCCCAGGCATTCATGAAAACAGGGCTGCCAGGCGTAGAGTTCTGGCTTGTAACCACTATTGTGGTGAGCGTCACAGGTGAGCAAGGCATGGCTTGAGGAAGCACAAGAGAAGGCCCTAGGCACTCAGGATTGGAGATCCGCCAAGTCTGGGAGGAAGAGCTGCTGCACAGTGATTGGTCCCCACTTATTCAGAGGAGAAGCTTGGCCCAGTGCACACAGCTCCACGTTCTGAAAGAGAAGTTAATTTAACTCTATGACTGCATTTATTATTATTATTTTTTTAATTTATATTTTTTCTATTTCTTTCATTTTCATTTTTGTTGTTGTTGTTCTTTAACTTTTTTTAATGTTTTTATTTTTTTATTTTATCATTATTATTATTAATAATATTTTAAATTTTAATTTTCATCTTTTAATTATAATTATTATTTAAATTTTTTTCTTTATTTATTTTCTATTTTTCTTTTGTCTTTTCATTTCTTTTCAATTTTCTTATTCCCCCTTCCTTGAATTCTACCTGCCTACTCTCATTCTCTTTAGTGACTTCTTCCCTTCCCTTCTAATATCTTTCCTCCGAAGCATCAAATAAATTTATAAGAGTAAGCAGTAACTCAGCAGTCAAACAAAACAAGAAGTAACATGAGCAGCATAAAAAAACAAGGAAGAAAAGGAGTACAAACAACAATGGACAGCCTAAATATTCAGAAGGAATCATCAGAAAAATGGTCATATAAAGAACTCAAGGAATACCTTAGACAGATGGAATGGAACCTTAAAGAGGATACGAGACATCAAAACCAAACAGTGAAAGAACACATTGAAAATGAATTACATAAACAGATATAAAAAGAAATTAAGCATCTTTATTAGGAGATAGAGATAATAAAAAAATCAAACAATAATTCTAGAAATGAAGGAAATGATAAACCAAATTAAAAACTCAATTGAGAGTATCACTAACAGAGTGGAGCGAGTAGAAGACAGAATGTCAGATAATGAAGACAAAATATATCATCTTGAAAAATGTCTAGCCAACAAAGAAATGCTGGTAAAAAGTCATGAGAAAAACATCCAAGAGATATGGGATATCATAAAAAAAAAACTTATGAGTCATCTGGATAGAGTAAGGTACAGAGATTCAAACCAAAGGAATGAGTAACCTGCTGAATGAAATAATTACAGAAAACTTTCCAGAAATTAAAATGGAAACGGATAAAAAAAATTGTAGATGCTTACAAGACACCGAGCACAAAAAAATCACAGTAGACCAATGCCAAGAAACATTGTTATGAAGATATCCAATATACAAAACAAAGAGAAAATATTAAAAGCTACAAGAGAAAGGAGGAAGATTACAATGAGGGGTAAACCAAAAATGTTTACAACAGATTTTTCATCACAGACGCTGAAAGTGAGAAGATCCTGGAACAACGTATTTCAAACACTTAAAAACAATGGATGACAACCAAGAAATCTGTATTCAGAAAAATTAAGTTTTAGGTAAGACAACTAAATAAAAATATTTTGTGATAAACAAAAGCTAAAAGAATTTGCAGCCAGAAAACCAGCATTGCAAAGCATCTTAAGGAAAACACTACACGAGGAAAAAATGAATATCAACAACGAAAACCATCAGTGGGAATTGCCTCAGTAATGACAGAGGGAGGGGGAAAAGCTAATCATGGATAAACAAACTAAATATTAAAAAAAAGATAAATAATCAAAGACGGGTGGCAATACAAACCATATATCAATAGTAACTCTAATCGTTAATGGCTTAAACTCTCCAATAAAGTGACATAGGCTTGTAACGTGGATTAAAAAAAACAAATCCAACAATATGTTGCTTCCAGGAGACACATCTGAATGGAAAAGACATACACAGGCTGAAGGTGAAAGGTTTGGAAAATTTATACCATGCACACGGTCCTTGTAAGCAAGCAGGTGTGGCCATCCTCATACGGAATAAAATCGACTTCAAGACTAATTTAATCAAAAGGGATAAGGAAGGACATTATATACTGTTAAAAGGAACCATTCACCAACAAGACATAACAATTATCAATATTTACGCAGAAAATAATGGTGCTGCGACATTTATAAAACAAATTCTCCTCAATTTCAAGAATCAAATAGACCACAACACAATAATTATGGGAGAATTCAACTCACCTCTCTCACCATTGGACAGATCCTCCAAACAAAAGTTGAATAAAAAAAATATAGAATTCAATATCACAATCAATACCCTAGACTTAACTGACATATATAGAATATATCAACAATCATCAAGTGGATATACTTTTTTCTCACCAGCACATGGATCCTTCTCAAAAATAGACCATATATTATGCCGTAGGGCAACACTCAGTAAATATAAAGGGGTGGAGATAATACCATGAATTTTTTTCTGATCACAATGGAATGAAACTGGAAACCAATGGTAAAAGAAGGAAGGAAAAATCCTACATCACATGGAAAATGAACAATATATTACTGAATGATCAATGGGTTACAGAAGACATAAAAGAGGAAATCAAAAAATTCTTAGAGATAAATGAAAATACAGACACAACATATCAGATTCAATGGGACACAATGAAACAAGATTCAAGAGGCAAATTCATCGCCTGGAGGTCATTCCTCAAAAAAAGAAAAAAAAAAACAAAAACAACAAATAAATGAGCTCTCACTTCATCTCAAAGCCCTAGAAAAGGAAGAGCAAAACAACAGCAAATGTAGCAGAAGGCAAGAAATAATTAAAATTAGAGCGTAAATCACGAAATTGAAACAAAAGAAACTATTAAAAAATTAACAAAACTAAAAGTTGGTTCTTTGAAAAAATAAATAAGATGGACAGACCCTTAGCCATGCTAACGAGGAGAAGAAGAGAGAGAACTCAAATTACTAACATACGGGATGAAAAAGGCAATATCACAACAGAAGCTACATAAATACGAAAGACAATTAGAAATTATTTTGAAAACCTATATTCCAATGAAATAGAAAATAGTGAAGACATCGATACATTTGTTAAGTCATATGATTTGCCTAGACGGAGTCAGGAGGATACACACAATTTAAACAGACCAATATCAATCGATGAAATAGAAGAAGCAATCAAACGACTACCAACCAAGAAAAGCCCAGGACCGGATGGGTATACAGCGGAGTTTTACAAAACCTTTAAAGAAGATTTAATACCAATACTTTTCAAGTTATTCAGGAAATAGAAAAACAGGGAGCTCTGCCAAGTTCATTCTATGAGGCCAACATCACCCTGATTCTGAAACCAGACAAAGACACCTCAATGAAAGAAAACTACAGACCAATATCTCTGATGAACCTAGATGCAAAAATTTTCATTAAAATTCTGGTGGTTTGGATACAAAGGCACATCAAAAAAATTGTGCACCATGATCAACTAGGATTCATCCCTGGGATGCAAGGAGGGTTCAATATATGGAAATCAATAAATGTTATTCACAACATCACTAGACTTAAAAATAAGAACCATAAGATCATCTTGATAGATGCAGAAAAACCATTAGACAAAGTAGAGCATTCCTTTATGTTCAAAACATTAGAAAAACTAGGGATAACAGGAACATACCTCGACATTGTAAAAGCTATCTATGTTAAGCCTCAGGCTAGCATCATTCTGAATGGAGAAAAAATGAAGGCATTCCCTCTAAAATCTGGAACAAGACAGGAATGTCCTCTATCACCACTTCTATTCAATATAGTTCTCGAAAAACTGGCCAGAGCAATTAGACAGACGAAAGACATTAAAGGCATAAAAATAGGAAAAAAAGAACTTAAATTATCACTATTTGAAGATGACATGATTCTATACATAGAAGACCCAAAAGGGTCTACAGAAAAACCTACTAGAAGTAATAAATGAATTCAGCAATGTGGCAGGAAATGAAATCAACATGCATAAATCAAAGGCATTTCTGTATATCAGCGACAATACTTCTGAAAAGAAAATGAGGAAAAACATTGCATTCACAATATCCTCATAAAAAATTAAATACTTGGGAATCAACCTAACAAAAGAGGTGAAAGATTTATACAATGCAAACTACAGAACCCTAAAAAGAGAAGTAGAATAAGATCTTAGAAGATGGAAAAATATACCCTGTTCATGGATAGGCAGAATGAACATCATCAAAATGGCGATATTACTAAAAAGTTCTCCATACGTTTAATGAAATGCCAATCTAAATCCCAAAGGAATTTTTTGTAGAAATAAATAAACCAATCATGAAATTCATATGGAAAAATAAACGACCCAGAATAGCAAAAGCAATTCTAACCAGGAAGTGTGAATCAGGCGGTATAGCGATACCAGATTTCAAACTATATTACAGAGCAATAATAACAAAAACAGCATGGTACTGGTACCAAAACAGGCGGGTGTACCAATGGTACAGAATGGAGGACACAGAGACTAATCCAAAAAGCTACAACTATCTTATATTTGATAAAGGAGCTATAAGCATGCAATTGAGGAAGGATACCATCTTCAACCAATCGTGTTGGGAAAACTGGAAATCCACATGCAACAAAATGAAACTGAATCCCTTTCTCTCGCCATGCACAAAAGTTAACTCAAAGTGGATCAAGGAGCTAGATTCAAATCAGAGACTCTGCATTTGATAGAAGAAAAAGTTGGTTCTGATCTACATACTGTATGGTCAGGCTCCAAATTCCTTAATAGGACACCCATAGCACAAGAGTTAATAACAAGAATCAACAAATGGGAGTTACTTAAACTGAATTTTTTTTTTCTCAGAAAGAGAAACAATAAGAGAGGTAAATATGGAGCCTAGATCATGGGAACAAATTTTTACTCCTCACCCTTCAGATGGAGCCCTAATATCCAGAGTATACAAAGTATACAAAGAACTCAAATAATTAGACAATAAGATAACAAATAACCCAATGGGCCAAGGACCTGAACAGACACTTCTCAGAGGAGGACATAGAATCAATCAATAAGTACATGAAAAAATGCTCTCCATTTCTTGCAGTCAGAGAAATGCAAATCAAAACCACCCTAAAATACCATCTCAATCCAGTGAGATTGGTAGCCATTATGAAGTCAAACAACAACAAGTGCTGGCGACGATGTGGGGAAAAGGGTACTCTTGTACATTGCTGATGGGACTGAAACTGGTGCAGCCAATTTGGAAAGCAGTATGGAGATTCCTGGGAAAGCCGGGAATGGAAGCACCATTTGAACCAGCTATTGCCCTTCTCGGACTATTCCCTGAAGACCTTAAAAGAGCGTACTACAGGGATACTGCCACATCGATGTTCATAGCAGCACAATTCACAATTGCTACACTGTGTAACCAACCCAGATTCCCTTCAATAGATGAATGGATAAAAAAAAAATGTTTTTTTTTTATATACTATGGAGGATTACGCAGCACTAAAAAATGACAAAATCATGGAATTTGCAGGAAAATGCATGGCACTAGAGCAGATAATGCTTAGTGAAGCTAGCCAATCCCAAAAAAACAAATACCAAATGACTTATTTGATATAATGAGAGCAACTAAGAACAGAGCAGAGAGGAAGAGCATGAAGAAAAGATTAACATTAAGCAGAGACATGAGGTGGCAGGGAAAGGGAGAGAAAAGAGAAATTGCATGGTAATGGAGGGAGACCCTTATTGTTACAAAAAATTACATATAAGAGGTTGTGAGTGTAATGGGAAAATAAACAATAAGAGAAATGAATGACAGTAGGTAGGGTAGAGAGAGAAGATGGGAAGAGAGGGGAGGGGGGATAGTAGAGCATAGGAAAGGTAGCAGAATACAACAGTAACTAATAAGACATTATGTAAACATATGGATGTGTAACTGATGTGATTCTGCATTCTGTTTTTGGAGTAAAAATTGGAGTTCAAAACCCACTTGAATTTAATGTATGAAATATGATATGTCAAGAGCTTTGTAATGTTTTGAGCAACCAATAAAAGAAAAAAAAAGTAGCAATATATATGCCAATCGAAATTCATCATGAAATATATATAATCCAAAGATCGAAAAATATTCATTTTACTGAACATGGATTTATGTATAATGTTATTCAACTAGGAAGCTCACCCGTAGGTTGAATTTTCAGTTCCAACAGCGTTTAGGAGGAGTGATCTCTTCTCACAATTTGCATCTGCCAATTCAGCCACCTCACATGTGTGTACAAGTGATATCAGGTAGGATTCTATATGTGCATATAAAAATACATGTGCTGAATAGGCTACAGAGAAAGGGAGACAGGGATTCACATATTTGTTAATTTTAAAAACACATGTAGAACTATTTCAACAAAAAAATTGACTAGATTTAAAACTCCTACATTATATAATGCAAAAGGCAATTCCAACTATACACCATGCCTCCTCTGAACTGCTTGTATTTCTATTCTTTTTGGGTTATTTTTCACCATCATTTTAGGATTATTAGTCAGAGACTAGTAGGGTACGGGTTAGTGTCAGGGGTTAAGTATTTCAAATGGAAAATTGGAAAATGAATCCAATGTGTATGTAAATATGTGCTACACAAAAATCTTCCCACTCACATCCAGAGCAATGCCTTGACAATACCTTTGCCCCAAGTAAGACACAATTAGAGTAGAAAAGTGTAAAAATCTAGGAATACATATATGGAATGGAATATGCTCGGGAGTTCACAACCTTGGAGGTGGTAGAGGAGTTTCCAAAAGTAAAGGAAAGGGTAAACACTCCACAAACAAGGAGCTCTGCTGGCCTAAGAATTCTTGGGAAATGGCCTCTGAGGTTGGGATCCTGAAATATATGTTGCTGTCATGAGCTTTAGCTTCCTTTGTAGTGAGACCATCAAAGCTGGGTCTGCATCTATGTTACCGGGAAGAGATGGTTTCTTATATTCCAATGAACATGAGGCAGCAGTGCTCAGTTCTCTCTTTGTAGGTAAACTGTGGCCACTGGAGGCTAAGTGTCTCCCAGTGGGGACTGTGAAGACATTTGGTCATCCTCCACTTTTCATGGTGTTTTTTGCTGCTGCACTGGGAATTTGGTATTTGCTTCACAAAATATAAGAAGTTCATCTGGGATACAGTGCTGGAGGGAGTTCTGTCACTTGTGGTGGGTCAGGGTCTGCAGGAGAATGCACCAACCAGGCTTCTATCGCACAGAGCTTGCCCCAATAACCATAGCAACCTTATTCTGAACATTGCCCTTAAAACTCTCAATATAACAGGATGCCTTTACATATAAGGGTCTCTGCACTATATCAGTCACAAGCCATTTGGAAGCCAATGGCAGATCCACATAGCCCCTCCATGATGTTTTATCACACTCCTTCCCACCACTGTTCTAGGCGCACTACTCAGAAGGCTCCAAATTACTGGCATCTCGTGTTCTACATCATTTTCATGAAACCCAGTCAAACAAGGCACTGTCTGGTATACACATGATAAGCTACAGGAGATCAAATTTTCTGCAGTTCCACCTGGTCATGGGAATTTCAAAAATTTCATGGTATTTATTTAGCAATTTTTCAAAAATGAAGTTAGAGGCACTTTGCGTCTCAATTCATTCAGGAACCATTAAGTGTTGAGAAAGTTCATTTCAATGAAAGCTCTAGAGAACTCTCACAGTCAAGGCTTCTCAAAGAAATACCAAATGGTCACATAAAGCCAGGCCAATTGACGTCTAAAATGTAAGGTCCATGTGTGTTTTGACTCTCATCTATGGCTGCCAAGTCTTTCATAATAAAATCATGTGATATCCTGGCTGAGATTCCCAGGCCTCTGTGGAAAGCCACCCTGGGCATAGATCTCAGTTTCCAAGAGTGAGTCTTATGTGTGTCCTCCTAAAATCCCAACACAATTCATGGCAATACTTCTCTGAGGTCAATTCCAGAATGCAGTCTCTAAGGGGAATCACACCAGAGTTCAAGCCCAGGTGGATCCAGTCATCCCTTCCAACCGCCACAAAAATTACCACAATTAAAATCAAAACACTCCCACAGGCCCATCATCTTCTTCCATGTAGACACTCCTCATAACCTCTAGCTGGAGG
Source organism: Callospermophilus lateralis (assembly GCF_048772815.1). Classification (NCBI taxonomy): domain Eukaryota; kingdom Metazoa; phylum Chordata; class Mammalia; order Rodentia; family Sciuridae; genus Callospermophilus; species Callospermophilus lateralis. The sequence goes on from NW_027515785.1 coordinate 74,174, forward strand.
TTTCTATGAGCCCAAGGTAGTGTCCAAAATAAGCTCACTTGCCCCTTATTTGCCTAAAATCATGGTGGCCTGGACACTCTTCCTGTGAACCGGGAGTGATCAAATATTCCTGCTGTTAAAGTGTTCCACTTCTCCAATTTCAGCCTACTGGCTGTAGGGTATAATTCTTTATGTGATTTGGAGTCATGAGAAAAACCAAGCACATATGGGGTAGCCTCTGCACGGATTTCAAGAACTCATTTGACCCAAATGATCTCTATTCTCACTTGATGGAGTTCAGGAACCTAAAACAAGAAGGCAAAAATATTCATCCACAATGACTGCTCTTTTGGACATTTTAGTTTTGAAAGCACATGGGATCTTTCTTTAAATCCATCAGGTGCTGAGAATCTAAGCCACAACCTCATACAAGGACAAGAGGCTGATTCAGACACATCCCATTCCAAGGCAATTAAGCAAAGAGCCACAGGTGGTGTCCATTCATTTCCATATGAAAACAGTGTTCTTCAGGCTACACAAAGGGGTGGCCTGAGGCAAAGACCTTTCTGACATTCAGGGTAATAGAAATAGAATTAAGCAAATGGCCCAAAGAAGTGTTTCTCCACTGAGACTTTACTGGTCACACTGATATCTGAGTTTTCTGAGATGCTCTCATTCCCTTCAGCTATCCAGATCATGGCCATGTCACAGAGCCTTGTGGTGTTACATATCTGGGAAACAAAACCATGAGTCTATTCTGGAGAGTGGCCAAAATTCACGAAGAAAAGTGGAACTTTAGAAGATAATAGATGTTGCCCATCCATAAGGCAAGCTGCAGTCCATTCATCAATTGCGCACTATGAATCGCGGAAGCTTTCAACTAGAGACAACACATCCATTGATGCATTCTGTTTTCTAATGTCTACAACCATGGATACAGTGGGATACACAGACATAGAAACACTCACAATGTCAAACGACTTACTAGAAACAGTCCACTCCAAACCAAACAAACCACCTTTCCTACCTATTCTCAGAACATGAGAAAAAACCACAAACTCACACCTATAACGTCAAAGGCACTTTCTTCCCCTAAATAGGTCTGTGACTATTCGGAGTGTCTTCTGACTGGTGGGCCATATTATGTTCCCCCAAAATGGCCTGTCCTGTTTCACATCTGGTCTCCTTGTCCAACTCTGTGAAGTTGTAAGGAGCCAGCGGTGAGCCACTACCTGCTTTCTCAGGAAAGGCCCCTCTTCAGAGCTCTGCTGGCATTTGGCCATCCTCATATCAGCAGGTACCAAGAAAGACTGACTATGTCTTTGGGAAAAGCAAACAAGTTAGCCCACTGGGTCTGGAGTGGGACTGGCTCTTGGTGCCTGGCTTCCTGGATCCCAAGTTCAGAGAATTCCATCACCAAGGAAGTGAAGTGAGGTCACTTCTTTCAGGAACTGAATATGGTCACTGCCTTGGTAACCACTTTGTCCTAACAGTTGCTTCCAAGGTTCCCATGAGATAGAGGCTGCCCCAACATCCTGTGACACATTCAGAAGTTAGAATGATATATCAACCATAGGCACCCTGGAACAGCTCTCCACAGAGGCCTGGTTTGGTCCATCTTCTCTACATTAAGAAGAGAGAGGCTGACTCAGACACATCAATTCATCCTGACCAGGTTGTTTGCCATGGAAGATGACTATTGCTCTCTCAGGTCCTACATAGCTGCCTACATATTCTCCAAGGATCATTTCTTCATGGATCTTTGAGGTTCTCAGCAGGTGGAAGATCTTCTACATTCCTATATTGTAAGACCCACTCTGTTGCTGCTCTTAAGTTAGTTATATTGAGGGAACAGTGTATGGTTAGGGTTAATAACATGTTCGATTTGGGTTACGAATCATTCTGCAGGATGAATAATGGTATTGGCAACCTGCGATATTTACAAGAGTATACATGTGAAATATAAGTATGAAAGCAGAAATCTAGGTAAGATTTGAAGCCCAGAAGGGCATTGGGGACTTGAGTGGGATACCTAACTTTGAGTAATGTGCTGCACAGATGTCTCAGATAAATCAATATACATCGGACCTTGTACCTTGGATGATTGAATGCTGAAGAGAACATCCAGTCAAAAACCGATATTCGGTAGGATTAGGAAAGAAGTTGGTAGGTTTAGAAAGAAGAGTGAGTATAGGATTTGGACCAAAAGTTCTTCAGCAATAGGGTTTCGGGTAGAGAGTGTATGTAAATGTCAGCACATGTGAAGAGTCAGTCACAATGATGAACTGGGGAAAACATGTAGGAAAGCAGATATCAATAGAGATATTAGCAAATCAAGAAAAGTATAAAGTGTGTGATAGGGTTAAACATTTTCAACAGGTTTGAAGTTGAATATATAATCTAAGGAAGAAACAAATATGTAGTCACCAATAGGATTGATATTTGAGAGTATTAGGCAACCTGCACATGGATGTTTTTAGTAATGCATGCTATCTTTCCATTTAGGCTTTGGTACAATTGTAAGTGTGATCTTTGCTTTTTGTGTCCGGAATATTTCTGTGATAAAATGTGTATGTAGATCAGGTGACATGAGTATTTCTTCCACCATTTCTGAGAGCAATATTTTGAAGATTTATAAATTAGTATGGGAGTAGAAATAGGTGTACCCTGTTTCTATTAATATAGACATAATGCATGAATAGACCATACTGTGAATAAATAATATAACTGGATCCACTTTAAATAATGGATTGAATGGATATCTGAAAATATATAAGAAATGTTATATTGATATACAATCATTAATTCCAACCAGTTATATATCTAATGATTATCTTATGGTTATGGTTAATCATGAAGGGTGTGTGAGTTTTTCTTCAAAATTGATTATGAAAATCGAAAACAATATATTTGGAAAAAAAAGTCTCATGAATAGACCAGTCAAGAAACATAGAGAAATACATGTGTTCTGGAGCAGGAAGTGACTAAAAGTGAAACAATTGCCTATAAATTTGCTAACTAGTGAATGAAATATATATCCTATGATGTGCATAAACTGAAGAAATAGTAATGTACCAGTGTGGAATAAAAATTAACGTCAAAATACACATCATGTCCCATAGGAACCAACATGCATTGATGTTAAACTGGGTCAGTTAATGCAGACATATTAGAATTTGTATGCACCTTTCACTGAAGTTAGTTCTCAGTACTAGGAAACAACTATGTATTTCATGTGTATGAGTATTTCTAAGAATAATCTTGTGAAAAGTTGATTATTAATCCACATCCATGAACATGAATGAATTTAGGGAGTGTATATAAGACACATATTTTTCATATTTTTAAAAATCTGGACAGTATATATATATATATAGATAGATATATACACATATATGGACACACACACACACACAAACACAGAAATTAAAAAGTAGCAATATATATGCCAATCGAAATTCATCATGAAATATATATCATAAAGATGCAAAAACATTCATTTTACTGAACATGGGTTTATGTATAATGTTGTTCCACTGGGAAGCTCACCCATAGGTTGAATTTTCAGTTCTAACAGCGTTTAGGACGAGTGATCACTTCTCACAATTTGTATCTGCCAAGTCATGTAACTCAAAAGAATGTACGTTTGATACCATGTAGGATTCTATTTGTGCATATAAAAATACATGTGCTGAATAGGCTCCAGAAAATGAGAGACAGTAATTCACATATTTGTTAACTTTAAAAACACATGGAGAACTATTTCAATTAAAAATTGACTAGATTCATAATACCTACCCTTTATCATGCAAAAGGCAAGTCCAACGCTGAACTGCATGTATTTACGTACTGTTTGGGTTATTTTTCTCCATCATATTAGGATTAGTAGTCGGAGTCTATTAGAATATGGGTTAGTGTCAGGGATTCAGAATTGCGAATGGAAAAATAGGAAAATTAATCCAATGTGTATGCAAATATGTGCTAAAACAAATCTTCCGACTCTCATCCAGAACAATGCCTTGAAATTATCTTCGCCCCAAGTAAGACACAATTAGAGAAGAAAAGTTGCAAAATCTGTGATTACATTTCTGTAATGGAAAATGCTCAGGAGTGCACAAACTTGGAGGTGGTATAGGAGTTTTCAAAAGTAAGGACAGGTACACACTCCACAAGCATGGAGCTCTGCATGCCTAAATCTTTTTGAGAAACTGCCACAGAGGTTGGGCACTGATATATAGGTTTTTGTCAGGAGTTAAGCTTCCTTTGTAGTGATACCCTCAAAGCTGGGTCTGCATCTATGTGACCTGGAGGACAAAGTTTCTTATTTTCCAATGAACATGAGGCAGCAGTGCTGAATTCTCTCTTTGTAGATAAACTGTGGCCCCTGGGGGTTTATTTTCTCCCCGTGTGGACTGTGAAACCATTTGGTCATCCTCCAATTTTCGTGGTGTTTCTTGCTGCTGCACTTGGAGTTTGGTACATGCTTCACAAAATACAAGGAGTTCAACTGGGAAACAGTGCTGGAGAGAGTTCTGTCACGTGTGTTGAGTTATGGTCTGCAAGAAAATGCACAAACCAGGTTTCTATCTCTCAAAGATTGCCCCCTTGTTCATAGCAACCTGATTCTGAACATTGCCCTGAAACCTCGCCATATAAAAAGATGCCATTACATATAAGGGTCTGAAGTCTGCACTATGTCAGTCACAAGCCATTTGGAAGTAAATGGCAGATCCACATGGACCCACCATGATACTTTATCACACACCTGCCCACCACTGCTCTACGCCCACTACTCAGCAGGCTACAAATTACTGGCATGTCTGTTCTAAACAATTTTCAGAAAACCCTGTCAATCAAGGCACTCTCTGGTACACTCATGATAAGCAATAGGAGATCCAATGTTTCTTGAGTGCCACCGGGTCATGGGAATTTCAAAAATTTCATGGTATTTATCTAGCCATTTTTCAAGGATGACATTGGATGCACTGTGAATTTCAGTTATTCAGAAACCATTAAATGTTGAGAAAGCTCAATTCAAAGAAAATTCTGGAGAACTCTCACAGGCAAGGCTTTCCAAAAAGTGGACAAAAGGTCACTTGAAGCCAGGACATTGAGGTCTACAATGTGAGGTCCTATGTGTTTTGACTCTCTACTATGGCTGCAAAGTCTTTCAGAATAAAATCATGTGATATCCAGGCTGAGATTCCCAGTTCTTTGTGGAAAGCCACCCTGGTCCTAGATCTCAGGTTCCAAGGGCGACTCTCATGCGTGGCCTCCTAAAATCCCAACACAATTCATGGCAATACTTCTCTGAGGTCAGTTTCAGAACTCAGTCTCTAAGGGGAAACACACCAGAGTTCAATCCCTGGTGACCCAATCATCTCTTCCAACCGCCACACAAATGACCAGAATTAAAACCAAAACACTCACACATGCCCCTCATCTTCTTTCATATAGACACTAATCATAACCTTGGCTGGAAGTTTCCATGAGGCACACAGCACAAGACAATGTCAAAATAAGTTCCCTTGCCCTTCATTTGTCTAAAGTCAGTGTTTCTGGACACCGTTCCTGTGAACCAGGGCTGATCAAAGATGCCTGCCATTAATACTGTTCCGCTTCTCCAATTTGAGGCATACTGACTGTCAGGTATAGTTTCTTTATGTGATTTGGAGTCATGAGAAAACCCAAGCACCTATGGGCTAGCCTCTGTAGGGCTTGAAGAACTCAGTTGACCCAAAGGATCCCTCTTCTGACTTGATGGACATCAGGAACCTTACAGAGGAAAGCAAGAGACTTCATCAACAATGATTGCTCTTTTGGCCATTTTGGAATTGGATGCACACATGGGATCTTTCTTTAGATCCATCAGGTGCTGAGAATCTGAGCCATGGACTCACACTGCACTAAGAGGCGGATTCAGACATATCCCTTTGCAAAGCAATTAAGCAAAGATCCTCAGGTGATGCCCATTTATTTCCATTTGAAAACTGATTTTTTCAGGCTTTCGAAAGGTGTGGCCTTAGGCAAAGACCTTCCTTACATTCAGGGCAACAGAACAATAGGAAAGCAAATTCCCAAAGCAGAGTTTCTCCACTGAGACTTTCCTGGTCACACTGATGTCTGAGTTTTCTGAGATACTCACCATTCCCTTCAGCTATCCAGTACATGGCCATGTCCCAGATTGTGGAGGAGATACATATCTTGAACACAAAACCATGAGCCTATGGGAGAGTGGCCAGAATTCAGGAAGAAATCAGGAATGTAGAAAGGTAGTAGGTGTTGCCCATCTATAAGGTAAGCTGCAGTCCATTCATAAATTGGACAAGATGAATGCTGCAAAGATTTCTACTAGACAGGACACATCCTTTGATGCATTCTCTTTTCTATTGTCTACAACCACGGACACAGTGGGATACAAAGAAACACTCACCTTCTCAAAGGACTTACTAGAAACAGGCCACTCCAAATTAAACAAACCGACTTTCCTACATATTCTTAAAACATGAGACAAAATCACTAACACACAAACACACCCACAAAGGCACCTTCTTTCCCCAAGTAGGTCTGTGACTATCCAGAGCATCCTCTGACTGGTGGGCCATACTATGTTCCCCTGAAATGGGCCGTTGTATGTCAGATCTGGTCTCCTTGGCCAACACTGTGATGTTGTCAGGAGCCAGTGGTGAGCCACTGCCTGCTTTATCAAAAAAAAAAAAAAAAAAAGCCCCTCTTCAGAGCTTTCCTGGCATTTGTCCATCTTCAATTCAGTATTTGCCAAGAAATACTGACTCTGTCCTTGGTTAATCCAAACATGTGAGACCACTGGGACTGGGACTGGGCCTGCCTCAGGGTGCCTGTCTCCCTGGATCCAAAGTTCAGAGTGGTACATCAACAAGAAAGTGACGTAGGTCACTTCCTCTAGAACTGAATGAGGTCACTGCCTTGGCAACCACTTTGTCCTAACAGTTGCATCCAAGGGTCCATGAAATGGAGCGTGCCCCTACTTCCTATGACACTTTTACAAGTTAAAATGGAATATCAACCATAGGCACCCGGGAACAGCTCTCCACAAAGGCCTGGTTTGGTCCATCTTCTCTAGATTAAGAAGAGAGAGACTGCTTCAGACACATCCCTTCATCCTTACCTGGTTGTTTGTCATGGAAGATGACTTTTGCTCTCTCAGGTCCTTCATAGCTGCCTATATCTTCTCCAGGGATCATTTCTGCATGGACCTTTGAGGTTCTCTGCAGGTTGAAGATCTCCTACATTCCTGTATTGTAAGACCAACTCTGTCCCTGCTCTTCTATAAAGGTAGATTGAGGGAATCGTGTATGGTTAGGGTTAATAACATTTTTGATTTGGGTTAGGATAATTCTGCTGGATGAATAATGGTATTGGGAACCTGCGATATTTATAAGATTATAGAGGTGAAATATATGTATGAAAACAGAAATCTCAGTAAGATTTAAAGCCCAGAAGGTCATTGGGTCCTTGATTGGAATAGTTAGCTTTGAATTATGTTCTGCCCAGATGTCTCAGATAAATCTATACACAATGGCATAGGATCTTGTACCTTAGATGATTGAATGTTGAGGAGAACATCCATTCAAAAAGGGAGAGTTGGTAAGATTACGAAGATAGTTGGTAAGATTAGAAAAACGTGTGAGTACAGGATTTGGACAAAAAGTTCTTTAGCAATAGGGTTTCAGGTACACAAAAAAATGTAAATGTCAGCACATGTGAAGAGTCAGTCACAATGATGAACTGGGGAAAATATGTAGGAAAGCAGATATCAATAGAGTCATAAGGAAATCAGGCAAAGTATAAAATGAGTGATAGCAATAGATATTTTCAACAGGCTTGAGATTGAATATATAATCTTAGGAAGAAACAAATATGTAGTCACCAATAGGATTGACATTTGAGAGCATTAGGCAACCTGGACATGGGTGATTTTCATAATCCATACTCACATTCCATTTAGGCTTTTGTACAATCGTAAGTGTGACTTTGCATTTTGTGGCCAGAATATTACTGTGATAAAATGTATATGTAGATCAGGTGACATGAGTATTTCTACCACCATTTCTTGGAGCAATATTTTGAAGAGGTATAAATTAGTATTGGGGGTACATATAGGTGTACCATGTGTGTATGAATATAGAGATAATGCATGAATAGACCATAGTGCGAATAAATAATATAACTGGTTCGAACTTTAGAAATTGGAATAAATTGATATCTGAATATACACAGGGAATCATATGTTGATATACATACATTCATTCCAACCATTTATACATCCAATGGAAATATTACGGGTGTGGTTCATCATAAAGAGTGTGTGAATTTTGCTTCAAAATTGATTATGGAAATCGAAAATAATGTGTTTGGAAAGAAGTCTCATGAAATGACCAGTCAAAAACAAAGAGGAATACATATGTTCTGAAGCAGGAAGTGATAGAATGTGTTACAAATTTCTTTAAATTTATGAAGTTGTGGATGAAATGTATATTCTATGATGTACAAAAACTGAAGAAATAGTAATGTACCAGTGTTGTATAAAAATGAACGTCAAAATACACATCATGTCCCATAGGAATCTACTTGCATTGATGTTAAAGTGGGTCAGTTACTGTAAAAATATAAGGATTTGTTTGCACCATTTACTGAAGTGAGTTTTCAATACTATAAAACAAATATGTATTTCAGGTAGATGAATATTTCTGAAAATAATCTTATGAAAATTTGAATATAAAACCACATACATGAACAAGAATTAATTTAGGGAGTGTATAATAAGACACATATATTTCATATTTTGAAAAATCTAGAGAGTATATATATATATATATATATATATATATATATATATATATACAAAACACACACAGAGACTTTAAAAAGTAGCAATATATATGCCAATTAAAATTCCTCATGAAATATATATCATCCACAGATCCAAAAATATTAATTTTACTGAACATGGATTTATGTATAATGTTTTTCAACTAAGAAGCTCACTCATAATTTGAATTATCAGTTCCAAAAGCGTTTAGGAGGAGTGATTTCTTCTCACACTTTGTCTCTGCCAAGTTAGCCACCTCTCAAGAATATAGGTGTGATCCAGGTAGGATTCTATATGTTCATATAAAAATACATGTGCTGAATTGGCTACAGAAAAAGGGAGACAGGAATTCACATATGTGTTAACTTTAAAAACACATGCAGAACTCTTTCAACAAAAAATTGACAAGATTTATAACTCCTACCCTATATCATGCAAAAGGGAAGACCAACTATACACCATGGCTCCTCTGAAGTGCTAGTATTTCTATTCTGTTTGGGTTATTTTTCTCCATTATATTAGAATTAGTTGTCAGAATCTAGTATGGTATAGGTTAGTGTCAAGGATTCAGTATTTCAAATGGAAAATTGAAAAATGAATCCAATGTGTATGTAAATATGTGCTACACAAAAATCTTCCCACTCTCATCCAGAACAATGCCTTTACAATACCTTCGCCCCAAGTAAGACACAATTAGAGGAGAAGATTTAGAAAATCTGTGAACAAATTTCTGGAATGGAATATGCTCAGGAGCCCACACCTTGGAAGTGGCAGAGGAGATTCCAAAGGTAAGGGACAGGGTAAACCCTCCACAAACATGGAGGTCTGCTGGCATAGACACTTCTTGAGAAACTGCCTGTGAGGTTGGGCACTTGAAAAATATGTTGTTGTCAGGAGCTTTAGCTTCCTTTCTAGTGAGACCATAAAAGCTTGGTCTGCATCTATGAGACCTGGAGGACATGCTTTCTTATTTCCCAATGAACATGAGGCAGCAGTGCTAAATTCTCTTTTTAGGTAAACTGTGGCCACTGGGGGCTAAATGTCTTTCCATGTGCACTTTGAAGCCATATGGTCATCCTCCATTTTCGTTTTGTTTCTTCCTGCTGCACTGGGAGTTTGGTATTTGCTTCACGAAATACAAGGAGTTCAATTGGGTCTCAGTGCAAGAGGGAGTTCTGTCATGTGTGGTGGGTCAGGTTCTGTAGGAGGATACAAGAACCAGGATTCTATCCCACATAGCTTGCCCCCTTGACCATAGCAACCTGATTCTGAACAATGTCCTGAAAACTCTCCATATAACAAGTTGCCTTTACATGGAAGGTTCTGTTGGCTGCACCATGTCAGTCACAAGCCATTTTGAAGCCAATGGAAGATCCACATGGCCCCACCACAGATGTTTTATCACATACCTGCCCACCACTGCTATAGTACAACTACTCAACAGAGTCCAACTTACTGGCATCTCTGTTCTACACCATTTACATGAAACCCAGTCAATCAAGGCACTGTCTGGTATATTCATGATCAGTAACAGGACATCCAAAGGTTCTCCAGTGCCACCTGGTGATGGGAATTTCAAAAATTTTATGGTATTTTTCTAGCCATTTTTCAAGGATGAAGTTGGAGGCACTGTGAGTTTCAATTCTTTCAGGAACTATTAAATGGTTAGGAAGCTCATTTCAATGAAAGTTCTGGAGAACACTCACAGGTAAGGCTTCCCAAAGAGAGGCCAAAAGATCACATGATATTATGCCCATTGAGGTCTACAATGTGAGGTCCATATGATTTTTGACTCTCAACTATGAGTGCCAAATCTTTCAGAATAAAATCATGTGGTATCCTGGCTGAGAGGCCTAGTGCTCTGTGGAAAGCCATCCTGGGCCTAGAACTTAGTTTCCAAGGGCGACACTCATGCCTGGCTTCATAAAATCTCATCACTATTCATGGCAATACTTCTCTGAGGTCAGTTTGAGAACTCAGTTTCTAAGGGAATCACACCAGAGTTCAAGAACATGTGGACCAAGTCATCTCTTCCAACCGCCACCCAAATGACCACAATTTAAAACAAAACACTCCAATGTGGCGCTCATCTTTTTCCATATAGACACTCATAATGACCTCTGGCAAAAGTTTTCCATGAGGGGCACAGCCCAAGACCGTGTCCAAAATAAGCTCTCTTGCACCTAATTTGCCTAAAGTCAGGGTGGCCTGGACACCCTTCTTGTGAACCAGGAGAGATCAAATAGGCCTCCCATTAATACTGCTTTGCTTTTTCAATTTGAGGCCAACTGACTGTGGAGTTTGGATTCCTTATGTGAATTGGAGTCTTGAGAAAACCCAAGAAACTATGGGCTAGCCTCTGCAGGGCTTTGAAGAACTCATTTGACCCAAAAGATCCCTATTCTGGCTTGATGGAGGTCAGGAAAGTTACAGAAGAGGCGAGAGACTTCATCCACAAGGACTGCTCTTTTGGCCATTTTGGTATTGGATGTACACATGAGATCTTTCTTTAGATCCATCAGGAGCTGAGAATCTAAGCCACACCCTCACACAAGGCAAATAGGCTGATTCAGACACATCCTTTCCAAAGCAATTAAGCAAAGAGCCACAGGTAATGCCCATTCATTTCCATTTGAAAACTGTTTTCTTCAGGCTTCACAAAGTGGTGGACTGAGGAAAAGACCTTCCTGACATTCAGGGCAACAGAAGAATTGGTAAACAAAAGGCCCCAAGCAGGGTTTCTTCACTGAGACTTTCTTGGTCAAACTGATATCTGAGTTTTCTTAGATTCTCGGCATTCCCTTCAGCTATTCAGGATATGGTCATGTCACAGAGCTTCAAGGTTGTACATATCTTAAACACAAAACCATGAGCCTATTCTGGAGAGTGGCGAGAATTCAGGAAGAAAACAGGAACTTAGGTAGATAGCAGGTGTTTCACATCAATAAGGCAAGCTGCAGTCCATTCATAAATAGGGCAGGATGAATGCTGGGAAGCTTTCTACTAGATAGGACATATTCATTGATGCATTCTCTTTTCTAATGTCTACAACCACGGACATAGTGGGATACATAGACATAGAAACACTCACCTTGTCAAACGACTTACTAGAAACAGTTCACTCCAAACAAAACAAACCGCCTTTCATACCTATTCTCAGAACATGAGACAAAACCACAAACCCACACCCACACCACAAAGGCACCTCCTTCCCCCATGTAGGTCTGTGACTATCCGGAGTGTCCTCTGACTGGTGGGCCATATTATGTTCTCTGGAAATTGCCTGTTCTGTCTCAAATCTGGTCTCCTTGGCCAACTCTGTGAAGTTGTCAGGAGCCAGCGGTGAGCCACTGCCTGCTTTCTCAGGAAAGGCCTCTATTCATAGCTTTACTTGCATTTGGCCATCCTCACATCAGTAGGTTCCAAGAAAGACTGAGTCTGTCCTTGGTAAATCAAAATAAGTTTGACCACTGGGACTGGGACTGGGACTGGCTCTTGGTGCCTGGATTCCTGGATTCCAAGTTCAGAGAGTTCCATCACCAAGGAAGTTAGGTGAGGTCACTTCCTTTAGCAACTGAATGAGGTCACGGCCTTGGCAACAACTTTGTCCTAACAGTTGCTTCCAAGGTTCCCATGAGAAGGAGGCTGCCCCTACTTCCTGTGACACTTTCACCAGTTAGAGTGGTATGTCAACCATAGGCATGCAGGAGCAGCTCAACACATGCATGCTTTGGTCCATCTTCTATACATTAAGAAGAGAGTGGCTGATTCAGACACATCCCTTCATCCTGAGCAGGTTGTTTGCCATGGAAGACTTCTGCTCTCTCAGGTCCTTCATAGTTGCCTACATCTTCTCCAGCGATCATTTCTGCATGGACCCTTGAGTTTCTCAGCAGGTGGAAGATCCTCTATATTCCTGTATTTTAAGACCAACTCTGTCCCCACTTTTCTGTATAATTAGATTGAGAGAACAGTGTATGGTTAGGTTTAATAACATGTTCGATTTGGTTTAGAAAGGAAACTACACGGTTGAGCAAACAGGGTCCTACCGTTAGCAATAATATGAGGATTATTAATGGAACGGCCCTGGCAGATAAAAGCGTAGTTAACCAGGTTGACTATGTGAACAAAGACTCAAACCTTCCTTCTGGGGCCTCTGTCTCTCTTTGACACTCTTCAAGTCGTTTTCTTAATTTACTCATTGATTCTTTTACAACTCCAGTATTGTCTGCATAAAAACAACATTGTTCCCTCAATGCAAGCAAAAAGGCACCTTTCTCTCATGAAGAGGAGGTCCAACACTCGCCTGCTCTATAAAACAACTTCAGAGAGAGAGAGGTTAAAATTCCTGTAAAGCTGTGATGTCGGTTTTTAATGTCTTTAAGCTTTGGTCTATTTCTGCTTCTAATTGTGTCTTTGTTGTGTCTCATGGACTAGGGCAGTTCTTCCTGTGCCCACGTCTTCAGCAATTATTATTCGTAATAGGATGGCTAAAGTGAGGGATACAGGTTCCCGGTGGAACCGGGTTGTATGCCCCCCTATTTGAACTTTAAATGAACCTGCGTCATGATAGAGCACTCTGTAAAACATCTACATCATTACATAATTAATCACATCTATTGACCATTTTATGAAAACATAAATAATGTTAAAGTGTATAGAATTATACTGTTTTATGGATGGACAAGAAAATACACCTAAGATAGCACCAAAGTGAGGAAAACATTCTTATTTGGTTGCATCCGGATTTAGAGGGCATTGCTTCTTTTGTAATCAATTAATCCCCTGAAACCCAAGTTTTGGTAGTTTTAGAGTTTGTACCCAACATGTAAGGGAAGGGGCTCAGAAGTTCACAGTCTGCAGAAATTCACAAAAATTAGTTTTTGTTTCTGTTTTTTTTTCCTCTGTTCTGGGCAAGTTAACTTTTCAAGGACACCTTGGAAGGGGAGAGCTTTTTTGTCTCTTTTTATTCTCCCTGCCAGCTGTCACCATGGAGCCCAGTTGCTAACATTTTTATCTTAGAAATGTAGCCATCTCGGTGAAGCCCCAGCTCAAGGCCAGAGGCCTTGTTCACATATTTTGTGAAAAACTGGTAAGGAGGTGTCTAGCTTAGGGGTGGTGATTTTTCCAGCCAGTGGTCAAGTAGAACAGGGCAACACGAAAAGTGCAAGTTTATGTACATTGAACTCTTTCAGAGGGACTCTTTTGCTGAAAGACCTAAAGTAAGCCTTGGTGAAGACTTCTGGAGAAGGTCATTTAAGACATTTCTATGGACCTAGTACAGAGGGGGAAGACGGGGTAGTCGAGGCTGAGAGCAGCTCCGTGGATCTAAGAATGAGGAAAGAGAGATGTAAAAGAAAAATGGGAAAGGGGTTTGGGATTTTCCTAAAACAAAACTTGAGCAGTAGAACAGGTAGAGCAGAGGGGAAGATGGGAGTAAATATTCCAAAAAGCCTTTGAGGGACTTTAAATTCTTAGAAACCTGTTTTCAGTGATGACAAAGCAACTTTAAAGGCCATTTTTATTACATCTTGTATAGGGGTCTGAGGCCTCTTATCAGCTGGTTTGAGCTTTGGGTTAGCTTTCTAGAGGACTTGCTGGGATCTAGTGCAGGCACTTACAGGAAAAGAGAGGAGTGAGTGTGTGAAGGGGTACCTCGGTACCTGCTACCTCAGCAAGGGGGCAATGTTCTGAGAACCAGCGGAGGTTTGGGTTTTTGATTTAGTAATTGGAGAGGAGAAATCAGGTTGCTAAGATGGGAGTGATAGCTGAGAGTCTAGAGCAGAAGGCTGAGCGTGAGGAACTATTGGAGAAGCATAGTACAGGATGTGAGCAAAGGAGGGAAAAGGATTCCACATAGGGAAATTTCCCCCTTTTGAGAACTTGCCAAAGTTAAAAATGTCACGCAGAATTTGAGGATCTAGAGAACCCTCTGGGGGCCATAGTATTTGGTTGTCTAATTGGTAATATGGCCAATGCTGTGTACTGAATTTGATGAGGAGTTTGGGTTCCACCAGGCAGCCCCTGTATGCTCACATTCACTTGACTTACACAAGAAGTCGGCTTCTCCCCGACACAGCCGTGGCTGTTTGTGCCTTTGATAGTCCGCTAGGCAAACATAGTAATCTAGGCTAGCCAACCTGAATCTGTCTCGCGTGTCCCTGCATCCATAATGTTTGTTTCCATTATCTATGGTACAGAAGAGATTTAATGGAAGTTTAGTGGGATCCTCTTCATCAGGGATATCTCAATAGGAAAGACCTATACCGAGCTGACAAATGTCTGGGTGGATAGATGGCCACCAGGTCTCTAAGGGGGCTGTATGCGAGATAGACCATACTTCTTGTCTAGTAGGATTTGTGATCAGCCATTGCTGCTGAACGGAATGATGAGGGTTAGAACTACTGGTGGCCAAGGGGAGAGTCTATAGTCTTATCCACATAGCGAATACGCAATTTGAAATGGTTAGCAGGCTTTTCCAGTTTCCAACAAGAGTCTGGACACAGCGAAGGCTTGAGATCAGAGGCATGGATCCAAAAAGTGATTCCGTCTACTTTTACCGCTTTAGGTTTTATAAGTAGCACCTGGTATGTTCCTTTCCAGTGGGGTTCCAGGGATGACACCTGATGTTGTCTTATGTAGACGAAGTCTCTTACTTGATATTGACTTAGAGTCCCCTCCTCCCAAGGTTGGTAGGCAGTGGCCAGCTGTTTCCACAGGTATCACTGAGTTCTTTCAATGACTTTAAGTCTGTCAAGCAAGGGGGTGTGGAAGTGATCGTTAGGCCTTAGAGTTGGGGTTAGGTTCTTTACTGGATGATGGGCATCATAGAGAATTTCATAGGGGGTGAGGTTACACAAAGAAAGAGAGGGAGTATTTCTCGCATGAAACAGTGCATAAGGCAGGAGCATAATCCAATCTTTTATGCCGGGCTCTAAGCTTAATTTCGTTAAGGTCTCTTTAATGGTTCTATTTATTTTTCCTACCTGTCCTGAGCTCTGGGGTATATAAGCATAATGTAACTTCAAATTAATCCACAGGGTCCCAGTGAACACCTGACTTACCTGAGCCATGAACACCAGTCCATTATCAGACCCTATTGCCTTAGGCAGACCGTATCTTGGAGAAATATCTTTCAGGATCTTCTTGAAAACCATTTGTGCAGTTTGGTTGTTTTTGTTTGTGTGTGTGTGTTTGTGTGTAAGGCTTCAGTCCATCCTGAAAATGTATCTACAAAGACTAGGAGATATTTAAGTCCATACGTTGCTGGCTTAATTTCACTATTGTCCACTTCCCAAAATTGTCGTTTTCTGGTTCCTCGTAGGTGCTTTCCTCTAGGAAACTGTGAGTCGGTTAGTGGAAAACTCTGTTCTTAATCCTACAGGAATGCCTGCAGTTTCATTGAACCAAGGTGAGTGAGTTGGTGTACATTTTTAACGTAGTGTAGGGCTTTCTGTAATTGCAGCCTGAGCTCAGTGAAGTTGAGGCGTTTAGTGTCAGTGTCCATTGATGTTATCAAAAACTTCCTGGTGATCAGGGGTCCATTGGAATTGGGCATCTCCCATTAACACCGGGTATAAAGGAGCAGCTAAAGACGCAAACCCAGGTATCCATAACCTGCAAAAGCCAG
The DNA here is from genome assembly GCF_048772815.1 of Callospermophilus lateralis. NCBI lineage: Eukaryota > Metazoa > Chordata > Mammalia > Rodentia > Sciuridae > Callospermophilus > Callospermophilus lateralis. The sequence goes on from NW_027515785.1 coordinate 90,634, forward strand.
CAGTCCCAAGAAACTCTCTGAGTTGTCTCCTGTTAGATGGTGGTGGTATCTACACAATGGTTTGTTTTCTGGGCTCAGTGAGCCATCGTTTACTGCCCCTAAGGTAACAGCCCAGGAAGATTACTTCATGCTAGCAAATTTGGGCTTTTTTGGCCGAAACTCTATACCCAAGTTGAGAAGCTCATATAATAGTGCTTGGGTCCCAGACTCACAGTTTTCCTTGGTGTTGGCTGCCAGTAGCAGGTCATTCACGTATTGAAGCTGGGTGATTTGGGGTGCATAGTTCTGAAATTGCTGAGATCTCTGTGGAGGGCTTCATCAAAGACAGTGGGGGAGTTTTTGAACCCCAGTGGGAGTCTAGTCAAAGTTAGTTAACCAGACGTTCAGGTTTCTGGGTCTACCCACCCAAAAACAAACAGCAACTGACTATCTTTATGCAGAGGCAAGCAAAAGAAAGCATCTTTTAAGTCCAGAACAGTATACCATTTTCGCTCAGGGTTCAGAGTGCTAAGCAGATTGTACGGATTAGGTACCGTGTGGTGAATGTCCTGCACTCTGTTGTTGATCTCTCTTAGGTCTTTAACAGGACAATAGTCCCCGGTTCCTGGCTTTTTTTTTCTAGTAGCAGGGGAGTGTTCCAGGCCAATTGACAGGGCCTTAGGAGCCCTAAGTCCAGATATTTCTGAATATGGGGCCTTATCTCATCTTTAGCTTTTTTTGCTTAGAGGATATTATTTGACATTGATTGGGGAGGCTGAGGTTTTTAACTCCACTGTTATTGGAGGTTGTTTCACGGCCAGGCCTAACCCAGCAGTTTTTGCCCAGGCATCTACGTAAACTGTTATCCATTTCTGGTGTAGCTTGCCTGTTTGATCAGTCTTGGGGGGTGTGAAGAGTGGATGTTCATCTTCTACTAATATAGTTAAAGCCGTGACTATAGGAGTTTTTACTGAAGAATTTAGAAATTTCATTTGGGGGCCTTCAGGGTTAAAAGTTATTTAGGCCAAGAGCTTGGTGAGCAGATCTCTGCCCATCAATGGGTCCAGGCATTCCTGGATTACTAGGAAGGAGTGATAGATTTTTCCTTTCCCAATGTCCATGGTCCTCTTAGTAGTCTAAGCCCGATATTTACTGCCATTAGTTCTTTGAACTACAGACCTTTTATTTGATAGAGGGCCCAATGGGGCCTTAAGGGCTGAGTATACTGCTCCTGTTTTCATTTCAAAGTTTACTGGGGTCCGCTACACTTCAAAAGTACCCTGAGCTAGGGGAAGTGATCTGAGCCCCAACTTTTTTAGTCATGCTCCAGAGTCAGAATGGCTGGCTGGCGTGGCTGTCTCTTTATAGGGCACTCTTTGGCCCAGTATCCTTTTTTTTTACAGTAGGCACATTGATCTGAGGCCAGGGGTGGCCTCTGGCATGGCCCCAGGTATCCCTTCCTGTCACCTTACGTCTTAATTTCTGGCCTCTTTCTTGTTGTGATCAGGATCTTGGTCAATCCCTTAGTCTGTCTTTTGCTTCTCTCATCCTTCCTTTGCTCCCTTTCTTTCTCCCTGTTTCTCTCTTATAGTATATTTTCTCGGCTTCTCTGACTAAATCTCTCTTTTAAATTTTTTTAATATCCATGGCAGCTTGCCCAATTAAGGCCATCGTTACAGATGAATTTTGATCCGCTGCCTGAGGATCGAAAGGAGTATATCTCTTATATGCCTCCATAATTCTTTCTAGAAACAAAGAGGGAGATTCATCAGGCCTTTGAATAATTTCTCTTACCATGGCCAAATTAGTTGGTCACCTAGTAGCCCCTTGGAGACCCGCTATTAGAGCCAGGCAATAATTGGACAGATGCTCTTTATCTTCAAAGGTGTTGGGGTTCCAGTTGGTTTGGTTTAAGGGTAAGCTGGCTTTGAATATGTTGGGAAGTTGTGTTGGTCGCAAATCAGGTCTGAGGATTTTTTTTTTTAGTTTCTTGGAGGTTTTTCTCTTATTCCTCTGTCATTAAGAAAGTCCCTAGGAGTTGTTGGCAGTTATCCCAAGTAGGCAGGTGTAAAAACGTTGGCGAGTTCTCTGAGTTCTTTTAGCCGGGCCAGCTTCCTCCAGGGAAGGAGGGGCTCTGTGTGCCACGGGACAGTCATCTGGATGGTGCTGGGCCATCCTAGCTTCTTTAAATGGTGGAGAGGCTGAGTCAGCAGCAGCGGAATCACTTAGAGGGTGTTGGGAGTTGGGGGATGAAGGCAGAGGATAAGGAGGGGGAGGAGAGTCCAGTAGAGTCTTGAGACTCATGGAGAACAGAGGGTGCAAGAGGAGGAGCAGAGAGTTAAAGAGATAGAATCGTGGGGGAAGGAGTAGGAGCGGGTGCAGGGACAAGGAAAGGCTTCATCCTTGGAGGAGGAGATTTGTAGAGGTCCTGACAAGTTAAGATATATGGCTGTTGATCTGGATGTCTACGTGGCCCCTGCTAAAAGACAATATCTCGAACTTTTCAAATTAGTGCGAAGTAGAAAGATCCTTCTAGGGGCCATCCGACTACAAAGGTGGGTCATTCTGAGACACAGAATCTGCCAGATCCGGCATTTTACTGAAAAAGAAAGATTCTGAGCCCTTAAGCAGACTTTGGTCTAGTGATCAAGGGTCAGGAACAGAGGCATTGAAGTGCTCTGTCCCATAATGAAATATACACAGACAATAAAAGCAATGACACATGACACAGACAAGACAAGAAAATAAAGACAGGCAATGGACGTCCAATACTGAGACCAGGACTGAGTAGCCGGCAAAACATGATGGGCTGGCAATACCGAATCCGAAACAAAATATCACTGAATCAAGGAGACTATTGTTCCTCGATTTCATGAGTTCATCCCCCAGGGACATGGCCTGTGGCTCTGTGACATGTGTGTCAGTCACCATGGGAGAGAGCTCATGCTCTTTACCAATAGCCATTTTGTGAAACCCTAACCTGAATCCTGAAACCAGAAAGAGGGGCCTTATTTACCCCCAGAGGAGCCCGTTGGGGGTCTTTCATCTGCGGCTGCCGGATCTCACTGGGGCCACGAGATGTAAAGATCGGGCGAGGGTCGGTTGAAGAGAGCACCAAGAGACTGTCTCATGCAACAGCAAAGGCTTTATTGGGAGTCCGGCATGCAAGGGCTCAGAGCTCTCTTGAATAGAGCAGAGAGCACTGAGAACAGCTTAAGAAGTGCTTATATATTTTCCTTGGAGAGGGCAGGGAGGGAAGTTTATTGATGGGTAAGGGCGAGTGGGCGGTTTGCGTGCAACTGGTTGACCGAGTACATTCTGCAGTTTGGCAGTTGGGGACAGCACATTCTGGGAACAAGAATAGCAAACAGTTCTCAAGATTTCAACAGTGTTTTGTTAAGCATACAGAAAATCAAGAAGTGACAAGTACCTATTTTATTAACCTTTCAATATAAGTATGAAAACAGAAATATAGGTAAGATTTGAAGCCCAGAAGTTCATTGGGCTCTTGATTGGTATACTTAGCGTTGAATTACATTCTGTAGTGATGTCCCAGAAATATGGATATACAATGGCATAGGACCTTATACATTCTCAGAGGTCAATTCCAAAACACAGACTCTAAGGGGAATCACACCAAAGTTCAAGCCAAGGTGGACCCAATTATCTCTTCCAACCGCCACACAAATGACCACAATTAAAACCAAGACACTCCCACATGCCACTCATCTTCTTCCATATAGACACTCACCATAACTTCTGGCAAGAGGATTCCATGAGAGGTGCAGCACAAGACAGTGTTCCAAATAAGCTCCCTTTCCCCTCATTTGCCAATAGTCAGGGTGGCCTGGACACCCTCCCTGTGAACCAGGAGTTATCAAACAGGTCTCCCATTAATACAGCTCTGTTCTCCAATTTGAGGCCTACTGACTGTGGGGTTTAGATTCTTTATTTGAATTGGATTCATAAGAAAACCCAAGAACCTATGGGCTAGCATCTGCAGGGCTTTGAAGAACTCATTTGACCCAAAGGATCCCTATTCTCACTTGATGTAGGTAAGGAACCTTACAGAGGAATGTGAGGGACTTCATACACAGTGACTGATTTTTGGCCATTTTGATTTTGGATCCACACATGGGATCGTTCTTTAGATCCATCAGGTGCTGAGAATCTAAGCCACAGGCTCACACAGGACGAAGAGGCTGATTCAGACACATCCCTTTACAAAGCAATTAAGCAAAGAGCCACAGGTGATGCCCATTCATTTCCGTTTGAAAACTGTTTTCTTCAGGATTCACAAAGGCGTGGACTCAGGCAAAGAACTTACTGACATTCAGGGCAACAGAAAAATAGGCAATCAAAAGGCCCATTGCAGGGGTTCTCCACTGAGACTTTCCTGGTCACATTGATATCTGAGTTTTCTGAGATGCTTGTCATTCCCTTCAGCTATCCAGTACATGTCCATGTCACAGTGCTTGGAGGTGGTACATATTGTGGACTCAAAAGCATGAGCCTATTTTGGAGAGTGGCTAGATTTCAGGAAGAAAACAGGAACTTAGGAAGATAGCAGGTGTTGCCCATCGATACGGCAAGCCCTAGTGCATTCATAAATTGGGCAGGATGAATGCTGGGAAACTTTCTACTAGACAGGAAACATCGATTGATGCATTCTCTTTTTCTAATGTCTACAACCATGGACACAGTGAGATACACAGACATAGAAACACTGGCCTTGTTAAACAACTTACTAGAAACAGTTCACTCCAAACCAAACAAACCGACTTTCCTACCTATTCTCAGAACATGGGACAAAACCACAAACACACATCCACACCCACAAAGGCACCTCCTTCTCCCAAATAGGTCTCTCACTATCCGGAGTGTCCTCTGACTGCTGGGCCATACTATGTTTCCCCGATATGGCCTATCCTGTCTCAGATCTGGACTCCATGTCCAACTCTGTGAAGTGGTCAGGAGCCAGCTGTGAGCCAGTACCTGCTTTTTTAGGAAAGGCCCCTCTTCAGAGTACTCCTGGCATTTGGCCATCCTCACATCAGTAGGTACCAAGAAAGACTGACTCTGTCCTTGCTAAATTGAATCAAGTGAGACCACTAGGACTGGGACTGGGACTGACTCTGTGTGCCTGGCTTCCTGCATCCCAAGTTCAGAGATTTCCATTACCAAGGAAGTGAGGTGAGGTTGCATCCTTCAGGAACTTAATGAGGTCACTGCCTTGGCAACCACTTTGTCCAAACAGTTGCTTTCAAGCGTACCATGAGAAGGAGGCTTACCCTACTTTCTGTGGCACTTTCACAAATTAGAATGGTATATCAACCATAGGCACCAAGAAACAGCTCTCCACACAGGCCTGATTTGGTCCATCTTCTCTATATTAGGAAGAGAGCCTTTAGTCCGGGGAGCACTGCAGTGAACCTCTGCACTAAAACTATTAGCAAGCACCTGGTGGAGGAGTCCTCCATAGGTAAGGGGCGCCTTTATAACATCTGATATCCGGTTAAGGGAGATCTTTTCTGATGACAGAGATGTGGCCTGGGGAGGCTCACATATACTCCTTTCCAGAGGAGTAACGAGAATCTTTCTGTCCTCTGTTCTGTTCTGTAGGGAATTCCTCTGGAACTGTAGAGAGGGGCAGACAGGCACGCACGCGCTCCTACCCTGGAGCTATAGCAAGATGTTGCACTGTTCCACTGTTTTTCTGTTTAGGCGCCGGTTTTCTTTTTTTTGTGTTTTGTTTTGTCTTCTATTTTTTTGATTGTTTGTTTGTTTTTGTTTGTTTTGTTGTGTGATTTCAGTGGTAAAAACTTAAGTATTTTGGACGTAAAAATGGGTAATAAAGAGAGTAAGCCTGACGCCCCTTTGGACTGTGTTTTAGGGAACTGCGATGAACTTTACCACCCTTTGTTAAGCAGGATGACAGAAGCTCCTAGCTGGCTGCCTGGAGCACACCCATTGCAGAGGGCAATGCTTGCTGGGGACCTAAGAACTGAGCATCTCCCAGGTTAACAAGTGAAACTCCTTTAAAACCCCTTGTCGCTCCAGATCAAGAGAGTCACAACATTTGGCAGAGTCCCCTGTGTTTCTCCTTTGTTCGCAAAGCAATAAACCTCCCTTTTTCTTTTTCTCAAAACTCAGTCCTCATTATTAAATTGGTATTAATTGGCTTCAAGTTCAGGAATCGAACTTTAATTTACAAATTTGGTACCCCCCCTCCTCCCCGGAAATTTGTGAGAGCTGTCTACTGGAATATTAGGAGATGAAGCATGCTTGGTGTGGAACTGAACAAGAGGAGTTAATCCTGTAAGTAAAAGGAAGGACTGAGGGACTCTCAGCAGCTGCCAAAGCCCTGTTGATTCAGGGAATTACCTCCTTCCTTTCCGCAATGTAAGAATTATGCCACCTCTGTCTTGTTAAAAAAGAGAAAAAGAAAAAGGGGACACTAAATGCAGTGAAGTCACCATGGAGACACTTTATTTTACATTTCAGGTTGCCCCTCTGTTAAAACATGTGGTCCCCCCCCCCGTGGATATCTATGGTGCACACTGGTGTAGGAGATTTTTCTCTTATCTGCTCTGGTTTAATGGGTTCTCTCTGACAGCCATAGTCTGGACCTCCTTTCTGTCTGTCTTGTGTCTTTGTATCTGGCCCTTTAAGACATGTGCAATAATGTGTTGATATTATAAATTGTTTCTTGGGAATGATCTTAGCTGAATGTGTGTCTAAATGATGATGTTTTATTTTAACAATCTGGTATCTGAATGGGTTTTTGAAGCATTGCACAATCTTGCAGTTAAAAGTCGGGTTTAGGTAATTGTTTAGTTTATGATTTCAGATAATTCATGCCAGAGAACTTAAATACTTAGGATGGAAAACTGAAGAACTCTAATTCCAAGTTGTCAAGTAACTTCCCAATCATACAGTCTTTTTTTCACCAATTTTGAATTGGATAGCCTGGGGAAATATCACTGTGTGTACCAGTGCATTAATTTGGACAAGGATAGTAAATCATAGAATGGTATCTGTTGACAAAACAAGATGTAAAGATATAAAATTTTGTGAATTGTATCTTAAATTTATATCATAATTTTCAACATCCGAACCTCAAAATTATGGTTAAAATGCCTTAGGCCTGAGGTGTCTGCTCAGAATAGCAGTTTTTCCTGCTCCTTCCAGACCTCAGCCATGACTTATGTTGAAATGTAAATGAAAGAAGCCTGCAATCTTAGTAGGAGACTGATTTGAGGCCTAAGGGGGGAAAAAAAAGGTAAATTGTATGGTATTTACTAATTACTAGCCAGTCACTTTTTTTTTTGAGCTCATGATTTTGAGCATACAGACCTAGGTTAATGTTTTTCAGATCAGTTCTATCTTTGACCAACTGTAGACATTTTGAAACATTGCAATGGAGATTTCACCTGAGAAAAGCTACAAGGCCTTTACTATTATTATGTGTGCACACTTTTGTTATGTGTTGTATGTCTATATATACATATGTCTGTATATCATATATATGATACACAAACTAACATATACAAGGAGCGCTCATAAAAAAGCGCTCATTAAAACAAATTTAAATAGGAGATCCAAAGATCTTTAATTCACGTGATTTAAATGTTTCAATTTAAATTGGATAAACAGATAAAAATCAATGTCTTTAAATTTAAGCTTACAAATTTTTCTAGGTGTTCAAAAATCTAATAAAATATTAATATCTACAAAATGTCTAATATGCCTTGGTACTAGGACCTTTCCTTCAACATAAAAATGGTTTACACTGTCAATACATTTCTCTAATATTTTGATAAATAAATAAAGTAAATTTGATTGGGATTACTCATTCATGAGTACTTTTGTTAGATATCTGATTGATTTACTAAGGTCTGAATAAGTTTTTATTAAAGTCTGTATAAGAATATAAAAATCAGTCATGTGTTAATGAGACAGAAATTTCTTAAAACATAAGTTTACCCATAACGTTGTGTTTATTAAGTTTTATTTTCTCTAGAGCAAGCAACCATAAAAATTAAACAACTGATTAAATAAGAACTGTTATTTTAGAGCACTGTACTGCCATTGCTTTAAAAGCTAAACTTGGTTAATGTAGAAACATCAATGTAATTGTGATGCTATCAATGTTTTCATATCTTATATGTATTCAAGTCTGTAAGGTAGAAACTTTAAAAGAGCATTATATCAAGCTGGTGCTCTGAAGTTTTATGGTAAAAAAATATATTGGGGATTTATTTACATGTTATCAATAAGATATGTAAACTTTTATGTTACTTTTTACATTGGGGAAAAATTTAAATGTATTTTTTAGTTAATGAGAGCCTAATCGATGTAAAGGTTAAAAACTTTCAGCCTTTCTTTAATTCATGTTTTAAATGTGATATCATATGGTGTTAGCTAATGTTCATGTGACCTCAAACAATTTATGTAAACTTTGTCAAATGATATTAATAAATAAAGATTATCTTTAGAACTAAAATACTTAAGATTTATAAAGAGCCCTGCCTTACCTGAGATAAGGCTCTGTGTCCCATCTTACTACATGTGAGAATGACTACAAAACCAGTAGGTGAGATAATATTTCTTTAAAGTTATGTTAAAAAGTTGATTTTTTTAAGGTCAATATTCCTAGGATCTCAAACAGGGGATATAATGTATAACTCAGCCAAAAAATTCAGGGTAGTTATTACACAAGCTAAGTATTTTTACTTTTGTTAATTTTATTTTGAAATTATTTTATAAGTGATCTAAAGATTCTCTGTTACTGTTTTACAAACGTGTTGCTTTAAGAACACAACATGGGTTTATTCAAGATAATAAGTCATTACTTACAATACATGCAGAAAAGTACAGTTCCCAATTAATAAAAAGATAATGATATAGTTATAGACATTAAAGCCCAGTACTCTTAATATAAGGCTGTTAAAATTTATTTGCTGGATGTTTAAGATTAGGATTTAAAATTAAAGTTAAATGAAAAGCGCCAAGAAAACCAATATTTGGCTTTTGCCCTCTGAGTCAGTCTGAATCCAGGGAACAGGGAACTTCTCTAAAGAGCTTTGAAACTCTGAGCCACATAACCTCCTCCTGATCAGGGAGATTAATGAGACCACTGGAGAACAGAAAGCCAATCAGGGTATTTGTTATGAAGAGGAGAGTCATCAAAGAAAGGAGACATCCCTGATGCTTCCGAGGGAAGCCAAATGGTCAAGCAAGATCTGGACCCACCTAGTGCAAATGGCACTAGCAGAACTGAGAATCTGCTGTCAAGTTTCCCCAGAATTGACTCCCATAAAAGCTCAGCTGACTGTTAACAATAGATGGAAACAAAAGTCAGTTTGACTGCTTCATCTTAAACACTTAGCAAAGACAGTTAAGAACAAAATACATCCATTCCTGGGCATTTTAAATTATAATAATAATAATATAATTTTAAGGTATGCACTTTATGTTTGCCTCCCAAAATAAGTAAGACTGGTGGCTACAAAGAAGAATTCTCAGAAAGGAATGCCTGATACTTATAAAAAGAGACTATCAAGAAGACCTGCCACAGGGATAAGTTTTCAGTTTAAGGCCTACAGTTATTCCTAACCTACACAGGTAGGCTTGGTGTTTGCTAGTACAATTATCCATCCCTGAGTAACAGAATTAAAGGTTTCTCTAAGAGACACAGAGGTCATACTAGTAAAAAGATTTTACAAGATCAGATGACATTAAATTATTAAACTGTATCTTATGGGGAGGGACAAGTGTAACAGTACAAGTTAAGTTGACAGTCCGGATAACTGGGGATATTAAAGACTGGTGATGAAACTTCTATACAGTTACATGTTCCAGCTGCTGCAACATTTTTTCAGTACTCATGGTTTTTGTTTCTCTCATAGAAGAACCCATCCCCAGATGGCTTTACAACCTGTTCTTCCCCAATCAGACTTCAAACCGAACTGACTTCTAAAAGGCAACTCATGTCCCTCAACTGACTTCTAAAAGGCAACTCATGTCCCTCATGCCATGCCCACTCATGTCACCCTGTCTCAGGTCAGAAGAAGAAAAAATGAGTGACACCACTCTTCTTAAAACAATGGAGAGAAAGATAAATAGACTATCAATATAAGTAATTAATTAAGTCAGGTAAAATCAGGGAGATCGGTTTTGGGTGAGTTCTAAAAATTTGGAGACTCTTACCTGAGGGATTAAAATTTCCTCAGTGCTCTTCCCGTAATCTATCAAAGATTTGAAAGGGACACAAAGAAAAGGGGGGAATGATAGACCCAACCTGATCTTTAATTAAAATTGGGAGCCATCTTGCCAAAAAGCCATGAAAAGATAATTTTGGCTTTAGCATAAATCACTTCAAATTCTAAACCTGCTTGGAATGCCTGCCCACGCCTGGAACTCACCCATGCCCGGCTCTCTGACCAGATAGCAGCCCTCTCTGAAACTTTAGTGACACATCATAAATATTTGCCTTCTCTGGCGAGACAACAACCCTCTCTGAGGCTCTAATGGTCTTCATGAACTCTGATGTAGGGACAGCAAAAAAAATGTAGACTGCCATTAGTGTGATGTTTGTCAGAGTTCTGTTATCTGTAAACCCCCTTTTGTGTAATTTTCTGGGCTATTAAGCTGCCTGTAGGAAAGCTGGGGTTGCTGTCTTATTCCCGCCATTTTGTGAGGGAGAGGCAGCACAGCCGGTGGAAATAATAAGCTTAATTTAATTTGATTTTAATTAGAGTCAGTGGTCTTTTCTTGTGTCCTGGTCTAACAGGTAATCACTCAAAAAACATGGAGCTCTGCTGGCCTAAACAATTCTTGAAAAACTTCCTCTGAGTTTGGGCACTTGAAATATATGTTGTTGTAAGGAGCTTTAGCTTCCTTTCTAGTGATACCATCAAAGCTGAGTCTGCATCTATGTGACCTGGAGGACATGGTTTCTTGTATTCTAATGAACATGAGGCAGCAGTGCTGAATTTTCTGTTTGTAGGTAAACTGTGGCCACTGGATGCCAAGTGTCTCCCCGTGTGGACTGTGAAGCCATTTGGTCATCCTCCACTTTTTGTGGTGTTTCTTGCTGCTGTACTGGGAGTTTGGTATATGCTTTATGAAATACAACGAGTTCAACAGGAACCCAGTGTTGGAGGGAGTTCTGTCACTTGTGGTGGGTCAGGGTCTGAAGGAGAATGCACCAACCAGGCTTTTATCTCACAGAGCTTGCCCCCTTGTCCTTAGAAATCTGACTCTGAACTTAGCCCAGAAACCTCTCCATATAACATGATGCCTTTACATAGAAGGGTCTGCTGGCTGCACCATGTCAGTCACAAACCATTTGGAAAGCAATGGCAAATCCTCATGGCCACACCACATATGTATTATCACACACCTACCCACCACTGCAATAGGCCCACTACTCAGCAGGCTCCAACTTACTGGCATCTTTGTTCTACACCATTTTCATGAAACCCGGTCAATCATGGCATTCTCTGGTACACTCATGATCAGCAACAAGACATCTAAAGGTTCTCCAGTGCCACCTGGTTAAGGGAATTTCAAAGATTTCATTGTATTTATCTAGCCATTTTTCTTGGATGAAGTTGGAGGCACTGTGGGTTTCAGTTTATTCAGGAACTATTAAATGTGAGGAAGCTATTTTCATTAAATTCTCTGGAGAAATCTCACAGGCAAGTCTTCCCATAGAGTGGTCAAAAGGTCACATGAAGCCAGGCCCATTGAGGTCTTTAATGTGACGTCCATGGGTGTTCTGACTGTCAACTATGGCTGCCAAATCTTTCAGAATAAAATCATGTGATATCCTAGCTGATATTCCAAGGTTCTGTGGAAAGCCACCCTGGTATTTGATCTCAGTTTCCAAGGGCGAATCCCATGCGTGGCCTTCTAAAATCTGAATGCAGTTTATGGCAATATTTCTCTGAGATAAGTTCCAGAACTCAGACTCTAAGGGGAATCACACCAGAGTTCAAGCCCAGATAGACCCAGTCATCACTTCCAACCGCCAAACAAATGACCACAATTAAAACCAAAACACACCCACAAGGCCCTCATCTTCTTCCATATAGACACTCATCATAACCTGTGGCTGGAGGTTTCCATGAGGGACTCAGCCCAAGACAGTGTACAAAATAACCTCCCTTGCCCGTCATTTGCCTAAAGTCAGGGTTGCCTGGACACCCTTCCTGAGAACCAGGAGTGATCAAATAAGCCTGCCGTAAATACTGCTCTGATTCTCCAATTTGAGGCCTCCTGACTCTCGGGTATAGATTCTTTATGTGAATTGGAATCATGAGAAAACCCAAGCACCTATGAGCTATCCTCTGCAGGGATTGAAGAACTCATTTGACAAAAAGGATCCCTATTTTCACTTGATGGAGATCAGGAATCTTACAGAGGAAAGCGAGAGACTTCGTCCACAATGACTGCTTTTTTGGCCATTTTGGTTTTGGAAGCACACATGTAATTGTTCGTTAGATCCATCAGGTGCTGAGAATCTATTCAACAACCTCACACTTGGCCAAGAGTCTGATGCAGACACATCCCTTTCCAAAGCAATTAAGCAAAGATCTACAGCTGATGCCCATTAATTTCCATTGAAAACTGTTTTCTTCAGGCTTCACAAAGGGGTGGCCTGAGGCAAAGACCTTTCTGACATTCAGGGCAACAGAACAATAGGTAAGCAAATGGCCCAAGGCAGGGTTTCTGGAATGATATCTGAGTTTTCCGAGATGATCCCATTCCCTTCATCTATCCAGTACATAGCCATGTCACAGAGCTTGGAGGTGGTACATGTCTTGGAAACAAAACCATGAGCCTATTCTGGAGAGTGGCCAGAATTCAAGAAGAAAACAGAAATTTAGGAAGACAGTGGTTTTTGCCCATCCATTAGGCAAGCCAAAATCCATTCATAAATTGGGCAGGATGAATGTTGTGAAGCTTTCTACTATTCAGGACACATCCATTGATGCATTCTCTTTTCTAATGTCTACAACCACGGACACAATGGGATAAACAGACATAGAAACACTCACATTGTCAAAAGACTTACTAGAAACAGTCCACTCCAATCCTAACAAACCGACTTTCCTACCTATTCTCAGATCATTAGACAAAACCACAAACTCACACACACACCCACAAAGTCACCTCCTTCCCCCAAGTAGGTCTATGACTATCCGGAGTGTCCTCTGACTGATGGGCCATAGTATGTTACTCCAAAATGGACTGTCCTATGTCAGATCTGGACTCCTTGGCCAACACTGTGATGTTGTCAGGTGCCAGTGGTGAGACACTACCTGCTTACTCAGGAAAGGCCCCTCTTCAGACCCTCCTGGCATTTGGCCATCCTCACATCAGTAGTTACCAAGAAAGACTGATGCTGTCCTTGGTAAATCCAAACATGTGAGGCCACTGGGACTGGGACTGGGACTGCCTCTGGGTGCCTGGCTTCCTGGATCCCTAGTTCAGAGAGTTCCATCACCAAGAAAGTGATGTAGGTCACTTCCTTCAGGAACTGAATGAGGTCACTGCCTTGGCAACCACTTTGTCCTAACAGTTGCTTCCAAGTGTCCCAATTGATGGAGTCTGCCCCTACTTCCTGTGACACTTTCACAAGTTTGAATGGTATATCAAACATAGGCACCCGGGAACAGCTCTCCACACAGGCCTGGTATTGTCCATCTTCTCTACATTAAGAAAAGAGAGACTGCTTCAGACACACCCCTTCATCCTGACCAGGTTGTTTGTCGTGGAAGATGACTTTTGCTCTCTCAGGTCCTTCATAGCTTCCTATATCTTCCCCAGGGTTCATTTCTGCATGGACCTTTTTGTTTCTCAGCAGGTGGAAGATTTCTTACATTCCTATATTGTAAGACCAACTCTGTCCCTGCTTTTCTGTAAAGTTAGATTGAGGGAACAGAGTATGGTTAGGGTTAATAACATGTTTGATTTGGCTTAGGAATCATTCTGCTGGATGAATAATGTTATTGGAAACCTGCGATATTTATAAGAATATATAGAGGGGAAATATATGTATGAAAACAGAAATCTAGGTAAGATTTGAAGCCCAGAAGGGAATTGGATCCTTGATTGGGATACTTAGGTTTGAATTATGTTCTGCACATGTGTCTCAGATAAATCTATACACAATGGCATAGGACCTTGTACCTTGGATGATTGAATGTCAAAGAAAACATCCAGTCAAAAAAGGATAGTTGGTAGGATTAGGAAGATAGTTGGTAGGATTAGGAAAAAGAGTGAGTATAGGATTTGGACAAAAAGTTCTTTAGCAATAGGGTTTCGGGTAGAGAGAAAATGTAAATGTCAGCAGATGTGAAGACTCAGTCACAATGATGAACTGGGGAAAATATGTAGGAAAGCAGATATCAATAGAGACATTAGAAAATCAGGCAAATGATAAAGTGATCGATAGGATTAGACATTTTCAACAGGCTTGAGTTTGAATAAATAATATTAGGAAGAAACAAATATGTAGTCACCAATAGGATTGACATTTGAGAGCATTAGGCAACCTGGACATGGGTGATGTTCATAATCCATACTCACATTCCATTTAGGCTTTGGTACAGTCGTAAGTGTGACTTTGCATTTTGTGGCCAGAATATTACTGTGATAAAAAGTATATGTAGATCAGGTGACATGAGTATTTGTTGCACCATTTCTGAGAGCAATATTTTGAAGAGATATAAATTAGTATTGGGGGCACAAATAGGTGTACCATGTGTGTATGAATATAGAGAGAATGCATGAATAGACCATACTGTGAATAAATAATATAACTGTTTCCAAATTTAGAAATTGGAATAAATTGATATCCCAAAATACAGAGGAAATCTTACATTGATATACATACATTCATTCCAACCAGTTATACATCTAATGGTAATATTAGGGTTGTAGTTTATCATAAAATGTGTGTGAGTTTTGCTTCCAAATTGATTATGGAAATCGAAAATAATGTGTTTGGAAAGAAGTCTCATGAAATTACCAGTCAAAAACAAGGAGGAATACATGTGTTCTGAAGCAGGAAGTGATTGAATGTGTTACAAATGTCTTTAAATTTGTGAACTTGTGGATGAAATGTATATTCTACGATGTATAAAAACTGAAGAAATAGTAATGTACCAGTGTTGAATTAAAATGAACATCAAAATACACATCATGTCCCATAGAAATCTACTTTCATTGATGTTAAATTGGGTCAGTTACTGTAGAAATATAAGGCTTTGTTTGCACCATTCACTGAAGTGAGTTTTCAGTTCTAGGAAACAAATATGTATTTCAGGTGGATGAATATTTCTAAAAACAATCTTATGAAAAGTTGATTATAAAACCACATACATGAACATGAGTGAATTATTTAGGGAGTGTATAATAAGACACATATATTTCATATTTTGAAAATCATATATATATATATATATATATATATATATATATATATATATATACATGTATCACAGATACATTAGAAATTAGCAATATATATGCCAATCAAAATTCATCATGAAATATATATCATTCACAGATCCAAAAATATTAATTTTACTAAACATGGATTTATGTATAATGTTTTTCAACTAAGAAGCTCACTCATAGTTTGAATTTTTAGTTCCAAAAATACTTAGGAGGAGTGATCTCTTCTCATACTTTGTATCTCCCAAGTGAGCCACCTCACAAAAATGTACGTGTGATACCAGGTAGGATTTTATATGTGCATATAAAAATACATCTGCTAAATTGGCTACAGAAAAAGGGAGACAGAAATTCACATATGTGTTAACTTTAAAAACACATGGAGGACTATTTCAACAAAAAATTAACAAGATTTATAACTCCTACCCTATATCATGAAAAAGGCAAGACCAACTATACGCCATGCCTCCTCTCAACTGCTTGTATTTCTATTCTGTTTGGGTTATATTTCTCCATCATATTAGGATTAGTAGTCAGAGTCTAGTAGGGTATGTGTTAGTGTCAGGGATTCAGTATTTTGAATGGAAAATTGAAAAATGAATCCAATGTGTATGTAAATATGTGCTACACAAAAATCTTCCCACTCTCATTCAGAACAATGCCTTGACAACACCTACGGCCCAAGTATGACACAATCAGAGGAGAAGAGTTAGAAAATCCGTGAATACATATATAGAATGGATTATGATCAGGAGTTCACAACCTTGGAAGTGGTAGAGGAGTTTCCAAAAGTAAGGGACAGTGTAAACCCACCACAAACATGAAGGTCTGCTGGCCTAGAGACTTCTTGAGAAACTGCCTGTGAGGTTGGGCACTTGAAATATATGTTGTTGTCAGGAGCTTTAGCTTCCTTTATAGTGAGACCATAAAAGCTGGGTCTGCATCAATGTGACCTGGAGGACATGGTTTCTTATTTTCCAATGAACATGAGACAGCAGTGCTGAATTTTCCATTGTAGGTAAACTGTGGCCCCTGGGGGCTAAATGTCTCCCTGTGTGGACATTGAATCCATACGGTCATCCTCTATTTTCGTGGTGTTTCTTGCTGCTGTACTGGGAGTTGGGTATTTGCTTCACGAAATACAAGGAGTTCAACGGGGACACAGTGCGGGAGGGATTTCTGTCACGTGTGGTGGGTCAGGGTCTGCAGAAGAATACAAGAACCAGGCTTCTATCCCACATAGCTTGCCCCCTTGACCATAGCAACCTGATTCTGAACAATGTCCTGAAACCTTTCTATGTAACAAGGTGCCTTTACATATAAGGGTCTGCTTGCTTCACCATGTCAGTCACAAGCCATTTGGAATCCAATGACAGATCTACATGGCCCCACCACAGATGTTTTATCACACACCTGCCCACCATTGCTCTAGGCCCACTACTCAGCAGGACCCAACTTTCTGGCATCTCTGTTAAACACCATTTTCATGAAAACCAGTCAATCAAGGCACTGTCTGGTATACTCATTGTTGGGAAAAGTATAAACGGCAGCCATACCCCAGAAAAAAACCCCAACATGGTGCCTAAGGACTTCTTCTTCCTACCTTCTTTTTTCTGCAGTGGTGCAAAATGTTTCCACCCGTGTGAACTCTCTTGCTGGCGCCAATTTGAAATCTCGCTGGTGGGAAACCTTAGCCCCAATAAGAACTAATTCCTGGGCTCCAGAGCTGATATCTGAAAGAACTTACCAATAAACGTTTTGCCTGCCATTTATCTAAGCCCTTCCATCTTCCCCTTAGTTCTATATAAGCACACAGCTTTTTGCAATAAAATTGGAATTCTCCCAGCAAAGTGCCTTTGCGTGGGAAGTTCTTTCATTCTGTTGCCCCGTGTGAGAATATGGGTGAGCTGTTTCTAACAAGAGCCCGTCCCCTGCCCCGCCAAGACACTCCGCCCTGGTCCACTCTTTTCAGATGCCGGCTTTCACAACAGATCTGATATATGTAAGCATCCCCTGACCCTGGCTCTCCAACTCCCTTCAGGCTACCGCTGGTTTTGTGACCTTGATCATCTGGCACACTCTAGACGCCCTGTAGGGGGCAGGAAATTCCTGCCACTAAGACCTTTACTGGTCGCAGTGGACCCTCTGGTGATCCGTTTTCCTTTGGGGCTTGAGGCTTCTGAGTTTACATGAGAGGCTCTTTGGTTTTTTTCCTCTGCTGCCGCTGCCACTGCTGGCTAGAGTTGCTGTTTGCTGCAGGGCTGCTGTGTCTGGCTGAAGCTGCCTCTCTGCTCGGGGAAAACTGAACTCCCGTCCTGGAACTGCATTCTGCCGGAACCAGAGTTCTGTTTTCATTACTGACTTTTTCTGCTGCGTTCGAAAACTTTCCTGACGTCAGGTTGCCCGTGGCTCCGAACCCATTGGGACTCACAGATCGCACTTCACTGGTGACGACCAGGTAGTGCCCTCTGTATTTCCTCATGATGGCTGGTCATTTTGGGGACGCCCACCTGACCACCGTTCGCCCTGAGCTTCCTGGAAGCCGTTCCAGCCCGGGTTTTCTCTTTGTCTCTCTCGCTTACTCTTATTCTCTCTCTCTCTCTCTCTCTCTCTCTCTCTCTCTCTCTCTCTCTCTCTCTCTCTCTCCTTCTCTCCCTGTGACAATGGGCACCTCTTCATCTGTACCTGAAGCCTCACCTCTCAAATGTTTAATAAAAAAATCTGGCCACACTCTCCCTCACACCAGACATCAAGCCCAAACTTCTAATCAAATTCTGTACCCAAGATTGGCCTACATATCCACTGGATAATGGAAATCATTGGCCTCCAGAAGGCTCCTTACATCCAAACCTTCTCTGGGATCTTTTTAACTACTGCCAGCATCTGAAAAAGTGGAGTGAGATTCCCTGCATTTAAGGTTTTAGCCTTCTCACACAGCACCCTGTCGCTGCTCCTCCTGCCCTCCCTCTCAGGTCCTCCTTGTTTGCAAACCCTTCTCTTCCCCTACTTCTACTCCTGACTTCACAGATTCTTCCTCATTCAGCCCAGCAGATTAACCCCCACCTTATCCCCCAGTCCTATCTGCCCCTTCTCTCCCGCTATACCCTCCTCTTCCTCTGCCTGATTCCAAGGATCCTCAGCCTTCCATTTCATCCTCCTCCCCTCCGCCCTCTTCTGCCTGCTCCACCTCCTCCTCTTCCAAAGAGACACTCCCTTCCCCTCCCTCTCCTTCCTGTCTGCCTCCTGCCTCTTTCAGTCCTCTTGTTACCAGGTCTAAGGGACTCCTTCCCACCCCCAAGACCATCGCACCCCTTCGTGAGGTAGCTGGTCCCGAGGGTGTCATCAGAGTCCACGTGCCCTTCTCCATGTCGGACATTACTCAGCTAGAGAGGAAGTTAGGCTCATTCACCACTGACCCCACCACTTACATTCGGGAGTTTCAATGGGTCCTGCAAGCATATAGCCTCACTCAACATGACATCTACATGCTCTTGGCCAATACACTTCTCCCTGAGGAAAGGCAATGGGTCTGGGAGCTAGCCCAAGCCCATGCTGATGAAAATCATAGGACCAATCCTAACCACCCCACAGGCCCTCACGCTGTCCCAGAGCAGGATTCTCTATGGGATTACAACACCCCTGAAGGCTTACAGTCTCGTGACCATTTTACATCCTGCCTCTTGGCGGGCCTGAATAAGGCCATCCATAAGGCTGTTAACTTTAAAAAGGTGCAGGAGGTCATTCAAAGGAAGGAGTAAACGCCTTCAGAATTCCTGGATAGACTAACCAAGGCCCTTCAACAGTACACAAACCTCAACCCAGAAACCCCTGATGGCCGTCATGTCTTAATGACATATGTTCTGGCCCAAAGCTACCCTGACATTAAAGCCAAGCTTAAAAAGCTTGAACAGGGCCCTGCTACTCCTTAGACCAAAATCTTCATTTTCAAGGTTTTTTATGATAGAGAGGATGAAAGTGAATGCCGTAGGCAGAGGGCTGAAAATGCCAAATTCCAAATGTTGGCCCAGGTCATTCAGAGAAGGCCATCACCACGCCCTCCCAATATGACACCCCCGGGAGCTTGCTTCAAATGTGGTAAGGAGAGACATTGGGCCAGGGATTGTCCTTCACTGAGGACACCGTACAACCCCTGCCCAAAATGCCATCAAAGGGGACACTGGGGGGCAGACTGCCCAACAACCCAAAAGGGAGATTGGTCAGCCACCCGGCAACCACAGCCTCTCTTGGGCTTGGCAGAGGAGGATTGACGGAGTCCTGGGCTTTCCCTCCAGACTATTACCATCAAGAATCAAGAGCCTAGGGTTACCTTCCTGGTGGATGGATGCTTCATTACCTTCCTCTTGGATACTGGTGCCGCTTTATCAGTCTTAAGGGAGTATTGGGGTTCTACCACACCCTCAAAAACTCCTATTGTCAGGGTAGGAGTTAAACAGATTTTCCCTCAAACCCCCCCATCATGTTATAGGCAGGGATCCCTTTTGTCCTTCACTCACTTCTTTTTCGTTATGAGCCATTGCCCCATTCCCCTTCTGGGAAGGAACATACTCTCACTATGAAAAGTCACCATTCACATATCACCCCACACCTCTCCTACCTCTCATTTCCTCATGATGTTCCTAGGGGCAGATACACCTCCTTCATGCACTCCTCCATGACTCTCTAAACTAGTTAAGCCTGAGGTTTGGGACACAACTACACCCTTTATGGCTAAATGCAGTCCTATTCATATTGTCTTACGGGACCCTTCAAGATATATTTGTCAACCACAATATCCACTCACAACCACAGCCCTCCTCGAATTAGAACCCATCATCCAGGATTTATTACGAAAGGGGTATCTTAGGCCTACACACTCTCCTTTCAACACCCCCATTCTGGCACTTAAGAAACCTAACGTGTCCTACAGGCTGGTTCAAGACCTTCTCCTTGTCAACTCCTCTGTGGTCCCCATCCACCCGCTAGTGCCCAACCCTTACACCCTCCTCTCTCAGATCCCTGCCACTACTACCCACTTCTCGGTCCTAGATTTAAAAGATGCATTCTTTTTCTATTCCCTTGTTCTCAGAATCTCAGAATATCTTTGCTTTTACGTGGACTGACTCTCACATCCACCATTCTCATCAGCTTTCCTGGACTTGTCCTCCCACGGGGATTCAGCCCCTCTCTTTTGCCAAGTTCTTGCCCAGGACCTCACATCCTTTCACCCGACCTGTCCTGACTCTATTCTCCTTCAATATGTCAATGACCTTCTTCTATGTAGTCCCTCTGGGAACACTCTCAATCCCACACCGCTCAGCTTCTTAATTTCCTAGCAGACAAGGGATATAGGGAGTCTCCCCCACAAGGCACAGGTTTCCCAGTCTTCTGTCACCTCTCTTGGTTTTTGCCTTACACCCGGGAAAAAGGAAATAACACTGGATAGGAGGCAACTCCTCTCTGATCTTCCAGTGCCCCATATGAAAGCCAAAATACTATCATTCCTAGAAGTAGCAGGTTATTTTTAGGGCCTGGATCCCAAATTATTCTCTTCTATCCAAACCCCTGTATGACCTAGCAAATGGACCCCCTAGTGAATCTCTTGTCTTCTCCCCCATCTACCACTTCCGCAGGCTTCAGCAACTCCTCTTAAAGGCACCTGGCCTTCACCTTCCTGATCTTTCAACACCATTTCATCTATATGTCCATGAAAAGGGGGGCAAGCATTTAGGGTCTTAGGTCAAAACTATGGGCCTACATTTGCACCTGTGGCATATTTTCCAAGAAACTAGACTCTACCATTCGTGGGTGGGCCCCTTGCTTAAGAGCTCTGGTTGCTGGACAAATTTTACACAAAGAAGCCTCTAAGCTGACTTTTGGGGCACCTTGAACTATCCACTCCCCACATCACTTGAAAGATCTTTCAGCTTATAAGGGCCTTCAAACCCTTCCTCCATCCAGAGTTCTGTCACTCCTCACTTTCTTTCAGGAAAACCCTAATATTACTTTCCTCCCATGCTCTGCACTGAACCCTGCCTCACTGCTCCCAATGACTCCCACGTCTAACACACCAACTCATAATTGCTTGGAAACCTTAGATGATTTCCTCGCTGTCATTGTTCCATTTCTGAGGAACCACTCACCAAGCCTGACCTTATCTGGTTTACTGACAGCAGTTCCGTTAGGCAGAACGGCACTCATTACTCTGGATACACTGTAGTTTCAGCCACTGAGATTATAGAGGCCAAAGCTATGCCTTCAGGAACTACCAACCAGCAGATTGAACTTATAGCAGCCACTCGTGCCTGCCTACTAGCACAAGGCAAATCCTTCACCCTCTATACTGATTCAAAATATGTCTTCCAGATCTTATTATCCCATGCTTCAATATGAAAGGAGCAAGGCCTACTTACCACCAAAGGTATGCGATCACTAATTCGGCTCTTTTAACCAATCTGATAGAGGCCTCCCACTTACCCACCCAGTTGGGAGTTGTCCATTGTAGGTCACATCAGAAGGACGACTCTCTTATCACTGAGGGCAATGCCAAAGCTGACCAGGCGGCACGAATGGCTGCTACCACTTCCAATTATGGCCCCCTTGGGGGACATATTATGGCCACTTTAGACAGCTCATCTGAAGCCCTACTTCTTCCAGTAAGAACAAAAATCTTTTCAAGTTCCTTCATACTCTACACCATTCCAATTCTCAGTCTTTGACCCTTTTTTACAGAGCTTCTTCTCCCTCAACCCTTCTGACATAGCCATGCTAGAGAATATAGCCTCTAATTGTCAGATCTGTCAGCGGACCAACCCTCATACTCCTTTAAGGGCCCAAACCTTTCCCTTTCCACCAAGCCCGGAGACACATTCCCGCTGCTGACTGGCAAGTAGACTTCACCAACATGCCCACAGTATGGCACACTAAATACCTCCTTGTCTTTGTGGACACTTTCTCTGTTTGGGTTGAGGCATTTTCCCACTTCCAATAAAAAGGCTTCCACTGTAGCTTCAATCTAACTGACAGACATCATCCCCAGGTTTTGTATGCCGACTTCCCTACAATATGACAATGGCCCTGAGGTTATTTCTAGGATCACAAAAAAGGTCTCTCAAGCCCCTCTTTCAAGTGGCATTTCCACTGTCCATATTACCCCCAGGCTTCAGGGAAAGTGGAAAGGGGTAAATCGTACTCTGAAGGAAGTCCTTACCAAATTGACAATGGAATTAAACTTAGACTGGGTCAAAATCCTTCCCTTGGCTTTGCTTCGAATCAGAGCTCTCCCTAAGAAACCATCTTTACTGTCTCCCTTTGAGATAATGTATGGAAGACCTCTTATACCCCCTGGGTTGGTCATTTCACAAGGACCTCTCACCCGAGATTTGTCTTTGCCTCTCTTGTTTCATCTCCGCTCCGAACACTGGAAATATCAGAACTGGCTTCTTCCAGACACAGTCTCCTCTCCAAACACTCCTCCCTTAACACCTGGGAGTCTAGTCTATTATAATACCCCAGAGGAGAAAGGGACTCTTGCACCAAAATGGGAATGGCCCCTATCCTGTCATTCTCTATAACCCCATCACCGCCAAACTCTCCTTATCGGACAACCATCTCACTCCCTGGATTCCCATTTCTAGGTTGAAGCCATATCACCAGGAGGCCCCACCTGCTGACGACAGGACCACCCCAGAGGAACTCCAAGAATCACCTCCTGAACCTCCCCTTTACTCCTGCTTTCCACACCCATCTCACCCATTTAAGTTGCGGCTCACACGGTGTTCCCTGCAGCCCAATTCCTCTTAAAGAAGGCACAATGAGCTCTCCCAACACCCTAGTCTTCTCTAACTGCTTGTTTTTTTGTGCTCTGCTTCTTTTCTGTGCTCTGTTGGAACTTGTCTTTACCCTCCTAACCTACCATGTATTTACTCACTCTTCAGGAACGATACTCAGAACATGGCATGCAGAAGGTCCGCGCAGTGGATGCAACTACTTGCTTCATCCACAACTGCACCTCTATTCCCCTAAAATTGTCACCTTCAAGGACCTTCGTCCCTGGTAGCTGGAACTGGCCTTTCATTTGCTTCCTTTTTAATCAAACCAAAGACTATTGTCATTGGTGGCCTGAGATATATATGGGTGTCCCTATTGGTCATGCAGGTTCCATGATGAACGTGGTAGCTGTTCTTACCACTCACTTGGCTACCCTGAAGGGTGGACTTCTAGTTACCTAAAGTGGCATAAAGGCTCTTCATCCGATAACAATGGATCATATACTTCAGATACACCTGACCCCAAGGCCAAACGTTGGGGCTATGTTGAGTTTGCTGTCTACGCTCGGACAACCTCAGCCAGACCCACAGGGTGGATGACTGTTGGCCGCACCCTGATTACGCCACCTAAGGCAACCATCCAGGTAGTCGAACACATTAAGGAGTCAGAATCAAAACTTCGAGATCTTATCCATAGCTCATCCAAAGAGGATTCAGAGCCTTCAACCCCCTAAGGTCCCCCTTCCACATGGCTCAATTTGCTACACCAAACTCTTCGATTATTAAACTCCTCCATTCTTTTGGTGCCTACTTCTCAGTGCTTTCTCTGTGCTTCACTTAGTCGTCCACTTCTAGCAGCGGTCCCATTAGCGGCAGAAATATTTCAGCAAAAACCTACAATTTCTCTAAGTAAGGAAAACCCCTACATGTGACACATATCCTACTGTGGGAAAGTTATTCCAACAATACTTTATTTCCTTTCATCTGTATCCACCTGCCAATAATGAATCCTTTACCCATTTGTTCCTTGACCTATAGCACCCCATAGAGCCCTGCGTTTATGCAACCTGGACATTTCATCTGGTGTAATTGGTCTTTAAGTACCTCAACGATCAATGTCTCTGGCACCTGTATCTTGGTTACTGTAGTTCCTCTGCTTTCTTTGTATACTCCCACTGAATTCCGACAGTTGGCCCTACCTTCCCGCACCCGTAGGGCAGTCTTTCTGCCGGTTCTGGTAGGCCTCACTTTAACAACCTCAGTGGCGAGTCTCGGTCTCTCTGGTGGAGCTATAGTCATGCTCTATGGGCATCCAATGACGTGCAACAAAAACTGCAGGAAGCACTCGATACCACTGCTGAGTCTCTTGGATCCTTGCAGTGGCAGGTTACTTCATTGGCACAAGTGGCTTTACAGAACCGAAGGGCAATTGATCTTCTCACTGCAGAAAAAGGGGGTACATGCCTATTCCTCAGAGAGAATGTTGCTATTATGTTAATGAATCTGGGATAATAAAAAAAAAGTTGTTAAATTGCAGGAATTATCGACCCAATTGCTCAAACCTACCCTCCTCCAATCCCATAACAAGGTTCTTCCAATCCTATCTTGCCATGTACTTACTACCTCTCTCTGGGCCCCTTATTGGGATGCTCCTTTTTTGTGCTCTCTTGCCCTGCATAATGAAGTTCCTTCAAACCCAACTGCAAAAAATTCGTAATCAAACTTTCAACCAGCTTTTGCTTAGGCACTACCAGCCTCTGATGACCGACGAACCCCCAACATCTCCAAGAGAACAGTTCACTCCGTGATGAAGCTCACTACCAGGCACGATGGAATGCAATGGACATCAGACAGTGGGAGACAACAAGCTCGGAAAACCTCTTAATCTGCCATCCTGGATTCTTGAATCTTTATGACCTTCTAAGCTTCCTCATGGCCCTTGGCCTCTTCTATGTCACTCCCCCAACATGGAACTTCTGCCAAAAATTGACCTTTGCTTTAATTTTTATCTTCATTCTGTTTTTATTCACTCTGATCTTCTTCAGGTCCTGTGGCACCTTGTCCAGGCAACGCTTCCAGTATTTTCTAGAGTCTCTGTTACAGGACCAGTGGCTGATACCAACAATCTCCTCCATCCAGGACTGGTTCCATGCCATCGACAACTTGTGGCTTCAGGGAACTTTCATTGACTTCACCCCTACGGAAGTAGCTGTCAATAGCCACTGGGTTTTATTTCTTGCTGCCATGATATTCCCAGACCTGCCCCCCGAGCATTCCTCCCCTTCCCTTTGTAGGCCTCACAGCACCCCCATACAGCAGGAAGCAGCCGGATCTAAAAACGACGCCCCACTTCCTAAGAAAACAAAAAGGGAGGAATGTTGGGAAAAGTATAAATGGCAGCCATACCCCAGAGAAAAACCCCAACATGGTGCCTAAGGACTTCTTCTTCCTACCTTCTTCATTTCTGCAGTGGTGCGAAAAGTTCCCGCCCTTGTGAACTCTCCCGCCAGCGCCAATTTCAAATCTCACTGGTGGAGAACCTTAGCCCCAATGAGAACTAATTCCTGGGTTCTGGAGATGATATCTGAAAGAACTTGCTTTCAATAAACGGGTTGCTGCCATTTATCTAAGCCCTACCATCTCCCCCTTAGTTCTATATAATCACACAGCTTTTTTGCAATAAAATTGGAATTCTCCCTTTGAAGTGTCTTTGCGTGGGGAATTATTTCACTCATGATCAGCAACATGACATCCAAAGGTTCTCCAGTGCCACCTGGTCATGGAAATTTCAGAAATTTGTTGGTATTTATTTAGCCATTTTTGAAGGATGATGTTGGAGGCACTGTGGGTTTCAATTCATGCAGGAACCATTATATGGTAAGGAAGCTCATTTCAATGAAATCTCTGGAGAACACTCACAGGCAAGCCTTCCCAAAGAGTGGCCAAAAGGTCACATGAAGCCAGGATCATTGAGGTCTACAATGTGAGTTCCATGTGTGTTTAGACTCTCAACTATGGCTGCCAAGTCTTTCAGAATAAAATCATGTGATATCCTGGCTGAGATTCCCAGTGCAATCTGGAAAGCCACCCTGGCCTTCGATCTCAGTTTCCAAGGGCGATTCTCATGCGTGGCCTCCTAAAATCCCAACACATTTCATGGCAATACTTCTCTGAGGTCAGTTTCAGAACTCAGTCTCTAAGAGGAATCACACCAGAGTTCAAGCCCAGGTGGATCCAGTCATCTCTTTCAACCGCTACACAAATGACCACAATTAAAACCAAAACACTCCCACATGGCCATCATCTTCTTCCATATAGACACTAATCATAAACTCTGGCTGGAGTTTTCCATGAGGGGTGCAGCCCTAGACAGTCTCAAAAATAAGCTCTCTTGCCCCTCATTTGCCTAAATTCACGGTGGCCTGGACACCCATCCTGTGAACCAGGAGTAATCAAATAGGCCAGGTGTTAATACTGCTCTGCATCTCCAATTTGAGGCCTACTGACTGTCAGGTATAGATTCTTTATATGATTTGGAGTAATGAGAAAACCCAAAAACCTATGGGCTAGCCTCTGCAGGGCTTTGAATAAATAATTTGACCCAAAGGATCCCTATTAACACTTGATGGGGGTCAGGAAACTTACAAATGAATGTGAGAAACTTCATTCACAATAACTGCTCTTTTGGCCATTGTGGTTTTGGGTGCACTCATGGTATATCTCTTTACATAAATCAGGTGCTGAGAATCTAAGCCACAACCTCACACAGGGCCACGAGGTTTATTCAGACACATTCCTTTCCAAAGCAATTAAGCAAAGAGCAACAGGTGATGCCCATTCATTTGCATTTGAAAACTGTTTTCTTCAGGCTTCACAATGGGGTGGCCTTAGGCAAAGACCTTCCTGACATTCAGGGCAACAGAACAATTGATAAGCAAAAGGCCCAAAGCAGGGTTTCTCCACTGAGACTTTCTTGGTCACACTGATATCTGAGTTTTCTGAGATGCTCGCCATTCACTTCAGCTATCCAGTACATGGCCATGTCACAGATCTTGGAGATGGTACATATCTTGGACACAAAACCATGAGCCTATTCTGGAGAGTGGCTAGAATTCCGGAAGGAAACAGAAACTTAGGAAGATAGCAGGTGTTGCCCAAGGATAAGGCAAGCCTCAGTTCATTCATAAGTTGGGCAAGATGAATGCTGGGAATCTTTCTACTATACAGGACACATCAATTGTTGCATTCTCTTTTCTAATATCTACAACCACGGACACAGTGGATACACAGACATAGAAACACTCGCCTTGTCAAACTACTTACTAGAAGAAGTCCACTCCAAATCAAACAAACCACCTTTCCTACCTATTCTCAGATCATGAGACAAAACCTGATCACACCCACAAAGGCACATCCTTCCCCCATGTAACTCTGTGACTATCCGGAGTGTCCTTTGAGTGGTGGGCCAAACTATGTTCCCCCAAAATGGCCTGTCCTATCTCAGATCTGGTCTCCTTGGCCAACTCTGTGAAGTTGTCAGGAGCCAGCAGTGAACCACCACCTGCTTTCTCAGGAAAGGACCCTATTCAGAGCTCTCCTGGTATTTGGCCATCCTCACATATGTAGGTACCAAGAAAGACTGACACTCTCCTTGGTAAATCCAAAAAAATGAGCCAATGGGTATTTGACTGGACTGGCTCCAGGTGCCTGGCTTCCTGGATCCGAAGTTCAGAGAGTTCCATCACCAAGAAAGTGAGGTAGATCACTTCTTCAGGAACTGAATGAGGTCACTGCCTTGACAACCACTTTGTACGAACAGTTGCTTTCAAGGGTCCCATGAGATGGAGGCTGCCCCTACTTCCTGTGACATTTTCATAAGTTAGAATGGTATATAAACCATGGGCACTCGGGAACCGCTCTCCACCTAGGACTGGTTTGGTCCATCTTCTCTACATTAAGAAGAGAGAGGCTGATTCATACACATCCCTTCATGCTGACGAGGTTGTTTGCTATAGAAGATGACTTTTCTCTCTCAGTCTTTCATAGCTGCCTACATCTTCTCAAAAGATCATTTCTGCATGGACCTTTGATGTTCTCAACAGGTGGAAGATGCCCTACATTCCTGTATTGTAAAACTAACCCTGTCCCTGCTCTTCTGTAAAGTTTGATTGAGAGAACAGTGTATGGTTTGGGTTAATAACATGTTCAATTTGGGTTAGGAATATTTCTGCATGACAAATAATGGTATTGGGAAACTATGATATTTACAAGAATATATAGGTGAAATATAAGTATAAAAATAGAAATCTAGGGAAGATATGTAGCCCAGAAGGGCATTGGGCCCTTAATTGGTACACATAGCTTTGAATGATGTTCTGCAAAAATGTCTCAGATAAATCTATATACAATGGCATAGGAGCTTGTACCTTGGATGATTGAATGTCGAAGAGAACATCCACTCAAAAAGAGATAGTCGGTAGGATTAGGAAGATAGTCGGTAGGTTTAGAAAGAAGAGTGAGTATAGGATTTAGAGCAAAAGATCTTAAGCAATAGGGTTTCGGGTAGACAGTGAATGTAAAAGTCAGCATATGTGAAGAGTCAGTCACAATGATGAACAGGGGAAAATATGTAGGAATACAGACATAAATAGAGACATTACTAAATCAGGCAAAGTATAAAGTGAGTGATAGGATTAGACATTTTCAACAGGCTTGAGGTTGAATATATAATCTTAGGAAGAAACAAATATGTAGTCACCAATACGATTGACATTTCAGAGCATTAGGAAACCTGGACATGGAAGGTTTTAGTAATCCATGCTCACTTTTCATTTAGGCTTTGGTACAATCTTAAGAGTGACCTTTGCTTTTTTGGTCCAGAATATTAGTGTGATAAAATGTATATGTAGATCAGATGACATGAGTATTTCTTCGACCATTTCTGGCAGCAATATTTAAAATATGTATAAATTAGTATTGGGGGTACAACGAGGTGTACCCTGTGTCTATAAATATAGAGATAATGCATGAATAGATCATACAGTTAATAAATAATATAACTGGTTCCACTTTAAATAATGGATTGAATTGATATCTGAAAATATATAAGAAATCATATATTGATATAGAATCATTCATAACAACTAGTTATACGTCTAATTGTAATCTTAGTGTTATGGTTTATCATGAAGAGTGTGTGAGTTTTGCTTCAAAAGTGATTATGGAAATCGAAAATAATGTGTTTGGAAAGAAGTCTCATGAAAAGACCAGTCAGACACATGGAGGAATACATGTTTCTGAAGCAGAAAGTGATTGAAAGTGAAATAAATGCCTATAAATTTGTGAACGTGTGGATGAAATATATATGCTATAATGTGCATAAACTCAAGAAATAGAAATGTACCAGTGTTGAATAAAAATGAACTTCAAAATAAATGTCATGTCCCATAGGAATCTACTTGCATTGATATTAAACTGGGTTTGTTACTGTAGAAATATTAGGATTTATATGCACTATTCACTGAAGTTAGTTTTCAATACTAGGAAACAAATATGTATTTCAGGTGAATGAATATTTCTGAGAATAATCTTGTGAAAATTTGATTATAAATCCACATATATGAACAAGAATAAATTTAGGGAGTGTGTAATAAGACACATATGTTAAATATTATGAAATATCTGGAGAGTATATATATATATATATATATATATATATATATATATATATATATATATATATATGCCAATCTAATTACACAGTGAAATATATATCATCCACACATCCAAAAATATTCATTTTAGTCGATATGGATTTATGTATAACATTTTTTAACTAGGAAGCTCCCCCATAGGTTGAATTTTCAGTTCCTACATCGTTTAGGAGGAGTGATCTCTTCTCACAGTTTGTATCTGCCAAGTCATGTAACTCATGAAAATTTGCGTGTGATACCAGGTAGGATTCTATATGTGCATATAAAAATACATGTGCTGAATAGACTACAGAGAAAGGGAGACAGGAATTCACATATTTGTTAACATTAAAAGAACATGGAGAACTATTTCAATTTAAAATGGACTAGATTTATAACTCCTACCCTATATAATGCAAAACGCAAGTCCAAAAATACAACATGCCTCCTCTGAACTGCTTGTATTTCTATTCTGTTTCGGTTATTTTTCTCCATAATATTATGATTAGTACTCAGAATCTATGAGGGTATGTGTTAGTGTCAGGGATTCAGTATTTCAAATGTAAAATAGAAAAAGGAATCCAATGTGTATACAAATATGTGCTAAACAAAATCTTCCCACTCTCATCCAGAACAATTCCTTGACATTACCTTCGCCCAAAGTAAGACACAATTAGAGGAGAAGAGTTAGAAAATCTGTGAATATATATATGGAATGGAATATGCTCAGGGGTTTACAACCTTGGCAGTGGTAGAGTAGTTTCCAAAAGTATGGGACAGGGTAAAAACGCCATAAACATGGAGCTCTGCTGGCCTAAATACTTCTTGAGAAACTGCCTCTGAGGTTGGGCACTTGAAATATATGTTGTTGTCAGGAGCTTTAGCTGCTTTCTAATGAGACCATCAAATCTGTGTCTGCATCTATGTGACCTGGAGGAAATGGTTTCTTATTTTCCAAAGAAACATGAGGCAGCAGTGCTGAATTCTCTCTTTGTAAGTAAACGGTGACCATTGGGGGATAAGTGTCTTTTCATGTGGACTGTGAAGCCATTTGGTCATCTTCTATTTTCGTGGTGTTTCTTGCTGCTGCACTGGGACTTTGGCAATTGCTTCATGAAATTAAAAGAGTTCAACTGGGACACAGTTCTGGAGGCAAATCTGTCATGTGTGGTGAGTCAGCGTCTGCAGGAGAATGCACCAACCAGGCTTCTAACGCACATAGCTTGGCCCCATGTCCATAGCAACCTGATTCTGAACATTGCCCGGAAACATCTCCATATAACAAGATGCCTTTTCATGTAAGGGTCTGCTGGCTGCACCATGTCAGTCACAAGCCATTTGGAAGCCAATGGCAGATCCACATGGCCCAAAAACAAATTTTTTATCACACACCTTCCCACCACCGCTCTAGGCACATTACTCAGCAGGTTCCAACTTACTGGCATCTCTGTTGTACACCATTTTCATGAAGCCCAGTCAATCAAGGCACTGTCTGGTACACTCATGATCAGCAACATCCAAAGGTTCTCCAGTGCCACCTGGTCATGGAAATTTCAAAAATTTCATGGTATTTATCAAGGCATTTTTCAAAGATGACGTTGGAGGCACTGTGGGTTTCAATTCATTCAGGAACCATTAAATGGTGAGGAAGCTCATTTCAATGAATGCTCTGGAGAACTCTCACAGGCAAGGCTTCCCAAAGAGTGGCCAAAAGGTCACATGAAGCCAGGCCCATTGAGGTCTAGAATGTGACGTCCATGGGTGTTGTGACTCTCTACTATGGATGCCAAGTCTTTCAGAATAAAATCATGTGATATCCTGGCTGAGATTTCCTGGGCTCTTTCTAAAGCCACCCTGGGCCTAGATCTCTGTTTCCAAGGGTGATTCTCATAGGTGGCCTGCTAAAATCCCAACAAAATTCATGGCAATACTTCTTTGAAGTCAGTTCCAGAACTCAGTCTATAAGGGGAATCACACCAGTGTTCAAGGCCAGGTTTTCTCAGTCATGTCTTCCAACCGGACAAAAATGACCAAAATAAAAACCAAAACACTCCCATATGGCCCTCATCTTCTTCCATATAGACACTAATCATAACCTCTGGCTGTAGGTTTCCATGAGTGACGGAGTCCAGGAGAGTGGCCAAAATAACTCCCTTGCCCTCATTGGTGTAACTTCAGGGTGGTCTGGACAACCTTCATGTGAACCAGGATTGATCAAATATGCTAGACGTTAATACTTCTATGCTTCTCCAATTTGTGGAAAACTGAGTATCAGGTATATAGTTTTATGTGATTTGCTGTCATGCGAAAACACAAGCAGCTCTGCAGGTCTTTGAAGAACTCATTTGACCCAAAGGATCCCTATTCTCACTTGATCGAGTTCAAGAACTTTAAAGATAATGGCGAGAGACTTCAGCCACAATGACTGCTCTTTTGACCAATTTGGTTTTGGATGCACACATGGGATCTCTCTTTACATCCATGAGGTGCTGAGAATCTGAGCCACAACCTCACATAGGGCCAAGAGGCTGATTCAGACACATCCCTTTCCAAAGCAATTAAGCAAAGAGCCACAGGAGATGCCCATTCATTTCCATTTGAAAACTTTTTCTTCAGTCTTCACAAAGGGGTGGCATGAGGCAAAGACCTTCCTGACATTCAGGGCATCAGAACAATAGGTTAGCAATAGGCCAAAAGCAGGGTTTCTCCACTGAGACTTTCCTGGTCACACTGATATCTGAGTTTTCTGAGATGCTTGCCATTCCCTTCAGCTATCCTGTACATGGCCATGTCACAGAGCTTGGAGGTGGTACATATCTTGGACACAAAACCATGAGCCAATTCTGGAGAGTGGCCAGAATTCAGGAAGAAATCAGGAACTTAGGAAGATAGCAGGTGTTACCCATCCATACGGCAAGCCGCATTCCATTCATAAATTGGGCAGGAATAATGCTGGTAAGCTTTCTACTAGACTGGACACATCAATTGCTTCATTCTTTTTTCTAATGTCTACAACCATGGACACAGTGGGATACACAGACATAGAAACCTTCGCCTTGTCAAATCCCTTATTAGAAACCGTCCACTCCAAACCAAACAAACCGCCTTTCCTACCTATTCTCAGAACATTAGACAAAATCACAAACACACACCCACACCCACAAAGGCACCTCTTTCCTCAAAGTAGGTCTCTGACTATCGTGTGTGTCCTCTGACTTCTGGGCCATACTATGTTCCCATCAAATGGCCTGTCTTGTCTCAGATCTGGTTTCCTTGGCCAACTCTGTGAAGTTGTCAGGAGACAGCGGTGAGCCACTTCCTGCTTTCTCAGGAAAGGCCACTCTTAAGATCTTTCCTGTCATTTGGCTATCCTCACATCAGTAGGTAGCAAGAAAGACTGACTCTGTCCTTGGTAAATCAAAAGAAGTGAGACCACTGGGACTGGGACTGGGACTAGATTTGTGTGCCTGGCTTCCTAGATCCCAAGTTCAGAGAGTTCCATCACCAAGGATGTGAGGTGAGGTCACTTCCTTCAGGAACTGAATGAGGTCACTGCCTTGGCAACCACATTGTCTTAACATTTACTTCCAAAGGTCCCATGAAATGGAGGCTTCCCCTACTTTATGTGACACTTTCACAAGTTAGGATGGTATATCAACCATTGGTAACTGGGAACAGCTCTCCACACAGGCCTGGTTTGGTCCTTCTTCTCTACATAAAGAAGAGAGAGGCTGATTCAGACACATCACTTCATGCTGACCATGTTGTTTGCAAAGGAAGATGACTTTTGCTCTCTCAGTTCCTTCATAGCTACCTACATCTTCTCTAGAGATCATTTGTGCATGGACCTTTTAGTTTCTCAGCAGTTGGAAGATTTCCTTCATTCCTGTATTTTAAGACCAACTCTGTCCTTGCTCTTCTCTTATGTTAGATTGAGGGAACAGTGTATGGTTAGGGTTAATAACAGGTTCGATTTGGAATAGAAATCATTCTGCTGGATGAATAATGGTATTGGAAACCTCCAATATTTACAAGAATATATAGGTGAAATATATGACTATGAAAACAGAAATCTAGGTAAGATTTGAAGTCCAGAAAAGCATTGAGCCCTTGATTTCGGTATTAAGCTTTGATTTATTTTCTGCACAGATGGGATACTTTGCTTTGAATTATGTTCTGCAAAGATGTCTCAGATAAATTGATATATAATTGCATATGGCCTTGTAACTTGGATGATTGATTGTAAAAGAGAACTTCCAGTCAAAAAGGAGTAATCGGTATTATTAGGAAGATAGTCGGTAGGTTTATATAGGAGAGTGAGTATAGGATTTGGACCAAAAGTTCTTTAGCTATAGGGTTTCGGGTATACAGTGAATGTAAATGTCAGAACATGTGAAGAATCAGTCACAATGCAGAACTGGGGAAAATATGTAGGAATGCAGATATCAATAGAGACTTTAGGAAATCTGGCAAAGTATAGTTGGTTGTGAAATGTTAATAAAATAGGTACTTGTCACTTCCTGTTTTTCTGTATGCTTAATAAAACACTGTTGAAATCTTGAGAACTGTTTTCTAATCTTTTTCCCAGAATGTGCTGTCCCCACCTGCCAAACTGCAGAATGTTCTCCCTCACCCAGTTGCACGCAAACTGCTCACTCACCCAGACTCATCAATAAACTTCCCTCCCTGCCCACTTCAAGGAAAGTATATGAGCTCTGCTCTATTCAAATTAGCTCTGAGCCCCAGCATGCTGGACCCCCAATAAACCCTTTGCTTTTGCATGAGAGAGTCTCTTGGTGGTCTCTTCCCCCAATGCTCTCCCGACCTTTATATATGGAGGTTCCTTCGAGATCCGGCAGGGGCGGAAGAGAGACCTCAATGGGCTACTCTCATGGAAAGTAAGGCGCCTATTTCTGGTTTCAGGTTTCAGGTTAGGGCTTGGCAAAATGGCTGTTGATGAAGTTGCATGAGCTCTCTTTGACGGTGGCTGGCAGATGTGTCACAGAGCCACAGGCTCTGGGGGACGCCACAGAGGACTCGGGAATCAAGGAACAATAGTCTCCTCGACTCAGTGATGTTTTGTTTCAGATTCGGTATTGCCAGCCCATCGGGTTTTGCCTGCTGCTCAGTCTTGGTCTCAGTGTTGGACGTTCATTGCCTGTCTTTATTATCTTGTCTTGTCTGTGTCGTGAGAGTTGCTTTTACTGTTTGTGTATCTTTCATTATGGGACAGGTCACTTCAATGCCTCTGTCTCTGACCTTGATCACTGGACCAAAGTCCGCTTAAGGGCTCAGAATCTTTCTTTTTCAGTAAAACGCTGGACCTGGCAGACTCTCTGTGCCTCAGAATGGCCCACCTTTGCATTCGGATGGCCCCTAGAAGGATCTTTCTACTTCGCACTAATTTAATAAGTCAGAGATATTGTCTTACAGCCAGGGTCACATAGCCATCCCGATCAACAGCCATATATCTTAACTTGGCAGGACCTCTGCAAATCTCCTCCTCCATGGGTGAAGTCTTTCCTTGCCATGTCCCCGCTGCTACTCTTTTCCCCACGATCTCTCAAACCCTCTGCTCATCCTCCTCCTCCACCCTCTATTCTCCCTGAGTCACAAGATTTGACTCTACTGGACTCTCATCCCCCTCCTTATCTTCTACCCTCATCCCACAACCCCCAACACCCTCTAAGTGATTCCCCTGCTGCTGACTCAGCCTCTCCACCATTGGAGAAAGATAAGCCAGCCCAGCGCACTCCAGATAACTCCCCTGCAGCACACACAGCCCCACCTCCCCTGGAGGAATCTGGCCTGGCTAAAGGAACTCGACGGCGTCAAATGATTTAAAACCCTGAAACTCCCATGTTGCTCCCCCTCCATTCCTATGGGCCAATGATTGAAAACGGCCATGGAGGAAAAATGCAAGCCTACCAGTATTGGCCTTCTCCTCTTCAGACCTATATAAATGGAAAAATAACAATCCTCCTTTTACCGAGGACCCAACCTGGCTCTCAGGTCTGGTTGAGTCATTGATGTTTTCACACCAGCCTACTTGGGATGACTGCCAACAACTCATAGGGACTCTCTTCATGACAGAGGAACAAAAGAGAATCCTCCTGGATGCTAGAAAACAATATCCTCGGACTAGATGGGTGACCAACACAACTTCCCAACATAATCAAAGCCGGCTTTCTCTTGAAACGACCCAAGTGGGACCCCAACACATTTGAAGGTAGGGAGCATCTGTCCACTTATCACCGGGCTCTAATAGTGGGTATCTTAGTGGCCGCTAGGCGACCAACTAATTTGGCCAAGGTAAGAGAGATTATTCAAGGGCCTGGTGAATCTACCTCTATGTTCCTAGAGAGAACTATGGAGGCATATAGGAGATATACTACTTTCGATCCTCAGGCAGAGGATCAAAAGGCATCTGTCACAATGGCCTTTATTGGGCAAACTGCCCTAGATATTAAAAGAAAGTTACAATGCTTAGATGGATTACAAGATATAATTTTGAGAGATTTAGTTAGAGAAGCCAACAAGGTATACTATAAGAGTGAAACTGAGGAAGAGAAGGGAGCAAAGGGAGGATGAGAGAAGCAAAAGACAGACTAAGGCATTGACTAAGGTCCTGGTCACAACAACAAACAGGCCAGAAATTAAGAAACAGAGAGACAGAAAGGGATACCTGGGCCCACACTAGAGGCCACCCCTGGCCTCAGATCAATGTGCCTACTCTAAAGAAAAAGGACACTGGGCCAAAGAGTGCCCTAGAAAGAGACAGCCACGCCAGCCAGACATTCTGACTCTGGAGGATGACTAAGAAAGTCGGGGCTCAGATCCTCTCCCCGACCTCAGGGTAACTTTTGAAGTGGAGGGGACCCCAGTAAACTTTGAAGTAGATACAGGGGCAATATACTCAGCCCTTAAGGCCCCATTGGGCCCTCTATCAAATAAAAGGTCTCTAATTCCAGGGTCTAAATGCAGTAAATATCAGACTTTGACAACTAAGGGGACCATGGACCAGGGGAAAGGATAAATCCATCACTCCTTCCTAGTAATCCCAGAATGCCCGGCCCCATTGATGGGCAGAGATCTGCTCACTAAGCTCTGGGCCAAAATAACTTTTAACCCTGAAGGCCCCCAGTGGAATTTCTAAATCCTTCAGTAAATACTCCAATAATCATGGCTCTAACTATGTCAGTAGCAAATGTTCATCAACTCACTCATCTTTGTTCAAAGAAACTGCATTCATTCCTGAAAGATCAAGAACAGAGTTTTCCACTAACCGACTCACAGTGAAAGAAAATAACTGCATGGGTAACAAAAGCCTGTCAGGTCCATCAATTGGTTAATACTTACCCTTCCAAGCTTCCTGCAGGAAAGCACCTATGAGGAACCATACCAGGAAAATTCTGGGAAGTGGACTTTACTGAAATTAAGCCAGCAAGGTATGGACTTAAATATCTTCTAGTCTTTGAAGATACATTTTCAGGACGGATTGAAGCCTTCCCCACAAAAAAAAAGAAAGAAAAAAGAAAAAAAAAAAAAGAAACAGAGCAAATGGTTGTCAAGAAGATCCTGGAAGACATTTATTCTCCCCTTGACAACCAGTAGTCTTAACCCTCATCAGCCCCTTAAGCAGCGATGGCTGATCACAAATCCTACTGGAAAAGAAGTATGGTCTATCTCACATACAGCCCCCTTATGGACCTGGTGGCCATCTCTCCACCCAGACATTTGTCAGCTGGCTATAGGTCTTTCCTATTGAGATATCCCTGATGAAGAGGATCCCACTAAAATTCCATTAAATCCCTTCGGTACCATAGAAAATGGAAACAAACATTATGGATGTAGGGACACGTGAGCCAGATGCAGGTTGGCTAGCCTAGATTACTATGTTTGCCCGGCAGAGTATCAAAGCCACAAACAGTCACGGCTGTGCGGGGGGGGAGAGCAGACTTCTTCTGTAAGTCATGGGGCTGTGAGCATACAGGGACTGCCAGATGAAACCCAAACTCCTCATCAAATTCTGTAAACAGCATTGGCCATATTACCAATTAGATAACCAAAACCGATGGCCCCAAGAGGGGTCTCTATATCCTCAAATTCTGCGTGACCTTTTAAACTTCTGAAAGTGCTCAAAAGGGTAAAAGGAGATTCCCCTATGTGGAGGCCTTCTCCCTCCTTTGCTCACATCCTGAACTATGCTTCTCCAATAGATGCTTACCCTCAGCCTTCTGCTCCAGACTCTCTGCTGTCACTCCCACCTCAGCAACTTGATTTCTGCCCTCCAATATCTAGATCAAAAACCCAAATCTCCGCCAGTTCTCAGACCATTGCCCCCTTGCTGAGGTAGCAGGTACTGAGGTACCACTCCACTCACTCACTACTCTCTTCTCCTGTCAGTGCCCGCACTGGGTGCCTCCAGGTCCTCTTACCAGCTAATGCAAAGCTCAAACCCACTGAGGAGAACCCTCAGACCCTTATCCAAAATGTAATGAAAATGGCCTTTAATGTTGCTTTGTCATCACTGAAAACAGGTTACTAAAAATTTAAAGTCCCTCACAGGCTTTTTGGGATACTCACTCCCGTTTCCCTCTCTGTTCTATCTGTTCTACTGCTCAAATTTTTCTTGCTATTAAGATCCCAAAGCCCTCTCCCAATATTCTTTTACATCTCTCCTTCCTCATTCTCAGATCCAAGGAAGTTGCTCTCATCCCTGCCTTCCAAGTCGTCCCCCTCTGTACCAGGTCCACAGAAAAGTCTTAATTAACCTTCTCCAGAAGTCTTCACCATGGCTGATTTACGACTTTCAGCAAAAGAGTCCCTATAAAAGAGATCACTGTAGATAAACTTCCTATTTTCGTGTTGCCCTGGTCTCCTTGGAAACTGGCTAAAAAAAACCAGCACTCCTAATCTAGACACACCCTTAATAGTTTTTCACAAAATATGTGAAAAAAAGGCCTCTGGCCTTGAGCTGGGGC
Organism: Callospermophilus lateralis; assembly: GCF_048772815.1. Taxonomy (NCBI): domain Eukaryota; kingdom Metazoa; phylum Chordata; class Mammalia; order Rodentia; family Sciuridae; genus Callospermophilus; species Callospermophilus lateralis. The sequence continues at coordinate 129,526 of NW_027515785.1, forward strand.
TTCACAGAGATGGCTACATTTCTAAGATAAAGAAGTTACAAACTGGGCTGCATGGAAACAGCTGGCAGGTTGAAAAAAAAGAAAGGGAAGAAAAAGCTCTCCCCCACATAGGTGTCCTTGAAAAGTTAACTTGCCCCAAACTGAGGAAAAAACAGAAACGAAAACTGCTTTTTGTGAACTTCTGCAGACTGTGAACTTCTGAGCCCCTTTCCTTACGTGTTGTGTACAAAATTCTGAAACTACCTAAACTTGGGTTTCAGGGGATTAATTGATTACAACAGAAGCAATGCCCCCTGAATCTGGTTGCAACCAAAAAAGACTGTTTTCCTGTCTTTGGTGCTATCTTAGGTGCCTTGCCTTGTCCGTCCCTACAACAGTATAATTCTATATACTTAAACACTGTTTATGTTTTCATGAAATGGTCAACAGATGTGATTAATTGTGTAATGGTGCAAATGTTTCCCAGAGTGCTCTATCATGATGCAGGTTCATTTGAAGATCAAAGAGGGGGGCATAGAACACGGTTCCGCTGAAAACATATGTCCCTCACCTTAGCCATTCTATTACGAATAGTAGTTACTGCAGGGTAGGGCACGGGAACCATTGCTCTGGCCCATGGGACACAACAAATGACCCAAAGCAGCAATAGATCAAAAATTAAAGATATTAGAAACCTCCATCACAGCTTTGAACGAATCTTTAACCTCTCTCTCTGAAGTTGTTTTACAGAACAGTCGAGGGTTGGACCTCCTTTTCATGAGAGAAGGGGGCCTTTGTGCTTCATTGAGGGAAGAATGTTGTTTTTATGTCGACAATACTGGAGTTGTAAAAAAAATCTATGAGTAAATTAAAAAGATGCCTTGAAGAGCGACAACGAGAGAGAGAGAGGCCCAAGAATGGTAGTTTGAGTCTTTTTTTACACAGTCCCCCTGGTTAACTACGTTTTTATCAACCCTAGCCAGTCCAATAATAATCCTCATATTATTGCTAACTATAAAACCCTGTTTTCTCAACCGTGTAATTTCTTTTCTCCAAGCTCAAATTGGACAAATTAAACTTATGGTAATACCCCACTAGCAGACATAGAATGTGACACCCCACAATGATCACTTTTATGATTAAAAGTAGCCAGAAGAAGAAGTGGGGAATGAAAGGTTAATAAAATATGTACTTGTCACTTCCTGTTTTTCTGTATGCGTAACAAAACACTGTTGAAATCTTGAGAACTGTTTGCTAATCTTGTTCCCAGAATATGCTGTCCCCAATTACCAAACTGCAGAATGTACTCCCTCACCCAGTTGAATACAAACCATCCACTCTCCCTGACCCATCAATGAACTTCCATCCCTGCCTTCTGCAAGGAAAGTATATAAGCTCTGCTTAAGCTGTTGTCAGGTCTCTCTGCTCTATTCAAGTGAGCTCTGAGCCCCAGCATGCTGGACCCCCAATAAAACCTTTGCTGTTGCATGAGATAGTCTCTTGGTGGTCTCTTTCTCCGGCACTCACCCAAACTTTACTTGGATGATTGAATGTAGAAGAGAACATCTATTCAAAAAGTTATAGTCAGTAGGATTAGGAAGATAGTTGGTAGGATTAGGAAGAAAAGTGAGTATAGGATTTGGAACAAAAGTTCTTTGCCAATAGGGTTTTGGTTAGAGAGTCAATGTAAATATCAACAAAAGTGAACAGTCAGTCACAATGATGAACAGGGGAAAATATGTAGAAAAAAAGATATCAATAGAGACATTAGGAAATCAGGAAAAGAATAAAGTGAGTTATGGGATTAGATATTTTCTACAGGGTTGAGGTTGAATGTATGAGCTTAGGAAGAAACAAAGATGAAGTCAACAATAGTATTGACATTTGAGAGCATTAGCATAGCCCAAGACAGTGTCCAAAATAAGCTCCGTTGCCCTCATTTGCCTAAATTCCCGGTGGCCTGTACATCCTTCCTGTGTACCAGGAGTGATCAAATAGGCCTGATCTTAATATTGCTCTGCTTCACCAATTTGAGGCTTACCGAGTGTCGGGTACACATTCTTTATGTAAATTGGAGAGATGAGAAAACCCAAGCACCTATTGGAAAGCTTCTGAATTAATTTGAAGAAATCATTTGACCCAAATGATCCCTATTCTCACTTGATGGAATTCAGAAACCTTACAGAGGAAGGCAAAAGACTTCATCCACAATGACTGCTCTTTTTTGCCATTTTGGATTTGGATGCACACATGGGATCTTTCTTTAGATCCATCAGGTGCTGAGTATCTAAGTCAAAGAATCACACTGGGCCAAGAGGCTGATTCAGACACACCTCTTTCCAAATCAATTAAGAAAAGAGCCAAAGGTGAATCCTATTAATTTCCATTTGAAAAATCTTTTCTTCAGGATTCAAAAAGCTGTGGCCTGAGACAAAAACCTTCCTGACTCTCAGGGCAACAGAACAATAGGTAAGCAAATGGCCCAAAGCAGGGATTCTCCACTGAGACTTTACTGGTCACACTGATATCTGAGTTTTCTGAGATGCTCGCCATTCCCTTCAGCTATCCAGTACATGGCCATGTCACCGAGCTTGGAGGTAGTACATATCTTGGACACAAAACCATGAGCCTATTCTGGAAAGTGGCCATAATTCAGGAAGAAAACAGCAACTTAGGAAGGTAGCAGGTATTGCCCATCAATAAGGCAAGCCATAGTCAATTCATAAATTGGGCTGGATGAATGCTGGGAAGCTTTCTACGAGACAAGACACATCCATTAATGCATTCTCTTTTCTAATGTGTACAAGTACAAACACAGTGGGATACACAGACATAGAAACACTTGCGCTGTCAAACGACTTACTAGAAACTGTTCACTCCAAATCAAACAAACCGCCTTTCCTACCTATTCTCAGAACATGAGACAAAACCACAAACCCACACCCACACCCACAATGGCACCTCCTTCCCTCAAATAGGTCTGTGACTGTCCGGTGTGTGCTCTGACTGATGGGTCATACTATGATCCCCCAAAATGGCCTGTCCTGTCTCAGATCTGGTCTTCTTGGCCAACTCTGTGAAGTTGTCAGGAGCCAGGATTGAGCCACTACATGCTTTCTCAGGAAGAGCCCCTCTTCCGAGCTTTCCTGGCATTTGGCCATCCTCACATCAGTAGGTACCAAGAAAGACTGACTCTGTCCTTGGTTAATCCAAAAAAGTGAGACCACTGGGACTAGGACTGGGACTGGCTCTGGGTGCCTGGCTTTCTGTATCCCAAGTTCAGAGAGTTCCATCACCAAGGAAGTGAGATGAGATCACTTTCTTCAGGAACTGAATGAGATCACTGCCTTAGCAACCACTTTATCATAACAATTGCTTCCAACGGTACCATGAGATGGAGGCTGCCCCTACTTCCTGTCACACTTTCACATGGTAGAATGGTATATCACCTGTAGGCAAATGGTAACAGCTCTCCACACAGGCATGGTTTTGTCCATCTTCTCTACATTAAGGAGAGATTGGCTGATTCTGATGCAACCCTTCATTCTGACCAGGTTGTTTGCCATGGAAGATGATTTTTGCTCTCTCAGGTCTTTCATAGCTGCCTATATCTTCTCCAGGGATCATTTCTGCATGGAGCTTTGAGGTTCTCAGCAGATGGAAGATCCACTACATTTCTGATTGTAAGACCAACACTGTCCCTGCTCTTCTGTAAAATGAGATTGAGGGAACAGTGTATGGTTAGGGTGAATAACATTTTCCATTTGGCTTAGGAATCATTCTGCTGGATGATTAATGGTATTGGGAACATGCGATATTTGTAAGAATATAGAGGTGAAATACATGTATGAAAAAATAAATCTGAGTAAGATTTGAAGCTCAGAAAATCATTGGGCCCTTGATTGGGATACTTACCATTGAATTACGTTCTCACAGATGTCTCAGATAAATCGATATACAATGGCATAAGACCTTGTACGTTGGATGATTGAATGTAGAAGAGAATATCCAGTCAAAAAGGGATAGTCAGTAGGATTAGGAAGATAGTCAGTAGGTTTAGGAAGAAGAGTGAGTATAGGATTTGGAAAAAAAGTTCTTCAGCAATAAGTTATCAATTAGAGTGTGAAAGCAAATGTCAGCACATGTGAAGGTTCAGTCACAGTGGTGAACTGTGGAAAATATGTAAGAAAGCAGATGGCAATAGAGACATTATGAAATCAGGCAATGTATAAAGTGAGGGATAGGATTAAACATTTTCAATCGGGTTGAGTTTGAATATATAATCTTAAGAGGAAACAAATATGTAGTCACCAATACGATTGACATTTGAGAGCATTAGGCAACTTGGACATGGATGATTTTAGTAATCCATATTTTCTTTCCATTTAGGCTTTGGTACAATCATAAGTGTGATCTTTGCATTTTGTGTCCAGAATATTTCTGTGATAAAATGTATATGTAGATCAGGTGACATGCGTATTTCTTCCACCATTTCTGGGAGCAATATTTTGAAGACATATAAATTAGTATTGGGGGTACAAAGAGGTGTACACTGTGTCTATGAATATAAAGAAAAAGCATGCATAGACCATACTGTGAATAAATAATATTACTGGTTTTACTCTAAATAATGGATTGAATTGATATCTGAAAATATATAAGAAATCTGATATTGGTATACAATCATTCATTCCAACCAGTTATACATCCATTGGAAATATCAGAGTTATAATTTATCATGAAGGGGATGTGAGTTTTGCTTCAAAAGTGATTAAAGTGTTTTGAAAGAGGTCTCAGGAAGAGACCAGTCAAGAAAGATGGAAGAATACATGTGTCCTGAAGCAGGAAGTGATTGAAAGTGAAACAAATTCGTATAAATTTGCGAACTTGTGGATAAAATATATATCCTATGATGTGCATAAACTTAAGAAATAGTAATGTACCAGTTTTGAATAAAAATGAACGTAAAAATACAAATCATGTACCATAGGAATCTACTTGCATTGATGTTAAACTGGGACAGTAACTCTAGAAATATTAGGATATGTATGTACCATTCACTGAAGTTAGTTTTCAGTACTAGAAAACAAATATGTATTTCAGGTGGATGAATATTTCTGAGAATAATATTGTGAAAAGTTGATTATAAATCCACATACGTGAACATGAATGAATTTAGGGAGTGTATATAAGACACATATATTTCATATTTTAAAAATCTGGAGATTGTATATATATATATATATATATATATATATATATATATATATATATATATATATAACAAAACACACACACAGACATTCAAAAGTAGCAATAGATATGCCAATCGTAATTGATCGAGATATATATATCATCCACAGATCCAAAAATATTCAATTTACTGAACATGGATTTATGTATAATGTTGTTCAACTAGGAAGCTCACCCATTGGTTGAATTTTTAGTTCCAGCAGTGTTTAGGATAGTGATCTCTTCTCACAATTTGTGTCTGCCAAGTCAGCCACCTCACAAGAATGTACATGTGATACAAGTTAGGATTCTATATGTGCATATCAAAACACATCTGCTGAATAGGCTACAGAGAAAGGGAGACAGGAATTCACATATTTGTTAACTTTAAAACACATGGAGAGATATCCAAAATGGCGGCGGGTATGGAGAGATCAAGTCTCTGACCTCTTCAGCTGCGCTGGAATAGGGAGTCATAAACTGTCTAAATACTGTTTGCTCAGGATCACTAGGCAATGATGCACTGACATGAATCTGGGGTGAACAGTCTGGGCCACGCAGAACACACACCGAGCCCGGATCGATTGCATTCAACCTCTGGTTTGCCTGCGTTTCGTGACTCAGCACTAACGATCCAGCTGAAATAACTGGTCTGCCCTTCTGAACTTACAGAGGTAGAAGCCAACCTAGCCTTCATAGGCATTGGCCAAAGGATTGAAATGGGGCATGGGAGAGACAGTCAGGACCCACCAGTTGCATCGGTCACCCGGCAAAGGGAACGAATGATCACCATTTGCATGGGATACCACCATGGCATAGAACTGACGTCAAGGATGGAGGAGATAACTTCATTGAAACCAGCGCGACAGGTTTGTAATTCCCTAGCCATCTCTCTCCACACAGCAGGGAATCCTTAAGGGCCCCTCCCAGCTCTCCCTTAAGGGTCCCTCTCAGCTCTACCATGAGCGCGATAGCCAGACCGAGAAAATCAGGAGTGGCGCGGGACTTGTGGCACAGAACTCCAGGCTACCGCTCCCACCAGTGCTGACAACTGAGGTCTCTTGCACCAGCTACTGGGGCGTGGCTCCCGGAGGGCAAACAAATTCGCTTGGGGATCTCAGCCCCAAGCTCTACAAACTTAGGGTCTGAGGGAAGCAAACCGGGAGAGTGTGCCCAGGTATTCATAAAAACAGGTCTCCCAGGAGCAGCAGACCTGGCGTGTTGCCAGTATTGTGGTGAGCGTCGCAGGTGAGCAGGGCATGGCTTGAGGAAACACAAGAGAAGGCCCTAGGGTGTCAGGATTGGACACCCGCCCAGTCTGGAAGGAAGAGCAGCTGCATAGTGATTGGTTCCCACCTACTGAGAGGAGAACCTCGGCCCAGTGGGCACAGCACCACCTATTGGAATAGAAGTTAATCAAACTCTATGACTGCATTTATTATTATCATTATTTATTTATTTTTTAAATTTGGGGTTTTTTTGTTTTTTTTTTTCTTTTTCTTTCATTTTCATTCTTGTTGTTGTTGTTTTTCTTTAACTTTTTTAATGTTTTTAAGTTTTTAAATATCTTTATTTTATTATTAATTATTATTATTATTATTATTATTATTATTAAATTGTAATTTTCATTTTTTTATTATCATTATTATTTTTTAAATTTTTCTTTCATTCTTTATTTTCTGTTTTTTTCTTTTGTCTTTTCATTTCTTTTCAATTTTCTTTTCCCCCTTCCTTGAATTCTACCTGCCTACTCTCATTCTCTTATTGACTTCTTCCCTTCCCTTCTAATATCTTTCCTCCCAAGCATGAAATAAATTTATAAGACTAATCAGTAACTCAGCACTCAAACAGAACAAGAAGTAACATGAGCAGCATAAGAAAGCAAGAAAGAAAAAGAGTACAAACAATGAAGGACAGCCTAAATACTCAGGAGGACCTAGAGTCATCAGAAAAATGATCATATAAAGAACTCAAGGAATACCTTAGACAGATGGAATGGAACCTTAAAAAAGATATGAGACAGCAAATCTAAACAGTGTAAGAACACATTGAAAATGAATTACATGAACAGATTAAAAAAAAGAAGTTAAGCATCTTTATACGGAGATAGAGATAATAAAAAAAGTCATACAATAATTCTAGAAATGAAGGAAACGATAAACCAAATTAAAAACTCAATTGAGAGAATTACTAAAAGAGTGGAGCAAGTAGAAGACAGAATGTCACATAATGAAGACAAAATATATCATCTTGAAAAGAGTCTAGCCAACTCAGAAAGGCTGGTAAAAAATCACGAGAAAATCATCCAAGAGATATGGGATAACATATAAAAACCAAATTTATGAGTCATCTGGATAGAGGAAGGTCCAGAGATTCAAACCACGGGAATGAGTAACCTACTGAATGAAATAATTACAGAAAACTTTCCAGAAATAAAAAAAGAAACGGATATACAAATTGTAGACTCATAGAGGACACTGAGCACAAAAAATCACAGTAGACCAACACCAAGACATTTGTTATAAACATATCTAATATACAGAACAAAGAGAAAATATTAAAAGCTACAAGAAAAAGGAGGCAGAATACATTCAGGGGTAAATCAATAAGGTTAACAAAGGATGTTTCATCACAGTTGATGAAAGCGAGAAGATCTTGGAACAACGTATTTTAAACACTGAAAGACAATGGATGCCAACCAAGAATTTTGGATCCAGCAAAATTAACCTTCAGGTACGAAAATGAAATAAAAATCTTTCATGATTAACAAAAGCTAAAAGAATTTGCAGCCAGAAAACCAGCATTGCAAAGCATCTTGAGAAAAACACTACATGAGGAAGAAATGAAAAACAACAACCAAAACCATCAGTGGGAAGTGACTGGGTAATGACAGAGTGCAGGGGGAAAGCTAATCATGGAGAAACAAAGTAAATTAAAAACAAAGATAAATAATTAAACATGGCTGGAAGTACAAACCATACATCAATAGTAGCTCTAAACGTTTATGGCTTAAAATCTCCAATAAAGCAACATAGGCTGGTAACTTGGATTAATAAAACAAATCCAACAATATGTTGCCTCCAGGAGACACATCTAAATGGAAAAGACATACACAGGCTGAAGGTGAAAAGTTGGGAAAATTTATACCATGCACACGGTCCTCGTAAGCAAGCAGGGGTGGCCATCCTCATATAGAATAAAATCGAAGTCAAGAATAAGTTAATCAAAAGGGATAAGAAGGACATTATATACTGTTAAAAGAAACCATTCACCAACAAGACATAACAATTATCAATATTTATGCACCAAATAATGGTGTTGCAATGTTCATAAAACAAATTCTTCTCAAGTTCAAGAATCAAATAGACCACAACCTAATAATTATGGGTGACTTCAACACACCTCTCTCACCATTAGACAGATCCTCCAAACAAAAGTTGAATAAAGAAAATATAGAACTCAATATCACAATCAATATCCTAGACTTAACTGACATATATAGAATATATCAACCATCATCAAGTGGATATACTTTTTTTTTCAGCAGCACATGGATCCCTCTCAAAAATAGAGCATATATTATGCAATAGGGCAATAATCAGTAAATATAAAGAGGTGGAGATAATACCATGCATTTTATCTGATCATAATGGAATGAAACTGTAAATCAATGATAAAAGAAGGAAGGAAAAATCCTACATCACTAGGAAAATAAGCAATATGTTACTGAATAATCCATGGGTTACAGAAGACATAAAGGAGGGAATCAAAAAATTCTTAGAGATAAATGGAAATACAGACACAACATATCGGAATCTATGGGACACAATGAAAGCAATTTTAAGAGGGAAATTCATCACCTGGAGGTCATTCATCAAAAAAAGCAAAAACCAACAAATTAATGAGCTCACACTTCATCTAAAAGCCCTAGAAAAGGAAGAGCAAAACAACAGCAAATGTAGCAGAAGGCAAGAAATAATTAAAATCAGAGTGGAAACCAATGAAATTGAAACAAAAGAAACTATTGAAAAAACTAACAAAAATAAAAGTTGGTTCTTCGAAAAAATAAATAAGATCAACAGACTCTTAGCCATGCTAATGAAGAGAAGAAGAGAGAGAACTCAAATTACAAACATACAGGATGAAAAAGGCAATATCACAACAGATGCTACAGAAATACAGAAGACAATTAGAAATTATTTTGAAAACCTATATTCCAATAAAATAGAAAATATGAAGACATCGGTAAATTTCTTAAGTTACATGATTTGCCCAGAATGAGTCAGGAGGATACACACAATTTAAACATACCAATATCAATGTATGATTTAGAGGAAGCAATTAAAAGACTACCAACCAAGAAAAGCCCAGGACCAGATGGGTATACAGCGGAATTTTACAAAACCTTTAAAGAAGAATTAATACCAATACTTTTCAAGTTATTTCGAGAAACAGATAAAGAGGGAGCTCTGCCAAATTCATTCTATGAGGCCAACATCACCCTTATTCTGAAACAAGACAAAGACACCTCAAAGAAAGAAAAGTACAGACCAATATCTCTGATGAAGCTAGATGCAAGAATCCTCAGTAAAATTCTGGAGAATCGTATTGAAAGGCACATAAAAAATAATTGTGCACCACGATCAAGTAGGATTCATCCCTGGGATGCAAGGATGTTTTAATATATGGAAATCAATAAATATTATTCACCACATCAGTTGACTTAAAGATAAGAACCATATGATCATCTTGATAGATGCAGAAAGAGCAGTTGACAAAGTACAGCATCCCTTTATGTTCAAAACATTAGAAAAACTAGGGATAACAGGAACTTACCTCGACATTGTAAAAGCTATCTATGCTAAGCCTCAGGCTAGGATCACTCTGAATGGAGAAAAATTGAAGGCATTCACTCTAAAATCTGGAACAAGACAAGGATGCCCTCTATCCACACTTCAATTCAATATAGTTCTCAAAACACTGGCCAGAGAAATTAGATGAAAGAAATCAAAGCCATAAAAATAGGAAAAGAAGAACATAAATTATCACTATGTGCTGGTGACATGATTCTATAGAATCATAGAAGACCCAAAAGGGTCTACAAAAAAAACTACTAGAACTAATAAATGAATTCAGCAAAGTAGCAGGATCTAAAATCAACACGCATAAATCGAAGGCCTTTCTGTATATCAGCAACAAATCTTCTGAAACGGAAATGAGGAAAAGCAGTTCATTCAAAACATCCTCAAAAAAATTAAATACATGGGATTCAACCTAACAAAAGAGGTGAAAGATTTATACAATAAATCAATAGAACCCTAAAAAAAGAAGTAGAAGAAGATATTAGAAGATGGAAAAATATACCCTGTTCATGGATAGGCAGAACTAACATCATCAAAATGGCGATATTACCAAAAGTTATCTATAGGTTTAATGCAATGCCAATCAAAATCCCAATGGCATTTCTTGTAGAAATAGAGAAAGCAATCATGAAATTCATATGGAAAAATATAAGACCCAGAAATACAAAAGCAATTCTAAGCAGGAAGTGTGAATCAGGCGGTATAGTGATACCAGATTTCAAACTATATTACAGAGCAATAGTAACAAAAACAGCATGGTACTGGTACCAAAACAGGCGGGTAGACCAGTGGTACGGTATACAGGACACAAGAGACTAATCAACAAAGCTACAACTATGTTATATTTGATAAAGGAGCTAAATGCATGCAATGGAGGAAGGATAGCATCTTCAAAAAATGGTGTTGGGTAAACTGAAAATCCATATGCAACAAAATGGAACTTAATCCCCTCCTCTCGCCATGCACAAGAGAGTTAACTCAAAGTGGATCATGGAGCTAGATATCAAATCAGAGACTCTGCATGTGTTAGAAGAAAAAGTTGGCTCTGGTCTACATATTGTGGGGTCGGGCTCCAAATTCCTTAATAGGACACCCATAGCACAAGAGTTAATAACAAGAATCAACAAATGGGACTTACTTAAATTAAAAAGTTTTTTCTCAGCAAAAGAAACAATAAGAGAGGTAAATAGGAAGCCTACATCATGGGAACAAATTTTTACTCATCACACTTCAGATAGAGCCCTAATATCCAGAGTATACAAAAAACTCAAACAATTAGACAATAAGATAACAAATAACCCAATCAACAAATGGGCCAAGGACCTGAAAAGACACTTCTCAAAGGAGGACATACAATCAATCAACAAGTACATGAAAAAATGCTCACCATCTCTAGCAGTCAGAGAAATGCAAATCAAAACCACCCTAAGATACCATCTCACTCCAGTAAGATTGACACCCTTTAGGAAGTCAAACAACAACAAGTGCTGCTGAGGATGTGGGGAAAAGGGTACTCTTGTACATTGCTGGTGGGACTGCAAACTGGTGCGGCCAATTTGGAAAGCAGTATGGAGAATCCTGGGAAAGCTGGGAATGGAACCACCATTTGACCAAGCTATTGCCCTTCTCGGACTATTCCCTGAATCTTAAAAGAGCGTATTACAGTGATACTGCCACATCGATGTTCATAGCAGCACAATTCACAATTGCTAGACTGTGGAACCAACCCAGATGCCCTACAATAGATGAATGGATTAAAAAAATGTGGCATTTATACACCATGGAGTAATATGCAGCACTAAAAAATGACAAAATCATGGAATTTGCAGGGAAATGGATGGCACTAGAGCAGATAATGCTTAGTGAAGCTAGCCAATCGTAGAAAACAAATACCAAATGTCTTATTTGATATAATGAGAGCAACTAAGAACAGAGCAGGGAGGAAGAGCAGGAAGAAAAGATTAACATTAAACAGAGACGTGAGTTGGGGGGGGGAGGTAGAGAAAAGGTAAATTTCATGGTAATGGAGGGAGACCCTCATTGTTACACAAAATTACATATAAGAGGTTGTGAGGGGAATGGGAAAATAAACAAAGAGAGAAATGAATTACAGTAGATTCGGTAGAGAGAGAAGATGGGAGTGGAGGTGAACAGGGATAGTAGAGGATAGGAAAGGTACCAGAATACAAGTTACTAATAGGGCATTATGTAAAATGTGGATGTGTAACCGATGTGATTCTGCAATCCATATTTGGGGTAAAAATGGGAGTTCATAACCCACTTGAATCTAATGTATAAAATACGATATGTCAAGAGCTTTGTTATGTTTTGAACAACCAACTAATAAAATAAAATAAAATAAAATAAAATAATCAAAAGAAAAACACATGGGGAACTATTTCAACACAAAATTGACAAGATGTATAACTCCTACCTTATATAATGCAAAATGCAAGTCCAACTATACACCATGCCTCCTCTGAAATGCTTGTAATTCTATTCTGTTTGGGTTGTTTTTCTCCATCTCATTAGGATTAGTAGTCAGAGTCTAGTAGATTAGGTGTCAGTGTCCGGTATTCAGTATTTCGAATGGAAAATTGGAAAATGGACCAAATGTGTATGCAAATATATGCTACACAAAAATTTTCCCACTCTCATCCAGAACAATGCCTTGACATTACCCTCGTCCCAAGTAATACATCATTAAAAGTCAAGAGTTAGAAAATCTGGGAATAAATATCTGGAATGGAATATGCTCAAAAGTTTACAACCTGGGAGGTGGTAGAGTAGTTTCCAAAAGTAAGGGACAGGGTAAACACTCCACAAACATGGAGCTGTGCTGGCATAAAGACTTCTTGAGAAACTGCCTCTGAGTTTGAGCACTTGAAATATATGTTGTTGTCAGGAGCTTTACCTTCCTTGTAGTGAGACCATTACAGCTGGGTCTGCATCTATGTTACCTGGAGGACATGGTTTAATATTTTCCAATGAACATGCGGTAGCAGTGCTGAATTCAATCCTAGTCGGTAAACTGGGGCCACTGGGGGCTAAGTGTCTCCCCTTGTGGACTGTGAAGTCATTGGGTCATCCTCCACATTTTGTGGTGTTTATTGCTGCTGCACTGGGTGTTTAGTATTTGCTTCACGAAATACAAGGAGTTCAACTGAAAAACAGTGCTGAAGGGAGTTCTGTCATATGTGGTGGGTCACGGTCTGTAGGAGAATGCACCAACCAAGGTTCTATCCCTCATAGCTTGCCCCTTGACCATAGCAACCTGATTCTGAACATTCCCCTGAAACCTCTCCATATAACAAGGTCCCTTTACTTGTAAGGGTCTGTTGGCTGCACCATGTCAGCCACAAGCCAATTGGAAGCCAATTGCAGATCCACATGGCCCCACCACAGATATTCCATCACACACCTGCCCACCACGGCTATAAGCCCACTAGTCAGCAGACTCCAAATTACTGGCATCTCTGTTCTACACCATTTTCTTGAAACCCAGTCAATCAAGGCACTGTCTGGTATACTCATAATCATCAACAGGATATCCAAAGGTCCTCCAGTGCCACCTGTTCATGAAAAATTTTAAAAAAATTTCATGGTATTTATCGAGCCATTTTTCAAGCATGAAGTTGGAGGCAATGTGGGTTTCAATTCATTCAGGAACAATTAAATGTTGAGGATGCTCATTTCCATAAAAGCTTTGAAGAACTCTCAGAGGCAAGTCTTCCCAAAGAGTAGCCAAAAGGTCACATGAAGCAAGGTGCATTGAGGTCTACAACGTGAGGTCCATGTGTGTTTTGACTCTCAACTATGGCTGCCAAGTCGTTCAGAATAAAATCATGTGATATCTTGGCTGAGATTCCCAGTGCTCTGCGGAAAGCAACCCTGGGCCTAGATCTCAGTTTCCAAGGGCAAATCTCATGCGTGGCCTCCTAAAATTCCAACACAATTCATGGAAATACTTCGATGACGTCAGTTCCAGAATGCAGTCTCTTAGGGTAATCACACCAGAGTTCAAGCCAAGGTGGACCCAGTCGTCTCTTCCAACCGCCACACAAATGACCACGATTCCATCCAAAACAATCCCACATGACCTCATCTTCTTCCATTTAGGCACTCATCATAACTTCTGGCTGGAGGTTTCCATGAGGTGTTCACCCCAAGACAGTGTCCAAAAAATCTCCCTTGCATCTCATTTGCCTAAAGTCAGGGTGGCCTGTACACCCTTCCTGTGAACCAGGAATGATCAAAAAGGCCTGCCATTAATACTGCTCTGCTTCTCAAATTTGAGGCCTACTGACTGTGGGTTTTAGATTCTTTATGTGAATTGGAGTCATGAGAAAATCTAAGCACCTATGGGCTAGCCTCTGCAGGGTTTGAGGAACTTATTTGACCCAAAGAATCCCTATTCTCACTTGATGGAGGTCAGGAAAGTTACAGAGCAAGGTGAGAGACTTCATCCACAAGGACTGCTCTTTGGCCATTTTGGTTTTGGATGTACACATGGAATCTTTCTTTAGATCCATCAGGTGCTGAGACTCTAAGCCACCACCTCACACAGGCTCAAGAGTCTGAATAAGACACATTCTTTTCAAAGAAATTAAGCAAAGAGCCACAGGTAATGCCCATTTATTTCCATTGCAAAACTCTTCTTTTCAGGCTTCAAAAAGGTGTGGCCTGAGGCAAAGGCCTTCCTGAAATTCAGGGCAACAGAACAATAGGTAAGCATAAGGCCCAAAGCAGGGTTTCTCCACTGAGACTTTTCTGGTCCCAGTGATTTCTGAGTTTTCTGAGATGCTAGCCATTCCCTTCAGCTATCCAGTACATGGCCATGTCAAAGAACTTGGAGGTGGTACATAACTTGGACAAAAAACCATGAGCCTATTCTGGAGAGTCTCCAGAATTCAGGAAGAAAACAGGAACTTAGGAAGATATCAGGTGTAGCCCATCCATCAGGCAAGCCGCAGGACATTCATAAATTGGGCAAAATGAATGCTGTGAAGCTTTCTACTAGACAGGACACATCCATTTATGCATTCTCTTTTCTAATGTCTACAACTATGGACACAGTGGGATACACAGACACAGAAACACTCGCCTTGTCAAGGGACTTTCTAGAAAATGTTCACTAAATCCAAACAAACCGCTTTTCCTACCTATTTTCAGAACAAGGGAAAATCACAAACCTACAACCACACCCACAGAGGCACCTCCTTACCCCAATTAATTCTGAGACTATCAGGAGTGTCCTCTGACTGGTGGGGCATATTATGTTCCCTCAAAATGGCATGTCCTGTCTCAGATCTCCTCTTCTTATCCAACTCTGTGAAGTTGTCAAGAGCAAGCTGTGAGCAACTACCTTTTTTCCCAGGAAAGGCCCATCTTCAGAACTCTCTTGGCATTTGGCCTTCCTCACATCAGTAGGTACCAAGAAAGACTGATTCTGTCCTTGGTACATCCAAACAAGTGAGAACACTGGGACTGGGACTGGGACTGGCTCTGTGTGCCTGGCTTCCTGGATCCCAAGTTCAGAGAGTTCCATCAACAAGGAAGTGAGGTGAGGTCACTTCCTTCAGGAACTGAATGAGGTCACTGCCTTGGCAACCACTTTGTCCTAACAGTTGCTTCCAAGGGTCCCTTCAGATGCAGGCTGCTCCTACTACCTGTGACAGTTTCACAAGTTAGAATAGTATATCAACCATAGGCACCAGGAAACAACTCTCCACACAGGCCTGGTTTGGTCCATCTTCTCTACATTAAGAAGAGAGAGGCTGATTCAGACACAACCCTTCATCCTGACCAGGTTGTTTGCAATGGAAGATGACTTCTGCTCTCTCAGGTCCTTCATAGGTGCCTACATCTTATCCAGGGATCATTTCTGCATAGACCTTTGAATTTCTCAGGAGGTGAAAGATCCCCTATATTCCTGTATTGTAAGACCAACTCTGTGCCTGCCTTTCTGTAAAGTTAGATTGAGGGTAGATGGTATGGTTAGGATTAATAACATGTTTGATTTGTGTTAGGAATCATTCTGCTGGATGAATTATGGTGTTGGGAACCTGAGATATTTTTAAGAATATAGAGGTGAAATATTGTAATGGTCAGGCGAGTATAGGAGGAAGAGATGACCAAGAGACTGTCTCATGCAACTACAAAGGGTTCATTGTGGGTCCAGCATGCTGGGGCTCAGAGCTCAGTTGAATAGAGCAGAGAGCCCTGAGAACAGCTTAAGCAGAGCTTATGTACTTTTCTTGGAGAAGGCAGGGATGGAAGTTTATTGATGGGTCAGGGCGAGTAGGCCGTTTGCTTTCAACTGCGTGACTGAGCACATTCTGCAGTTTGGCAGTTGGGGACAGCACATTCTGGGAACAAGATTAGCAAACAGTTCTCAAGATTTCAACAGTGTTTTGTTAAGCGTACAGAAAAACAGGAAGTGACAAGTACCTATTTCATTAACCTTTCATTCCCCACTTCTTCTTCTGGTTACTTTTAATCATAAAAGTCATCACTGATTGGTGTTACATTTTATGTCTTCTAGTGTGGTATATTGTTGTCTGATTACCATAAGTTTAACTTGTCCAATTTGAGCTTGGAGAAAGGAAACTCCATGGTTTAGCCAACAGGGTCCTACAGTTCGCAATAATATGAGGATTATTAATGGACCAGCCAGGGCTGATGAAAGCATAGTTAACCAGACGGACTGTGTGAACCAAGACTCAAACCACCCTTTTTGGGTTTCTCTTTCTCGTTGACGCTCTTCAATGCATTTTCTTTATTTACTCATAGATTCTTTTCAACTCCAGTGTGGCCGGCACAAGAACAACATTCTTCCCTCAATGCACTACAAAGTCCCCCTTCTCTCATGAAGAGGAGGTTTTATCGCTCGCCTGTTCTGTAAAACAGATTCATAGACAGAGGTTAAACATTCCTGTAAAGCTGTGATGGAGGTTTTATTATCTTTAAGTTTTGGTCTATTGCTGCTTCTAATTAGGGCATTGGTTGTGTCCTTTGGACTAGGGCATTGATTCCTGTGCCCACTCATGCAGCAACTCCTATTCCTAATAGGATGGCTAAAGTGAGAGATACAGGTTCCCAGCGGAACTGAGTTGCATGCCCTCCTATTTGATCTTTAAATGGACCTGCGTCATCATAGAGCACTCTGGGAAACATCTGCACCATTACATAATTAATCACGTCTGTTGACTATTTCATGAAAACATAAACAATGTTTAAGTATATAGAATCTTTCTGTTATAGGGACGGACGAGGCAAAGCACCTAAGATAGCACTGAAGACAGGGAAACAGTCCTATTTGGTTGCAAACGGATTTAGAGGGCATTGCTTCTGTTGTAATCAATTAATCCCCTGAACCCCAAGTTTAGGTAGTTTCATAATTTGTACCCAACATGTAAGGGAAGGGGCTCAGAAGTTCAAAGTCGGCAGAAGTTCACAAAAAGCTGTTTTTCTATCTGTTATTTTATCCTCTGTTCTGGGCAAGTTAACTTTTCAAGGACACCTGAAAGGGGGAGAGATTTTTTCTCTTTTTTTTTCGCCCTGCCAGCTGTTACCATGGAGCCTAGTTGGTAACTTCTTTATCTTAGAAATGTAGCCATCTCTGTGAAGCCCCCACTCAAGGCCAGAGGCCTTGTTCACATATTTTGTGAAAAACTAGTATGGGTGTGTCTAGCTCAGGAGTGCTGATTTTTTTTCGCCAGTTGCCAAGTAGACCAGGGCAACATGAAAAGAAGAAGTTTATCTACAGTGAACTCTTTTAAAGGAACTCTTTTGCTCAAAGTCCTAAAGTCAGCCATGGTGAAGACTTCTGGAGAAGGTCATTTAAGACTTTTCTGTGGGCCTGGTAGAGAGGGGGAAGACGTGGAAGGCAAGGCTGAGAGCAGTTTCATGGATCTGAGAATGAGGAAGTAGAAATGTAAAAGAATATTGGAAAAGGGGTTTGGGATTTTCCTAGCAACAAAAACTTGAGCAGTAGAACAGGTAGAGCAGAGGGGACGACGGGAGTGAGTATCCCAAAAAGCATGTGAGGTATTTTAAATTCTTAGTCACCTGTTTACAGTGATGACAAAGCAACTTTAAAGGCCATTTTAATTACATCCTGGATAGGGGTCTGAGGGATCTCCTCAGCTGGTTTGAGCTTTGGGTTAGCTGGTAAGAGGACCTTATGGGACCCAGTGTGGGCACTGACAGGAGAAGAGAGGAGTGAGTGTGTGGAGGGGTACCTCAGTACCGGATACCTCAGCAAGGGGGCAATTGTCTGAGAACCGGCAGAGGTTTTGATTTTTGATCTAGTAATTGGAGGGGAGAAATCAGGTTGCTGAGGTGGGAGTGCCAGCAGAGAGTCTGGAGCAGAAGGCTGAGTTTGAGGAACTATTGGAGAAGTATAGTTCAGGATGTGAGCAAAGGAGGGAAAAAACCTCCACATAGGGGAATCTCCTTTAACCCTTTTGAGCACTTGCAGAAGTTAAAAAGGTCATGCAGAATGTGAGGATCTGGAGACCCCTCTGGGGGTCACAGGTTTTGGTTGTCTAATTGGTAATATGGCCAATTCTGTGTATTGAATTTGATGAGCAGTTTGAGTTCCACCAGGCAGTCCCTGTATGCTAACATCCCCATGACTTACAGAAGAAGTCGGCTTTCCGCCCACACAGCCGTGGCTGTTTGTGGCTTTGATAGCCTTCCAGGCAAACATAGTAATCTAGGCTAGCCAACCTGCATCTGGCTCACGTGTCCCTACATCCATAATATTTGTTTTCATTATCTATGATACGAAAGGGATTTAATGAAATTTTAGTGGGATCTGTTTTATCAGGGATATCCCAATAGGAAAAACCTATAGGCAGCTGACAAATGTTGAGATGACCAACAGGTCCCTATGTGGGCTGTAAGCGAGATAGACCATTCTTCTGGTCTATGAGGATTTGTGATCAGCCATTGCTGCTGAATTCGCTGATGAGGGTTAGGACTAGTGGTGGCCAAGGGGAGAGTCTATAGCCTTATACACATTCCAAATACACAATTTGAAAGGGTTACCAGTCATTTCCAGTTTCCAGCCAGAGTCTGGACAGGGCACAGGCTTGAGATGGAAGGCATGGATACAGGAAAGGATTCCGTCTACATTTACTGCTGTAGGTGTTATAAGTAGCACGTGGTATTTCCTTTCCAGCGGGGTTCCAGGAATGACACCTGATGTCATCTTAGGTAGATGAAGTCTCTTACTTGATATCGATGTGGAGTCTCCTTGTCCCCAAGTTGGTAGGCCGTGGCCAGCTGTTTTAACAGGTATCGCTGAGTTCTTTCAAGAGCTTTAAGTGTGTCAAGCAAGGGGGTGTGGAAGGGATCCTTAGGTCTTAGAGTTGGGGTTAGGTCCCTTACTGGAGGAGGGGCAACATAGAGAATTTCACAGGGGGAGAGGTTACACAAAGAAACAGAGGGAGTATTTTTTAGAAGATACAGTGCATAAGGCAGGAGTATAGTCCAATCTTTTAGCTGGTTTCTAAGCTTAATTTCATTAAGGTCTCTTTAATGGTTCTATTTATTTTTTCTACCTGCCCTGAGCTCTGGGATCTATAAGCATAATGTAACTACCAATTAATCACCAGGGTACAGGTTAACCCATGACTTACCTGGGCCATGAACACCAGTGCATTGTCAGACCCTATTACCTTATGCAGGCCGTATCTTGGAAAAATATCCTTCAGTATCATCTTGACCACGATTTGAGCCATTTTTTTTTTTTTTTGGGGGGGGAAGGTTTCAATCCATCCTGAAAATGTATCTACAAAGACTAGGAGATATTTAAGTCCATACCTTGCTGGCTTAATTTCAGTAAAGTTCACTTCTGAAAATTTTTCTGGTCTGGTTCTTCGAAGGTGTTTTCCTGCAGGAAGCTTAAAAGGGTAAGCATTAACCAATTGATGGACCTGAGACGCTTTTGATACCCATTCAGTTATTTCCTTTCGCTGTGAGTCGGTTAGTAGAAAACTCTGTTCTTGATCTTTCAGGAATGCCTGCAATTTCTTTGAACCAAGGTGAGTGAGTTGATGTACATTTTCTACTGACATTGTTAAAGCCATGACTATAGGAGTTTTTACTGAAGGATTTAGAAATTCCACTTGGGGGCCTTCAGGGTTAAAAGTCATTATGGCCCAGAGTTTGGTGAGCAGATCTCCACCCATCAATGGGGCTGGGAACTCTGGGATTACTAGGAAGGAGTGATGGATTTTTCCTTTCCACAGGTCCATGTACCTCTTAGTTGTCCAAGCCCGATATTTACTGCCATTCGCCCCTTGAACTATAGACCTTTTATTTGATAGAGGGCCCAATGGGGCCTTAAAGGCTGAGTATAATGCCCCTGTATTTACTTCAAAGTTTACTGGGGTCCCTTCAACTTCAAAAGTTATTTACTATAACTGTGAGTTGGTTAGTGGAGTTGGTTAGACTTCATCCACAATGAGTGCTCTTTTGGAGATGTTGGTTTTGGATGCACACAAGGGATCTTTCTTTAGATCGATCAGGTGCTGAGAATCTAAGCCACAGCCTTACACAGGGCCAAAATGCTGATTCAGACACATCCCTTTCCAAAGCAATTAAGGAAAGAATCACAGGTGATGTCCACTCATTTCCATTTGAAAACTGTTTTCTTCAGGCTTCACAAAGGGGTGGCCTGAGGCAAAGACCTTCCTGACATTCAGGCCAACATAACAATAGGCAAGCAAAAGGCCCATTGCAGGGTTTCTCCACTGAGACTTTCCTGGTAACACTGATATCTGAGTTTTCTGAGATGCTCCCATTCCATTCAGCTGTCCAGTACACGGCCTTGTCAAAGATCTTGGAGGTTGTACATATCTGGGGCAAGATGAATCCTGGGAATCTTTCTCCTAGACAGGAAACATCCATTGATGCATTCTCTTTTCTAATTTCTACAACCACAGACACAGTGGGATACACAGAAATAGAAACAATCGCCTTGTCAAATGACTTACCAGAAACAGTTCACACCAAACCAAACAAACTGCCTTTCCTACCTATTCTCAGAACATGAGACAAAACCACAAACACACACCCACACCCAGAAATGCACCTCCTTCCCCCAAGGAGGTCTGTGACTATACAGAGTGTTCTCTGACTGGTGGGCCATTCTATGTTTCACGGAATTGGACTATCTTGTCTCAGATCTAGTATCCTTGGCCAACTGTGTGAAGCTGACAGGAGCCAGCAGTGAGCCATTACTGGCTTTCTCAGGAAAGGCCCCTCTTCTGAGCTCTTCTGGCATTTGGCCATCTTCACATTAGTAGGCACCAAGAAAGACCGATTCTCACCTTGGTAAATCCAAACAAGTGAGACCACTGGGAGTGGGACTGGGACTGGCTCTGGGTGCCTGACTTCCTGGATTCCAAGTTCAGAGACTTCCAAAAACAAGGAAGTGAGGTGAGGTCACTTCCTCCTGAAATGAATGAGGTCACTGACTTGGCAACCACTTTGTGCTAACAGTTTCTTCTTATGGTCCCTTGAGATGGAGGCTGCCCCTACTTCATGTGACACTTTCACAAGTTAGAATGGTATATAAACCATAGGCACCTGGGAAGAGCTCTCCACAAAGGCCTGGTTTGGTCCATCTTCTCTACATTAAAAAGAGAGAGGCTGATTCAGACACAAACCTGTATCCTGACCAGGTTGTTTGCTATGGAAGATGACTTTCACTTTCAAAAGTCCTTCATAGCTGCATACATCTTCTCCAGGGATTATTTCTGCATGTATCTTTGAGGTTCTCAGCAGGTGGAAGATCCCCTACATTCCTGTATTGTAAGACCAACACTTTCCCTGCTCTTCTGCAATGTTAGATTGAGGGAACAGTGTATGGTTAGGGTTAAAAACATGTTCGATTTGTGTTAGGAATAATTCTGCGGGATGATTAATGGTATTGGAAACCTGCGATATTTACAAGAATATATAGGTGAAATATAAGTATGAAAACAGAAATCCTGGTAAGATTTGAAGCTCAGAAGGGCATTGGGCCCTTGATTGGGAGACTTAGTTTTGCATTATGTTCTGCACACATGCCTCAGCTGAATCGATATAAAATGGCATAGGACCTTTTTTCTTGGATGATTGAATGTCGAAGAGAACATCCAGTCAAAAAGGGACAGTAGGTAGGATTAAGAAGATAGTCAGTAGGTTTAGAAAAAAGCGTGAGTATAGGATTCGGACCAAAATATTTTTAGCAATAGGGTTTTGGTTTGAAAGTGAATGTCAATGTAAGCACATGTAAAGAATGAGTTACAATAATGAGCTGGGGAAAATATGTAGGAAAACAGATATCAATAGAGACATTACGAAATGAGACAAAGTATAAAGTGAGTAATAGGATTAGACATTTTCAACAGGCTTGAGTTTGAATATATAATCTTAGGAAAAAACAAATATGTAATCACCAATAGGATTTTCATTTGAGCACATTAGGCAACCTGGACATGGATGTTTTTAGTAATCCATGTTCAATTTCCGTTTAGGTTTGGTAAAATCATAAGTGTGACGTTTGTGTTTTTTGTGTCCTGAATATTACTGTGATAAAATGTATATGTAGATCAGGTGACATGGGTATTTCTTCCACCATTTCTGGGAGCAATATGTTGAAGATGTATTAATTAGTACTGGAGTTCAATGAGGTGTATCCTGTGTCTATGAATATAGAGATAATGCATGAATAGATGATATTGTGAATAAATAATATAACTGATTCCACTTTAAATAATGGATTGAATTAATATCTGAAAATATATAGGAAATCTTATATTGATAAACAATCATTCATTCCAACCGGTTATACATCTAATTTTAATATTAGGTTTATAGTTTATCATGAAGAGTGTGTGGGCTTTGTTTCAAAATTGATTATGGAAATCAAATATAATGTGTTTGGAAAGAAGTCTCATGAAAAGACCAGTTAAGAAACCTGGAGGAATACATGTGTTTTGAAGCAGTAAGTGATTGAAAGTGAAACAAATGCCTATAAATTTGTGAACTTGTGGATGAAATATATATCCTATGATGTGCATAAACT
This sequence comes from Callospermophilus lateralis, assembly GCF_048772815.1. Lineage (NCBI taxonomy): Eukaryota > Metazoa > Chordata > Mammalia > Rodentia > Sciuridae > Callospermophilus > Callospermophilus lateralis. The sequence continues at coordinate 152,683 of NW_027515785.1, forward strand.
GAAGAAATAATAAATGTACCAGTGTTGTAAAAAAATGAACATCAAATTACACATTATGTCCCATACAAATCTACAGGCAATGATGTTTAAGTTGGTCAGTTACTGTAGAAATATTAGGATTTGTATGCAACATTAACTGAAGTTAGTTTTCAGTACTAGAAAACAAATATGTATTTCAGGTGGATGAATATTTCTGAGAATAATCTTGTAAAAAGTTGATTATAAATCCACATACATGAACATGAATGAATTCAGGGAGTTAATGTAAGACACATATATTTCATATTTTGAAAAATCTGGAGATTGTGTATATATATATATATACACAGACATTAAAATGTAGCAATATTTATGCCTATCGAATTTCATCATTAAATATATATCATCAACAGATGCAAAAGTATTTATTTTAGTAAACATGGATTTATGTATAATGTTTTTCAACTAGGAAGCTCACCCATAGTTTGAATTTTCAGTTCCAAAATCGTTTTGGAGGAGTGATCTCTTCTCAAAATTTGTATCTTCCTAGTAACTGTAACCTCAAAAGTATGTATGTGTGATACCAGGTAGGATTCTATATGTGCATATAAAATTACATGTGCTGAATAGGCTACAGAGAAAGGGAGACAGGAATTCACATATTTGTTTACTTTAAAACACATTGAGAACTATTTAAACAAAAAATTTACTCGATTTATAACACCAACCCTTTATCATCCAAAAGACTAGTCCAACTGTACACCATTCCTCCTCTGAACTGCTTGTATTTCTATTCTGTTTGGGTTATTTTTCTCCATCATAATGGTTTAGTAGTCAGAGTCTAGTCAGCTATTGGTTAGTGTCAGGGATTCAGTATTTCGAATGGAAAATTAGATAATGAATCCAATGTGTATGCAAATATGTGCTACACAAAATTTTTCCACTCTCATCCAGAATAATGCCTTCATATTACTTCGGCCCCAAGTAAGACACAATTAGAGGAGAACAGTTAGAAAATCTGTGAATACCTATCAGGAATGCAAAATCCTCAGGAGTTCACAACCTTGGAGGTGGTAGGGGAGTTTCCAAAAGTATGGGACAGGGTTGATAGATCCAACCTGATCTTTCATTAAAATTGGGGGCCATCTTGCCACAAAGCAATGAAAAGATAATTTTGGCCTTACTATAAATTAGCGCAAATTCTGAACCTGCTTGGAATGCCTACCAGTGCCTTGAACTCACCCATGTCTGGATCTCTGACCAGATAGCAGCGCTCTCTAAAACTTTAATGATACCTCATAAATATTTTTCTTTCCCTGGCCAGACAACGTGTCTCTGAGGCTCTAATGGTCCTCATAAATTCTGATGTTAGGGCCAGCAAAAAAAAAAAAAAAATGTAATATACCATTAGTGTTATGCTTGTCAAAGTTCTCTTATCTGTAACCCCCCTTTTGTGTATCTTTCTGGGCTACATATCTGGGCTGTAGGAAAGTTGGGTTGCTGTCTTGTTCCCGCCATTTTGGGAGGGAGAGGCAGCCTGGCCGGTTGAAATAATAAGCTTGCCTTAATTTGATTTTAATTGGAGTCAGTGGTCTTTTCTTGCATTCTGGTCTTACATTTTGGAGTTCCAAAGCGAGATAACCCTGCCCGACCAGATCACAAGACCAGACTGTGGAAATTCTGAAGCTGGCCTGCCCTCTAGGGCTCCACACTGGAGAGCCACTCTAGGGGGTGTGCAACTTAAGACGTTCCAAGGCCTTGGATTGAGCCTTCAGTCCGTGGAGCACTGCAGAGAACCAAAGCACTAAAACTATTAGCAAGCTCCTGGTAGAGGAGGCCTCCATAGGTAAGTGACACCTTTATAACATCTGCTATCCAGTTAAGGGAGAGTACTTCTTATGACAGGGAGGTGGCCTGGGTAGGCTAACATATACCCCTCTCCGGGACAGTAAGGAGAATGGTTCTGTCCTCTGTTCTGTTCTGTAGGGAATTGCTCTTTAAATTTAAGCTCACAAGGTTTTCTAGGTGTTCAAAAATCTAATAAAATATTAATGTCTACAAAAGGTCTAATATGCCTTTGTTCAAGGACTTTTCCTTCAACAACAAAAAAATGGTTTACAATTTTCAATACAATTGTCTAATATTTTAATAAATACGTAAAGTAAATTTCATATGGGATTACTCATTCATGAGTAGTTTTGTTTGATATGTGATTGATTTACTAAGGTCTGTATAAGTTTGTACTAAAGTGTGTATAAGATTGTAAAATTCAGTCATGTGTTAAAGAGACAAAAATTTCTGAAAACATAAGTTTACCCATAAAACTGTGTTATTAAGTTTTATTTTTTTCTAGAGCAAACAACCATAAAAATTAAACAACTGAATAAATAAGAACTGTTATTTTAGAGAACTGTACTGCCATTTCTTTAAAAGATAAACTTGGTTAATGTAGAAACATCAATGTAATTGTGTTGCTGTCAATGTGCTCATATCTTCCAGGTATACAAGTCTGTAAGGTAGAAACTTGAAAAGAGCATTATATCAATCTGTTGTTCTAAAATTATATGGTAAAAAAATATATTGGGGATTTATTTACCTGTTATCAATAAGATATATAAAGTTTTATGTTACTTTTTACATTGGGGAACCATTTAAATGTATTTTTAAGTTATTGAGAGCCTAATCTATGTAAAGGTTAAAAACTTTCAGCCTTTCTTTAATTCATGTTTTAAATCTGATATCATACGGTGTTAGCAAATGTTCATGTGACCTGACACAATTTATGTAAACTTTGTAAAATGATATTTAAAAAACAAAGATCACCTTTAGATCTAAAACACTAAAGATTCATATAGAGCCCTGCCTTAACTGAAATAAGGCTGTGTGTCCCATCTTACAACATGTGAGAATGACTACGAAAGCAGTAGGTCAGATTTTATTTCATTTAAAGTTATGTTCAAAAGTTTCTTTGGTTTTTGATTTGTGTCAAGATTACTAGGATTTAAACAGGGGATATAGTGTATAACTCAGCCAAAAAATTTAGGGTAGCTGTTACACGAACTAAGTATTTTTACTCTTGTTAAAAATTTTTATTTTGTAATTTCCTTATAAGTGATCTAAAGATTCCCTGTTAGTGTTTTACAGAAGTGTTGCTTTAAGAACACAACATGGGTTAATTTAAGATAATAAGTCATCACCTATAAGACAGAATAATACAGATCCTAATTAATTAAAAGATAAATAATTATAAAGTTATAGACATTAAATCCCAGTACTTGTAATATAAGGCTGTTAAAATTTATTTGCTGGATGTTTCAGATTAGAATTTAATTAAAGTTAAATGAAAAGGGCCAAGAAAACCCATATTTGGCTCTTGCCCTCTGAGTCAGTCTGAATCCAGGGAACAGGGGACTTCTCTAAAGAGCTTTGCAACTCTGGGCCAAATAACCTCCAGATCAGGAAAAATAATGAGACCACTGGAGAACATAAAGCCAATGAGTGCATTTGCCATGAAGAGGAGAGTTATCAGAGAAGGGAGACATTCTTATGCTTCTGAGGGAAACCACATGGTCAAGCAAGACCTGGACCCACCTAACGAAAATGGCACTATCAGAACTGAGAAGCTGCTCTCAAGTTTCCCCAGAATTGACTCCCATAAAAGCTCAGCTGACTGTGAAAAATAGATAGAAACAGAAGTCAGTTTGACTGTTTCATCTTAAACAGTTAGCAAAGACAGTTAAAACGAAAATACAGCCATTCCTGGGCATTTTAATTAATCATCATCATCATCATCATCATCATCATCATCATCATAATAATAATAATAAAATTTTAAGGTATACAATTTATGTTAGCCTCCCAAAATAAGTAAGACTGGAAACTAAAAGAAGGATTCTCAGACAGGAATGCCTGATAACTATAAAAAGAGACTATCAAGAGGAGCTGCCAGAGGCAGATTTTTTAGGTTAAGACCTACTTATATTCCTAACCTAAACAGGTATTCTTCGTGTCTGCTAGTACGATTATCCAGCCCTGAGTAACAGAAGTGAAGATTTCTCTATTAGACACAAAGGTCATACTAGTAAAAGGATTTTGCAAGATCAGATGACATGAAATTATTACACTGTATCTAATGGGGAAGGACAACTGTAACACTAAAATTAAAAGGTTACGTTGACAGTCCAGATAACTGGGGAAACTAAAGTCTGGTGAGGGAACCTCAATACAGCTACATGTTCCAACTGCTGCAACATTTATTCAGTACTCATGGTTTTTGTTTCTCTCAACTTTCAGGGCAGCTGAACAATAGGTAATCTAAAGGCCCAAAGCAGGGTTTCTCCACTGAGACTTTCATGGTCACACTGATATCTGAGTTTTCTGACATGGTCGCCATTCCTTTCAGCTATTCAGTACATGGCCATGTCACAGAGATTGGAGGTGGTACATACCTTGGACACAAAACCATGAGCCTATTCTACAGAGTGGCCAGAATTCAGAAAGAAAACAGGAACTTAGGAAGATAGCAGGTGTTGCCCATCGATAAGGCAAGCTGCAGTACATTCATAAATTGGGCAGGATGAATGCTGGGAAGCTTTCTACTAGACAGGACACATCCAATGATGCATCCTCTTTTCTAATATCTACAACCACGGACACAGTGGGTTACACAGACATAGAAACACTCGCCTTGTCAAATGACTTAGTAAAAGCTGTTCACTCCAAACCAAGTAAACCGCCTTTCCTACCTATTCTCAGAATATGAGACAAAACCACAAACCCACACCCACACCCACAAAGACACCTCCTTCCCCCAAGTAGGTCTGTGACTATCCGGAGTTTCCTCTGAGTGGTGGACCATGCTATGTTCAGCAGAAATGGCCTGTCCTATCTCAGATCTGGTCTCTTTGGCCACCTCTCTGAAATTGTCAGAAGCGAGCGCTGAGCCACTACCTGCTTTCTCAGAAAAGGACCCTCTTCAGAGCTTTCCTGGCATTTGGCCATCCTCACATCAGTAGGTACCGAAAAAGACTGACCCTGTCCTCGGTAAATCCAAACAAGTGAAACCAATGGGACTTGGATTGGGACTGCTTTTGGGTGCCTGGCTTCCCGAATCCCAAGTTCAGAGAATTCCATCACCAAGGAAGTGAGGTGAGGTCACTTCCTTCCTGAACTGAATGAGGTCACTGCCTTGGCAACCAGTTTGTCCTAACAGTTGCTTCCAAGGGTCCCATGAGATGGAGGCTTCCCCTACTCTCTGTGACACTTTCACAAGTTAGAATGATAAATCAAACATAGGCACCCAGGAACAGCTCTCCATAATTGCCTGCTTTGGTCCATCTTCTCTACATTAAGATTAGAGAGGATGATTCAGACACAACCCTTCATCCTGACCAGGCTGCTTTCCATGGTAGATGACTTTTGATCTCTCAGGTCCTTCATAGCTGCCTATATCTTCTCCAGGGATCATTTCTGCAAGGACCTTTGTGGTTATTAGCAGGTTAAAGATCCCCTACATTCCTGTATTTTAAGACCAACTCTGTCCCTGCTCTTCTGTAATGTAAGATTGAGGGAACAGTGTATGCTTAGGGTTAATAACAGATTCAATTTCAGTTAGGAATCATTCTACAGGATGAATAAAGGTATTGGGATCCTGCAATATTTACAACAATATATAGGTGAAATATAATTATGAAAACAGAAATCTAAGTAAGATTTGAATCCCAGAAGGTCATTGGGCCCTTGATTGGTATACTTAGCTTTGAATTACTTTCTGCACAGATGTCTCAGATAAATTGATATACAATGGCATAGTATCTTGTACCTGGGATGATGGAATGTAGAAGAGAACATCCAGTCAAAAAGTGATAGAAGTTAGGATTAGGAAGATATTCGTTAGGTTTAGGAAGGAGGGAATAATAGATTTGGAACAAATGTTCTTTAGCAATAGGGTTTCGGTTAGAGGGTGAATGTAAGTGTCACCACATGTGAAGATTCAGTCACAATGATGAACTGGGGAAAATATCTAGGAAAGAAGATATCAATTGAGACATTACAAAATCAGGCAAAGTATAAAGTGAGTGACAGGATTAGACTTTTTCAAAAGGGTTGAGTTTGATTATATAATCTTTGGAAGAAACAAATATGTAGAAACCAATAGGATTTTCATTTGAGCACATTAGGCAACCTGGACATGGATGTTTTTAGTAATCCATGTTCAATTTCCGTTTAGGTTTGGTACAATCATAAGTGTGACGTTTGTGTTTTTTGTGACCTGAATATTACTGTGATAAAATGTATATGTAGATCAGGTGACATGGGTATTTCTTCCACCATTTCTGGGAGCAATATGTTGAAGATGTATTAATTAGTACTGGAGTTCAATGAGGTGTATCCTGTGTCTATGAATATAGAGATAATGCATGAATAGACGATACTGTGAATAAATAATATAACTGATTCCACTTTAAATAATGGATTGAATTAATATCTGAAAATATATACGAAATCTTATATTGATATACATTCATTCATTTCAACCAGTTGTACATCTAATGTTAACATTAGGGTTATGGATTATCATGAAGGGTGTGTGAGTTTTGCTTCAAAAGTGATTATGGAAATCGAAAATAAAGTGTTTGGAAAGAAGTCTCACTGAAAGACCCATCAAGAAACCTGGAGGAATACATGTGTTCTAAAACAGGAAGTGATTGAAAGTGAAACAAATGCCTATAATTTGCGAACTTGTGGATGAAATATATATCCTATGATGTGCATAAACTGAAGAAATTGTAAAGTACCAGTGTTAAATAAAAATGAATGTCAAAAGTCACATCATATCCCATAGGAATCTACTTGCATTGATGTTAAACAGGATGAGTTACTGTAGAAATATTAGGATTTGTATGCACCATTCACTGAAGTTAGTTGTCAGTACTAGGAAACAATATGTATTTCGGGTTGATGAATATTTTTGAGAATAATCTTGTAAAATATTGATTATAAATCCACATACATGAGCATCAATGAATTTATAGAGTGTACAGTAAGACACATATATTTCATATTTTGAAAAATCTGGAGTGTGTGTGTGTGTGTATATATGTATATATATATATACATATAACACAGAGACATTAAAAAGTAGCCATACATATGACAATCAAAATTTGTTGTGAAATATATAACATCCACATATATTTGGATATACATATAACACAGAGACATTAAAAAGTAGCAATATATATGACAATCGAAATTTGTTGTGAAATATATATCATCCACAGGTCCAAATATATTTATTTTACTCAACATGATTTATGTATAATGTTGTTCAACTAGGAAATTCACGAATAGTTTGAATTTTCAGTTCCAACAGCGTTTAGTAGGAGTGATCTCTGCTAACAATTTGTATCTGCCAAATCAGCCATCTCAAAAGAATGTACATGTGAATGTACATATGTGCATATGAAATTACATGTGCTGAATAGGCTACAGAGAAAGGGAGACAGGATTTTTTTTATTTGTTAAATTAAAAACACATGGAGAACTATTTCAACAAAAAATTGACAAGTTTTACAACAGCTACACTTTATCATGCAAAAAACAATTCCAACTGTACACCATGCCTTTTCTGAACTGCTTGCATTTCCAATCTGTTTGGGTTATTTTTCTCCATCATATTAGGATTAGTAGTCAGAGTCTAGTAGGGTTTGGGGTAGTGTCAGGGATAAAGTAGTTCCAAAGGAAAATTAGAAAAAGAATTCAATGAGTAGGCAAATATGTGCTACAAAAATTCCTCCACACTCATCCAGAACAAAGCCTTGATATAACCATTACCCCAAGTATGACACAATTAGAAGAGAAGAGTTTGAAAATCCGTGATTATATATCTGGAATGGAACATGCTCAGGAGTTTACAAACTTGGAGGTGGTAGAGGAGATTCCAAAAGTAAGGGACAGGGTAAACACGCCACAAACATGGAGCTCTGGTGGAATAAAGACTTATTGAGAAACAGCCTCTGAGTTTGGACACATGAAATATATGTTGTTGTCAGGAGCTTTAGCTTCCTTTGTAGTGAGACCATCAAAGCTGGGTCTGCATCTATGTGACCTGGAGGAAGTGGTTTCTTATTTTCCAATGACCATGAGGCAGCAGTGCTGAATTCTATCTTTTTAGGTCAACTGTGGCCATTGGGGACTAAGTGTCTCCTCCCCTGTGGACCGTGAAGTCATTTGGTCATCATCCATTTTTCCTGGTGTTTCTTGCAGCTGCACTGGGAGTTTGGTATTTGCTTCACGAAATACAAGGAATTCAACTGGGACACAGTGCTGGAAGGAGTTCTGTCACGTGTGGTGAAACAGGGTCAGCAAGAGAATGCACCAACTAGGCTTCTATCCTATATAGCTTGCCCCCTTGACTATAGCAACCTGATTCTGAACATTGCCCTGAAACCTCTCCATATAACAAAATGCCTTTACTTATAAGGGTCTGTTGGCTGCACCATGTCAGTCACAAGCCATTTTGAAGACAATGGCAGATCCACATGGCCCCACCGCAGATGTTTTATCACACTCCTGCCCACCACTCCTCTAGGCCCACTACTCAGAAGGCACCAAGTTACTGGCATCTCTGTTCTACACCATTTTCATGGAACCCAGTCAATCAAGGCACTGTGTGGTACACTCATGATCAGAAACAGGACATCCAAAGATTCTCCAGTGCCACCTGTTCATGGGAATTTCAAAAATTTCATGGTATTTATCAGGAAACATTAAATGGTGAGGAAGCTCATTTCATAGAAAGCTGTGGAGAATTATCAAAGGCAAGACTTCCCAAAGAGTGGCCAAAATGTCACATGAAGCCATGCCCATTGAGGTTTACAATGTGAGGTCCATGTGTGTTTTGCCTCTCAACTCTGGCTGTCAAGTTTTTCAGAATAAAATCATGTGATATCCTAGCTGAAATTCCTAGTGCTCTGTGGAAAGCAAACCTGGCCCTAGATCAGTTTCCAAGGGCAACTCTTATCCGTGGCCTCCGAAAATCCCAAAACAGTTCATGGCAATATTTCTCTGATGTCATTTCCTGAACTCAGTATCTAAGGGGAATCACACCAGAGTTCAAGCCAAGGTGGACCCAGTCATCTCTTCCAACTGTCACACAAATAACCAAAATTAAAACCAAAACACTCCCACATGGCCCTCATCTTCTTCCATATAGGCACTCATCATAAACTCCGGTTGGTGGTTTCCATGAGGGACACAGCTCAAGACAGTGTCAAAAATATGCTCCCTTGCCACTCATTTGCCTAAAGTCAGAGTGGCCTGGACACACTTCCGGTGAACCAGGAGTGATCAAATAGGCCTGCCATTAATACTGCTCTGCTTGTCCAATTTGAGGCCTACTGACTGTCAGGTATAAATTCTTTATGCGATTTGGAGTAATGAGAAAACTCAAGAACTTCTGCATGGCTTTGAAGAACTCATTTGACCCAAAGGATCCCTATTCTCACTTGATAGAGGTCAGGAACCTAACAGAGGAAGGCAAGAGACTTCATCCACAATGACTGATCTTTTTGCCATTGTGGTTTTGGATGCACATATGGGATCTTTCTTTAGATAAATTAGGTGCTGAGAATCTAAGCCACAGCCTCACACAGGGTGAAGAGGCTGATTGAGACACATCCTTTTCCAAAGCATTTAATCAAAGAAACACAGGTGATGCCTATTCATTTCCATTTGAAAAATGTTTTCTTCAGGATTCAAAAAAGGGTGGCCTGAGGCAAAGACCTTCCTGACATTCAGGGCAACAGAACATTAGGTAAGCAAAAGGCCTAAAGCAGAGTGGCCAGAATTCAGGAAGAAAACAGGAACTTAGGAAGGTAGCAGGTGATGCACATCAATAAGGCTAGCCACACTCTATTCATAAATTGGGCAGGATGAACGCTGGAAAGCTGTCTACTAGACAGGAAACAATCATTGATGCATTCTCTTTTTTAATGTCTGCATCCACAGACACAGTGTGATACACAGATATAGAAACACTCCCCTTGTCAAATGACATTCTAGAAGCAGTCTAGTCCAAACCAAACAAACCGCCTTTCCTACCTATTCTCAGACCATGAGACATAACCACAAACACACACCCACACCCACAAAGGCACCTCCTTCCAGCAAGTAGGTATGTGACTAACTGGAGTGTCCTCTGACTGACAGACTTTCCCTGAAATGTCCTGTCCTGTCTCAGATCTGGTTTTTTGGGCAAGTCTCCGAAGTTGTCAGTAGCCAGTGCTGAGCCACTACCATCTTTTTCAGGACAGGCCCCTCTTCAGAGCTTTCATGGCATTTGCCGATCCTCACATTAGAAGGTACCAAGAATGACTGACCCTATCCTTGTTAATTCCAATCAAGTGAGCACACTGAAACTGGGACTGGGACTGGCTCTGGATGCCTGGCTTCCTGGATCCCATGTTCAGAGAGTTAAATCAACAAGAAAATGAGGTGAGGTCACTTCTTTCAGGAACTGAATGAGATCACTGCTTTGGTAACCATATGTCCTAACAGTTGCTTCAAAGAGTCCCATGCGATGGAGGCTGCCCCTATTTCCTGTGACACTTTTACAAGTTAGAATGGTATATCAACCATAGGCACCCTGTAAGAGCTCTCAACACAGGCCTGGATTGGTCCACCTTCTCTACATTGAGAAGAGAGTGCCTCATTCAGACAATCCACATCAAGTTGTTTGCCATGGATGATGACTTTTGCCCGCTCAGGTCCTTCATAGCTGAATACATCTTCTCCAGGGATCATTTCTGCATGGACCTATGAGGTTCTCAGCAGGTGGAAGATCCCCTACATTTCTGTATTTTAAGACCAACTCTGTCCCTGCTCTTTTGTAAAGTTAGATTGAGGAAACAGTGTATGGTTAGTATTAATAACATGTTCAATTTGGATTAGGAATCATTCTGCTGGATTAATAATAGTATAGGGAACCTGCGATATTTATAAGAATATAGAGGAGAAATATACGTATGAAAACAGAAATCTAGGTATGATTTGAAGCCCAGAAGGGCATTGGGCCCTTGATGGGGATACTTAGCTTTGAATTACTTTCTGCACAGTTGTCTCAGATAAATCGACATACAATGGTATAGGACCATTTACCTTGGATGATTGAATGTAGTGAAAGAGGAAGAGTTGGCAGGATTAGGAAGGTAATCGGTATATTTTGAAAGAAGAGTGAGTATAGGATTTGGACCAAACGTTCTTTAGAAATAGGGTTTCTTGTAGAGAATGACTGTAAATGTCAGCACATGTGAAGAGTCAGTCACAATGATGAACTGGTGAAAATATGTAGGAAAGCAGATATCAATAGAGACATTAGGAAATCAGGCAAAGTATAAAGTGAGTGATTGGATTAGACAATTTTAACATGCTTGAGAGAATATATAATCATAGGAAGAAACAAATATGTAATTACCAATAGGATTGACATTAGAGAGCATTAGGCAAACTGAACGTGGATGTTTTCAGTAATCCCTGCTCACTTTCCATTTAGATTTTGGTAGAAGCATAAGTGTGACCTTTGGTTTTTGTGTCCAGAATATTACTGTGATAAAATATATTTGTAGATAAGGTGACATGAGTATTTCTTCCACCAGTTCTCAGAGCAATATTTTGAAGACTTATAAATTAGTATTCGGGATACAAATAAGTTTACCCTGTATCTATGAATACAGAGATAATGCATTAATAAATCATAATGTGAATAAATAATATAACTAGTTCCAATTTTAAATAATGGATTTAATTGATATCTGAAAATATACAGGAAATCTTATATTGATATACATACATTCATTCCAACGAGTTAAACATCTAATGGTAATATTAGGGTTATGGTTTATCAGGAAGAGTGTGTGAGTTTTGCTATTGTGGGTGAAGGAAAACGCGAGCCAGATGCAGGTTGGCTAGCCTAGATTACTATGTTTACCCGGCAGTTATCAAAGCCACAAAAGCCAAGGCTGTGTGACGAAAAAGCCGACTTCTTCTGTGAGTCATAGGGATGTGAGCATATAGGGGCTGCCTAGAGGAACCCAAACTTTTCATCAAATTCAGTACACAGCATTGGCCATATTACCAATTAACAACCAAAACCGATGGCCCACAGGGGGGTCTCTATAACCTCAAATTCTGTGTGACCTTTTTAACTGCGGCAAGTGCTCAATAGCGTGGAAGGAAATTCCCCTATGTGGAGGCCTTTTTCCTCCTTCACTCAAATCCTGAACTATACATCTCCAATAGATCCTCACCCTCTGCCATCTACTCCAGATGCTCTGCTGTCAATCCCACCTCAGCAACCTGATTTCTCCTCTCCAATTACTAGATCAAATACCCAAACCACCGCTGGTTCTCAGACAATTGCCCCCTTGCTGAGGTAGCAGGTACTGAGATACCCCTCTTCCCACTCACTCCTCTCTTCTCCTGTCAGTGTCCGCACCGGGTCCCAACAGGTCCTTTTACCAGCTAACCCAAAGCTCAAACAGGCAGAGGAGAGCCCTCAGACCCCTATCCAATACGTAATGAAAATGGCCTTTAAAGTTGCTTTGTCAACACTGAAAACAGGTTACTAAGAATTTGAAGTCCCTCACAGGCTTTTTGAGATACTCACTCCCATCTTCCCCTCTGGTCTATCTGTTCTACTGCTCAACTTTTTGATGCTAGGAAAATCCCAAAGCCCTTTCCCATTATTCTTTTACATCTCTTCTTCCTCATTCTCAGATCCACGGAGCTGCTCTCACCACCCGCCTTTCACATCTTCCCCCTCTGAACCAGGACCACAGAAAATTCTTAACTGACCTTCTCCAGAAGTCTTCACCATGGCTGAATTTAGGACTTTTAGCAAAAGAGTCCCAATGAAGGAGTTCAATGTAGATAAACTTCCTCTTTTCTTCTTGCCCTGTTGTACGTACCATGGGCTGGAAAAATCAGCTCTGCTATGCTAGACACCCCTTTACTAGTTTTTCACAAAATATGTGAACAAGGCCTCTGGCCTTGAGCTGGGGCTTCACAGAGATGGCTACATTTCTAAGATAAAGAAGTTACCAACTGGGCTCCATGGTAATAGCTGGCAGGGAGAAAAAAAAAGAGAAGACAAAATCTCTCCCCCTCCCAATTGTCCTTAAAAACTAAACTTGCATAGAACAGAGGAAATAAAACAGAAACAAAAACAGATTTTTGTGAACTTCTGCAGACTGTGAACTTCTGAGCCACTTTACCTACATGTTGGGTACAAAATTCTGAAACTACCTAAACTTGGGGTTCAGCGGATTAATTGATTACAACAGAAGCAATGCCCTCTAAATCCGTTTGCAACCAAATAGGATTGTTTCCCTAGCTTCGGTGCTATCTTAGGTGCCTTGCCTTGTCTGTCCCTACAAAAGTGTAATTCTATATACTTAAACATTGTTAATGGGTTCATAAAATGGTCAACAGATGTGATTAATTATGTAATGGTGCAGATGATTCCCAGAGTGCTCTATCATTAAACAGGCTCATTTAAAAATCAAATAGGGGGGCAAAAAACTCGGTTCCGCTGGGAAGCTGTATTCCTCACTTTAGCCATCCTATTCGGAATAGGAGTTGCTGCAGGGGTGGGCACAGGAACCACTGCCCTAGTCCATGGGACACAACAAATAACCCAATGACAAGTACCAATAGACCAAAACTTAAAGATATTAAAAACCTCCATCACAGCTTTATAGGAATCTTTAACATCGCTCTCTGAAGTAGTTTTACAGAACTGGCGACATTTGGACCTTCTCTTCATGAGAGAAGGGGCCTTTGTGCTGCATTGAGGGAAGAATATTGTTTTTATGCTGACGATACTGGAGTTGTAAAAGAATCTATGAGTAAATTAAAAAAAAACGCCTTGAAGAGTGTCAACGAGAGACAGAGGCCCAAAAAGGGTGGTTTGAGTCTTGGTACACACAGTCCCCGTGGGTAACTACACTTTTATCAGCCTTGGCCGGTCCTTTAATAATCTTCATATTATTGCTAACTGTAGGGCCCTGTATGCTCAACCGTGTAGTTTCTTTTCTCCAAGCTCAAATTGGACAAGTTAAACTTATGGTAATCAGACAACAATGTTTCCGACTAGCAGACATGAATTGTGACACCCCCCAATGATCACTTTTATGATTAAAAGTAACCAGAACAAGAAGTGGGGAATGAAAGGATAATAAAATAGGTACTTGTCAATTTCTGTTTTTCTGTATGCTTAACAAAACACTGTTGAAATCTTGAGAACTGTTTGCTTATCTTGTTCCCCAAACGTACTGTCCCCAATTGCCAAACTGCAGAATGTACTCCCTCACACATTTGCAAACAAACCGCCCACTTGCCATGACCCATCAATAAATTTCACTCCCTGCCCTCTCTAAGGAAAGTATATAAGCTCTGCTTAAGCTGTTCTCAGGGCTCTCTGCTAAATTCAAGTGAGCTCTGAGCCACAGCATGCTGGACCCCCAATAAACACTTTGCTGTTGCATGTGACAGTCTCTTGGTGGTCTCTTACTCCAACGCTCGACCAACCTTTACATTGGTACAATCATAAGTGTGACCTTTGCTTTTTGTGTCCAGAATATTACTGTGATAAAATGTATACATAGGTCAGGTGACATGAGTATTTCTTTCACCATTTCAAGGAGGAATATTTTGAAGACATGTAAATTAGTATTGGGGGTATAAAGAGGTGTACACTGTGTCTATGAATATAGAGATAATGCATGAATAGACAATATTGTGTATAAATAATATAACTGGTTCCACATAATAGTGGTCCCCCCTGCAGCATGAGTTTTAGTTTGGGAGGCTTCAAAAAATTGTTCTCCCTGCTTTTTAACACAAATTGAGGGCGACACATAACAAGAGTCATGCCTCGCCTGTGTATGCGAACAGGTTGCAGAAGAATTTTGGAGAGCTTTACTTGTACTAGGGGGAATAAACTTTGGCTTGTTAACACATACCCATTTAGGCTGAGGAACTCCTCCAAGTTTATGGTCAACCTCGGCATGGAGGTAAGCCACCTTAGTCACGCAGTCAGCAGTCTCGGTCCAACTAGTGGGAGCCTGAGTCCAAGATCATCACTTGCATTCACAGGGGGGCCCAAAAACTTACACCATGATGTTGGAACGTGGAGGGCCAATGCCTCCATGTACAAACCTGTTAAGCAGAAGTGCCTAAATCAGGATCCTCACACAGATTGTTGGCTGCATCTGAAAAAGAACAAAATTTGTCCTCAGGGGGAGGCCCTCCATCCCTGTGTTGAGGTAAGTCATTAACCTGTTTAACCAGGCATTCTGGTAACCATCTTGGGGCTGATTGCTCTTTGTCCAAAAGACAAGCTGAGCCTCGTCCCCAGATGAGAACAGGATCTGGACCTTTCCATTTATTTGTAAGGGAATTGCACCACATAAGAGGTGGGCGAACAGAATTGGACAAGGGATGCCAGTTTCTGTCTGCGGCCGAATGGCCTTCACTGTCTAGGGTAAGAAAAATAAGGGCAAGTAAGGCATGGTTAAGGCGATGCCTGGGAGTGGTAAATACAAAGGCGGAAGCCTTATGGAGGGTTATCCAAGTCTATAAGGTAAGGTGGGCACGTTCCACAACGCCTTGGCCCTGAGGGTTGTATGGAATTCCAGTAGTATGACGAATTTGCAAGGTAGCACAAAACTCTTTAAACTTGGCACAGGTATATGCAGGATAATTATCTGTTTTAATATGTATTGGTTTACCCATTATGGAAAAGGCTGAAATAAGAGGAGAAAGAACATATTTGGTAGCCTCTCCTGAATGTGGTGATGCAAAAATAAAGTCGCTGAAGGTATCTATAGAAACGTGTATATATTTGGTAATTTCAAATTCAGGAAAATGAGTAACATCCATTTTCCAAAACTGATTGGGCAGTAATTCTCGGGGGTTAACTCTCATGTGTTGAATGGGGAGGGAGACAGTGCAACCTGGGCATGCTTTTACTATTTCTCGTGCCTGTTGCATGGTAATTTTACAAAGTAATTGAAGGCTCTTGGAATTTAGATGGTGAAGATTGTGTAACTCTGTGGCCTTTTGAATGGAGCCCACAAAAATTGGAAAGATGGAACGAGTTGCTGAATCAGCTTGGGCATTACCTTGTGTTAGAGGCCTGGGATGATCAGAGTGTGCCCTGATGTGTTCTAAGAAGAATGGGTGTTGTCTGGCCTGAATTAGCTGCTGAAGCTGATGAAAAAGAAAGGCCACATTGGAAGAAGCCTTAATGGTGGGGGAAATGTCCAGCAGGGGCACAGAATGAGCAATGTAGGCACTGTCTGTATAAATATTAACAGGATTATCAAAAAATATTATAAAAACTTGTGTTATGGCAAACAATTCCACAACCTGTGCTGACTGATAGATAGTATCAAACATGGTAGGCTGGTTATTGACAACAAAGAGCGCTCAGCCATTACTGGAACCGTCTGTAAAGACATTAAGGGCTTGAGGAATGGGAGCCATTTGAGTAATTTTGGGAAAAATAAATGGATGTAACTGGACAAAATGTAAAAGGGGGTCATTGGGGAGGTGGTTATCAATTGTTCCCCAAAAGCCTGATAGGGCAATACCCCATTCATCCCGTGTCTGTATTAAAAATTTGTTTTGGTCCTTCATATATGGAATTAAATTATTATGAGGTTCTTTGCCAAAATGTTGTCGAGAATCAAATGACCTTTAATAATAATAGAAGCTACCTGAGCAAGATTAACAGTAATAACCTTGGAGGATGTGGTGGGTAAATGGACCCAAAGCAAGGGGCAGCCTTTATTTTTAAAATGTGGATCTCGCTGCCAAATTATTCCTGTGGGTGTATGAGGAGTTTGTTAAATAACCAGAACCAGAGGAAGGTTATAAGAAATTTGTGTAACAAACTGTTGGGCAATGGCTTCTGTGACTTGGTTTAATGCCTGTAATGCCTCGTGTGTAAGCTTTTGAGAGGAGGAGGGGTGGGAATCACCTCTCAAAATATAATTAAGGGACAAAAGTACACAAGTGGGTAATTTTAAATATGTTCTTAGCCATTTAATATCCCCCAGTAATTTTTGAAAATCATTAAGAGTGTGAAGATGGTCCACACGTAGTTGTATTTTAGGAATTTGAATCTGATTATCTTGAAGTTTAAGGCCCAAATAGGTATAACAGTCCTGTGTTTGAACCTTATCAGAAGCTATCTGTAGTCCCAAGGTAGTGAGGGTTTTGTAAAGGTCCAGGTAACAATTATTAACGTCATGGATATTAGGTGCAGCAATTGACAAATCATCCAATTAATGTAAAATATGAATTTGTGAACATTGCTCTCTCACAGGGTCTACTGCTTGAGCAACGTATTTTGGGCTAAGACTAGGGCTGTTGGCCATACCTTGGGGAAGGACCTTCCATTGAAATCTCTGCATAAGGCCCTGAAAATTAATGTGAGGGAGACTAAAGGCAAAATAGGGTCTATCCTCAGGATGTAAAGCAATGGTAAAAAAGCAATCTTTTAAGTCAACAACCATTTTACAATAGTTTTTGGGAATAGCCACTGGTGTGGGAATGCCTGGCTGTAGTGCTCCCATCAGGCATATAACTTTATTAATGACACACAAATCTTGTAAAAGGCGCCACTTGCCTGATTTTTTCTTGATAACAAAAATAGAATTATTCTATGGTGAGCTTGATGGCTCTACATAGCCAGTTGCCAGCTGTTCCTGCACTAACATGGAGGCAGCCTCCAATTTTTCTTGGGTAAGGGGCCACTGATCCACCGACACAGGAGTCTGAGTCTCCCAAATAATTTTATCTGCATGGGGTACAGGAGGGTCAGGGACCAAACTAAAAATCTAAATACCCAAGTCTATATGTATTTGTTTTTGTAAGGGTTGTATAGGCTCAACCAGTCCTTGTCTCAGTCTCCCCATGCCTGTACCAGGGACAAAATTCATATGAAGCATTTGATGAGTCACCATGGAATTGGGACTGGAAAGAATAACTTACATTTGACTCAAAATATCTCGGACGTATAGGTTAAGATGAAGGTCAGGAACAAAGAAAGGAGTGACAGTTCCCATATTACCCTCTTTATCAGTCCAGCTAAGAGCCCTAGAGCTGACCAGAGGATTTTTTGACTGTCCTATCCCTTTAAGGTCTGTCAAGGATGGGGTGAGGGGCCAACCTGTTGGCCAATATTTTTGAGAAATAATTGTGGCATCAGCTCCAGTATCAAGAATTCCTTGGAATTCCTTTCCTTCAATAAGTAAGATAAGGGTGGGTCTATTGTGAGAAATGGGCTGAACCCAATATACATCAGAGGAGCCCAAGGAGGTAGTCCCCCTCGGTAGGTTTGAGTGTTGGAAGTGCCTCCTGAATCCAAGGGAAGGAGTATTAATTGTGCAAGTCTTGTTCCTGCTGGGATGGCCGCAACTCCATTAATAGCTGTGGCCAGTATTTTTATTTCTCCAGTGAAATCATTATCTTTAATGCCAGGGAAGACCTGAACACCTTGTAAGGTAGTAGAGGCTCTTTCAAGAATAAGGGCACACATATGAGATGGAGTGGGACCCATAATTCCAGTGGGTATTATCTGGGGCCCTCGCATTGAGTGTAATATTGTATCGGTGGCGGCAAAAAGGTCCAATCCTGCGCTGCCTGGGGTGGCTAATTGGAATGAGGCAATTGTGGAGAAGGATTTTGAGATAGGCTGCTGAGGGCATTTGTCTTAGATCTACACTCACTGGCCCAGTGATGACCTTTACCTCATCTAGGGCAAAGGGTAGCTGGGGGCAGTTTAGCCTCAGTTTGAAAAGACACTATTCTTAGGCTTTGTTTGCCTGTCAGACACTCACGTGCAAAATGGCCAGGTTGTTTACAAGTAAAGCAACTACGTGAGCCAGGATTGTGAAAGGCCTTGGTAAAGGCGGCACCGAGGGTGAGACCCATGGCAAGGGCTACACCCAACCCTGCACAGAGTCCAATAAAGTCAGAAAGTTTCACTTTTTTCTTATGTGGTCGAAGAACATCCTGACATGCCAGGTTGGCATTTTCAAAGGCAAGATGTTTTACAAAGGTGCTTTCGCTTTCGCTTGGTCCAAGCAAGAATCCCGCAGCTAGGTTAAGCCGGGGAACAAAGTCGCTATAAGGCTTGTCGGGCCCTTGTCGAATTTTTGCCAGGGAAGTCGTAGCAGAGGCCTTTTGAGGGAGGCGTCTCCAAGCATGTAAGCCAGCCATCTGAATCTGTGTCAAAAGTCCAGCAGGGAAACCTGCCAGTTAAGTTTTAGTGTCAAAAGGCGCATTGCCCACTAGCTTAACATAAGTCCAGGAATTAGAGGAGGGCTTAGTTAAATTTTTCTGAGCAGTTTCCTGACAGTGCTCTTTGAAATCTGCATTCCATAAGAGGAAGTCTGCGGCATTGAGGGTAGCTTGGTCTAAAAATTTCCAATCATTGGGAGTAAGACATTGTGTCATGTAGCTTTCTAATAAAGCCTACGTGTAGGGTGCAATGGGTCCATAGTGAGCACAAGACTTTTTAAGTTTTTTCAAGAAAACGCAGGCTTAATGTTTTGTAGACACTGTCGGTTCCTTCCTGCCTAGGGATGAAGTCCTCATCCTCTGAGTCCTGATCTCCTTGATCCATTTCCCCCCCTTCCTCCTCTTGATCCTCGTCTAAGTCTTTGACATCAACCTGGGCAGGCTTAACTATCTAACTGAGGGTGACTGAAAAGTGAGAACAGTCCAATGGAGCGGCTTAGCCTTTGTATTAGACCACTTTGGGCCAGCTTGTGTTGACTCCATGCGTAAGGCTAATGAATAAAGCTCAGAGTCAAGGGATCTTAATTCTTTTTAAACTTGGATCTCTTCCAGTCTATGTTGGAGAGACTCTCCCAAGGGAGCCAGGTTAGGCAAGGGAATTGGGGAAAAAATATCTGGTGGGGGGATTTGGCCCCTGAAGGGCCAGAGCACAAAAAGCAGGAGAGATATAGGAGAGAGGTGGATGTGTAAGTCCTATAGGCTGTGGCTGGGTCCTAAGCAGTGGCAGGTCTTCTGTATCATAGGGAGTTGCTTCCTTCTCCAAGTTAGCCTTCTCCCCAGGGGTCAATGTGTCTCCAGGATTTAAAACTGGATAAAGGCGGTTGGTAACCATTGGAGCCCTATTCATTAGGGTGGTATTTTGAGGGGGACCAGGAAGGTTTCCCGGGTCCTGGGGAGACTGAGAATGGTCTATGTCTATACTAACTGATGGGCATGCGAGGGGGGACGAGAGGTCTTTTGCATAGTCTCTTTCCTAATCCTGAAAAGTTTTAAGGTACCATTGTCAAAGGGTGAACTTTTAAGAAATTCATTAATTAATTTCCAGTAAGAAAAGGTGGGAACAGGCAATTTTTCTGTCCAAAGGATTCATAATAATCTTATAAACAGTCTCCTACTCTAAGCCATCTTTTACCATTAATGGTCCCTTCAAGGTGAAATCATAGACACAATTCCCCTATGTATGAAAAGAAAAATTTTAAGTCCTTTTTCTTAACACGTGCCCCCCATGTCTTGAAGGAATCCTTGAGGCCCGACAAATACAAATCATGTGACAAAACTGCGTGACCCATGGTGGGTCACTCCCCGTGGGTCATCCCCACTCTTCTCCTGGATCTGTCTCTCGGTGGTGTCTGCTGAGGCAATTGTGAGCTCCGCTTGACCAAGTTTTCCAGGGGGACGGGGTTCCCTATGACTCAAAGGCTCGAGCCCCAGTCAGTGGGCGCCAGATGTCCCTGCTGGCAGGACACATCAACGTGGGCAGCGAACCAAGATAGGGAGGAATGAAGGGACAAGAGACACGAGAGATGACAGGAAGACAGGAGTTCTGATCAACCTTCAAAATACATTGTTCACACAGGGGATTTTATATGCTGGAGATGGGAAAGCTCTCTTATCGGCAGTTCCTGGATGTCTACACAAGGTGAGATAACCTCAGGATATTTCAGGAAGACAGATGGCCACAGGATGTCTCAGGGACACAGATGGCTAAATGATGTCTCCAAGAGATGATGTCTCCCTGGGTGTTGTTTCTTGTAAGTGTCAGGCTATTCTTCGAAGGAGAATTCCTTCTACCCCTGACAGTCAGGGATTCAGTATTTCCAATGGAAAACTGAAAAAAGAATGCAATGTGTATGCAAATATGTGCTACCCCAAAATCTTCCCACTTTCATTCAGAACAATGCCTTGACATTACCTTCACCCCAAGTAAGACACAATTAGAGAAGATTTGAAAATCTGTGAATACACATCTGGAATGGAAAATGCTCAGGAGTTCACAAACTTGAAGGTGGTAGAGGAGTATCCAAAAGCAAAGAACAGGGTAATAACTCCACAAACATGGAGCTCTGCCGGCATAAAGATTTCTTGAGAAACTGCTTCTGAGGTTGGGCACTTGAAATATATGTTGTTTTCAGGAGCTTTAGCTTCCTTTGTATTGAGACCATCAAATCTGGGTCTGCATCTATGTGACCTGGAGGACATGGTTTCATATTTTCCAATGGATATGAGGCAGCAGTGCTGAATTCTCTCTTTGTAGGTAAACTGTTGCCAATGGGGGCTAAGTGTCTCCCAGTGTGGACTGTGAAGACATTTAATCATCCTCCACTTTTGTGGTGTTTCTTGTAGCTGCACTGGGAGTTTGGTATTTGCTTCTCGAAATGCAAGGAGTTCAACTGGGACACAGTGCTCGAGGGAGTTCTGTCATGTGTGGTGGGTAAGGGTCTGCAAGAGAATGCACCAACCAGGCTTCTATCCCACATAGCTTGCCCCCTTGACAATAGCAATCGGATTCTAAACATTGCACTGAAACCTCTCCATATAACAAGATGCCTTTACATACAAGGATCTAGAGGCTACACTATGTCAGTCACAAACCATTTGGAAGCCAATGCAAATCCAAATGACCCCACCACAGATGTTTTAACACACACCTGCACTCCACTGCTCTAGGCCGACTACTCATCAGGTTCCAAATTACTGGCATCTCTCTTCTACACCATTTTCATGAACACCAGTCAATCAAGGCACTGTCTGATACACTCATGATCATCAATAGGACATACAAAGTTTCTCCAGTGCGACCTGGTCATGGGAATTCAAAAAATTAATGGTATTTAGCCATTTTTGAACGATGACATTGGAGGCACTGTGGGATTCAATTCACTCAGGAACCATTAAATGGAGAAAAAGCTCATTTCAATGAAAGCTCTAGAAAACGTTAACAGGCAAGGCTTCCCAAAGACAGGCCAAAAGGTCACATGAAGCCAGGTCCATTGAGGTCTACAATGTGAGGTCCATGTGTGTTTTGACTTGCAACAATGGCTGCCACGTCTTTAAGAATAAAATCATGTAATATCATTCCTGAGATTCCCAGTGCTCTGTGGAAAGCCACCCTGGGCCTAGATCTCAGTTTCCAAGGGCGAATCTCATGCGTGGCCTCCTAAAATCCCAACACAATACACAGCAATACTTCTTGGAGGTCAGTTCCAGAACTCAGTCTCTAGGGGAATCACACCAGTGTTCCAGCCCAGGTGGATCCAGTCAACTCTTCCAACCACGACTTAAATAAAAACAATTAAAACCAAAACACTCCCACATGGCCCTCATCTTCTCCCATATAGACACTCATCATAACCTCTGGCTGGAGTTTTCCATGAGGGTCGCAGGCCAAGACAAGGTCCAAAATAATGTCCCTTGCACCTCATTTGCCTAAATTCAGGGTGGCCTGGACACCCTTCCTGTTAACCAGAAGTGATCAAATAGGCCTGCCGTTAATACTGTTCCATTTCTCCAATTTGAGGCCTTCTGACTGTGGGGTTTAGATTCTTTATGTGAATTGGAGTCATGAGAAAACCAAGGTCCTCTGCAGAGATTTGAAGAACTCACTTGACCCAAAGGATCCCTATTCTCAATTGATGGATTTTAGGAACCTAAAAGGGGTAGGCAATAGAATTCATTAACAATGAATAAACTTTTTACCATTTTGGTTTTGGATGCTCACATGGGATCTTTCTTTAGATCCATCAGGTGCTGAAAATCTAAGCCACAGCCTCACACAGGGCCAAGAGCCTGATCCAGACACATCCCTTTCCAAAGCAATTAAGCAAAGAGCCACAGGTGATGCCCATTCATTTCCATTTCAAAACTGTTTTCTTCAGGCTTTACAAAGGGGTGGCGTGAGGCAAAGACTTTCCTGACATTCAGGGCAAAAGAACAATAGGTAAGCAAAAGGCCCAAAGCAGGTTTATACACTGAGATTTTCCTGGTCCCACGGATATCTGAGTTTTTTGATATGCTGGCCATTCCCTTCAGCTATCCAGTACATGGTCATGTAACAGACCTTGGAGTTGGTACATACCTTGGACAGAAAACCTTGAGTGTATTCTGGAGAGTGGCCAGAATTCAGGAAGAAAACAGGGACTTATGAAGGTAGTAGGTGTTGCCCATCCATAAGGCAAGGCACACTCCATTCATAAATTGGGCAGGATGAATGCTGGGAAGCTTTCTACTAGACAGGACACATCCATTGTTGCATTCTCTTTTCTAATGTCTACAACCAGGGACACAGTGGGATACACAGACATAGAAACACTCACCTTGTAAAAGAATCTACTAGAAACAGTTCACTCCAAACCAAACAAACCACCTCTCTGATCTGGTTTCTTTGGCTAACTCTGTGAAGTTGTCAGGAACAATGTGTTGAGCCACTACCTGCTTTCTCAGGAAATGTCCCTCTTCAGAACTCTCCTGGCATTTGGCTATCCTCACAGCAGTAGTTACCGAGAAAGACTGACTCTGTCCTTGGAAAATCCAAACAAGTGAGCCCACTGGGACTGGGATTTGGACTTCCTCTTGGTGCCTGGCTTCTTGGATACCAAGTTCAGAGAGTTCAATCACCAAGGAAATGAGGCATGTCACTTTCTTTGGAACTGAATGAGGCCACTGCCTTGGAAACCACATTGTCCTAAGAGTTGCTTCCAAGGGTCCCATGAGATGGAGGCTTCCCCTACTTTCTGTGACACTTTCACAAGTTAGAATGATATATCATCCATAGGCACCCAGGAACAGTTCTCCACAGAGGCTGGTTTGATCCATCTTCTCTACAATAAGAAGAGAAAAGCTGATTCAGACACATTGCTTCATCCTGACCAGGTTGCTTGAAATGGAAAATGACTTTTGCTCTCTCAGGTCCTTCGTACCTGCCTACAACTTCTCTGGGTATCGTTTCTGTATGGACCTTTGAGGTTCTCAGGAGGTGGAAGGTCCCGTACTTTCCTGTATTCTAAGAACAACTCTGTCCCTGCTTTTCAGTAAAATGAGATTGAGGGAAGAGTGTATATTTTGGGTTAATAACAGGTTCAATTTGGGTTAGGAAATATTCTCTGTGATGAATTATGTTATTGGGAACCTGCGATATTTACAAAAATATAGAGGTGAAATATAAGAATGAAAACAGAAATCTAGGTATGATTTGAAGGCCAGAAGGGCATTGGGCCCTTGATTGGGATACTTAGCTTTGAATTATGTTCTGCACAGATGTTTCAGAAAATTTGATATACAATGGCATAGGACCTGTACCTTGGAAGATTGAATGTAGAAGAGAACATCCACTCAAAAAAGGATAGTCATTAGGATTTGAAAGATAGTCGGTACGTTTAGGAAGAAGAGTGAGTATATGATTTGGACCAAAAGTTCTTTAGCAATAGGGTTTCTTATTTTCCAATAAACATGAGGAAGCAGTGCAGAATCCTCTCTTTGTAGGTCAACTGTGACCACTGGAGACTAAGTGTCTCCCCGTGTGGACTGTGAAGCCATTTGTTCCTCCTCAACTTTTTGTGTTATTTTTGCTGCAGCACTGGGAGTTTGGTATTTGCGTCACAAAATACAAGGAGCTCAACTGGGACACAGTGCTGGAGGGAGTTCTGTCACGAGTGGTGGGTCAGAGTCTGCGAGAGAATGCACCAACCAGGCTCTATCCCTCATATCTTGTCCCATTGCCGCCTTGTCCATATCAACCTCATTCTGAACATTGCCCTGAAACCTCTATATATAACAAGATGCCTTTACATATAAGGGTCTGCTGGCTGCACCATGTCAGTCAAAAGCCATTTGGAATCCAATGGTAGATCCTCATGGCCCTACCACTGATGTTCTTTCACACACCTGTCCACCACTCCTCTAGGCCCACTACTCAGCAGGCTCCAACATACTGAAATCTCTGTTCTACACCATTTTCATGAAACCCAGTAATTCAAGGCACTGTCTGGTACCCTCATGATCAGCAACAGGACATACAAAGCTTCTCCAATGAATTTCCAAAATTTTATGGTATTTTTCTAGCCATTTTTCAAGGATGAAGTTGGAGGCACTGTTGGTTTCAATTCATTCAGAAAATATTAAATGTTGAGGAAGCTCATTTCAGTGAATGCTCTTGAGAACTCTCAAAGGCAAGTCTTCCAAAAGAGTGGCCAAATGGACACATGAAGCCAGGCCCATTGAGGTCTACAATGTGAGGTACGTGTGTGTTTTGACTCTCAACTATGGTACCGAAGTCTTTCAGAATAAAATCATGTGATATCCTGGCTGAGATTCCCAGTGATCTGAGGAAAGCCACCCTGGGCCTAGATCTCAGTTTCCAAGGGCGACTCTCATGCGTGGCCTCCTAAAATCCCAACAAAATTCATGGCAATACTTCTCTGAGGTCAGTTCCAAAACCCAGTCTCTAAGGGGAATCACACCAGAGTTCAAGCCCTGGTGGACCCAGTCATTTCTTCCAACCGCCTCACAAATGACCAAAATTAAAACCAAAACTCTCCCACATGGCCCTCATCTTCTTCCATATAGTCACTCATCGTAACGTTTGCCAGGAGTTTTCCATGAGGGGCACAGCCAAAGACAGTGTCCAAAATAAACTCCCTTGCCCCTCATTTGCCAATATTCAAGGTGGCCTGGACACCCTTCCTGTGAACCACGAGTGATCAAATAAGCCTGCCGTTAATACTGCTCTATTTCTCCAATTTGAGGCCTACTGACTTTTAGGTATAGATTATTTATGTGATTTGGAGTCATGAGAAAACACAAGAACCTCTGCGGGACTTTGAAGAACTCATTTGAACCAAAGAATCCCTAATACGTTAATCCCTAATACTCATTAATACGGCACTGCTTGTCCAATTTGAGGCCTATTGACTGTGGGGTTTAGATTCTTTATGTGAATTGGAGTCATGAGAAAAACCAAGTACCTATGGGCTAGCCTCTGCAGGGTTTTGAGGAACTCATTTGACCCAAATGATCACTAGTCTCACTTGATGAAGGTCAGGAACCTTACAGAGGTAGGCAAGAGACTTCATTCACAATGACTGCTCTTTTGGCAATTTTTGTTTTAGATGCACACATTGGATCTTTTTTTTAGATCCTTCAGGTGCTGAGAATCTAAGACATAACCTCACACAGGGCCAAAAATCTGATTCAGACACATCCCTTTCCAAAGAAATTAAGTAAAGAGCCACAGGTGATGCCCTTTCATTTCCATTTGAAAACAGTTTTCTTCATGCTTCACAAAGGTTTGGCCTGAAGAAAAGACCTTCCTCACATTCAGGGCAACAGAACAATTGGTAAGCACAGAGCTTGGAGGTGGTACAAATCATGGAAACAAAATCGTGAGCCTATTCTGAGAGTGATCAGTTTTCAGGAAGAAAACAGGAACTTAGGAAGATAGTAGATGTTGCCCATCCATAAGTCAAGCCGCAGTCCATTCATACACTGGACAAGATAAATCCTGGAATGCTTTCTACTAGACAGGACACATCCATTGATGCATTCTCTTTTCTAATGTCTACAACCACGGACACAGTGGATGCACAGAAAAAGAAACACTCGCCTTGCGAAACGTCTTACCAGAAACAGTTCACTCCAAACCAAACAAACCACCTTTCCTAACTATTCTTAGAACATGAGACAAAACCTCAAACCCACACCCAAACCCACAAAGGCACCTCCTTCCCCCAAGTAGGTCTGTAACTATCGGGAGTGTCCTCTGAATGGTGGGCCATACTATGTTCCGCTGAAATGGCCTGTCCTGTGTCAGATCTGGTCTCCTTGGCCAACTCTGTGAAGTTTTCATGAGCCAGCGGTGATCCACTACCTGGTTTCTCAGGAAAGGCCCATCTTCAGAGCTTTCCTGACATTTGGCCATCCTCACATCAGTAGGTACCAAGAAAGACTGACTCTGTCCTTGGTAAATCCAAACAAGTGAGAACACTGAGACTGGGACTGGGACTGGCTCTCGGTGCCTGGCTTCCCGGATCTGAGACTTCCATCACCAAAGAAGTAAGGTGAGGTTACTTCCTTCAATATCTTAATGAGGTCACTGCTTTGGCAATCACTTTGTCCTAACAGTTCCTTCCAATGGTCCTATGATGGAGGTTGCCCCTACTTCCTGTGATACTTTCACAAGTTAGAATGGTATATCAACCATAGGCATCCAGGAACAGCTTACCACACAGGACTGGTTTGGTCCATCTTCTCTACATTAAGAAGAGAGAGGCTTATTCAGAAGCTACCCTTCATCCTTACCAGGTTGTTTCCCATGGAAGGTGACTTTTGCTCTCTCAGGTACTTCATAGCTGCCTGCATCTTTCCCTGGCATCAAATCTGCATGGACCTTTGAGGTTCTCAGCAGGTGGAAGATCCCCTACATTCCTGTATTTTAACATGAACTCTGTCCCTGCCCTTTTGTAAAGTTAGATTGACGGATCAGTGTATGGTTAGGGTTAATACCTTGTTCGATTTGGGTTATAAATCATTCTGCAGGATGATTACTGCTATTGGTAACCTGCAATATTTATAAGATTATAGAGGTGAAATATAAGTACAAAAACAGAAATCTATGTAAGATTTGTAGCACAGAAGGGCATTAGGCCCTTGATTTGGATACTTAGCTTTGAATTACATTCTGCAGAGATGTCTCAGATAATGCGATATACAATTGCAAAGGACCTTGTACTTTGGATGATTGATTGTAGAAGAGAACATTTACTCAAATTGGGAGAGTCAGTAGGATTAGGAAGATAGTCTGTACGTTTAGGAATAAGAGTGAGTATAAAATTTGGAACAAATGTTCTTTAGCAATAGGGTTTCGGTTATAGAGTGAATGTAAATGTAAGCACATGTGAAGACTCAGTCACAATGATGAACTGGAGAAAATATAGGAAAAAAGATATCAATAGAGACATTACAAAATCAGGCAATTATAATGTGAGTGATAGGATTAGACATTTTCAACATGGTTAAGATTGAATGCATAATCTTAGGAAGAAAAAAAATATGTAGTTACCAATAGGAATAACATTTGAAAGCATTAGGCAACCTGGACATGGATGTTTTTAGTAATCCATGTTCACTTTCCATTTAGGCTTTGGTACAATCATAAATGTGACCTTTGCATTTTCTGCCCAGAAAATTATTGTGATAAAATGTATCTGTGGATCATGTGATAGGAGTATTTCTTTCACCATTTCTGGGAGCAATATTTGAAGACATATAAATTAGTATTGGGGGTACAAAGTGGTGTACCCTGTGTCAATGAATATAGAGATAATGGATGAATAGAATATACTGTGAATAAATAATCTAACTGGTTCCACTTTAAATAATGGATTGAATTGATATCTGAAAATATATAAGATATCATATATTGACATACAATCATTCATTCCAACCAGTTATATATCTAATGGTAATCTTAGGGTTATTGTTTATCATGAAGTGTGTGTGAGTTTTGCTTCAAAAGTGATTATGGAAATCGAAAATAATGTGTTTGGAAAGAAGTCTCATGAAAAGACCAGTCAAGAAATATGGAGGAATACCTGAGTTGTGAAGCAGGAAGTGATTGAAAGTGAAACAAATGCCTATAAATTTGCTAAATTGTGGATGAAATATATATCCAATGATGTGCATAAACTGATGAAATAGTAGTGTACCAGTGTTGAATACAAATGAACGGCAAAATACATATCATGTCCCATAGGAATCGACTTGCATTGATGTTAAACTGAGTCAGTTACTGTAGAAATATTAGGATTCGCGTGCATCATTCACTGAATTTAGTTTTCTTTTTTTAAAACTTTTTATTAATGGTTGTTCAAAACATTACATAGTATTGTGGTGAGCGTCACAGGTTGGGGGGCCTGGCTTGAGGAAAAAAAAGAGAAGGCCCTAGACACTCAGGATTGGAGATCCGCCCATTCTGGGATAAAGAGTTGCTGCACAGTGATTGCTTCCCACCTATTGAGAGGAGAAGCTTGGCCCAATGCACACAGCTCCACCTACTGGAAGAGAAGTTAATTGAACTCTATTACTGCATGTATTATTATTATTTTTTTCTTTTTATTTTCTTCTTTTTCTTTCATTTTCATTTTTTGTTGTTGTTCTTTAACTTTTTTTAATGTTTTTATTTTTTAAAATTTTTAAAATTTATTATTTTATGATTCTTTTAAATTTTAATTTTCATTTTTATAATTATCATTATTATTTCTAAAAAATTTTATTTCTTTCTTTATTTTCTATTTTTTTCTTTTGTCTTTTCATTTCTTTTCAATTTTCTTATTCTCCCTTCCTTGAATTCTACCTGCCTACTCTCATTCTCTTTAGTGACTTCTTCCCATCCCTACTACTATCTTTCCTCCCAAGCTTCAAATAAATTTATAAGAGTAAGCAGTAACTCAGCAGTCAAACAGAACAAGAAGTAACATTAGCAGCATAAAAAAGCAAGGATGAAAATGTGTACAAACAATGAAGGACAACCTAAATAATCAGGAGGACCTAGAATCATCAGGAAAATGGTCATATAAAGAACTCAAGGAATACCTTAGACAGATGGAATGGAACCTTAAAGAGGATACGAGACAGCAATTCCAAACAGTGAAAGAACACATTGAAAATGAATTACATAAACAGATAAAAGAAGAAGTTAAGCGTCTTTATCAGGAGATAGAGATTATAAAAGAAATCAAACAATAATTCTAGAAATGAAGGAAACGATAAACCAAATTAAAAACTCAATTGAGAGTATCACTAACAGAGTGGAGCAAGTAGAAGCCAGAACGTCAAATAATGAAGAAAAAATATATCATCTTGAAAGGAGTCTAGCCAACTCAGAAAAACTGGTAAAAAATCATGAGAAAAACATCCAAGAGATATGGGATAACATAAAAAAACAAACTTATGAGTCATCTGGAGAGAGGAAGGTACAGAGATTCAAACCAAGGGAATGAGTAACCTGCTGAATGAAATAATTTTAGAAAACTTCCCAGAAATAAAAAAGGAAACGGATATACAAATTGTAGATGCATACAGGACACCGAGCACACAAAATCACAGTAGACCAATGCCAAGACACATTGTTACGAAAATATCCAATAAACAGACCAAAGAGAAATTATTAAAAGGTACATGAGAAAGGAGGCAGATGACATTCAGGGGTAAACCAATAAGGTTAACAACAGATTTTTCATCACAGACGCTGAAAGCGAGAAGATCCTGGAACAATGTATTTCAAATACTGAAAGACAATGGATGCCAACCAATAATTCTGTATCCAGAAAAATTAAGCTTCAGGTACGACAACAAAATAAAAATATTTCATAATTAACAAAAGATAAAAGAATTTGAAGCCAGAAAACCAGCATTGCAAAGTGTCTTGAGCAAAACACTACAAGAGGAAGAAATGAAAAACAACAACCAAAACTATCACTGGGAAGTGCCTCAGTAATAACAGAGGGCGGGGGAAAAGCTAATCATGGAGAAACAAACTAAATTAAAAAAAAAAATAATCAAAATGGCTGGCAGTACAAACCATATTTAAATAGTAACTCTAAACCATAATGGTTGAACTCTCCAATAAAGCGACATAGGCTGGTAACTTGGATTATAAAAACAAATCCAACAATATGTTGCCTCCAGGAGACACATCTGAATGGAAAAGGCATACACAGGCTGAAGGTGAAAGGTTGGGAAAAAATATACCATGCACACGGTCCTCGTAAGCAACCAGGGGTGGCCATCCTCACATAGAATAAAATCGACTTCAAGACTAAGTTATTCAAAAGGGATAAGTATGGATATTATATAACTTTAAAAGGAATCATTCACCAACAAGACATAAAATTATCAATATTTATGAACGAAATAATGGTGCTGCGACCTTCATAAAACAAATTCTCCTCAAGTTCTGGAATCAAATAGACAACAACACAATAATTATCGGTGACTTCAACACAGCTCTCTCACCATTGGACAGATATTTCAAACAAAAGTTGAATTAAAAAAATATAGAATTCAATATCACAATCAATAACCTAGACTTAACTGAAATATATAGAATATACCAACCATCATCAAATGGATATACTTTTTTTCAGCAGCAAATGGATCCTTCTCAAAAATAGACCATATATTATGCCATAGGGCAACCCTCAGTAAATATAAAGGGGTGGAGATAATACCATGCATTTTTTCTGACTATAATGGAATGAAACTGTAAATCAATGATAAAAGAAGGAAGAAAAAGTCCTACATCACATGGAAAATGAACGATATGTTACGGAATGATCAATGGGTTACAGAAGACATAAAGGTGGAAATCAAAAAATTCTTAGAGATAAACGAAAACACAGACACAACATATCGGAATCTACGGGACACAATGAAAGCAGTTTTAAGAGGGAAATTCATCGCCTGGTGGTCATTCCTCAAAAAAAAAAAAAAAAAAAAAGGAAAAACCAACAAATAAATGAGTCACAACACACGTTACAGAACTCTCTCCAGCACTCTGTCCCAGTTGAACTCCTTGTATTTTGTGAAGCAAAAACCATATTCCCAGTGCAGCAGCAAGAAGCACCACAAAATGTGAAGGATGACCAAATGTCTTCACAGTCCCCACCAGGAGACACTTGGCTTCCTGTGGCCACAGTTTACCTACAAAGAGAGAATTCAGCACTGCTGCCTCAGGTTCATTGGAATATAAGAAACCATGTCTTCCAGGTCACATAGATGCAGACCCAGATTTGATGGTCTCACTACAAAGGAAGCTAAAGCTCATGACAACAACATATATTTCAAGTGCAGTTGAAATATATGTTGTTGTCAGAGGCAGTTTCCCAAGAAGTCATAGGCCAGCAGAGCTCCATGTTGGTGGAGTGTTTACCCTGTCCCTTACTTTTGGAAGCTCCTCTACCACCTCCAAGGTTGTGAACTCCTGAGCATATTACATTCAGATACATAATCACAGATTTTCACACTTTTCTCCTCTTATTGTGTCTTACTTGGGGCGAAGGTAATATCATGGCACTTCTCTGGATGTGAGTGGGAAGATTTTTGTGTAGCACATGTTTACATACACATTGGAGTCATTTTCCAATTTTCCATTTGAAATACTGAATCCCTGACATTAACCCCTACCCTACTGGACTCTTACTAATAATCTTAATATGATGGTGAGAAATAACCCAAAAAGAATAGAAATACAAGCAGTTCAGAGGAGGCATGGTGTGTAGTTGGAATTGCCTTTTGCATTATATAGTGTAGGAGTTATAAATCTAGTCAATTTTTTGTTGAAATAACTCTACATGTGTTTTTAAAGTTAACAAATATGTGAATTCCTGTCTCCCTTTCTCTGTAGCCTATACGGTGCATGTATTTTTATATGCACATAGAAAACCCTATCTGGTATCACATGTATATACTTGTGAGGTGGCTGAATTGGCAGATACAAATTGTGAGAAGAGATCACTCCTCCTAAACGCTGTTGGAACTGAAAATTCAACCTATGGGTGAGCTTCCAAGTTGAATAACATTATACATAAATCCATGTTCAGTAAATGAATATTTTTGCATCTGTGGATTATATATATTTCATGATGAATTTCGATTGGCATATATATTGCTACTTTTTTTCATTTATTGGTTGTTCAAAACATTACAAATCTCTTCACATATCATATTTCATACATTAGATTCAAGTGGGTTATGAACTCCCATTTTTACCCCAAATACAGATTGCAGAATCACATCGGTTACACATCCACATTTTTACATAATGCCCTATTAGTTACTTTTGTATCCTGCTACCTTTCCAATACTCTACTATCCCCCCTCCTCTCCCCTCCCATCTTCTCTCACTACCCCATCTACTCTAATTCATTTCTCTCCTTGTTTATTTTCCCATTCCCCTCACAACCTCTTACATGTAATTTTGTGTAACAATGAGGGTCTCCTTCCATTACCATGCAATTTCCCTTTTCTCTCCCTTTCCCTCCCTCCTCATATCTTCGTTTAATGTTAATCTTTTCTTCCTGCTCTTCCTCCCTGCTCTGTTCTTAGTTGCAATCCTTATATCAAAGAAGACATTTGGTATTTGTTTTTTAGGATTGACTAGCGTCACTAAGCATAATCTGCTCTAGTACCATCCATTTTCCTGCAAATTCCATGATTTTGTCATTTTTTAGTGCTGCGTAATACTCCAGGGTGTATAGAAGCCACATTTTTTTTATCCATTCATCTACTGAAGGACAACTGTGTTGGTTCCACAGTGTAGCAATTGTGAATTGTGCTGCTATGAACATCGATGTGGCAGTATCCCTGTAGTACACTCTTTTAAGGTCTTAAGGGAATAGTCCAAAAAGGGCAATAGCTGGGTCAAATTGTTGTTCCATTCCCAGCCTTCCCCAGAATCTCCATACTGCTTTCCAAATTGGCCGCACCAGTTTGCGGGAACATCTCTCCACACAGGCCTGGTTTGGTCCTTCTTCT
This sequence comes from Callospermophilus lateralis, assembly GCF_048772815.1. NCBI lineage: Eukaryota > Metazoa > Chordata > Mammalia > Rodentia > Sciuridae > Callospermophilus > Callospermophilus lateralis. Next base: position 186,559 of record NW_027515785.1, read on the forward strand.
CTACATTAAGAAGAGAAAGGCTTATTCAGACACAACCCTTCATCCTTAAAAGGTTGTTTCCCATGGAAGATGACTTTTGCTCTCTCAGGTCCTTCATTGCTGCCTACATCTTCTTCAGAGATCAAATCTACATGGAACCTCAAAGGTTCTCAGCAGGTGGAAGATACCATAAATTCCTGTATTGTAAGATGAACTCTGTACCTGCTCTTCTGTAAAGTTAAATTGAGGGAACAGTGTATGGTTAGGGTTAATAACATGTTCGATTTGGGTTAGTAATCATTCTGCTGGATGAATAATGGTATTGGAAAACTGCCATATTTACAAGAATATACAGCTGAAATATAAGTATGAAAACAGAAATCTAGGTAAGATTTGAAGTCCACAAGGGCATTAGGCCCTTGTTTGGGATATTTAGCTTTTAATTACGTTCTGCAAAATTGTCTCAGATAAATCGATAATCCATGGCATAGGACCTTGGACCTTGGATGATTGATTGTAGAAGAAAACATCCACTCAAAATAGGATAGTCGGTAGGTTTAGGAAGAAGAGTGAGTATAAAATTTGGACCAAATGTTCTTTAGCAATAGGGTTTTGGTTATAGAGTGAATGTAAATGTCAGCACATGTGAAGAGTCAGTCACAATGATGAACTGGAAAAAATATAAGAAAGAAGATATCAATAGAGACAATACAAAATCAGGCAATTATAATGTGAGTGATAGGATTAGACATTTTCAACAGGATTGAGATTGAATACATAATCTTAGGAAGAAAAAAATAGATAGTCACCAATAGGAATGATATTTGAAAGCATTAGGCAACCTGGACATGGATGTTTTTAGTAATCCATGTTCACTTTCCATTTAGGATTTGGTACAATCATAAGTGTGACCTTTGCATTTGTGCCCAGAAAATTATTGTGATAAAATATATATGTAGATCATGTGACATGATTATTTCTTCCACTATTACTGGGAGCAATATTTGAAGACATATAAATTAGTATTGGGGGTACAAAGTGGTGTACCCTGAGTCTATGAATATAGAGATAATGCATGAATAGAACTTACTGTGAATAAATAATATAACTGGTTCCTCTTTAAATAATAGATTGAATTGATATCTGAAAATATATTAGAAATCATAAATTGACATAAAATCAGTCATTCCAACCAGTTATGTATCTAATGGTAATCTTAGGGTTATTGTTTATCATGAAGTGTGTGTGAGTTTTGCTTCAAAAGTGATAATGGAAATGGAAAATATTGTGTTTGGTAAGAAGTCTCATGAAAAGACCAGTCAAAAAATATGGAGGAATACATGTGTTCTGAAGCAGGAAGTGATTGAAAGTGAAACAAATGCCTATAAATTTGCTAAATTGTGGATGAAATATACATCCTATAATTTGCATAAACTGATGAAATAGTAGTGTACCAGTGTTGAATAAAAATGAATGTCAAAATGTACGTCATGTCCCATAGGAATCTACTTGCATTGATGTTAAACTGGGTCAGTTACTGTAGAAATATTAGGATTCGCGTGCATCATTCACCGAAGTGAGTTTTCTTTTTTTTTAAATTTTTATTTATGATTCTTCAAAACATTACATAGTTCTTGAGGTATCATATTTCACACTTTGATTCAAGTGGGTTATGAACTCCTATTTTTACCCTGTATACAGATTGCAGAATCAAATCAGTTACACATCCATTGATTCACATATTGCCTTACTACTGTATGTTGTATTCTTCTGCCTTCCCTATCCTCTACTATTCCCCCTCCCATGCCCTCTCCTCCCCTCTTCTCTCTCTAATCCCACTACTCTAATAATTTTTCCCCCTTGTATTATTTTTCCCTTTCCCCTCACTTCCTCTTGTATGTAATTTTTTATAACCCTGAGGGTCTCCTTTCATTTCCATGCAATTTCCCTTCTCTCTCACTTTCCCTCCCACCTCACATCCCTGTTAAATGTTAATTTTCTTCTCATGCTTTTCGTCCCTTCTCTGTTCTTTGTTACTCTCCTTATATTAAAGAAGACATTTGGCATTTGTTTGCTAGGGTTTGGCTAGCTTCACTTAGCATAATCTCCTCTAATGCCATCCATTTCCCTGCAAATTCTATGATTTTGTCATTTTTTAATGCAGAGTAATACTCCTTTGTGAATAAATGCCACTTTTTTTTTTATCCATTCATCTATTGAAGGGCATCTAGGTTGGTTCCACCGTCTTGCTATTGTGAATTGTGGTGCTATGAACATCGATGTAGCAGTTTCCCTGTAGCATGCTCTTTTTAGGTCTTTAGGGAATAGAATGAGAAAGGGAATAGCTGGGTCAAATGGTGGTTCCATTCCCAGCTTTCCAAGAAATCTCCATACTGCTTTCCAAATTGGCTACACCAATTTGCAGTCCCACCAGTAATGTACAAGTGTACCTCTTTCCCCACATCCTCCCCAGCACTTGTGTTTGTTTGGCTTCATTAATGCTGCCAATCTTACTGGAGTGAGATGGTATCTTAGGGTGGTTTTTATTTGCATTTCTCTGATTGCTGGAGATGGTGAGTATTTTTTCATGTACTTGTTGATTGATTGTATGTCCTCCTCTGAGAAGTGTCTGTTCAGATCCTTAGCCCATTTGTTGATTGGGTTATTTGTTATCTTATTGTCTAATTTTTTGAGTTCTTTTTATATTCTTGATATTAGGGCTCTATCTGAAGTGTGAGGAATAAAGATTTGTTTCCAGGATGTAGGCTCCCTATTTACCTCTCTTATTGTTTCTCTTGCTGCGAAAAACCTTTTTAGTTTGAGTAAGTCCCATTTGTTGATTCTAGTTATTAACTCTTGTGCTATGGGTGTCCTTTTGAGGAATTTGGAGCCCAACACCACAGTATGTAGATCGTAGCCAATTTTTCTTCTATCAGACGCCATGTCTCTGATTTGATATAAAGCTCCTTGATCCATTTTGATATAACTTTTGTCCATGGCGAGAGAAAGGGATTCAGTTTCATTTTGTTACATATGGATTTCCAGTTTTCCCAGCACCATTTGTTGAAGATGCTATCCTTCCTCCATTGCATGCTTTTAGCTCCTTTATCAAATATAAGACAGTTGTAGCTTTTTGGATTAGTCTCTGTGTCCTCCATTCTGTACCATTGGTCCACCTGCCTGTTTTGGTACCAGTACCATGCTGTTTTTTTTTTTTTTACTATTGCTCTGTAATATAGTTTGAAATCTGGTATCGCTATACCGCCTGATTCATACTTCCTGCTTAGAAATGCTTTTGCTATTCTGTGTCTTTTATTTTTCCATATGAATTTCATGATTGCTTTCTCTATTTCTACAAGAAATGCCCTTGGGATTTTGATTGGCATTGCGTTAAACCTATAGAGAACTTTTGGTAATATCACCATTTTGATGATGTTAGTTCTGCCTATGCATAAACAGGGTATATTTTCCATCTTCTAAGATCTTATTCTACTTCTCTTTTTAGGGTTCTGTAGTTTGCATTGTATAAATCTTTCACCTCTTTTGTTAGGTTGATTACCAAGATTTTTTTTTTTGAGGATATGTGAATGGAGTGTTTTTCCTCATTTCTGTTTCAGAAGTTTTGTCGCTGATATACAGAAATGCTTTTGATTTATGCATGTTGATTTTATATGCTGCCACATTGCTGAATTCATTTATTAGTTCTAGTAGTTTTTTTTGTAGACCCTTTTGGGTTTTCTATATAAAGAATAATGTCATCTGCAATTAGTGATATATTAAGTTCTTCTTTTTCTATTTTTATGCCTTTAATTTCTTTCATCTGTCTAATTACTCTGGCCAGTTTCGAAAACTATATTGAATAGAAGTGGTGATAGAGGACATCCCTGTCTTGTTCCAGATTTTAGAGGGAATGCCTTCAATTTTTCTCCATTCAGAATGATACTAGCCTGAGGGTTAGCATAGATAGCTTTTACAGTGTCGAGGTAAGTTCCTGTTATCCCTGGTTTTTCTAATGTTTTGAACATAAAGGGATGCTCTACTTTGTCGAATGATTTTTCTGCATCTATCTAGATGATCATATGGTTCTTATATTTAAGTATATTTATGTTGTGAATAACATTTATTGATTTCTGTATATTGAACCGTCCTTGCATCTCAGGGATGAATCCTACCTGATCATGATGCACAATTTTTTTGATGTGCCTTTGTATCCAATTCACCAGAATTTAATTGAGGTTTTTTGCATCTAGGTTCATCAGAGATATTGGTCTGTAGTTTTCTTTCTTTGAGGTGTCTTTGTCTGGTTTCGGAATCAGAGTGTTCTTGGCCTCATAGAATGAATTTGGCAGAGCTCCCTCTTTTTCTATTTCCTGAAATATCTTGAAAATTATTGGTATTAATTCTTTTTTAAAGGTCTTGTAAAACTCCGCTGTATACCCATCTGAACCTGGACTTTTCTTGGTTGGTAGTCTTTTGATTGCTTCTTCTATTTTATCCATTGATATTGGTCTGTTTAAATTGTGTGTATCCTCCTGACTCAGTTTGTGCAAATCATATGACTTAAGAAATTTATCAATGTCTTCACTATTTTCTATTTTATTGGAATATAGGTTTTCAAAGTAATTTCTAATTGTCTTCTTTATTTCTGTAGCATCTGTTGTTATATTGCCTTTTCGATCCCATATGTCAGTAATTTCAGTTCTCTCTTTCTTCGTTTAAATCCAAAACACTCCCACATGACACTCATCTTCTTCCATATAGACACTCATCATACCCTGTGGCTGGAGGTTTCTATGAGAGGCAAGGCCAAGAAAGTGTCCATAATAAGCTCACTTGCCCCTCATTTGCCTAAAATCATGGTGGCCTGGGTACTCTTCCTTTGAACCAGGAGTGATCAAATATTCCTGCTGGTAAAGTGTTCAGCTTTTCCAATTTGAGGCCTACTAGCTGTCAGGTATAGATTCTTTATGTGATTTGGAGTCATGAGAAAACCCAAGCACCTATGGGATAGCCTCTGCAGGGATTTGAAGAACGCATTTGACCCAAAGGATCCCTATTCTCACTTGATGTAGGTCAGGAACCCAACCTAAGAAGGCAAAAAAATTTATCCACAATGACTGCTCTTTTGGCCATTTTGGTTTGGAAGCACATGGGATTTTTATTTAGATGTATCAGGTGCTGAGAATTTAAGCCACAACCTCACACAAGGACAAGAGGCTGATTCAAGCACATCGCATTCCAAAGCAATTAAGCAAAGAGCCACAGGTGATGCCCATTCATTTCCATATGAAAACAGTTTTCTTAAGGCTTCACAAAGGGGTGGCCTGAGGTAAAGACCTTCTTGACATTCAGGGTAATAGAAACATAAGTAAGCAAAAGGCCCAAAGCAGGGTTTCTCCACTAAGACTTTCCTGGTCACACTGATATCTGAGTTTTCTGAGATTCTCCCATTCCCTTCAGCTATCAGTACATGGCCATGTCACAGAGCCTTGTGGTGGTACATATGTTGGACACAAAACCATGAGCCTATTCAGGAGAGTGGCCAGAATTCACGAAGAAACAGGAACTTAGAAAGATAGTAGGTATTGCCCATCCATAGGCAAGCCACTCTCCATTCTTAAATTGGGCAGGATGAACGCTGGGACACTTTATATTAGACAGGACACAACCATTGATGCATTCGCTTTTCAAAGGTCTACAACCACGGATACAGTGGGATACACAAACAAAGAAACACTCGCCATGTCAAATGACTTATTAAAAACAGTCCACTCCAAACCAAACAAACTGCCTTTCCTACCTATTCTCATAACATGAGACAAAACCAAACTCACATGCACACCCACAAAGGCACCTCCTTTACCCAAGTAGGTCTGTGACTATCCAGAGTGTCCTCAGACTGATTGTCCATACTATGTTCCCACGAAATGGCCTGTCCTGTCTCAGATCTGGTCTTCATTACCAACTCTATAAAGTTGTCAGGAGCCATCAGGGAGTCACTACCTGCTTTCTCAGGAAGGCCCCTCTTCAGAGCTTTCCTGGCATTTAACCATCCACAGATCAGTATTTACCAAGAAAGACTGACTCTGTCTTTGGTAAATCCAAACAAGTGAACCCAATGGGACTGGGACTGGGACTGGCTCTGGGTGCTTGGCTTCCTGGATCCCGAGTTCAGCAAATTGCATCAACAAAGAAGTGAGGTAGGTCAATTCCTTCAGGAACTGAATGAGGTCACTGCCTTGGTAACCACTTTGTTCTAACAGATGCTTCGAAGGTTCCCATGAGATGGAGGTTACCCCTACATCCTGTGACACATTCAGAAGTTAGAATTGTATATCGACCATAGGCACCCGGGAACTGCTCTCCACACAGGCTGTGGTGAGCCGTTTCTGCAGATTATGGTTGCCATTGCAAGATGGCGCTGGCTCCACTGTGGTCTGTAATAAACAACTCCTTGTTTGGGAGAGTTGGTGCATGGTTTCTCAGCACCCTGTGAGAAAGTTCCACGTGGCAGCTTCGCATTGGGGCTTGGGATGCTTTATTAAGGCTGGGAGGGGCATCCGACGGGGAATTAGAAGAAATATCAAGGGCCTGAATAAACTGCTGAAAGAAGATTCCTGAGTTGCGTCTTCCTTGCGGGCAAGGGGTCGCGACAGGTGGTGCTGAAAACCCGGGAACCAGAACTTTCAGCAGTCAGGGGTGGTGCACCAATTAGTCCCAGGTAAGTAGGACCCACGGTCAAAGCGGAGATCAGTCCTAGTTAAGTAGGACCCGCTATCAAAGCGGAGATCAGTCCTAGGTAAGTGGGAGCCGCGGTCAAAGTGGAGATTAGTCCCAGATTAATTGGGACCCGCGGTCAAAGCGGAGATTAGTCCCAGATTAATTGGGACCCGCGGTCAAAGCGGAGATTAGTCCTAGGTAATTAGGACCCGCTATCAAAGCGGCAGCTCCTCTGTAAAGCCAGAGAGAGCATTAAATCTTATTGCAGCTGCACTGTGTACTTTCGCTCTTACTTTCACTTTTGTTTGTTGTGTGTCTTTTGTTGTGTCATGGGTGCCGTATCTTCAAGTCCACTTCTCCTGGCCCTAGATAACCTGTTACGTTCCAAGGGCCTAATAGTGAAACGTAGTACTTTACAGAGATTTTTACAGAAGACAGATATTGTTGCCCCGTGGTTCGCATTTTCTGGCAGCCTCACTATACCTAGCTGGGATAAGTTAGGCACAGATCTTGACTTTGCTTCTGAGCAGGGCATATTAGAGGGTGGGGTGATACCCCTTTGGAAGATGATCCGTAGTTGCCTCGCAGATGGCAGATGTCAGGAAGCACTTACTAAAGGACAAGAAGTTTTAGAGCAATTACATGAAGAAAGATCAGAAATGGCAGGCAGTGAGGTATTTCAGGAGGGTGGGAGTGTGCGAAGCGAGAAACAGGAGAGGAAACAATTATCTCCGGCAGGCAGTGACGTATTTCAGGAGGATGGCAGTGTGCGGAGCGAGAAACAGGGGAGGAGGCGATTGTCTCTGGCACGGAGTGAAATATTTCAGGAGGAAGGGAATGTGCAGAGCGAGAAACAGGGGAGGAGGCAATTGTCTCTGGCACGGAGTGAAATATTTCAGGAGGAAGGGAATGTGCAGAGCGAGAAACAGGGGAGGAAACGCTTGTATCCATATCTCAGTACACTGCGCACACTCCCATGCAAAAGTGGGTCAGAAGAGGAGGAGGATGAGAAGGAGGAGCTCGGGAGACTGTCTCGGCAGCTAGGGAGTTTAACTATGGGAGAAGGGAACAAAAATAAACAGGAGCTCAAGAAAAATGATCCTCCGGACCCGCCGCCGTACGGTGAGGGTGTTTCGAGGAGAGCTTTCCATGCCCAAGCATGGAGGGCTGTTAACGCTGAGATGGGTCTTGCTTATCCAGTTTTCCAGGATGACAATAGGGGAAGATTCCATGAGCCTTTAGATTTCAAAATTGTGAAGACCCTGGCAGAGTCTGTGCGCATTTATGGGGTGGATGCCGCCTTCACATTAACTCAGGTGGAGAGTCTGTCTAGATACTGTATGACTCCCTCTGATTGGGCTAGCCTTGTTCGGGCTTGTGTTTCTCCAGGCAAATATTTGGACTGGAGAGCCTTTGTGCAGGAGGGCGATGTAGAGCAGGCTGCCCAAAACTATGCGGCGGGACACCCCCATTGGGACAAGGAAATGCTTTTGGGACAAGGCAGATTTGCTAATCAAAAAACAGGATACCCCCCTGAGGTATATGAACAGATCAATAACATTTGTATCCGTGCATGGAAATCACTCCCAAATAGAGGAGAAGTGTCTGACAATTTAACAAAAATCATGCAAGGCCCCACAGAACCTTTCTCGGACTTTGTTGCTAGGATGGTGGATGCCGCACGAAAAATCTTTGGTGACCCTGATAGAGCAATGCCCTTGATTAAACAACTTGTTTTTGAGCAATGCACCAAAGAATGTAAAGCAGCAATCGCTCCTTATAAAAACAAGGGCATAGAAGCTTGGATGAAAGTGTGTAGAGAGCTTGGAGGACCTTTAACTAATGCAGGTCTTGCAGCTGCTGTCCTTCGGATCGCAAAAGGGGGCGGTCCTGGTGCCGGAACATGCTTCCATTGTGGTCAATCCGGCCATTTCAAACGTGACTGTCCCAAAAAAGGCAATTTTACTGGACCTCCTCGCGGTGGCCCTTCTAATAGCCCTCGTCAACCGGGGCTGTGTCCAAAATGCAAAAAGGGGAAGCATTGGGCAAGAGAGTGTAGATCAGTGAGGGACATCCATGGACAGCCTATTTCAGCTGGGCCAAAAAATGGCCGAAGGAGCCCCTGACCCCAGGGCCCACGAATATATGGGGCAATGGAGAATGTCACACCCGAACCCGAGACATGGCCTTCTCTGCGCCATCCCACGAGATGCGGAGAACCACTACAGGTGCCGCGGGATTGGACCTCTGTTCCACCTCCAGACTCGTATTAACACCTAAGATGGGAGTCCAATTGGTGGAAACTGAGTTCAAAGGGCCTTTACCCCCTGGCACTGTAGGTTTGTTAATTGGACGTGCATCCTCTATCCTACAAGGTCTTCATGTTTTCCCCGGAGTTATAAACCCTGATACTGTAGGGGCAGTAAAAGTTATGGTGGAAGCTCCAAGGGGCATTGTGTCTATCTCCCCAGGGGATCGGATTGCTCAATTGCTAATTTTGCCTAGTTTGCATAATCACTTCCCTGCTGACTCAAGGTCACGGACAGGAAATCAGATTGGTACCACCGGAGGAAATTGTGCCTATTTGTCACTAGATATGAGCAATCGCCCCACTTTGGAATTAAGCATAGAAGGTAAATCTATTGTGGGATTGCTGGACACAGGAGCAGATCGTAATATCATAGCCCTTAAGGACTGGTCTAGGGGATGGCCAGTGCAGGCTTTTGATCAATCCTTAAGAGGACTTGGATATGCCCAAGCCCCTCAAATCAGCTGTAGACATCTATCTTGGAAGGACTCGGAAGGACATGATGGTACCTTTCAGCCTTATGTACTTGATTTACCCATTTCTTTATGGGGCCGTGATCTGATGAAAGACATGGGGTTCACTCTTAGTAATGACTATTCCCCAGTGTCTCAACATATCATGCAAAATATGGGGTATAGGCCAGGTCTAGGACTAGGAAGGCACCTACAGGGATGTAAGCATCCTGTGCAAGGTCATCAAAAGCTTAACAGGTTTGGTCTGGGTTTTTCCTAGGGGCCACTGGGGCTCAAATACCTATAACATGGCTCACCGAGGAGCCTGTTTGGGCGCCTCAGTGGCCTCTTCCCTCGGTTAAACTGGCAGCAGCCCATGATCTAGTCAAAGAACAACTTGATTTGGGTCACATCCAACCTTCTACTTCTCCATGGAATACTCCCATATTTGTCATTAAGAAAAAATCAGGGAAGTGGCGCCTACTGCATGATCTACGAGCAGTTAATGCTCAGATGTAGCTTATGGGGCCCATTCAAAGAGGGCTGCCTCTGCTCTCCTCTGTTCCTCAAGGCTGGCATATAATTGTTATTGACATTAAAGACTGTTTCTTTTCCATTCCTTTGCCTCCTAAAGATTCACAACGTTTTGCTTTCACCCTTCCCTCGTGTAATCACGAAGAACCAGATCAAAGGTTTGAGTGGGTGGTGTTTCCACAGGGGATGGCTAACAGTCCCACGATGTGCCAGATGTATGTGGGGAAGGCACTAGCACCTCTCAGACGTAAGTATTCCTCCACCAAGATCATTCACTATATGGATGATGTGTTATTGGCCGCAAAATTAGAACAGACAGTTAATGAGGCTTATAAAGAACTCGTGATGCTGTTGGCTCAACATGGACTGCACATCGCACCTGAAAAGGTTCAAACAGGGGATTCTATCAGGTTTTTGGGAGCGACAATTGGGTATGACAAATTAAAACCACAAAAAATTACCATCAGGACTCAAGATCTCCAAACTCTAAATGATTTTCAAAAATTGCTGGGAGATATTAATTGGATAAGAGGATATTTACATATTCCTAATATTGTGCTCCAGCCTTTGTATGCTACTCTTAAGGGTGATCCAGATCTTGCTTCAACTCGTAGCCTCACTACTGAGGCTAGAGCGGCCCTTATAAAAGTAGAACAAGCTATACAGCATGCCACTCTATGCAGGCTCCAGAGTGATAAACCTTTCCAGTTATGTGTGCTTGCCACTATGCGGCAGCCTACTGGAGTACTGTGGCAAGATGGGCCTTTACTATGGATCCACCCACATGTATCCCCAGGAAAATTCTTAGGATATTATCCTGATGCTGTTGCACCATTGGCACTTAAAGGGATTCAACAAAGCATTCAATTTTTCGGCCAATCACCTTCTTCTCTTATCATACCCTACACTAAAGCTCAACTTAATGTTTTATGTGCTACTCTAGACAACTGGGCTATTCTGTGTTGCTCGTTTCAAGGGGGTATTGATAATCACTACCCTTCTCATCCATTACTCCATTTTGTTAAAGAACATCCCATCATTTTCCCTAAGGTAACTTCATCCAGTCCAATTCCGGGGGCTGTTAACATTTTTACTGATGGTTCCAAGTCTGGAATGGGAGCTTATGTAATTAATGACTCTCCCCCTATCCAGCATCAATTTGCTCCTGGAAATCCACAATCGGTAGAACTACAAATTGTTATTGAAGTTTTTAAACAGTGTTCTTTTCCTTTGAATCTTATTTCGGACTCCAGCTATGTGGTACAAGCACTAAAAGTCCTGGAGACCGTGGGAACTATTAGTGATGCCCACAATGTGTCTGTTTACTTTACTCAGCTTCAACAGCTTATCTCTAACCGCACTGCTTCTTTTTATCCAATGCACATCAGGGCTCACACCTCTCTTCCTGGTCCGTTATCCCAAGGTAATGCCTGTGCGGACTTAGCCACTAGAGGCCAATTGATATGCTTGGCTTCCTCCTTAGAGAGGGCTAAGTTGTTTCACCAAAACTTCCATGTTAATGCATTAACGCTGCGCAGGCGTTTTTCCATTTCAAGAGCGGATGCTCGGCAGATAGTATTGCAATGTCCCCATTGTGTCACATTTCTTCATGCCCCTAATTATGGAGTAAACCCACGGGGATTAAAGCCATTGATTGTTTGGCAAATGGATGTGACACATATACCTGACTTTGGTAACCTTAAGTATGTGAATGTTTCCGTTGATACGTGCTCTAGAATTATCCATGCTTCTGCTTTATCGGGAGAAAAGGCACATAATGTCATTACTCACTGTTTAGAGGCATGGGCAGCATGGGGTGCACCTGCATCCCTTAAGACTGATAATGGACCTGCTTATACTGGCAGACAATTTACAGTTTTTTGTTCTACTATGGGAGTACAACTTACTCATGGTTTGCCTTATAATCCTCAAGGACAAGGCATTGTTGAGCATGCTCATCGCACCTTAAAGGAAACTTTACAAAAACAAAAAGGGGGAATAGGAGCTGAACACACTCCTAAAGAACGCCTGTCCTTAGCTCTCTTTACCATTAATTTTTTGAATTTGGATATTCATGGTAGCTCTGCGGCCGATAGACATGTGTACCCTCAGCCCTCTGTGATTGGCTATGTTAAGTGGAAGGATGTTCTTACGGGCCAATGGAACGGCCCTGACCCCGTGCTGACATGGGCACGAGGATCTGTATGTGTTTTTCCCCAGGATCGTACGGAACCATTGTGGGTCCCTGAACGCTTGACAAGAAGAGTCTCGACATCAACTGACCAGCAACAAGAGATACCACAACAATCCTGTGATGAGGATCTTCATTCTACTAAGTGCTCTGGCTCTGGTGCTGGTGCCGATGGCACAGGCGACACCAACGCGGTGGTGGGCAGTGGCACGGGCATGGCCAATGCCGATTCCGGTTCATGGTAATTCTAGTGTCCTCCCCACTCTTTTTTCTACCTCATGTGAGATGTCTGCTCCCTGTGCCTCTCCTAGAGGGGACATGGAGAGAATTTTTAATCAATCTCAAGTTAATCTCACAGGAGTTTTTTGTTTCAGCCTTAGAAACGCTAATTTCATTAGCCTTAAGACCAAAAATTTGACTAACTGGGAGGACCCATTGTGGTCCAATCAGGTCTCAGGAAGCATTATCAGTGCTGTATTGAGCAAGGTAGCTTCGGGGAAGCAATCAGGCTCAGAGACCCCTGCAAACAGCAGCTCTGCTCTTAACATAACTACCTTGGCTATTATCTCCGAGGTACTAATCCCAGTGCCTCCTTTTTCTAGTAGTATTTATAATGCCACTCATTTCAAGGCCTCTCCTTACTGTTCCCCTAATCTTGGTTTCCCCCCAATATTTACGCCTTGTCAGGATCATTCTTGGGAGAAACATCAAGTTGCTAAAGGTTTCTCCCTTTCCCCCTCTCTTGATAGGTATGTTTATAACTTTAACAATAGTGCCAGCTCCTCTACAGGAGTAGGTTGGTCCTGGTTTTAATGGCTGATTTCCATTGAAAAGGGGGCTTCAGCCGATATTTCTGCACTGGCTCAGTTGGTAGGAGCCAAAAGTTGGCTGGCTAATATTTCTGGTACTGTTAGGGAAAGTGAACAAGATAATAGACTTACATCTGTTTCATTCAACTCTCTGTTGTATAATGCGACATTGCCTCCTGCAATGGTCTGTGTCCAATCCCCCTTCTTATTCCTTTTGGCTAAGGCCACCTCATCGGGGATGCTGGATTGTTCTCATACTACCTGTCTCTTATCTGAGTGTTGGAATGGTTCCTGGACTGTAGCAGTGTTTATGAAGATTCCAACTTTTGTCCCAATCCCGGTCACTGCGGATCCTGATAAATTCCCTATTGTTGAGCTACTTAGAGTCCGCAGAGATTTTGGAATCACAGCGGCTATAGTGACAGCCGTGGCGATATCTGCTGCTGCAGCTGTTACAGCCGGAGTGGCTATGGCCAATCAAGTACAAACTGCTGCCACTATTAATCAAGTTGTCCAACAAACTTCCACCATACTTGAATCCCAAAATACAATTAATCAACATATTTTGTCAGGGATTTTAGCTGCCAACCAAAGAATAGATTTACTCTAAGCTCAGGTAGAAGAATTGGCTGACTTAGTGCTTTTGGGTTGTGTTGACCAACGTGCACATTTATGCATAACCTCTGTCAGATTTAATGATTCCAGGAATGCTTCCCGCACCATTGGCGAATATTTGGCTGGAAATTGGTCCATGGAAGCGGAAGACATGATCCAGTCTCAACTAACCCAGATAGCTGTCTTGAATAGCACCCGTGTTGATCCCGTGACTTTGGGTCAATTCACCGATTGGATATCTTCTGCCTTTTCCTTTTTTAAAGAGTGGGTGGGGTAGGCATTTTTGGTGCAATGTGTTGCTTCGGTATGTTTCTCTGTTTGTGGTTTCTCTGTCGCCTCAAGGCCCGCAATGCTCACGATAAGGCTATGATCATCCAAGCTCTTGCAGCTTTAGAAAATGGCAATTCACCTCAAGTTTGGCTTGCGCATATTAAACAGTAAATCTTTGACATGGCCATTGCACCCCAAGTTATTATAACATTGCACTGGGATCGGCATGTCTTTCCTCGTTATTCTCTTAGTGTTGGAAAGCCCTTGCACTCTGCCGGTCTTGCTGCCATTACACGCAGGTGGGTTTCCACACTAATGCTTCTCTATCGCCTTAAAGTCCGTGCCTTTCTTTCGGGGTGCTGTCAACTCGTTTGACTTTGTGTACAGCCACAGTTCAGTCTTAGCTGTCCCCCTTCGTCCACCTTCGTCACGATACTGGATGCGAGGCAAGGCACTGCACTTGAGTGATCCTTGAAGTGGACCTCAAGGAGAGCATGTCCTATTGCATGCGGGTTTGATGTCCACGCCCCGCCCCACGAAAAAAGGCGTCGGCTGATATGGCTTCAGATCTGGGGAAGGGCCCTCCTTAGGACTGAGCCATACTATGCAGCCACTTCTGCACAGTGGGATAGGACCTCTACTCTCGCCTGTATTGTTTTCAGAAAACAGAAGGGGGGAACTGTGGTGAGCCGATTCTGCAGATTATGGTCGCCATTGCAAGATGGCGCTGGCTCCACTGTGGTCTGTAATAAACAACTCCTTGTTTGGGAGAGTTGGTGCATGGTTTCTCAGCACCCTGTGAGAAAGTTCCACGTGGCAGCTTCGCATTGGGGCTTGGGATGCTTTATTAAGGCTGGGAGGGGCATCGACGGGGAATTAGAAGAAATATCAAGGGCCTGAATAAACTGCTGAAATAAGATTCCTGAGTTGCGTCTTCCTTGCGGGCAAGGGGTCGCGACAACAGGCCTTGTTTGGTCCATCTTCTCTACAATAAGAAGAGAGAGACTGATTCAGACACATCAATTCATCCTGACCTTGTTGTTTGCTGTGGAAGATGACTATTGCTCTCTCAGGTCCTACATGGCTGCCTACATCTTCTCTAAGGATCATTTCTTCATGGATCGTTGAGTTTCTCAGCCGGTGAAAGATCAGCTACATTACTATATTGTAAGACGAACTCTGTCCCTGCTCTTCTGTAAGTTATATTAAGGGAAGAGTGTATGGTTAGGTTCAATAATAGCATCGATTTTGGTTAGGAATCATTCTGCGGGATGAATAATGGTATTGGCAACCTGCGATATTTACAAGAGTATATAGGTGAAATATAAGTATGAAAGCAGAAATTTGGTAAGATTTGAAGTCCAGAAGGGCATTGGGCCCTTGAGTGGGATACTTAGCTTTGAATTATGTCCTGCACAGTTGTCTCAGATAAATCAATATACAATGGCATAGGACCTTGTAACTTGGATGATTGAATGTTGAACAGAACATCCAGTCAAAAAGCAATAGTCGATAGGATTTGGAAGGTATTCGGTAGGCTAAGAAGAAGAGTGAGTATAGGATTTGGACCAAAAGTTCTTAACAATAGAGTTTCGGGTAGAGAGTGAAGGTGAATGTCAGCACATGTGAAGAGTCAGTCGCAATGATGAACTGGGGAAAACATGTATGAAAGCACATATCAATAAAGACATTAGGAAATCAAGTAAAGTATAAAGTGAGTGATAGGATTACACATTTTCAACAGGCTGGAGCTTGAATTTATAATCTTAAGAGGAAACAAATATGTAGTCACAAATAGAATTGACATTTTTGAACATTAGGCAACATGGACATGGATGATTTTAGTAATCCATGTTCACTTCCCATTTAGGCTTTGATACAATTGTACATGTGACCTTTGCTTTTTGTGTCCAGAATATTTCTGTGATAAAATGTATATGCAGATCTGGTGACATGAGTATTTCTTCCACCATTTCAGGGAGCAATATTTTGAAGACGTATAAATTAGTATGGGGGTACAAATAGGCGTACCCTGTGTCTATGAATATAGAGATAATGCAAGAATACACCATTCTGTGAATAAACAATATAACTGGATCCACTTTAAATAATGGATTGAATAGATATCTGAAAATATATCAGAAATGTTATATTGATATACAATCATTCATTCCAACCAGTTATATATCTAATGGTCATCTTAGGGTTATGGTTTATCATGAAGGGTGTGTGAGATTTGTTTCAAAATGATTATGGAAATCGATTATAATGTATTTGGAAAGAAGTCTCATTAAAAGACCAGTCAAGAAACATAGAGAAATACATGTGTTCTGGAGAAGAAAGTGATTAAAAGTGAAACAAATGCCTATAATTTTGCTAACTAGTGGATGAAATATGTATCCTATGATGTGCAAAAACTGAAAAATAGTAAGGTACCACTGTTGAATAAAAATGAACATCAAAAGATGCATCATGTCCCATAGGAATCTACTTGCATTGATGTTAAACTGGGTCAGTAACTGTAGAAATATTAGGATTTGTATGTACCTTTCACTGAAGTTAGTTTTCAGTACTAGGAAACAAATATATATTTCAGGTGAATGAATATTTCTGAGAATAATGTTGTGAAAAGTTGATTATTAGTCCACATACATGAACATGAATGAATTTAGGGAGTGTATATAAGACACATACATTTCATATTATGAAAATTCTGGAGAGTGTGTGTGTGTGTGTGTATATACACACACACACACACACACACACACACACACACACAAACAACCACAGACAATAAACATACCAATTCATGTGCCAAACAAAATTCACCATGAAATATATATCATCCACAGATCCAAAAACATTCATTTCACTGAACATGGATTTATGTATAATGTTGTTCTACTAGGAAGCTCACCTATAGCTTGAAATTTCAGTTCCAACAGCTTTTAGGAGGAGTAATCTCTTCTCACAATTTGTAACTGCCAAGTCAGGCACCTCACAAAAATTTACTTGTGATATCACGTAGAATTCTATATGTGCATATAAAAATACATGTGCTGAATAGGCTACAGAGAAAGGGAGACAGGAATACACATATTTTTAACTTAAAAAACACATGGAGAACTATTTCAATTAAAAATTGACTAGATTAATAACACCTAGCATTTATCTTGCAAAAGGCAAGTCCAATATACACCATGTCTCCTCTGAACTGCTTGTATTTCAATTTTGTTTCGGTTATTTTTCTCCATCATATTAGTATTAGTTGTTAGAGTCTCGTAGAGTATGGGTTATTGTGAGGGATATAGTATTTTGAATGGAAAATTGAAAAATGAATCCAATGAGTATGCATATATATGGTATACAATAATCTTCCCACTCTCATCCAGAACAATGCCTTGACATTACCTTCGCCCCAAGTAAGACACAATTAGAGGAGTAGAGTTAAAATATCTGTGAATACATATCTGGGATAGAAAATGCTCAGGAGTTCACAAACATGGATGTGGTAGAGGAGTTTCCAAAAGTAAAGGACAGGGTTGATCTCCCAACCTGATCTTTCAATAAAATTGGGAGTCATCTTGCCACACAGCCATGAGAAGATAATTTTTTCTTTACAATAAATTAGTGCAAATTCCAAACCTACTTGGAATTCCTGCCCATGCCTTGAACTCACCCATATCTGGCTTTCTGACCAGATTGCAGCCCTCTCTGAAACTTTAGTGACACCTCATAAATATTGGCCTTCCCTGGCCAAAGACCCTCTCTAGGCTCTAATGGTCCTCATAATTTTTGATGCTGGGGCCAGCAAATAAAAAATGTAACATATAATTAGTGTGATGCTTGTCAAAGTTCTGTTTTCTGTAACTCCTCTTTTGTGTAACTTTCTGGGGTATAAAGCTGGGCTGTAGGAAATGTGGGGATGCTGTCTTGTTTCCGCTGTTTGAGAGGGAGAGGCAGCGCAACCGGATGAAATAATAAGCTTGCTTTAATTTGATTTTAATTGGAGTCAGTGGTCTTTTCTTGCATCCTGGTCTAATATTTTAGAGTTCCCCAGTGAGATGACCCGACCAGATCACAAGACCAGACTCCTGGAAATTCTGAAGCTGGCCTTTCCTCCAAGGCTCCTGGCTGGAGAGCCAAGTTCAAAGGCCTTGGAGTGAGCCTTCAGTCCGGGGAGCACTGCAGTGAATCATCGCACTATAACTATTAGCAAGCACCTGGTGGAGGAGGCCTCCATAGGTAAGTGGTATCTTTATAACATCTGATATCCGGTAAAGGGACATCTCTTCTGATGACAGAGAGGTGGCATGGGGAGGCTCACATATACTCCTGTCCGGGACAGTAACAAGAATCATTCTGTCCTCTGTTCTGTTCTGTAGGGAATTCCTCTGAAAGGGTAGAGAGGTGCCAACGGGCACGCAGGAGCTCCTTCCCCGGAGCTTTAGCAAGACGTTGTATTGCTCCTCTGTTTTTCTGTTTCTTCACCGGTTTTCTGTTTCTTTGTGTTTTTTTCTGTGTTCTGTATGTTTTTGGTTTGTTAGTTTTTGTGCGTTTTGTTGTGTGATTTCTGTGGTAAAAACATAATGATATTGGACGTGAAAATGGGTAATAAAGCAAGTAAGCCTGACACCCCTTTGGACTGTGTTTTAAGGAACTGTGATGAACTTTCCCCCCCTTTGTCAAGCAGGATGAGAGAAGCCCCTAGCTGGTTGCCTGGAGCACACCCACTGCAGAGGGCAATGCCTGCTGGTGACCTAAGAACTGAGTATCTCTTAGGTGAAAAAGTGAAACTCCTTTAAAACCTCTTGTCCCTCCAGATCAAGAGAGTCACAGCCTTTCGGCAGAATCCCCTGTGTTTCTCCTTTGTTAGCAAAGCAGTAAACCTCCCTTTTTCTTTTTTTTCAAACGCTGTCCTCATTATTAAATTGGTATTAATTGGCTTCAACATCAGGAACCAAAATTTAAGTTACAAATTTTGATACCCTCCCCCGGACCCCGGGACTTTTTGAGAGCTGACTACTGAAATATTAGGAGACGGAGCGTGCTCGGGGTGGAACTGAACCAGAGGAGCTAATCCTGTAAGTAAAAGGAGGGACTGAAGGACTCCCAGCAGCTGCCAAAGCCCTGTTGCTTCAGAGAATTCCCTCCTTCCATCCCTGCACTGTAAGAATTATGCCACCTCTGTCTTATTAAAAAAGAGAATAAGAAAAAGGGGACACTAAATGCAGTAAAGTCACCATGGAGACTCTTGATTTCACATTTCAGGTTGCTCCTCTTTGAAAACATCTGTTCCCCTTGTGGGGACATCTATCGTGCTACAGGTGTAGGAGATTTTTCTCTTATCTGTTATGTTTTAAAGGCTTCTGTCTGTCAGCCATAGTCTGGAGCTCCTTTCTGTCTGTCTTGTGTCTTTGTTTCTGGCCCTTAAAGACATGTGCAATAATGTGTTCATATTATAAATTGTTTCTTGGGAATGATCTTAGCTCAATGTGTGTCTAAATGATGACGTTTAATTGTAACAATCTGGTATCTGAATGGGTTTTTGAAGCATTGTACAATCTTGCAGTTAAAAGTCTGGTTCATATAATTGTTTAGTTTATGATTTTAGATAATTCATGCAAGAGAACTTAAATACTTAGCATGGAAAACTAAAGAACTCTATTTCCAAGTTGGCAAGTAACTTCCCAAACATTCAGTCTTATTTTTCACCAGTTTTGAATTGGGTAGACTGGGAAAATATCACAGTGTATACCAGTGCATTAATTTGGAAAAGGATAGTAAATCATAGTATGGTATCTGTTGACAGAACAAGATGTAAAGATATAAAATTTTGTGAATTGTAACTTAAAATTGTACCATAATTTTCAACATCCAAACCTGACAATTATGGTTAAAATGCCTTAGGCCTGAGGTGTCTGCTCAGAATGGCAGTTTTTCCCTGCTCCTTCCAGACCTCAGCCAGGCCTTATGTTGAAATGCAAATGAAAGAAGCCTACTAGCTCAGTAGGAGACTGATCTGAGGCCTAAGGGGGGGGGGAGAAAAAATTACATTGTATGGTATTTACTAATAACTGCCCAGTCACTTTTTCTAGGACTCTTATTTTTTTCCTTAGATTCTGTATTGTTTTTAACTCATGATTTTGATCCTACAGACCTAGGTTAATGTTTTTCTGATCAGTTCTATCTTTGACCAACAGTGGAGTTTTTGAAAC
Source organism: Callospermophilus lateralis (assembly GCF_048772815.1). Lineage (NCBI taxonomy): Eukaryota > Metazoa > Chordata > Mammalia > Rodentia > Sciuridae > Callospermophilus > Callospermophilus lateralis. The sequence goes on from NW_027515785.1 coordinate 206,655, forward strand.
ATTGCAATGGAGATTTCACCTGCGAAAAGCTACAAGGCCTTTACTATAATTATGTGTGCACACTCTTGTTATGTGTTGTATGTGTATATATACATATGTCCGTATATCATGTATATTATATACAAATTAACATACATAAGGAGCGCTCATAAAAAAAGGAGCACTCACAAAAACAAATTTTAAAAAGCGGATCCAAAGATCTTTAATTTACGTGATTTAAATGGTTCACTTTAAATTGGATAAACAGATAAAAATAAATGTCTTTAAATTTAAGCTTACATATTTTTCTAGGTGTTCAAAAATCTAATAAAATATTAATGTCGACAAAAGGTCTAATATGCCTTGGTTCTAGGACTTTTCCTTCAACAAAAAAATGGTCTACACTGTTCAATACTTTTGTTTAATATTTTGATAAATAAATAAATTAAATTTGATATTTGATTACTCATTCATGAGTATTCTTGTTAGATATGTTATTGATTTACTAAGGTCTGTATAAGTTTGTTCTAAAGTCTGTATAAGATTGTAAAAATCAGTCATGTGTAAAAGACACAAAAATTTCTTAAAACATACGTTTACCAATAGCATTGTGTTTATTAAGTTTTATTTTTCTAGAGCAAGCAACCATAAATATTAAACAACTTATTAAATAAGATCTGTTATTTTAGAGCACTGTACTGCCATTTCTTTAAAAGCTAAACTTGGTTAATGTAGAAACATCAATGCAATTGTGATGCTATTAATGTGCTCATATCTTCCAGGAATACAAGTCTCTAAGGTAGAAACTTTAAAAGAGCATTATGTGAAGCTGGTGTTCTGAAGTTGTATGGTAAAAAAAAATATATATATTGGGCATTTATTTACCTTTTATCAATAAGATATGTAAACTTTTATGTTACTTTTTACATTGGGAAACAATTTGAATGTATTTTTATGTTAATGAGAGCCTTAGCTATGAAAAGGATAAAACTTTCAGCGTTTATTTTATTCATGTTTTAAATGTTATATTATATGGTGTTAACTAATGTTCATGTGACCTCAAACAATTAATGTTAACTTTTTAAACTGATATTTAAAAACAAAGATCATCTTTAGAACTAAAACACTTAAGATTTATAAAGAGCCCTGCCTTACTTGAGATAAGGCTCTGTGTCCCAACTTACTACATGTGAGAATGACTACGAAAGCAGTGGGTCAGATGTTATTTCATTTAAAGTTACATTCAAAAGTTCTTTTTTTTTCATATCAAGATTATTAGGATCTCAAACAAGAAATATAATAAATAACTCAGCCTAAAAATTCAGGGTAGCTATTACACGAACTAAGTATATTTACTCTTGTTAATTTTATTTTGTAATTTCTTTATAAGTGATCTAAAGATTCCCTGTTAGTGTTTTACAGAAGTGTTGCTTTAAGAACACAACATGGGTTAATTAAAGATAACAAGTCATCACCAAAAGACAGACAGAAAAATACAGATCCCAATTAATAAAAAGATAAATAATTTTAAATTACAGACATTAAAGCCCAGTACTCTTAATATAAGGCTGCTAAAATTTATTTGCTGGATGTTTAAAATTAGGATTTAAAATTAAAGTTAAATGAAAAGGGCCAAAAAAACCAATATTTGATTCTTGCCCTCTGAGTCAGTCTGTATCCAGGGAACAGGGGACTTCCCTAAAGAGCTTTGCAACTCTGAGCCACTGGAGAACAGAAAGCCAATCAGTGCATTTTCTATGAAGAAGACAGTCATCAGAGAAGGGAGACATCCCTGATGCTTCCGAGGGAAGCCACAGGGTCAAGCAAGACCTGGACACACCTAGCGAAAATGGCACTAGCAGAACTGAGAAGCTGCTCTCAAGTTTCCCCAGGAATGACTCCCGTAAAAGCTCAGCTGACTGTTCATAATAGATAGAAACAAAAGTCAGTTTGACTGCTTCATCTTAAACATTTAGGAAAGACAGTTAAACGGAAAATACAGCCATTCCTGGGCATTTTAAATAATAACAGTAATAATAATATTTTAAGGTATACACTTTATGTTAGCCTCCCAAAATAAATAAGACTGGAGGCTACAAAGAAGGGTTCTCAGAGAGGAATGCCTGAAAACTATAAAAAAAGACTATCAAGAGGAGCTGCCAGAGGCAGAAGTTTTTAGTTTAAGGCCTACAGATATTCCTAACCTACACAGGTAATATTGGAGTTTGCTAGTACAATTATCCAGCCTTGAGTAACAGAATTAAGGGTTTCTCTATTAGACACAGAGGTCATACTAGTAAAAGAATTTTGCAGGATCAGATGGTATTAAATTATAACACTGTATTTTATGGGGAGGGACAACTGTAACCCTAAATGTTAAATATTAAGTTGACAGTCCTGATAACTGGGGATATTTAAGACTGGTGAGGGAACTTCTATACAGTGACATGTTCCAGCTGCTGCAACATTTATTCAGTACTCATGTATTTTGTTTCTCTCATAGAAGAACCCATCCCCAGATGACTTTACAACCTGTACTTCCCCAACCAGACTTGAAACCGAACTGACTTCGAAAAGGCAACTCATGTCTCTCAGACCGTACCCCCTCACGTCACCCTCTCTCAGCTCAGAAGAAGTCAAAATGAGTGACGCCTCGCTTCTTACTACAATGGAGCCAAAAATAAATAGACTATCAATATAAGTAATTAATTAAGTCAGTAAAATCAGGGAGACCGGTTTTGGGTGAGTTCAAAAAATGGGGAGACTGTTACCTGAGGAATTAAATTTCCCTCAGTGCTCGTCCCCTACCCTATCAAAGATTTGAAAGGGACACATTAGAAAATGGGGGAATGATAGACCCAAACTGATATTTTATTTAAATTGGAGCCATCTTGCCACAAAGCCATGAAAAGATAATTTTGGCTTAACTATAAATTACAGCAAATTCTGAACCTGCTTTGAATGCCTGCCCATGCCTTGAACTCACCCATGCATGGCTCTCTGACCAGATAACAGCCCTCTCTGAAACTTTATTTACACCTCATAAATATTGGCCTTCCCTGGCCAGATGACACTCTCTGAGGCTCTAATGGTTCTCATAAATTCTGATGTTGGGGCCAGCAAAAAAAAAAAAAAATGTAAACTATCGTTAGTGTGATGCTTGTCAGAGTTCTGTTATCTGTAACCACCCTTTTCTGTAACATTCTGCGCTATTAAGCCATTCTGTAGGAAAGGTGGGGTTGCTCTCTTGTTCCCGCGGTTTTGGGAGGGAGACACAGCCCGGGTGGTGGAAATAATAAGTTTGCTTTAATTTGATTTTAATTGGACTCAGTGGTCTTTTCTTGCGTCCTGGTCTAAAAGGTAAACACTCCACCAACATGGAGCTCTGCCTGCCTAAAGACTACTTGAGAAACTGCCTCTGAGGATGGGCACTTGACATATATGTTGTTATCAGGAGCTTTAGCTTCCATTCTAAGGAGACCATTAAAGCTGAGTCTGCATCTATGTGACCTGGAGGACATTGTTTCTTATTTTCCAAATAACATGAGGCAGCAGTGCTGACTTCTCTCTTTGTAGGTAAACTGTGGCCACTGAAAGCTAAGTGTCTCCGCATGTGGACTGTGAAGCCATTTGGTCATCCTCCACTTTTCATGGTGTTTCTTGCTGCTGCACTGGGAGTTTGGTATTTGCTTCACGAAATACAAGGAGTTCAACTGGGACACAGTGCTGGAGGGAGTCCTGTCACGTGTGGTGGGTCAGGGTCTGCAGGAGAATGCACCAACCAGGCTTCTATTCCACATAGCTTGTCCCCTTAACCATAGCAACCTGATTCTGAACATTGCCCTTAAACATCTCCATATAACAAGATGCCTTTTATGGAGAGGATTCAGACATATACGTGATTCCTGTCTGCACCATGTCAGCCACAAGCCATTTGGAAGTCAATGACAGATCCACATGGCTTGACAAGAGATGCTTTATCACACACCTGCACATCACAGCTCTGGGCCCACTACTCAGCAGCCTCCAACATACTGGTATCTGTGTTATACACCGTTTTCATGAAACCCAGTCAATCAAGGCACTGTCTCGTACCCTCCTGATCAGCAACAGGACATCCAAAGATTCTCCAGGGCCACCTGGTCATGGGAATTTCAAAAATTTCATGGTATTTATCTAGCCATTTTTCAAGGATGAATTTGGGGAAACTGTGGGTTTAAATTCATTCAGGAACCATTAAATTTTGAAGAAGCACATTTCAAGGAAAGCTCTGGTGAACTCTCAGAGGCAAGGCTTCCCAAAGAGTGGCCCAAAGGACACATGAAGCCAGGCCCATTGAGGTCTCCAATGTAAGGTCCATGTATGTTTTGACTCTCAACTATGGCGGCCAATCTTTCAGAATAAAGTCATGTGATATCCAGGCTGAGTTTGACAGTACTCTTTGGAAAGCCACCCTTTTCTATATCTCAGTTTTCAAGGGTGAATCTCATGCATGGCCACCTAAAATCCCAACACAATTCATGGCAATACTTCTCTGAGGTCAGTTCCATTACTCAGTCTCTATGGGAAATCACACCATAGTTCAAGCTCAGGTGGACCCAGGCATCTTTACCAACCACCACACAGCTGACCACAATTAAAACCAAAACACTCCCACATGGCCCTCATCTTCTTCCACATATACACTCATCATAACCTCTCGCTGGAGGTTTCCATGAGGGGCACAGCCCAAGACACTGTCCAAAATAAGCACACTTACGCCTCATTTGCCTAAAGTCAGCTTGGCCTGGACACCCTTCCTGTGAACAAAGAGTGATCAATTAGTCCTGCTCTATAACTGCTCTGCTTCTCCAATTTGAGGCCTACTGACTGTCTGGTATAGATTCTTCATGAGAATTTGTGTCATGAGAAAACTCAAGCACCTATCGGCTAGCCTCTAGAGGGCTTTGAAGAACTCATTTGACCCAAAGAATTCCTATTTTCACTTGATGGAGGTCAGGAAGGTTACAAAAGATGGCGAGACACTTCATCCACAAAGACTGCTCTTTTGGCCATTTTGGTTATGAATGCACACTTGGAAACTTTCTTTAGATGCATCAGATGCTGACAATCTAAGCCACTGCCTCACAAAGGGCCAAGAGGCTGATTCAGCCACATCCCTTTCCAAAGCAATTAAGCAAAGAGCCACAGGTGATGCCCATTCATTTCCGTTTGTAAACTGTTTTCTTCAGGCTTCACAAAGGGGTGGCCTGAGGCAAAGACCTTCCTGACATTCAGGACAACAGAACAATAGGTAAGCAAAAAGCCCAAAGCAGTGTTTCTCCACTGAGACTTTACTGGTCACACAGAATTCTGAGTTTTTGAGATGCTCCCATTCCCTTCAGCTATTAAGTACATGCCCATGTCAGAGAGCTTGGAGGTGGTGCATATCTTGGAAACAAAACCATGAGGCTATTCTGGAGAGTGGCCCATATTCAAGAAGAAGAGAGAAACTTAGGAAGGTAGTAGGTGTTGCCCATCCATAAGGCAAGCCACTCTCCATTCTTAAATTGGGCAGGATGAATGCTGGGAAGCTTTCTACCAGACAGGACACAACCATTGATGCATTCTCTTTTAAAATGTCTATAACCATGTATACAGTGGGATACACAGACATAGAAACACTCATGTTGTCAAACAAATTTCTAGAAACATTCCACTCCAAACAAACAAACCGACTTATTCTCAGAACATGAGACTAAACAACAAACTCATAGGGACACCCACAACAGCACCTCCTTCCCCCAAGTATGTCTGTGACTATCCTCAGTGTCCTCTGACTGGTGGGCCATACTATGTTCCCCGAAGTGGCCTGTTCTGTCTCAGATCTGGTCTTCTTTGCCAACTCTTTGAAGTAGTCAGGAGCAATGGTTGAGCCACTACCTGCTTTCTCAGAAAAGGCTTCTATTCAGACCTCTCCTGGCATTTGGCCATCATCACTTAAGTAGGTACCAAGAAAGACTGACTCTGTCCTTGATAAATCCAAACAATTGAGACCACTGGGACTGGGACTGGGACTTCTCTGGGTGCCTGGCAGTCAATCACCAAGGAAGTGTGGTAGGTGACTTCCTTCAGGAAATGAATGAGGTCACTGCCTTGGCAACCACTTTGTACTAACAGTTGCTTCCAAGGGTCCCATGAGATGGAGTCTGCCCCTACTTCCTGTGACACTTACACAAGTTAGAATGGTATATCAACCACAGGCACCCAGGAACAGCTCTCCACACAGGCCTGGGCCTGGTTTGGTCCATTTAATCTACATTAAGAAGACAGAGGCTGATTCAGTCACATTCCTTCATCCTGACCAGTTTTTTTGACATGGAAGTTGACTTTTGCTCTCTCACATGCTTCATAGGTGCCTACATCTTCTTCAGGGATGATTTCTGCATGGAACTTTGAGGTTCTCAGCAGGTGGAAGATCTCCTACATTCCTGTATTGTAAGATCAACAATTTCCCTGTTCTTTTGTAAAGTTAGATTGAGGGAAGAGTGTATGGTTAAGGTTAATAACAGGTTCGATTTCGATTAGGAATCATTTTGCAGAATAAATAATGGTATTGGAAACCTGTGATATTTACATGAATATGCGGTGAAATATAAGTATGAAAACAGAAATCTAGGTAAGATTTGAAGTCCATAAGGGCATTGGGTGGCCTGGACCCCATCCTTTGAAGCAGGAATGATCAAATAGCCCTGCTGCTAATACTGCTCTTCTTCTCCAATTTGAGGCCTACTGACTGTCAGGTATATATTCTTACAGTGATTTGGAGTCATGAGAAAACCCAAGCACCTATGGGCTAGCCTCTTCAGGTCTTTGAAGAACTCATTTGACTCAAAGGATTGCTATTCTCACTTGAAGGTAGTCAGGAACTGAAAAGGTCATCGAATGTTGGAGGAAAAGACCAACAAGAAACTGTCTCATGCCAAAAGAAATGGTTTATTGGGGGTCCAGCATCTGGGGCTCAGAGCTCACTCCAGAGGAGGAAAGAAAAAAGATCCCCGAGAACAACTTGAGCAGAGTTTATATACATTCTTTAGAGAGGGCAGGGACTTTACATACATCATAGCCTCCTTTAGGAAATCATCATACGCCGCAGGAAAATCAAACAGCAACTCTAAAACAAGATTAGCACATCCATTGGCGGGAACAGGTCGGGCAGGGGGTGATTTTTTAGCCCTGAGAAGGGGTATACATTTAAACTGGTTGGTTGAAGGCCTGAGATGTATTCGTGCTGAGCTGCAGGGTTTCTGGGAAGGGGTTGTTTAGCTACTAGGTGGTCCGGGAAGATTTCAACACACATCTAATGGGCAGTTCTGGGAATTGTCTTAACTGCCACAGGAATTTCAGGTTCTGAGTGCAGCTTGGAAACTTTACAAAACCTGGTTCTTTACGTTTCAATTTAAATTTCTTTTATTCTTTCATTTTCCACTCCTTTTTCTGACTACTTTTAATCTTAAAAGTAATGAATCATAATTATTGCGGGTTCTCAGATTCTATTTCTGCCAGTGGATAGTATTTTTATCTGATTACCATGAGTTTTTTCCTGCCCAATCTGAACCTGGAGAAAGGAAACTATGCAGTTTAGCAAACAAGGTCCCACATTTAGTAACACCATAAGGATGATCAGGGGTCCAGCTAAGTCTGATAAAAGTTTAGTTAACCAAGAGGACTGGGTAAACCATGACTCAAAACACCCTTGTTGAATCTCCCTTTCTCTCTGGTGCTCTTCAAGGCATTTTCTCAATTTACTCATGGATTCTTTAAAACTCCACTATGGTCAGCATAAAAAACAGCATTCTTCTCTCAGTGAAGCACAGATGCCCTCCTCCCTCATGAAGAGGAGGTCTAATCCTTGCCTTTTCTGTAAAACAACCTCAGAGAGAGAGGTTAAGGATTCCTGCAAAACTGTGATGGAGGTCTCTAACGTTTTCAAGTCTTGATCTATTGCTGTTTCTAATCGGGCCATTTGTTGTGACCCACGGATCATAGCAGCTGTTCCCGTACCAACTCCTGCAGTAACTCCTATCCCCAGTAGGATGGCTAGAGTAAGAGACACTGGCTCCCGGTGAAATCAGGTTGTTAGTCCCCCTAGTAGACCTTCAAATTATTCTGCATCATCATAGAGCACCCTGGGGAGTATCTGCACCATTACACAATAATTTACAGAGCTATCTAATACCTGGGCTGAAATGCAAGGAGTTCTGATTGTGTGGAGTTCAGTACCATAATGGTTCCTTTAATTAGTTCCCAGGGGGAGGAGTCAGCTGTATTCTGGACTGGGAAAGTAGGCAAAGACCGAAACCAGGAAGTATGAGATGGTAGAGGGGTTCTGGTAGAAATAGGCATGGGAGGTTTAGGAGGTTTAATTCCTGGCTTGAGGGGATTGGGCCCTATTGCTGTGGGCTTTTCTTCCTTTTTAAGCTGGATGGTGAACCAGAGAGCAAAGTCATAACCAGGGCCATAAAAATAAAATCGCATTCCCCTAGTATTTCCCATAGGCCATGTTGTTCTGAGGTATCCCCTTCCTTTGGAAGTGAAAGTTATTTGAGGGGGTAACATAGACTATTCTTTCCACAGCGAGTTTTTGACACCACATGGCTAGCGGCACATTTCTTGGAAACAATCCAGGTGTCATTTGGTCCTACCTGAATCATACTGTCTGGAGAGTTTGGGTTCCACCCTGCACTCCCGTTTGTTCACATCCCCAAGATCTACAATAAAAGTCAATGGGTCCTCCACAGGTTTGGGCCTGTTTGCAACTTCGGAAATCAGCTGGGCACACATAAAAATCAAGACTGTCTAGTTTACACCTCAGTTGGGGAGATGACATCCATAATTCATGGGGTAAGGTGGTCTATGTTGCCCTGGTTTGGGTTTGAGTGGGATATGTGTGGGGTCCTCTATGTCAGGGAGATCCCAGTCAGAGAGGCCTATAACAAGCTGACAAATGTCTCGGTGGAGAGATGGCCACCTAGTCCATAAGGCGGCTGTATGTGAAATAGACCACACTACTTGCCCAGTAGGATTTATAACTTGCCATTGTTGCTGAACAGGCTGATGGGGATTAGGAATGCTGGTGGCCAGGGGAAGAATCCATAGCCCTATCCACACGACAGACACGGAACTTGAGAGGGTTACCAGTCAGTTTCAGTTTCCAGCCGGAATCTGTACAGGGCACAGGCTTGAGATGTGAGGCATGTATCCAGGAAGTGATCCCATCCAATTTCACCACTGTAGGTGTTATAAGAAACACCTGGTATGGTCCTTTCCAGCGGGGTTCCAGGGATGACACCTGATGCCGTCTCACGTAGACTAAGTCTCCCACTTAATAACAATGTGGGGTTTCTTTGTCTCCAGGCTGGTAAGCAGTGGCCAACTATTTCCACAGGTATCGCTGGGTGCTGGGTTTGTTCAAGGGCTTTAAGTCTGTCAAGCAAGGGTGTGTGAAAGGAATCATTAAGTCTCGAGTTGGGGTTAGGTCCCTTACTGGAGGAGGGGCACCATAGAGAATTTTATAATTGGTGAGGTTACACAAAGAGGCATAGAGGTTATTTCTTGCAGGAAACAGTGCATAAGATAGGAGCATAGTCCAATATTTTATGCCGGTCTCCAGGCTTAATTTTGTTAAGGTCTCTTTGATGGTTCTATTCATCCTTTCTACCTGTCCTGAGCTCTGGGGTCTATAAGCACAATGTAACTCCCAATTAATCCCCAGGGTCCTCGCGAATCCCTGACTTACTTGGGCTACAAATGCCGGTCCATTGTCGGACCCTATTACCTTAGGCAAGCCGGACCTTGGAAAAATGTCTTCTAGGATCTTTTTGACCACCATCTGAGCCGTTTTTTTCTTCATGGGGAAGGCTTCGACCCATCCTGAAAAAGTACCTACAAAGACTAGGAGATATTTAAGTCCATAACTTGCTTGCTTAATTTGAGTAAAGTCCACTTCCCAGAATTGTCCTGGTCTGGTTCCTCGTAAGTGCTTCCTGCAGGAAGCTTGGATGGGTAAGTATTAACTAATTGACAGACTTGACAAGCTCTAGTCACCTGCTCAGCTATTTCTTTCCTCTTTGAGTCAGTCGATAATAAGTCCTTTCTTCGGTCCTTTAAGAGTGCCTACAACTTCTTTGAGTCTAAGTGGGTGAGCTAGTGTAAGTCTTTGACATAAAGGTGGGCTTTTTGAAATTGTAAACTTGGCTCTGTAGGGTCCCAGAGTTCTGTATCTGTCTCCTCAGATGATAAGTTGCCTGAAGATTAAGGAGCTGCCAAGTCTCCTGATTTTTGTTCCCCCCCATGTGGAAAAAGTTAACAGAGTCACTTCGTTTAGGGCTGCCAATTAAGCTTCCTCATCTGCCCTTCTGTTTCCAACCACCACAGGGTCGTTTCCCTTCTGGGGCCCTGGACAGTGCCCTATAGCTAGTTCTTTAGGGCCCTGCACTGCTGAGAGAAGGTGGAGGATCTCATCTTCATTCTTTATTTCTTTCCTGGAAGAGGTTACTATTCTCTTTGCTGGTAAATAGCCCTGTGCACATGAGCAGTGGCAAATGCATAGCAGCTGTCAGTGTATATGGTTGCCCTTTTGCTTGTTGCTAGTTCCAATGCTTTCGTAAGAGCAATCAGTTCTGCTTTTTGGACTGATGTCCCTTCTGGGAGACCAGAGGACCAGATGACATTAGTTTTGCTAAGTACTGCTCGTGCAGCCCGCCGCTTACCGTCTTGGAGAAAGCTGCTGCCGTAAGTAAACCATACAACTTCAGGGCGAGGCAGTGGCTGATCCTTCAAGTCTTGTCGTATACTGGTTTTCTCTGCCAGTATGTTTTGACACTCATGAGCGACGGGTCCTGATGATACTTCTGGCAGCAGTGTAGCCGAGTTGAGTGGAGCAGGGGGTCCCAGCATTATACTGTCTTTGTCAAGCAAGAGGCTCTGGTAGTGCTTAATTCTGGAGTTTGATAGCCACCTCTCTGGAGGCTGGCAGATGATGCTCTCCAGGGCATGGGGGACTATAATGGTGAGCTTCTGTCGCAACGTTCATTCATTAGCATCTTTTATTAGAAGGGCTGCCACTGCTATAGCTCTTAAGCAAAGGGGCCACACGCTAGCCACTGGGTCCAGTTTTTTTTATAAGAATGCTACTAGCCTTTTCCAAGGTCTCAATGTCTGAGTGAGCATTCCCCGTGCTATTCCTTTCTTTTCTTCTATGTAGAGATTGAAGGTTTTATCTACATCTGGTAGTGCTAAGGCTGAAGCAGAGAGCAGCACCTTTTTGTTGACATTATCAATAGCTTGTTTGTACTCAGGGGTACATTGGAAGTGGGCATCCCCTTTTATCAGAGTGTATAAAGGTGCAGCCAGAGATGCGAACACAGGAATCCATAACCTGCAAAAGCTGGCAGTCCCAAAAAACTCTCTGAGTTGTCTCTTATTAGAAGGGGGAGGTATCTGCACAACGGTTTGTTTTCTGGGCTCAGTGAGCCATCGTTTGCCATCCCTAAGAGAATAACCCAGGAAGATTACTTCTTGCTGACAAAAGTGGGCCTTTTGGCAGAAGCCCTATATTCAAGCCGAGCAAGCTCGAATAATAGTGCTTGGGTCCCAGACTCAGAGTTCTCCTTGGTGTCAGCTGCCAGTAGCAGATCATCCACATATTCGAGTGGGTGACTTCAGGGTGGGCAGTTCTGAAGTCGTTGAAGTGGAGGGCTTCATCAAAGAGAGTGAGGGAAATTTTGAACTCCTGTGGGAATCTAGTCCCAGTTAATTGGCCAGATGTTCCAGTTTTTGGGTTTATTTACTTGAAAGCAAACAGCAACTGACTGTCCTTATGTAGGGGCAAGCAGATGTAAGCATCTTTTAAGTCCAGCACAGTGTACCATTCCCGCTCCGGATTCAGAGTGCTAAGCAAATTATATGGGTTGGGTACTGTGGGGTGAATGTCCTGCACTCTGTTGTTGATCTCTCTTAGGTCTTGAACAGGACGGTAGTCCCCAGTTCCTAGCTTTCTAACTGGTAGCAGCGGGGTATTCCAGGCTGAATGACAGAGCCTTAAGACCCCAAGAGTCAGGTATTTATGAATATGGGGCCTTATCCCATCCTTAGCTTCTTTGCTTAGGGGATATTGTTTAACACTGATTGGAGAGGCAGAGGCTTTTAATTATACTGCTATTGGAGGTTGTTTAAGGGCTAGACCTAACCCAGCAGTTTCTGCCCAGACATTAGGATAATCTTTTATCCATTTCTGTGCGAGTTTGCTTTGTTGATCAGTCCTAGGGGACACGAAGAGTGATGTTCACCTTCTACGGACATAGTCAAAGCCGTGACTATGGGAGCTTTTACTGAAGGCTTTAGAAACTCCACTTGGGGACCATCAGGGATAAAGGTTATTCTAGACCAGAGTTTGGTAAGCAGATCCCTGCTCATCAATGGGGCTGGACATTCTGGGATTACTAGAAAAGAGTGTGGACTTTTCCATTTACTAGGTTCATAATCCTCTTTTTTGTCCAAGCCTGATATCTACTCCCATTAGACCCTTGAACTAGGGACCATTTATTTATTTATAGGGGGCCCAGTGGGGTCTTAAGGGCTGAGTATACTGCTCCTGTTTCCATTTCAAAGTTCACTGGAATCCCCTCCACTTCAAATGTTACCCTGAGATAAGGGAGGGGATCCAAGCCCCGACTTTCTTAGTCCTCTTCTAGAGTCAGCATGGCGGTCTCGTGTGGCTGCTCCTTTTTGGGCCACTCTTTGGCTCAGTGTCCTTTTTCTTTTCAGTAGGCACATTGATCTGATGCCAGGGGCAGCCTTTGGCGTGGGCCCAGTTATCCCTTTCTGTCTCCCTGCATTTAACCTTCTGGAGTATTTTTTGCTGTGAACAAAACCTTAGCCAATGCTTTAGTCTGCCTTTTGCTCCTTTCATCCTTCTTTTGTTCCCTTTCCTTCTCTCTCCTCTGTTCCTTCTCCTCCTCAATTTCTCTCTTATAATATACTGTCTCAGGTTCTCTGACTAAATCTCTTAACATCATATCTTGTAATCCATCTAGACATTGTAACTTTCTCTTAATATCTAGGGCAGCCTGCTCGATAAAGGCCATTGCAACAGATGCCTTTTGGTCCTCTGCCTGAGGATCAAAAGAAGTATATTTCCTTTATGCTTCCATAATTCTCTCCTGAGACATACAGGGAGACTCATTAGGCCCTTGGATAATCTCTCTTACATTGGCCAAATTGGTCGGCCCTCTGGCGGTCGCTTGGTGACCCGCTATACCCACTATTAGAGCCCGGCGATAAGTGGACAGATGCTACCTACCTTCAAAGTTGTTGGGTTCCCAGTTGGGACGGTTCATTGGCCCGTAGGGACGGAGAGGGAGCATCACAGGGGATTCTGAGTTTTCTATTATCCATCACCGCCGGGTTCCTTTAGGTGGCCCTGCTTCCTCCAGGGGAGGAGGGGCTGCTGCTGCTGCAGGGAAGTCCCCTGGAGGGCTTGAGTCTGGCCCAATTGCCTCTAGCAGCTGAGAGGCTGAGTCAGTGGCGGGAGGATCATCTGGAACATGTTGGGGGTTGGGGAGCGAGGGTAGAGAATGAGGAGGGGGAAGAGTATCCAGTCTTGTGACTCAGGGAGAATGGTGGGGAGAGCGGGAGTTGTGGAAGGTTTGAATGATATAATCATGAGGGAAGGGGTATATGTCTGTTGATCTGGGTGGCCACGTGGCCCCAGATAAAAGACAATATCTCTGACTTTTCGGATTAGAGGGAAGTGGAAGGATCCTTCTGGTGGCCATCCGACTCCCAGGATGGGCCATTCTGAAGCTCAGAGAGTCTGCCAGCTCTGGCGTTTTACTGAAAAAGAAAGATTCTGGGCCCTTGACCGGACATCAGTCCAATGATCAAGGGTCAGGGACAGAGGCATAGAAGTGCTTTGTCCCATAATGGAAGTTACTCAAACAGGGACAGTGAAGACACAAACTCGACACACACAATGACAAACAGTAAACGTTTACCATGAGTCCAAGACAACGATTAGAACTGAGTAACTGGCAAAACCTGATGGGTTAGACAATAAATACAGACAGTAAACTCAACCTGAGTTCAGGACAATGAACAAAACTGAGTAGCTGGCAAAACCTTTTGGGCTGGAAAACCGAATCCTGAAGCAAAATATAACCCAGTTGAGGAAACTACTATTCCTTGATTTCCCTAGTCCTCTGGAGTGCCCCCAGGGACGTGACCTTTGGCTCTGTGACACTTCTGTCAGCCAACATAGGAGAGACCTAATGCCCTCACCCACAGCAACTTTGCCACGCCTTAAACGGAAACCCAAAACAAGAAACAGGCGCCTTACTTACCCTAAGAGAAGTCAGTTGGCGTCTTTTGTCCGCTGCTGCCGAATATCTCACCTGGGGCCTCCAGATGAAAAGGTGGGGCGAAGGTCGGAGAAAAACACCACCAAGAGACTTTCTCATGAAACAGAAAAGGGTTTATTGGGGGTCCAGCATGCTGGGGCTCAGAGCTCACATCAGAAAAGCAAACAACAAAGAGCCCAGAGAACAATTTGAGCAGAGTTTATATACATTCTTTAGAGAGGGCAGGGACTTTACATACATCATAGCCTCCTTTAGCAAATTACCATGTACCCTGGGAAAATCAAATAACAACTCCAAAACATGATTAGCACATTCATTGGCGGGAACAGGTCGGGCAGGGGGTGATTGGTCAGCCCTGTGAAGGGGTAGACATTTAAACTGATTGGTTGAAGCCCTGAGATGTATATGTGCTGAGCTGCACGGTTTCTGGGAAGGGGTTGTTAAGTAACAAGGTCGTCTGGGAAGATTTCAACTCACATCTAATGGACACATCAAAGAATTGTCTTTACTGACTCAGGAATTTCAGGTTCTCAGTGCAGCTTGTAAACTTTACAAAACCTGGTTCTTTACGTTTCAATTTCAATTTCTTTTATTCTTTCTGAACTTTACAAAGGAAGGCCAGAGACTTCATCCACAATGGCTGCTCTTTTTGCCATTTTGGTTTTGGATGCATGCATGGGATCTTTTTTAGATCCATTTTGTGCTGATATTCCAAGCCACAGCCTCACACAGGGTCAAGAGGCTGATTAAGACACATCCCTTTCCAAAGCAATTACTTCTCTGAGGTCAGTTACAGAACTTAGTCTCTGAGCAGAATCACACCAGAGTTCAAGCCCAGATGGACCCAGTCATCTCTTCCAACCGCCACACAAATGACCAAAATTAAAACCAAAACACTCCCCCAAGGCCCTCATCTTTTTTCATATATACACTCATCATAACGTCTGGCTGGAGGTTTCCATGAATGGCGCAGTCCAAGAGAGTGTCCAAAATAAGCTCACTTGCCCCTCATTTGCCTAACCTCAGGGTAGCCTGGACACCCTTCCAGTGAACCAGAATTGATCACATAGGTCTGCCGTTACTACAGCTCTGGTTCTCCAATTTGATGCCTACTGACTGTCAGGTATAGATTCCTTATGTGATTTGGAGTCATGAGAAAACTGAAGCACCTCTGCAGGGATTGGAAGAACTCATTTGACACAAAAGATCACTATTCTCACTTGATGGACATCAGGAAAATAACAGAGGAAGGTGAGAGACTTCATGCACAATGACTGATATTTTTGCCATTTTGGTTTTGGATGCACATATCGGATCTTTCTTTAGATCCATCAGGCACTGAGAATCTAAGCCATAGCTTCACAAAGGGCCAAGAGGCTTATTCAGACACATCCCTTTCCAAAGTAATTAAGCAAAGAGCCACAGGTGATGCCCATTTATTTCCATTTTAAAACTGTTTTCTTCAGGCTTCACAAAGGGTGGCCTGAGGCAAAGACCTTCCTGACACTCAGGACAACAGAACAATAGGTTAGCAAAAGGCCCAAAGCATGGTTTCTCCACTGAGACTTTCCTGGTCACACTGATATCTGAGTTTTCTGAGATGCTCGCCATTCCCTTCAGCTAACCAGTACATGGCCATGTCACAGAGCTTGGAGGTGGTACATATCTTTGACACAAAAATATTAGCCTATTCTGGAGAGTGGCCAAAATTCAGGAAGAAAACAGGAAATTAAGAAGGTTGTAGGTGTTGCCTTTCAATAAGGCGAGCCACAGTCCATTCATAAATTGGGAAGAATGAATGCTGGGAAGCTTTCTACTAGACAGGACACATCTATGGATGCATGCTCTTTTCTAATGTCTACAACCACAGACACACTGGGATACACAGACCTAGAAACACTCACCTTGTCAAAGGACTTTCTAGAAACAGTTCACTCCAAACCAAACAAACAGCCTTTCCTACCTATTCTCAGAACATGAGACAAAACCACAAACTCACAACCACACTCAAAAAGTCACCTCCTTCCCCCAAGTAAGTCTGTGACTATCCGAAGTGTCCTCTGACTGGTGGGCCATACTATGTTTCCCCAAAATGGCCTGTCCTGTCTCAGATCTGTTCTCCTTGTCCAACTCTGTGAAGTTGTCAGGAGCCTGTGCTGACCACTACCTGCTGTCTCAGGAAAGGCCCATTTTCAGAGGTCTACTTGAATTTGGCCATCCTCAAATCTTTAGGTACCAAGAAAGACAGACTCTGTCCTTGTTAAATCCAAAAAAGTGAGCCTACTGGAAATGGGACGGGTACTGGCTCTTTGTGCCTGGCTTCCTGGATCCCAAGTTCAGAGACTTCCAGATTAGATTCCAGATTAGACTTCCAGATTAGATTCCAGATTAGACTGAGGAACAGTGTATGGTTAGGGTTAATAACATATTCTATTTGGGTTAGGAATTATTCTGCTGGACAAATAATGGTATTGGGTACCTGCAATATTCAAAAGAATATATAGGTGAAATATAAGTATGAAACCAAAATTCTAGGTACGATTTGAAGCCAGAAGGACATTGGGCCCTTTAGTGGTATACTTAGCTTTGAATTATGTTCTGCACAGATGTCTCAGATAAATCAATATGCAATGGCATAGGACCTTGTACCTTGGATGATTGAATGTTCAAGAGAACATCCAGTCAAAAAGGAATAGTCGGTAGGAATAGGAAGATGGTCAGTAGGTTTAGAAAAAAGAGTGAGTATAGGATTTGGACAAAAGGTTCATTAGCAATAGGGTTTCGGGTAGAGAGTGAAAGTAAATATGAGCACATATACAGAGTCAGTCACAATGATGAACTGGGGAAAATATGTAGGAAAGCAGATATTAATAGAGACATTAGGAAATCAGACAAAGTATAATGTGAGTGATAGGATTAGGCATTTTCAATATGGTTGAGGTGGAATATATAATCTTAGGAAGAAAGAAATATGTAGTCACCAATAGGATTGACATTTGAGAGCATTAGGCAACCAGGACATGGTTGTTTTTAGTAATCCATGCTCACTTTTCATTTTGCTTTGGTGAAAGGTTAATAAAATAGGTATTTGTCACTTCCTGTTTTTCTTTATGCTTAACAAAACACTGTTGAAATCTTGAGAACTGTTTGCTAATTTTGTTCCCAAAATGTGCTGTCCCCAACTGCCAAACTGCAGAATGTACTCCCTCACCCGGTTGCACAAAAACTGCCCACTTGCCCTGACCCATCAATTAATTTCCCTCCCTGCCCTCTCCAAAAAATTATATAAGCTCTGTTTAAGTTGTTCTCAGGGCTCTCTGCTCTAGTCAAGTGAGCTCTGAGCCCCAGCATGCTGGAACCCCAATAAACACTTTGCTGTTGCTGAGTGAAAATGGTATACTGTTCTGTACTTAAAAGATGCTTTCTTTTGCTTGCCTCTGCATAAAGATAGTCAGTTGCTGTTTGCTTTCGAGTGGGTAGACCCAGATAACGGAACTTCTGGTCAACTAACTTGGACTAGACTCCCACAGGTGTTCAAAACCTCCCCCAGTCTCTTTGATGAAGCCCTCCACAGAGATCTCAACAACTTCAGAATTACGCACCCCAAAGTCACCCTGCTTCAATATGTGGATGTCCTGCTACTGGCAGCTAACAACAAGGAAAACTGTGAGTCTGGGACCCAAGCACTATTATCCGAGCTTGCTCAACTCAGGTATAGAGCTTCTGCCAAAAAGGCCCAAATTTGCCAGCAAGAAGTAATCTTCCTGGGTTATTCCCTTAGGGGCGGAAATGATGGTTCACTGAGCCCAGAAAACAAACCGTTGTGCAGATACCACCTCCATCTAACAGGAGACAACACAGAGAGTTTCTTGGGACTGCTGCCTTTTCAGGTTATGGATACCTGGGTTTGTGTTCTTAGCTGCTTCTTTATACCCGTTGTTAAATAAGGATGCCCAATTCCAATGGACCCTTGAGCACCAGCAAGCTTTTGATAACATTTAAGAACACTGACACTGAACTCCTCAACTTCACTGAGCCCAGCCTGCAATTTCAGAAAGCCCTACACTACGTTAAAAATGTACATCAACTTACTCACCTTGGTTCAAAGAAACTGCAGGCATTCCTGAAAGATCAGGAACAGAGATTTCGACTAACTTACTCACAGTGAAAAAAAATAACTGAACGGGTAACAAAAGCCTGTCGGTTCTGTCAATTGGTTAATGCTTACCCTTCCAAGCTTCCTGCAGGAAAGCACCTATGATGAACCAGACCAGGACAATTCTGGGAAGTAGACTTTACTGAAGCCAGCAAGGTATAGACTTAAATATCTCCTAGTCTTTGTAGATAAATTTTCAGGATGGATTGAATCCTTTCTCACACACACAAAAAAAAACCGGCTCAAACGGTGGTCAAGAAGATCCTGAAAGATATTAAGATATTTTTTCAAGACAAGGCCTGCCTAAGGTAATAGGGTCTGATAATTAAACGGTGTTCATGGCCCGGGTAAGTGGGGGCTTAGCCAGGACCCAGGGGATTAATTGGAAGTTACATTGTGCTTCTAGACCCCAGAGCTCAGGACAGGAAAAAAAAGTAAATTGAACCATTAAAGAGACCTTAACGAAATTAAGCTTAGAGACCGGCATCAAATATTAGACTATGCCCCTGCCTTATCCACTGTTTCATGCAAGAAATACTCCCTCTGTTTTTTTGTGTAAACTCACCCCCTATGAATTTCTCTATGGTGCACCTCCTCCAGTAAGGCATGTAACCCCAACTCTAAGACCTAACGATGCCTTCCACACCCCCTTGCTTGACAGAATTAAATCTCTTGAAAGAACTCAATGATACCGGTGAAAACAGCTGACAACTGCCTTGCAACCTGGGGACAAGGGGACTCCACATTGATATCAAGTAAGGGACTTCATCTACATAAGACAACATCAGGTGTCATCCCTGGAACCCTGCTTGAAAGGACCATACCAGGTGCTAATTATAACACCTACAGCGGTAAAAGTAGACGGAAACACTTCCTGGATCCATGCCTCTCATCTCAAGCCTGCGCCCTGTCCAGACTCTGTCTGGAAACTGGGAAAGACTGGTAACCATTTCAAATTGCATATTCGCTATGTGGATAAGGCTGTAGACTCTCCCCTTGGCCACCAGTACACCTAACGCTCATCAGCCCGTTCAGCAGCGATGGCTTATCACAAATCCTACTAGACAAGAAGTATGCTCTAACTCGTATACAGCTCCCTTAGGGACCTGGTGGCTAGCTCAACACCCAGACATTTGTCAGTTGGCTATAAGTCTTTCCTATTAGGATATCGCTGATGAAAATCCCACTAAAATTCAATTAAATCCCTTCCATACCATAGATAATGGAAACAAACATTAGGGATTTAGGGACACGTGAGCCAGATGCAGGTTGGCTAGACTAGATTAGTATGTTTGCCCAGCAGACTATCAAAGCCACAAACAGCCATGGCTGTGTGGAGGGAAAGCCAACTTCTTCTGTAAGTGATGGGGATTTGAGCATAAAGGGGCTGCCTGGTGGAACGCAAAATCCTCATCAAATTCAGTACACAGCATTGGCCATATTACCAATTAGACAACCAAAACTGATGGCCCCCAGAGGAGTCTCTAGATCCTCAAATTCTGTGTTACCTTTTTAACTTCTGCAAGTGCTCAAGAGGATGAAAGGAAATTCCCCTATGTGGAGGCCTTTTACCTCCTTCGCTCACTTCCTGAACTATGCATCTCCAATAGATCCTCACCCTCAGGCTTCTGCTCCAGACTCTCTACTGTCAGTCCCACCTCAGCAACCTGATTTCTCTCCTCCAGTTACTAGATCAAAAACCCAAACCTCTGCCAGTTCTCAGATCATTGCTCCCTTGCTGAGGTAGCAGGTACTGAGGTACCCATCTAAACACTCACTCCTCTCTTCTCCTGTCAGTGCCTATACCCGGTCTCCCCAGGTCCTCTTACCAGGTAACCCAAAGCTCAAACCAGCTGAGAAGAGCCCTCAGACCCCTATCCAAGATGTAATAAAAATGGCCTTTAAAGTTGCTTTGTCATCACTGAAAACAGGTTACTAAGAATTTAAAATCCCTCCCAGGCTTTCTGGGATACTCACTCCCGTCTTCCCCTCTGTTCTACCTGTTCTACTGCTCAAGATTTTGTTCCTAGGAAAATCCCAAACCCCTTTTCCATTATGCTTTTACATCTCTCTTTTCTCATTCTCAGATCCCCGGAGCTGCTCTCATTCCTCGCCTTCCCCGTCTTTCCCCTCTATACCAGGCCCACAGAAAAATCTTAACTGAACTTCTCCAGAAGTCTTCACCATGGATGACTTTAGAACTTTCAGCAAAAGAGTCCCTATAAAAGAGTTCAGTGTAGATAAACTTGCTCTTTTTCTGTTGCCCTGTTATACTTGGCCACTGCTTGGAAAAATCAGCACTTCTAAGCTAGACAACCCCTTAATAGTTTTTCACACAATATGTGAACAAGGCCTCTGGCCTTGAGCTGGGGCTTCACAGAGATGGCTACATTTCTAAAATAAAAAATACCAACTGGGCTTCATGGTAACAGCTGAAGGAGGATAAAAGAAAAGGAAGAACAAGCTCTCCCCCTCCCACGTTTCCTTGAAAAGTTAACTTGCCCAGAACAGAGGAAATCACAGAAAAAAAAAATCTTTTTGTGAAGTTCTGCCGACTGTGAACTTCTGAGCCCCTTTTCTTTCATGTTGGGTACAAAATTCTGAAACTACCTAAACTTGGGGTTCAGGGCGTTAATTGATTACAACAGAAGCAATGCACTCTGAATCCGGTTGCAACCAAATAGCACTGTTTCCCTGTTTTCGGTGCTATCTTAGGTGCCTTGCCTTGTCTGTCCCTACAACAGTATAATTCTATATACTTAACATTGTTTATGTTTTCATGAAATGGTCAACAGATGTGATTAATTGTGTAATGGTGCAGATGTTTCCCAGAGTGCTCTATAATGATGCAGGTTCATTTGAAATTCAAACAGGCGGGCATACAACACGGTTCCGCTGGGCACATATATCCCTAACTTTAGCCATCCTATTAGGAATAGGAGTTGCTGCAGGGGTGGGCACAGAAACCCCTGCCCTAGTCCATGGGACACAACAAATGACCCAATTAGTAGCAGCAATAGAACAAAACTTAAAGATAGTAGAAACCTCCATCACAGCTTTGCAGGAATATTTATCCTCTCTGTCTGAAGTTGTTTTACAGAACAGTCGAGGGTTGGACCGCCCATTCATGAGAGAAGGGGGCCTTTGTGCTGCATTGAGGGAAAAATATTGTTTTTATGCCGACCATACTGGAGTTGTAAAAAAAATCTATGAGTAAATTAGAAAGACACCTTGAAGAGCGTCACTGAGAGAGGCCCAAAAAGGGTGGTTTGATTCTGATCCATACATTCCCTCTGGTTAACTACGTTTTTATCAACCATGGCCGGTCCAATAATAATCCTCATATTACTGCAAAGTATAAAACCCTGTTTGCTCAAACGTGTAATTTTTTTTCTCCAAGCTCAAATTGGACAAGTTAAACTTATGGTAATAACCCACTTGCAGACATAGAATGTGACACCAGCCTTGATCACTTTTATAATTATAAGTAGCCAGAAGAAGAAGTGGGGAATGAAAGGTTAACAAAATAGGTACTTGTAACTTCCTATTTTTCTGTATGCTTAACAAAACACTGTTGAAATATTGAGAACTGTTTGCTAATTTTGTTCCCAGAATGTGCTGTCCCCAACTGCCAAATTGCAGAATGTATTCCCTCACCCGTTTACATGCAAACCGCCCACTCACCGTGACCCATCAATAAACTTCCGTCCCTGCCCTTTCCAAGGAAAGAATATAAGCTCTGCTTAAGCTGTTCTCAGGGCTCTCTGCTCTATTTCTGTGAGCTCTGAGCCCCAGCATGCTTGACCTCCAATAAACCTTTTGCTGTTGCATGAGACAGTCTCTTCGTGGTCTCTACCTCTGATGCTCGCACGAACATTACTTGAATGATTGAATGTATAAGAGAAAATCCAGTCAAAAAGGGATAGCCAGTAGGATTAAGAAGATAGTCGGTAGGTTTGGGAAGAAGACTGAGTATAGGATTTGGAACAAAAGTTCTTTAGCAATAGGGGTTCTGTTAGAGAGTGAATATAAATGTCAGCACATGAGAACAGTCACAATAATGAACTGAGGAAAATATGTAGGAAAGCAGATATCAATAAAGACATTACTAAATCAGGCAAAGTATAAAGTGAGTGATACAATTAGACATTTTCAACAGGGTGAGTTTGAATATATAATCTTAGGAAGAAACAAATATGTAGTCACCAATAGGATTGACATTTGAGAGCATAAGGCAACCTTGACATGGATGATTTTTGTAAACCATGCTCACTTTCTATTTAGGCTTTCGTACAATCTAAGTGTGACCTTTGCATTTGTGTCCAGAATTTTACTGTGATAAAATATATATGTAGATCTGGTGACACAAGTATTTCTTCCACCATTTCTGGGAGCAATATTTTGAAGGCATATAAATCGGTATTGGGTGTACAAAGAGGTGTACACTGTGTCCATGAATATAGAGATAATGCATGAATAGACCATACAGTAAATAAATAATATAACTGTTTCCACTTTAAATTATGGATTGAATTGATATTTGAAAATATATAAGAAATCTTATATTGATTTACAATCATTCATTCTAACCAGTAATACATCTAATATTAATATTATGGTTATGGTTTATCATGAAGATATGTTAGCTCTGCTTCAAAAGCGATTATGGAAATCCAAAATAATGTGTTTGGATAGAGTCAGTCACAATGCTGGCAATATGTGAACAAGGCCTCTGGCCTCAAATTGTGGCTTCACAGAGATGGCTACATTTCTAAGATAAAGAAGTTACCAACTGGACTCCATGGTAACAGCTGGCAGGGAGAAAAAAGAAAGAGAAGAAAAAAGCTCTCCCCCTCCCAGGTGTCCTTAAAATGTTAACTTGCCCAGAACAGAGAAAAAAAAAAAAAAACAGAAACAAAAACTGCTTTCTCTGAACTTCTGCAGACTGTGAACTTCTGAGCCGCTCCCTTACATGTTGGGTACAAAATTCTGAAACAACCTAAACTTGGGGTTAAGGGAAGTAACTGATTACAACAGAAGCAATGCCCTTTAAATCTGGTTGCAACCAAATAGGACTGTTTTCCTGTATTCGGTGCTATCTTAGGTGCCTTTCCTTGCCTTGTCCATCCCTTTTCTCATTTAAAGACCAGTCAAGAAACATGGAGAAACACATGTGTTCTGAAGCAGAAAGTGATTGATAGTGAAACAAATGCCTATAAATTTCCTAACTTGTGCATGAAATTTATATCCTATGATGTGCATTAATTGAAGAAATACTAATCTACCAGTGTTGAATAAAAATGAACGTCAAAATACACATCATGTCCGATTGGAATCTACTTGCATTAATATTAAACTGGGTCAGTTACTGTAGAAATATTAGGATTCTTATGCACCATTCACTGAAGTTAGTTTTCAGTATTAGGAAACAAATATGTATTTCAGGTGAATGAATATTTCTAAGAATAATCTTGTGAAAAGTTGATTATAAATCCACATACATGAATATGAATGAATTTGATGAGTGTAAAATAAGACACATATTTCATTTGTTGAAAAATCTGGAGAGTGTATATATATATATATATTATATATATATATATATATATATATATACACACACACACACATTAAAAACAGCAATATATATGCCAATTGAAATTTATAATGAAATATATATCATCGACAGATAGAAAAATATTTATTTTACTGAACATGGATTTATGAATAATATTGTTCAAGTAGGAAGATCACCCATAATTTAAATTTTCGGTTCCAACATCGTTTAAGAGGAGTGATCCCTTACAATTTGTATCTGCCAAGTCAGCCACCTCACAAGAATGTACGTGTGGTACCAGGTAGGATTCTATCTGTGCATATAAAAATACAGGTGGTGAATAGGCTACAGAGAAAGGGAGAAAGGAATTCATAGGTGGTTAACTTTAAAAAAAACATGGAGAACTATTTCAACAAAAAATTGACTAGATTTATAAATCCTACCCTATATAATGCAAAAGGTAAGTCCAACTATACACCATGCCTCCTCTGAAATGGTTGTATTTTCATTCTGTTTGGGTTATTTTTCTCCATCATATTAGTATTAGTAGTCAGAATATAGTAGGGTAGGGGTTAGTGTCAGGGATTCAGTATTTCGAATGGAAAATTGGAAAATGAATACAATGTGTATGTAAACATGTGCTACACAAAAATGTTTCCACTCTTATCCAGAACAATGCCTTGACAGTACCTTCGCTCCAACTAAAACATCATTAGAGGAGAAGAGTTAGAAAATCAGTGAAAACACATCTTGAATGGAATATGCTCAGGATTTTGAAACCTTGGAGGTGGTAGAGGAGTTTGCAAAAGTAAGGGACAGGGTGAACACTCCACAAACATGGAGTTCTGTTGGACTAAAGACTTCTTGAGAAACTGCCTCTGAATTTGGGCACTTGAAATATATCTTGTTGTCACAAGCTTTAGCTTCCTTTGTAGTGAGACCATCAAACCTGGGTCTGCATCTATGTGACCTGGAGGACACGGTTTCTTATTTTCTAATGAAAATGAGGCAGCAGTGCTGAATTCTCACTTTGTAGGTAATCTGTGGACTGTGGGGGTTAAGTGTCTCCCAGTGTGGGCTGTGAAGCCATTTGGTCATCCTCCAATTTTCGTGGTGTTTGTTGCTGCTGCATTGGGGATTTGGTATTTGCTTCACGAAATACAAGGAGTTCAACTGTGTCACAGTGCTGGAGGGAGTTCTGTGACGAGTGGTGGGTCAGGGTCTGCAGGAGAATGCACCAACCAGGCTTCTATCCCACATAGCTTGCCCCCTTGACCATAGCAACCTGATTCTGAACATTGCCCTGAAAGCTCTCCATATAACAAGATACCTTTACACAGAAGTATCTACTGGCTGCACCATGTCAGTAACAAGCCATTTGGAAGCCAAATGCAGATCCACATTGCCCCACCACATGTTTTATCACACACCTGCCAAGCACTGTTCTAGGCCCACTATTCAGCAGGCTCCAATATACTGGCATTTCTATTCAACACAATTTTCATGAAACCTAGTGAATCCAGGCACTGTCTGGTGTACTCAAGATCAGCATCAGGACAACCAAAGGTTCTCCAGTGCCACCTGGTCTTGGGAATTTCAAAAATTTAATGGTATCTGTTTAGCCATTTTTCAAGGATGATGTTGGAGGCACTGTGGGTTTCAATATATTCAGGACCTGTTAAATGGTGAGGAAGCTCATTTCAATGAAAGCTCTGGGGAACTCTCAAGGGCAAGGCTTCCCAAAGAGTGGCCAAAAGGTCGCATGAAGCCAGGCCTATTGAGTTCTACAATGTGAGGTCCATGTGTTTTTTGACTCTCAACTATGGCTGCCAAGTCTTTCAGAATAAAATAATGTGATTTCCTCACTGAGATTCCCAGTGATCTGTGGAAAGTCAATCTGGGCCTAGATCTCAGTTTCCAATGGTCACTCTCATTTGTGGTCTCTTAAAATCCCAAAACAATTGATGGCAATACTTCTCTGAGGTCTGTTCCAGAACTCAGTCTCTAAGGGGAATCACACCAGAGTTCAAGCCCAGGTGGACCCAATCATCTCTTCCAACTGCCACACAAATGACCACAATTAAAACCAAAACACTCCCACACGGCCCTCATCTTCTTCATAACCTTTGGCTGGAGTTTTCCATTAGGGGCGCAGTCAAAGACAGTGTCCAAAATAAGCTCCCTTGTCCCTCATTTGCCTAAAATCTCAGTGGCCTGGACACCCTTCATGTGAACCAGGAGTAATCAAATAGGTCTGCCATTAATACTTTTCCACTTCTACAATTTGAGGCTTTCTGACTGTGGGGTTTAGATTCTTTATGTGATTTGGAGTCATGAGAAAATCCAAGCACACATGGGCAAGCTTTTGCAGGGATTTGGAGAATTCTTTTGACCCAAAGGATCCCTATTCTCACTTGATTGAAGTGAGAAACCTTACAGAGGAAAGCTAGAGACTTCATCCACAATGACTGCAATTTTTGCCCTTTGATTTTGGATGCACACATGGGATCTTTCTTTAGATTCATCAGGTGCTGATAATCTAAGCCACAGCCTCACACAGGGCCAGGAGGCTGATTCCGACACATCCCTTTCCAAAGCAATTAAGCAAAGAGCCACAGGTGATGCCCATTCATTTCCATTTGAAAACTGTTTCTTAGGGCTTCACAAAGGGGTGGCTGGAGGCAAAGACCTTCCTGACATTCAGGGCAAAAGAAAAATAGGTAAGCAAAAGGCCCAAAGCAGGGTTTCTCCACTGTGACTTTTCTGGTCTAACTGATATCTGAGTTTTCTGAGGTGCTCGCCAGTCCCTTCAGCTATCCCGTACATGGCCATATCACAGAGCTTGGAGGTGGTACATATCTTTTACTCAAAACCATGAGCCTATTCTGGAGTGTGGCCAGAATTCAGGAAGAAAATAGGAAATTAGGAAGATAGCAGGTGTTGCCCATCCATAAGGCAATCTTCTGCCTAATCATAAATTGGGCAGGATGAATACTGGGAAGCTTTCTACTAGACAGGACACATCCATTGATGCATTCTATTTTCTAATGTCTACAACCACGGACACAGTGGGACACACAGACATAGAAACACACGCCTTGTCACATGACTTACTAGAAACAGTCCATACCAAACCAAACAAACCGCCTTTCCTATCTATTCTCAGAACATGAGACAAAACCAAAAACTCACACCCACAACCACAAAGGCACCTCCTTCCCCCAAGTAGGTCTGTGACTATCCAGAGGGTGGTCTGACTCGTGGGCCATAATATATTCCCCCAACATGGCCTGTCCTGTCTCAGATCTGGTCTCCTTAGCCAACTCTGTGAAGTTGGCAGGAGTCCGCGATGAGCCACTACCTGCTTTCTCTGGAAAGGCCAGTTTTCAGAGCTTTCCTGGCATTTGGTCATCCTCACAACAGTAGGACCAAAAAATAATGTCTCTGTCCTTGTTCAATCAAAACAAGCGAGCCCAATGGGACTGGGACTGGGCCTGACTCTGGGTTCCTGGCTTCCTGGATCAAAAGTTCACAGTGTTCCATCACCAAAAGTGTAAGGTGTGGTCATTTCTTTAAGGAACTGAATGAGGTCACTGCCTTGGCAAACACTTTGTCCTCACAGTTGCTTTCAATTGACCAATGAAACGGAGGCTGCCCCTACTTCCTTTGAAATTTTCACAAGTTAGAATGGTAGATCAACCATAGGCTCCTGGAACAGCTCTCCACACAGGCCTGGTTTGGTCCATCTTCTCTACATTAAGAAGAGAGAGGCTGATTCCGACATATCCTTTCATCCTGACCAGGATGTTTGCCATGGAAGATGACTTTTGCTCTCTCAGGTCTTTCATAGCTGCCTACATCTTCTCCAGGGATCATTTCTACATGGACCTTTGAGGTTCCCAGCAGGTGGAAGATCACATACATTTCTGTATTGTAAGTCAAACTCTGTCCCTGTTCTTCTGTAAAATTAGATTGAGGGAACGGTGCATTCTTAGGGTTAATAACATGTTCCATTTGGGTTAGGGATCATTCTGTGAGATGAATAATGGTATTGGAACATGCAATATTTATAAGAATATATTGGTGAAATATAAGTATGAAAACAGAAATCTAGGTAAGACTTGAAGCCCAGAAGGGCATTTTGCCCTTGATTGGGATACTTAGCTTTGAATTACATTCTGAACAGTTGTCTCACATAATTCGATATCGAATGGCAAAAGACCTTGTACCTTGGATGATTGAATGTAGAAGAGAATATCCACTCAAACTGGGATAGTCAGTAGGTTTAGGAAGAAGAGTGAGTATAGGTTTTGGAACAAATTTCATTAGTAATAGGTTTTTGGTTAGAGAGTGAACGTAAATGTCAGCACATGAGAAGAGTCAGTCACATGATGAACAGGGGAAAATATGTAGGAAAACATATCAATAGACACATTAGGAAATAAGGCAAAGTATAATGTGAGTGATAGGATTAGACATTTCCAACAGGGTTGAGTTTGAATATATAATCTTAGGAAGAAACAAATATGTAGTCACCAATAGGATTGATATTGAGCATTAGACAACCTGGACATGGATGTTTATAGTAATACATGTTCAATTTCCATTTAGGCTATGGTACAAACATAAGTGTGAGCCTTGCGTTTTGTGTCCAGAATATCACTGTGATAAAATATATATGTAGATCAGGTTACATGAGTAATTCTTCCACCATTTTTTGAAGCAATATTTTGAAGATGTATAAATTAGTATTGGGGGTACAAAGAGATGTACCCTGTGTATATGAATCTAGAGAAAATGCATGAGTAGACCACACTGTGAATTAATAATATAACTAGTTCTACATAAAATAATGGATTGAATTGATATCTTAAAATATATAAGAAATCTTATATTGAAATACTATCATTCATTCCAACTAGTTATACATCTAATGGTAATATTATGGTTATGGTTTATCATGAAGGGTGTGATTTTTGCTTCAAAAGTGATTATGTAATTCAAAAATCATGTGTTTAGAAAGTATTCTCATGAAACGACCAGTCAAGAAACATGGAGGAATACATTTGTTCTGAAGCAGGAAGTGATTGAAAGTGAAACAAATGCCTATAAATATGCTAACTTGTGGATGAAATATATATCATATGATGTGCATAAACTGAAGAAATAGCAACGTACAAGTCTTGAATAAAAATGAACGTCAAAATACATGTCATGCCCCATAGGAATCTACTTGCATTGATGTAAAACTGAGTCAGTTACTGTAGAAATATTAGGATTTGTATGCATCGTTCACTGAAGTTAGTTGTCTGTATTAGGAAACAAATATGTATTTCAGGTGGATGAATATTTCTGAGTATAATCTTGTGAAAAGTTGATTATACATCCACATATATGAACATAATAGAATTTAGAGAGTGTATAATAAAACACATATATTTTGAAAAATCTGGATAGGGGATATATATATATATATATATATATATATATATATATATATATATATACATACAAAAAAAACAAAGACATTAAAAAGTAGCAATATGTATGCCAATTGAAATTCATAGTGAAATATATATCATCCACGGATGCAAAAATATTTATTATACTGAACATGGATTTATGTATAATGTTGTTCAACTAGGAAAATTAATCCAAAGTGTATGCAAAATTGTGATACAAAAAATCTTTCCACTCTCATCCTGAACAATGCCTTGACTTACCCTCACCTTAAGTAATTCACAATTATATGAAAAGAGGTAAAAAATCTGTGAGTACATATCTGGAATTGAATATGCTCATGATTTCACAACTTTGCAAGTGGTTGATGAGTTTCCAAAAGTAAGGAACAGGGTAAACGCTTCACAAACATGGAGCTCTGCTGGACTAAAGACTTCTTGAGAAACTGCCCCTGAGGTTGTGCACTTGAAATATATGTTTTTGTCAGGAGCTTTACCTACCTTTGTTGTGAGACCATCAAAGCTGGGTCTGCATCTATGTGACCTAGAGGACATGGTTTCTTATTTTCCAATGAACATGAGGCACCAGTGCTGAAGTCTCTCTTTGTAGGTAAACTGTGGCCACTTCGGGCAATGTGACTCCCCGTGTGGACTTTGAAGCCATTTGGTCATCCTCCACTTTTCGTGGTGTTTCTTGCTGCTACACTGGGAGTTTGGTATTTGCTTCATGACATACAAGGAGTTCAACTGGCACACAGTGCTTGAGGGAGTCTTGTAACGTGTGGTGGGTCAGGCTCTGCAGGAAAATGCACCAACTAGGTTTCTATCCCACATTGCTTACCGCCTTGACCATAGAAACCTGATTATGAACATTGCCCTGAAACCCCTGCATATAACAAGATGCCTTTTCATATAATGGTCTCCTGGCTGCACCAAGTCAGTCACAAGCCATTTGGAAGCCAATGGCAGATCCACATGGCCACAACACAGATGTATTACCACATATCTGCCCACCACTGCTCTAGGCCCACTACTCAGCAGCCTCCAACTTACTGGCATCTCTGTACTACACAATTTTCATGAAACCCAGTCAATCATGGCACTGTCTGTTATGCTTATGATCAGCAACAGGACATCCAATGGTTCTCCAGTGCCACCTGGT
The DNA here is from genome assembly GCF_048772815.1 of Callospermophilus lateralis. NCBI lineage: Eukaryota > Metazoa > Chordata > Mammalia > Rodentia > Sciuridae > Callospermophilus > Callospermophilus lateralis. Next base: position 237,367 of record NW_027515785.1, read on the forward strand.
CATTGGGAATTTCAAAAATTTCATGGTGTTTATCTATGCATTTTTCAAGAATGAAGTTGGAGGCACTTTGGGGTTTCCATTCATCTAGGAACCATTACATGGGGAGGAAGCTAATTTCAATGAAAGCTCTGAGGAACTCTCATAGGCAAGGCTTTCCAAACAGTGGCCAAAAGGTCACATGAAGCCAGGCCAATTGAGGTCTACAACATGAGGTCCATGTGTCTTTTGACTCTAACTATGGCTGCCAAGTTTTTCAAAATAAAATCATGTGATATCTTTGCTGAGATTTTCAGTTCTCTGTGGAAAGCCATCCTGGGCCTAGATCTCAGGTTTCAAGGGCAACTCTCATGTGTGGCCTCCTACAATCCCAACACAATTCATGGCAATACTTCTCTGTCGTCAGTTCCCAAACTCAGTCTCTAAGGGAAATCACACCAGAGATCAAGCCCATGTAGACCCAGTCATCTCTTCCAACCGCCACACAAATGACCACAATTAAAACCAAAACATTTCCACATGGCCCTCATCTTCATCCATATAGACACTCATCATAAACTCTGGCTGGAGGTTTCCATGAGGGGCGCAGCCCAAGACAGTGTCCAAAATATGCACCCTTACCCCTCATTTGTCTAAATTTAGGGTGGCCTGGAAACCCATCCTGTGAACAAGGAGTGATCATATAGGCCTGCTGTTAATACTGCTCTGCTTCTCCAATTTGAGGCCTACTGAATGTCAGGTATAGATTGCTTATGTGATTTGGCATCATGAGAGAACCCAAGCACTTCTGCAGGACTTTGAAGAACTCATTTGACCCAAAGGAATCCTATTCTCACTTGATGGAGTTCAGGACCTAACACAGGAAGACAAGAGACTTCATCCACAATGACTGATCATTTTGCCATTTTGGTTTTGGATGCACACATGGGATCTTCTTTAGATTTATCAGGAGCTGAGAATCTTAGCCACCCCCTCAATCAGGGCCTAGTGTCTGATTAAGACACATCCCTTTCCAAAGCAATTAAGCAAAGAGCCACACGTGATACCCATTCATTTAAATTTGAAAACTGTTTCTTCAGGCTTCTAAAAGGGGTGGCCTGAGGCAAAGACCTTCCTGACATTCAAGGCAACAGAACCATAGGTAAGCAAATGGACCAAAGCAGGGTTTCTCTACTGAGACTCTACTGCTCACACTAATATCTGAGTTTTCAGAGATGTTCCCATTCCCTTCAGCTATCAAGAACATGGACATGTCACAGAGCTTGGAGGTGGTACATATCTTGGACAATAAATCATGAGCTTATTCTGGAGAGTGGCCAGAATTCAGGAAGAAAACAGGAACTTAGGAAGTTAGTAGTTGTTTCCTATCCATAAGGCAAACCACAGTCCATTTATCAATTGTGAACGATGAATGCTGGGAAGCTTTCTACTAGACAGGACACCTCCATTGATGCATTCTCTTTTCTAATGTCTAAAACCACAGACACAGTGGATACACAGACATAGAAACACTTGCCTTGTCAAAAGAGTAACTAGAAACAGTCGACTCCAAACCAAACCAACCACCTTTTCTACCTATTCTCAGAACATGTGACAAAACCATAAACTCACACCCACACACATAAAGGCACCTCCTTCGCAAAAGTGGGTCTGTGACTATCCAGAGTGTCCTCTGACTGGTGGGCTATACTATGTTCCTCTCGAAATGGCCTTTCCACTTTCAGATCATGTCTCCTTGGCCAACTCTGTGATGCTGTGAGGAGCCTGCAGTTAGCCACTACCTGCTATCTCAGAAAAGGCCCCTCTTCAGAGCTCAACTGGCATTTGGCCATCCTCACATCATTAGGTACCAAGAAAGTCTTACTTGTGCTTGGTAAATCCAAACAAGTGAGCCCACTGGGACTGGGACTGGGACTGGCTCTCGGTGCCTGGCTTCTTGCATCACAATTTCAGAGAGTTCCATCACCAAGGAAGTTAGCTAGGTCACTTCCTTCAGGAACTGAATGAGGTCCCTCTCTTGGCAACAACTTTGTCCTAACAGTTTCTTCCAAGGGTCCCTTTAGATGGAGGCTGCTCCTACTTTGTGTGACAATTTGACTAGTTAAAATGGTATATCAAAATAGGCACCTGGGAACAGCTCTCCACGCAGGCCTGGTTAGGTCCATCTTCTCTACATTAAGAAGAGAAAGGCTGATGCATACACATCCCTTCATCCTGTTCAGGTTGTTTGCCATGGAAGATGGCTTTTGCTCTCTCAGATCCTTCATAGCTGCCTACATCTTCTCCAGGGATCATTTCTGCATCGAACTTTGAGGTTCTCAGCAGTTGGAAGATACCCTACATTACTGTATTGTAAGATGAACTCTGTCCCTGCTCTTTTGTAATTTTAGATTGAGGCAACAGTGTATGGTTAGGGTTAATTACAGGTTCGATTTGGGTTAGGAATCATTCTGCGGGATGAATAATGGTCTTGGGAACCTGCAATATTTATAGGAATATAGAGATGAAATATAAGTATGAAAACAGAAATCTAGGTAAGATTTGAAGCTCAGAAGTGCATTGGGCAACTGATTGTGATACGTAGCTTTGAATTATGTTCTGCATACATGTTTCAGAAAAATCGATATACAATAGCATAGGACCTTGTACCTTGGATGATTGAATGTAGTAGAGAACATCCACTCAAAAAGGGATAGTTGATAGGATCAGGAAGATAGTCAGTATGTTTCGGAAGAAGAGTGAGTATAGGATTTGGACCAAAGTTCATAAGCAATAGGGTTTCGGTTAGAGAGTGAATGTCATTGTCAGCACATGTGAAGGGTCAGTCACAATGTTAAACTGGAGAAAATATGTAGGAAAGTTGATATCAATAGAGACATTAGGAAATCAGGAAAAGTACAAAGTGAGTGAAAAAATTAGACATTTTCAATGGTATTGAGGTTGAATATATAATCTTAGGAAGAAACAAATATGTAGTCACCAATAGGATTGACATTTGAGAGCATTAGGCAACCTGGTCATGGATGTTTTTAGTAATCCATGTTCAGTTTCCATTTAGGCTTTGGTACAATCATACGTGTGAATTTTGCATTTTGTGTCCAGAATATTACTGTGATACCATGCATATGTAGATCAGGTGATATGAGTATTTCTTCCACCATTTCTGGGAGCAATATTTTGAAGATGTATAAATTAGTATTGGGGATACAAAGAGGTGTAACCTGTGTCTATTAATATAGAGATAATGCATGAATAGACCATACTGTGAATAAATAATATAACTGGTTCCACTTTACAAAATGTATTGAATTGATATCAGAAAATATATAAGAAATCTTTTATTGATATAAAATCATTCATTCCAACCAGTTATACATCTAATAGTGATATTATAGTTATGGTTTATCATAAAGTGTGTGTCCGTTTTGCTTTAAAAGTGATAAAGGAAATCGAAAATAATGTGTTTGGAAAGAAATCTCATGAAAAGATCAGTCAAGAAACATGGAGGAAAACATGAGTTCTGAAGCAGGAAGTGATTGAAATTGAAACAAATCCCTATAAATTTGCTAAATTGTGGAGGAAATATATATCCTATGATGTGCATAAACTGAAGAAATTGTAATGTCCCAGTGTTGAATAAAAATGAACGTCGATATACACATCATGTCCCATAGGAATCTACTTGCATTGATGATAAACTGTGTCAGTTACTGTAGAAATGTTAGGATTTGTATGCACCATTCACTGAAGTTAGTTTTCAGCACTAGGAATCAAATATGTATTTCAGGTGGATGAAATTTTCTGAGAATAATCTTGTGAAACGTTGATTATAAATCCACGTTCATGAACATGAATGAAATTAGGAAGTGTATATAAGACACATATATTTCATATTTTGAAAAATATGGAGAGAGTGTATATATATATATATATATATATATATATATATATATATATATATACACACACACACACACACACACACACACACAGAGAGAGAGAGAGAGACATTAAAAATAGCAATATATGCCAATCAAAATTCACCATGAAATATATATCATCCACAGATCCAAAAATATTCATTTTACTGAACAAAGATTTGTGTATAATTTTGTTCTCTAGGAAGCTCACCCATAGGTTGAATTTTCAGTTCCAACGGCGTTTATGAGGAGTGATCTCTTCTCTCAATTTGTATCTGCCAAGTCAGCCACCTCACAAGAATGTACGTGTAGTACCAGGTAGGATTCTCTATGTGCATATAAAAATATATGTGCTGAGTAGGATACAGAGAAAGAGAGACAAGAATTCACATATTTGTTATATTTAAAATCACATGGACAACTATTGCAACAAAAATTGTCTAGATTAATAACTCCTAACCTTTATAATGCAAAAGGCAAGTCCAACTATACACCATGCCTCCTCTGAACTGTTTGTATTTCTTTTATGTTTGGGTTATTTTTCTGCCTCATATTAGGATTAGTAGTCAGACACTAGTAGGGTATGGTTTAGTGTCAGGGATTCAGTATTTCAAATGGAAAATTGGAAAATGAATCCAATAGGTATGCAAATATGTCCTACACAAAAGTCTTCCCACTCTCATCCAGAAAAATCCATTGACATTATGTTCACCCTATGTAAGATGCAATTCGAAGAGAAGATTTAGAAAATCTGTGAATACATATCTGGAATGGAAAATGCTCAGGAGTTCACAACCTTGGAGGTGGTGGAGGAGTTTCCAAAAGTAAGTGACTGCGTAAACACTCCACAAACATGGAACTCTGCTGGCCAAAAGCCTTCTTGAGAAACTGCCTCTGAGTTTGGACACATGAAATATATCTTGTTGTCCGGAGCTTTAGCTTCATTTCTGGTGAGACCATCAAAGCTGGATCTGCATCTATGTGACCTGGAGGACATTGTTTCTTATTTTCCATTGAACATTAGGTACCGGTGTTGATTTCTCTCTTTGTTGGTAAACTGTGGCCACTGGAAGCTTAGTGTCTCTCTGAGTGGACTGTGAAGCCATTTGGTCATCCTGAACTTTTTGTGGTGTTTCTTGCTGCTGCACTGGGAGTTTGGTATTTGCTTCACGAAATACAAGGAGTTCAACTAGGATATAGTGCTAGAGGGAGTTCTGTGACGTGTGCTGGGTCAGGGTCTGCAGGAGAATTCACCAACCAGGGTTCTATCCCACATAGCTTGCCCCCTTGACCATCGCAACCTGATTCTGAACATTGACCAGAAACCTCTCCATATAACAAGATGCCTTTTCATATAATAGTCTGCTGGCTGTACCAAGTCAGTCACAAGCTATTTGGAAGCCAATGGCTGATCCACATGGCCACACCACAGTTGTATTATCACACACCTGCCCACCACTGCTCTAGGCCCACTACTCAGCAGGCTACAACTTACTGGCATCTCTGTTCCACACCATTTTCATGAAACCCTGCCAATCAAGGCACTGTCTGTAACACTAATGATCAGCAAGAGAACAACCAATGGTTCTCCAGTGCCACTTGGTCATTGGGAATTTCAAAAACATCATGGTATTTATCTATCCATTTTTCAAGAATGAAGTAGGAGGCACTTTGGGGTTTCCATTCTTCCAGGAACCATTACATGGGGAGGACTCTCATTTCAATGAAAGCCCTGAAAAACTCTCACAAGCAAGGCTTCCCAAACAGTGGCCAAAAGGTCACATGAAGCCAGGCCCATTGAGGTCTACAACGGGAGGTCCATGTGTCTTTTGACTCTTAACTATGGCTGCCAAGTTTTTCAGAATAAAATCATGTGATATCCTTGCTGAGAATTTCAGTTCTCTGTGGAAAGCCACCCTGGGCCTAGATCTCAGGTTTCAAGGGCAACTCTTATGCGTGGCCTCCTAAAATCCCAACACAATTCATGGCAACACTTCTCTGAGGTCAGTTCCAGAACTCAGTCTCTAAGAGGAATCACACCAGAGTTCAAGCCCATGTGGACCCTGTTATCTCTTCCAACCGCCACACAAATGACCACAATTAAAACCAAAACATTCCCACATGTCCCTCATCTTCATCCATATAGACAGTCATTATAAACTCTGGCTGGAGGTTTTCATGAGGGGCGCAGCCAAGACAGTGTCCAAAATATGCACCCTTGCCACTCATTTGTCTAAATTCATGGTGGCCTGGACACCCTTCCTGTGAACCAGGAGTGATCAAAAAAGCCTGCGGTTAACGCTGCTCTGCTTCTCCAATTTGAGGCCTACTGACAGTCAGGTATAGATTCATTATGTGATTTGGCATCATGAGAGAACCCAAGTACTTCTGCAGGACTTTGAAGAACTCATTTGACCCAAAAAAAATCCCTATTCTCACTTGATGGAGGTCAGGAACCTATCGGAGGAAGGCAGGAGACTTCATCTACAATGACTGATCTTTTTTCCATTTTGGTTTTGGATGCACACATGGGATCTTCTTTACATCTATCAGGAGCTGAGAATCTTATCCACAGCCTCAAACAGAGCCTAGTGTCTGATTAAGACACATCCTTTTCCAAAGCAATTAAGCAAAGAGCCACAGGTGATGCACATTCATTTCCATTTGAAATCTGTTTCTTCAGGCTTCACAAAGGGGTGGCATGATGCAAAGACCTTCCTGACATTCAAGGCAACAGAACCATAGGTAAGCAAATGGACCAAAGCAGGGTTTCTCCACTGAGACTTTACTGCTCACACTGATATCTGAGTTTTCTGAGATGTTCCCATTCCCTTCAGCTATCAAGAACATGGACATGTCACAGAGCTTGGAGGTGGTACATACCTTGGACAATACATCATGAGCTTATTCTGGAGATTGGCCAGAATTCAGGAAGAAAACAGGAACTTAGGATGTTAGTAGGTGTTTCCTATCCATAAGGCATACCACGGTCCATTCATCAATTGTGCAGGATAAATGCTGGGAAGCTTTCTACTAGACAGGACACCTCCATTGATGCATTCTCTTTTCTAATGTCGACAACCACGGACACAGTGGATACACAGACATAGAAGGTCGCCTTGTCAAAAGACTTACTAGAAACAGTCGACTCCAAAAAAAACCAACCACATTTCCTACCTATTCTCAGAACATGAGACAAAACCGCAAACTCACATCCACAAACAAAGGCAACTCCTTCCCAAAAGTAGGTCTTTGACTATCCGGAGTGTCCTCTTACTGGTGGGCCATACTATGTTCTCCACAAAATGACCTCTCCTGTCTCAGATCTTGTCTCCTTGGCAAACTCTGTGATGCTGTGAGGAGCCAACTGCTAGCCACTACCTGCTATCTCAGGAAAGGCTTCTCTTCAGAGCTCTCCTGGCATTTGGCCATCCTCACATCAGTAGGTACCAAGAAGGTCTGACTCTGTACTTGGTAAATCCAAACAAGTGAGCGCACTGGGACTGGGACTGGGACTGGCTCTCGGTGCCTGGCTTCTTGCATCAAAATTTCAGAGTGTTCCATCACCAAGGAAGTTAGGTAGGTCACTTCCTTCAGGAACTGAATGAGGTCACTGCCTTGGCAACAACTTTGCCCTAACCATTGCTTCCAAGGGTCACATTGGATGGAGGCTGCCCTTACTTCCTTTGACAATTTGACTAGTTTCAATGGTATATCAAAATAGGCACCTGAGAACAGCTCTCCACGCAGGCCTGGTTACGTCCTTCTTCTCTAACTTACAAAGAGAGAGTCTGATGCATACACATTCCTTTTTCCTGTCTAGATTGTTTGCCATTGAAGATGGCTTTTGCTCTCACAGGTCCTTCATAGCTGCTGACATCTTATCCAGGGATTATTTCTGCATCGAACTTTCAGGTTCTCAGCAGTTTGAAGATACCCTACATTCCTGTATTGTAAGACGAACTCTGTCCCTGCTCTTTTGTAATGTTAGATTGAGGCAACCGTGTATGGTTATCGTAAATAGCAGGTTTGATTTGGATTAGGAATCATTCTGCAGAATGAAAAATGATCTTGGGAACCCGCAATATTTATAGGAATATAGAGATGAAATATACGTATGAAAACAGAAATCTAGGTAAGATTTGAAGCTCAGAAGTGCATTGGGCAACTGATTGCGATACGTAGCTTTGAATTACGTTCTGCATACATGTTTCAGAAAAATCGATATACAATGGCATAGGACCTTGCACCTTGGATGATTGAATGCAGTAGAGAACATCCACTCAAAAAGTGATAGTCGATAGGATCAGGAAGATAGTCAGTATATTTCAGAAGAAGAGCTAGTATAGGATTTGGACCAAAGTTCATTAGCAATAGTGTTTCGGTTAGAGAGTGAATGTCAATGTCAGCACATGTGAAGGGTCAGTCACAATGTTAAACTGGGGAAAATATGTAGGAAAGTAGATATCAATAGAGACATTAGGAAATCAGTCAAAGAGTATCAAGTGAGTGAAAAAAATTAAACATTTTCAACAGTTTTGAGGTTGAATATATAATCTTATGAAGAAACAAATATGTAGTCACCAATAGGATTGACATTTGAGAGCATTAGGCAACCTGGTCATGGATGTTTTTAGTAATCCATGTTGAGTTTCCCTTTAGGCTTTGGTACAATCATACGTGTGACTTTTGCATTTTGTGTCCAGAATATTACTGTGATAACATGCATATGTAGATCAGGTGACATGAGTATTTCTTCCACCATTTCTGGGAGCAATATTTTAAAAATGTATAAATTAGTATTGGGGGTACAACGAGGTGTACCCTGTGTCTATGAATATAGAGATAATGCATGAATAGACCATAATGTGAATAAATAATATAACTGGTTACACTTTAAATAATGTATTGAATTGATATCAGAAAATGTATAAAAAATCTTTTATTGATATATAATCATTCATTCCAACCAGTTATACATCTTATGATGATATTACAGTGATGGTTTATCATGAAGTCTGTTTCAGTTTTGCTTCAAAACTGATAAAGGAAATCGAAAATAATGTGTTTGGAAATAAGTCTCATGAAAAGACCAGTCAAGAAACACGGAGGAATGCATGTGTTCTGAAGCAGGAAGTGATTGAAAGTGAAACAAATGCCTGTATATTTGCTAACCTGTGGAGGAAATATATATCCTATGATGTGCATAAACAGAAGAAATTGTAATGTGCCAGTGTTGAATTAAAATGAACATCAATATACACATCATGTCCATTGGAATCTATTTGCTTTGATGATAAACTGTGTCAGTTACTGTAGAAATATTAGGATTTGTAAGCACCATTCACTGAAGTTAGTTCTCAGGACGAGGAAACAAATATGTATTTCAGGTGGTTGAATGTTTCTGAGAATAATCTTGTGAAAAGTTGATTATATATCCACATACATGAATATGAATGAATTTAGAGAGTGTTTAATAAGACACATTTTTTTCATATTTTGAAAAATCTAGAGAGTGTATATATATGTAAAACTCATGAAGAAATATTACAATTAAAATTTGACAAGATTTATAATACATACCCTTGGTAAAGCCGAAGGCAAATCCAAGTATATACCATGCCTCCTATGAAATGCCTGTATTTCTATTCTGTTACGTTTCTTTTTATCCATCATATTAGCATTAGTAGTCAGAGTCTATTAGGGTATGTGTTAGTGTCAGGGATCATTATTTCAAATGAAAATAGAAAAATGAATCTAATGTGTATGCAAATATGTGCTACACAAAAATCTTGCCACTCTCATCCAGAACAATTCCTTGACATTTACTTCGCTCCAAGTAAGACACAATTAGTGGAGAGGAGTTCGAAAACCTGTGATTACATATGTGGAACTGAAAATATTCAGGAGTTCACAACATTGGAGGTGGTAGAGCAGTTTCCAAAAGTAAGGGAGAGGTTAAACACTCCACAAAATTGGAGCTCTGCTGGCCTAAAGACTCTTTGAGAAAATGCCTCTCAGGTTGGGCACATGAAATATATGAAGTTGTCAGGAGATTTAGCTTCCTTTGTTGTGACACCATCAAATGTGGGTCTGCATCTATGTGACCTGGAGGAAATGGTTCCTTATTTTCTAATGAACATGAGACAGCAGTTCTGAATTCTCTTTTTCTTGGTAAACTGTGGCCACTGGGAGTTAAGTTTCTACCCATGTGGTCTGTGAAGCCGTTTGGTCATCCTCCATTTTCGTGGTGTTTGTTACTGCTGCACTGGGAGTTTGGAATTGGCTTAATGAAATACAAGGAGTTCAACTGGCACACAATTCTGGAGGGAGCTCTGTCACGTGTGATTGGTCAGGGTCTTCAGGAGAATTTTTGAAACATGGATCTATCCCACATAGCTTTCCCCCTTGACTATAGCAACCGAATTCTGAACATTGCCCTGAATCCTCTCAATATAACAAGATGCCTTTACATATAAGGGTCTGCTGCCTGCACCATGTCAGTCACAAGTATTTTGGAAGCCAATGGCCGATCCACGTGGTCCCACAACAGATATTTATTCACAACCATATAGTTCACTGCTCTAGCCCCAATACTCAGCAGGCTCCAACTTATGACATCTCGGTTCTATACCATTTTCATGACAACCAGTCAATCAAGGAACTGTCTGGTACACTCATGATCAGCAACAGGACATCCAAAGTTTCTCCAGTGCCACCTGGTCATGGGAATATTAAAAATTTCATGGTATTTATGTAGCCATTTTTCAAGGATGATGTTGGAGGCACTGTGGGTTTCAATTCATTCAGGAACCATTAAATGGTGAGTAAGCTCATTTCAATGAAAGCTCTGGAGAACTCTCACAGACAAGGCTTCCCAAAGAGTGGCCAGAAGGTCACATGAAGCCAGGCTCATTGAGGTCTACAATGTGAGGTACATGTGTGTTTTGAGTGTCAACTATGACTTCCAAGTCTTTCAGTAAAAAAATCATGTGTTATCCTGGCTGAGATTCCCAGTGCTCAGTGGAAAGCCACCCTGGGCCTAGATCTCAGTTTCCAAGGGCTAATCTCATGTGTGGCCTCCTATAATCCCAACACAATTCATGGCAATACTTCTCTCAGGTGAGTTCCAGAACTCAGGCTCTAAGGAGTATCAGAGCAGAGTTCAAGCCCTGGTGGACCAAGTCATCTCTTCCAACCGCCACACAAATGACCACAATTAAAACCAAAACACTCCTACATGGCCCTCATCTTCTTCCATAAAGACACTCATCATAACATATGGCTGGAGGTTTCCATGAGGGGCACAGCCCAAGACAGTGTCCAAAATAAGCTCCCTTGCCCCTCATTTGCCTAAAGTCAGGGTGGCTTGGACACCCTTCTTCTGAACCAGGAGTGATCTGTAAGGGTAAAAGAAATTGAAATTATAGTGTTAAAGTTAAAGTGTAAAAGACCGGGTGTTGTAAAGTTTCTAATCTTCAAGGCCTGGTTTAAAATGTAAAGGACCAGGTATTTTTAAGTTTCCATGCTACACGCATAACCTGAAATTCCTGTAAATTGTAGGACAATTTCTGGACTGCCTAGTAAATATTCCCCCTGACCGCCTGGTTGTTTAATAACCTAGGACCCTGTGTGGCCTACCACATATGCATCGCAGGGCCTAAATCAATCAATTTCAATGTGTACCCCGCTTTAGAATTGACCTATCACTCCCGCCTGACGTGTTCAAGCCAATGAATGAACTAATCATGTTTAGGATTTGTTGTTTCATTTTCCCACAGTGTATGATGATTTGCTAAAGGAGACTGTGATATATGTAAAGTCTCACACTCCCCAAATCGTGTACTTAAGCACTGCTCAACCCCTGCTCGGGGATCTGGGCTGCTCTCCCTTCTTGAGTGAGCACAGAGCACCAGCATGCTGGATTGGATCCTCAATAAATGTCTTTTGCTGTTGCATGAGCCTTGGTCTCATACATGAACATGAATGAAATTAAGGAGTGTATAATAAGACACATATATTTCATATTTTGAATAATCTATAGAGTGTAGATTTTTCACAAAACACATACAGAGATATTAAAAAGTAGCAATATATATGCCAATCAAAATTCATCATGAAATACATATCATACACAGATCCAAAAATCTTTATTTTACTGAACATGGATTTATGTGTAATGTTGTTCAACTAGGAAGCTCACGCAAATGTTGAATTTTCAGTTCCTACAGCGTTTAGGAGGAGTGATCTCTTCTCAAAATTTGTATCTGCCTAGTCAGCCACCTCACAATAATGTACGTGTGGTACCAGGTAGGATTCTATTTGTGCATATAAAAATACATGTGCTGAATAGGCAACAGAGAAAGGGAGACAGGAATTCACATATCTGATACCTTTCAAAACACATGGAGAACTATTTCAATTAAAAATTAACCAGATTTTTAACAACTACCCTTTATCATGCAAAAGGCAAGTCCAACTATACACTATGCCTCCTCTGAATTGCTTGTATTTCTATTCTGTTTGGGTTATTTTTCTCCATCATATTAGCATTAGTAGTCAGAGTCTAGTAGGGTATGCTTTAGTGTCATGGATTCAGTAATTCAAATAAAAATAAAGGAAAATGAATCCATTGTTTACGCAAATATGCACTACAAAAAATCTTTCCACTCTCATTCAGAGCAATGCCTTGACATTACCTTCACCCCAAGTAAGACACAATTAGAGGACAAGAGTTAGAAAATCTGTGAATACATATCTGGAATGGAAAATGCTCAGGAGTTCACAAGCTTGGACATTTTAGAGGAGTTTTCAAAATTAAGGGACAGGATAAACAGTCCACAATCATGGAACTCTGCTGGTCTAAAGACTTCTTGAGAAACTGCCTCTGAGGTTGGGCACTTGAAATATATTTTCTTTTCAGGAGCTTTAGCTTCCTTTGTAGTGATACCATCAAAGATGGGTCTTCATTTATCTGACCTGGAGGACATGGTTTCTTATTTTCCAAAGAACATGAGGCAGCAGTGCTCAATCCTACCTTTGAAGGTAAACTGTGGCCACGGAGGGCTAAGTGTCTCCCCGTCTTGACTGTGAAGCCAATTTGTCATCCTACAATTTTCGTGGTGTTTCTTGCTGCTGCACTGGGCTTTTGGTATTTCCTTCATGAAATACAAGGAGTTCAACTGGGACACAGTGCTGAAGCGAGTTCTGTCACGTGTGGAGGGTCAGGGTCTACAGGAGAATTCACCAACCAGGCTTCTATCGCACATAACTTGCAACATTGTCCATAGCAAACTGATTCTGAACATTGTCCTGAAACCTTTCCTTATAACAAGATGCCTTTACATATAAGGGTCTGCTAGCTGCACCATGTAAGCCACAAGCCATTTAGAAGTTAATGGCAGACTCACATGGCCCCACCACAGATATTTTATTATACACCTGCACACCACAGCTCTGGGCCCACTTCTCAGCACTCTCCAACTTACTTACATCTCTGTTCTACACAATTTTCGTGAAACCCAGTCAGTCAAGGCACTGTCTGGTACACTCATGATCAGCAACAATACATCCAAAGGTTCTCCAGTGCCACCTGGTCAGGGGAATTTCAAGGTATTTATGGAGCAATTTTTCAAGGATGAAGTTGGAGGCACTGTGGGTTTCAATTCATTCAGGAACCATTAAATGTTGAGGAACCTCATTTCAATGAAAGCTCTAGAGAACTCTCACATGTAAGGCTTCCCAAAGAGTGGCCAAAATATACATATATTTCATATTTTGAAAAATCTTGACAGTGTATATCTATATCTATATCTATATCTACACACACACACACACACACAAACACACACAGACATTAAAAACTAGCAATATATATGCCAATCGAAATTCATCATGAAATATATATCATCCACGTATTCAAAAATATTCATTTTACTGAACATGGATTGATGTATAATGTTGTTCAACTAGAAAGCTCACCCATAGGTTGAATTTTCAGTTCCAACAGCGTTTAGGAGGACTGAACTTTTCTCACAATTTGTATCTGCCAAGTCAGCCACCTCAGAAGAATATATGTGTGATACAAGGTACAATTCTATATGTGCATATAAAAATATATGTGCTGAATAGGATACAGAGAAATGGGGGAGACAGGAATTCACATATTTGATAAGTTTAAAAATACATGGACAACTCTTTCAACAAAAAAAATGACTAGATTTATAACTCCTACCCTATATAATGGAAACGGCAATTCCAACGGTACACCATGGCTCCTCTGATGTGTTTGTATTTCTATGCTGTTTGGGTTACTTTTCTCCATCAAGTTAGGATTAGTTGTCAGAGTCTTGTAGGGTATGGGTTAGTGTCAGGGATTCAGTATTTCGAAAGGAAAATTGGAAAATGAATCCAATGTGTATGCAAATATGTGCTACACAAAAATCTTCCGACTCTCATCCAGAACAATGCCTTGACCTTAACTTCGTCCCAAGTAACACATGTAGAGAAGATGAGTAAGAAAATCTGTGAGTACATATCTGGAATTGAATATGCTCAGGAGTTCACAACCTTGCAGGTAGAAGGGGAGTTTCCAAAAGTAAGGGACAATGTAAACACTCCACAAACATGGAGCTCTGCTATCCTAAAGACTTCTGGAAAAACTGCCTCAGATGTTGGGCTCTTGAAATATATGTTGTTGTCAGGAGCTTTAGCTTCGTTTGTAGTGAGACCATAAAAGCTGGGTCTGCATCTATGTGACCTGGAGTAGATGCTTTCTTATTTACCAATGAAAATGAGGCAGCATTGATGAATTCTCTCTTTCTGGGTCAACTGTGGCCACTTGGGGCTCAGTGTCTCCTCATGTGGACTCTGAAGCCATTTGATCATCCTCCAATTTTTGTGATGTTTTTTGCTGCTGCACTGGGAGTTCAGTATTTGCTTCACGAAATACAAGGAATTTAACTGGGACACAGTGCTGGAGGGAGTTCTGTCACGTGTGGTGGAACAGGGTCTGCAGGAGAATGCACAAACCAGGCTTCTTTCCAACATAGCTTGCCACCTTGACCATAGCAACCTGATTCTGAACATTGCCCTGAAACTTATCCATATAACAAGAATCATTTACATATAATGGTCTGCTGGATACACCATGTCAGTCACAAGGCATTTGGAAGCCATTGGCAAATCCAGATAGAAGCACCACAGATATTTTATCTCACACATGCCCACCTTTGCTCTAGGTCCACTATTCAGCAGGCTCCAACTTACTGGCATCTCTGTTCTACATCATTTTCGTGAAACCCAGCCAAACAAGGCACTGTCTGGTACACTCATGATCACCAACAGGATATCCAATGGTTCTCCACTGCCTCCTAGATATGGGAATTTCAAAAATTTAATGGTATTTATCGAGCCCATCTTTCAAGGTTGAGGTTGGAGTCACTGAGTGTTTCATTTAATTCAGTAATCATTAAATGGTGAAGAAGCTCATTTCAATGAAAGCTCTGGAGAACTCTAACTGCTAAGGCTTCTAAAAAAGTGGCCAAAATGCCACATGAAGCCAGGCCCATTGAAGTCTACAATGTTAAGTGCATTTGTGTTTTGACTCTCAACTATGGCTGCCAAGTGTTTCAGAATAAAATTATGTGATACCCTGGCTGAGATTCCCAGTGCTCTGTGGAAAGCCACCCTGGGAATTGATCTCTGTTTCCAATGGCGACTCCCATGTGTGGCCTCCTGATATCCCAACACAATTCATGGCAATACTTCTCTGAGGTCAGTTCCAGGACTCAGTCTCTATGGGGTATCACACCAGAGTTCAAGCCCAGGTGGACCCAGTCATCGCTTCCAACTGCCACACAAATAACCACAGTTAAAACCAAAACACTCCCAGATGGCCCTCATCTTATTCCATATAGACACTCCTCATAATCTCTGGCTGGATGTTTCCATGAGGGGCGCAGCCCAACACAGTGTCCAAATAAGCTCGCTTGCCCATCATTTTCCTAAAGTCAGGGTGGATTGTACACCCTTCCTGTGAACCAGGAGGGATCAAATATGCCTTCCAGTATTACTGCTCTGCTTCTCCAATTTGAGGCCTACTGACTGTCGGTATAGATTTTTTATGTGATGTGGAGTCATGAGAAAACACAAGCATGTATGCAATTGCCTTTGCAGGGCTTTGAAGAACTCATCTGATTCAAAGGATCCCTATTCTCACTTGATGGTGGTAAGGAACCTAACAGAGGAAGGCGAGAGACTTCATCAACAATGACTGATCTTTTTCCCATTTTGGTTTTGGATGCACACATGGGATCATTCTTTAGATCCATCAGGTGCTGAGAACCTAAGCCACAGCCTAACACAGGGCCAAGAGACTGATTCAGACACATCCATTTCCAAAGCAATTAACAAAGAGCCACAGGTGATGCCCGTTTAATTCCATTTTAAAACTGTTTTCTTCAGGCTTCACAAACTGTGTCCTGAGGCCAAGACCTTCCTCACATTCAGGGGAAGAGAAGAATTGGTTAGCAAAAGGCCCAAAGCACAGTTTCTCCACTGAGGCTTTCCTGGTCACACAGATATCTGAGTTTTTTGAGATGCTAGCCATTCCCTTTAGCTATCCACTACATGACCTTGTCACAGAGCTTGGAGGTGGTACATATCTTGGACACAAAACCATGAGCTTATTCTGGAGAGTGGCCAGATTTAGGAAGAAAACAGGAACTTAGGAAATTAGTAGGTGTTTTCCATCCATAAGGGAAGCCACAGTCCATTCATCAATTGGGCAGGATGAATGCTGGGAAGGATTCTACTAAACAGGACACATCCATTGATGAATTCTCTTTTCAAATGTCGACAACCACGGACAGAGTGGGATACACAGACATAGAAACACGCACTTTGTGAAACGACTTACTAGGAACAGTCCACTCCAAACCAAACAAACCACCTTTTTTACCTATTCTTAGAACATGAGACAAAACCACAAACTCACACTCACACCCACAAAGGCACCTCCTTCCCCCAAAGAGGTCTGTGACAATCCGGAGTGTCCTCTGACTTGTGGGCCTTATTATGTTCCCTGAAATGTCCTGTACTGTCTCAGATCTGGTCTCCTTGGCCAAATCTGCGAAGTGGTCAGGAGCCAGCTGTGAGCAACTACCTGCTTTCTCAGGAAAGGCCCCTCTTCTGAGCTCTCCTGAAATTTGGCCATTCTCACATCAGTAGGTACCAAGAAAGACTGACTCTGTTCTTTGTAAATCCAAATAAGTGAGCCCACTGGGAATGGTACTGGGACTGCCTCTGGTTGCCTGGCTTCCTGGATCCCAAGTTCAGAGAGTTCTATCACCAAGGGAGTGAGGAAGGTCACCTCCTTTGTGAACTGAATGAGGTCACTGCTTTGGAAACCACTTTGTCCTAAAATTTGCTTCCAAGGTTCCCATGAGATGGAGGCTGCCCCTATTTCCTGTGATACTTTCACAACTGAGAATTGTATATCAACCATAGGCAGCCGGGAACAGCTGTCCACACTGGCCTGGTTTGGTCCATCTTCTCTACATTAAGAAGAGTGAGGCTGATTCTGACACATCCCTTCATCCTGACCGGGTTGTTTGCCATGGAAGATGACTTTTGCTCTCTCAGGTCCTTCATAGCTGCCTAAATCTTCTCCAGGGATCATTTCTGCATGGAACTTTGAGGTTCTCAGAGGTGGAAGATCCCCTACATTCCTGTATTGGAAGACCAATTCTGTCCCTCCTCTTCTGTAAAGTTAGATTGAGGGAACATTGTATGGTTAAGGTTAATAACAGGTTCCATTTTGGTTAGGAATCATTCTCTGGGATGAATAATGGTATTGGGGTTTTGCGATATTTTCAAGAATATATAGGTGAAATATAAGTATGAAAAAAGAAATCTAGGTAATTTTTGAAGGACAGAAGGGAATTGGCCCCATGATTGGGATTCTTAGCTTTCAATTATGTTCTGCACAGGTGTCTCAGATAAATTGATATACAGTGGCATAGGATCTTGTCTTTTGGATGATTGAATGTCGAAGAGAACATCTGGTCCAAAAGGGATAGTTGGTGGATTAGGAAGATATTCGGTAGGTTTAGAATGAAGAGTGTGTATAGAATTTGGACCAAAAGATCTTTAGCAATAGGGTTTTGGGTAGAGACTGAAAGTAAATGTCAGCACATGTGAAGAGTCAGTCACAGTGATAAACTGGGGAAAAAATACAGGAAATCAGATATCAATAGAGACATTAGGAAATCAGGACAAGTATAAAGTGAGTGATAGGATTAGACATTTTCAACAGGGTTGAAGTTGAGTATGTAATTTCAGGAAGAAACAAATATGTAGTCACCAATAGGATTCACTTTGAGAGCATTAGGCAACCTGGATATGGATTTTTTTTTTAATCCATGCTCACTTTCCATTTAGGATTTGTTACAATCATAAGTGTGACCTTGCTTTTTGTTTCCACAATATTACTGTGATTAATGTATATATAGATCAGATGACATGAGTATTTCTTCCACCATTTCTGGGAGCAATATTTTGAAGACATATAATTTAGTATTGTGGGTACAAATAGGTATAGGCTGTGTTATACGAATATAGAGATAATGCATGAATAGACCATACTGTGAATAAATAATATAACTGGTTCAAAATTTAAATAATGGATTGAATTGATATCTGGATATATACTGGAAAACTTATATTGATATTCATACAATCATTCGTACCAGTTATACATCTAAAGGTAATATTAGTGTTATGGTTTATCATGAAGTGTCTGTGAGTTTTGCTTCTAAAATGATTATGGAAATCAAAAATAATGTGCTTGGAAAGAAGTCTCATTAAAACAACAGTCACGAAACCTGGGGGAATACATATGTTCTGAAGCAGGAAGTAATTGAAAGTGAAAAAAAATCCTATAAATTTGTGAATTTGTGAATAAAAAATGTATTCTATTATGTGCAAAAACTGAAGAAATATTAATGTACCAGTTTTGAATAAAAATGAACGTCAAAGTACATATCATGTCCCATAGGAATCTACTTGCATTGATATTAAACTGAGTCATTTACTGTAGCAATATTAGGATTTGTATGCACCATTCACTGAAGTTAGCTTTCAGTACTAGGAAACAAATATATATTTCAGGTGGATTAATATTCCAGAGAATATTCTTATGAAAAGTTTAATAAAAATCCACATTCATTAACATCAATGAATTTAGGGAGTATATAATAAGACACATATATTTCATATTTTGAAAAATCTGGAGAGTTTATACATATATATATGCACACACACACACACACACACACACACACACGTATACATTAAAAAGTAGCAATATAAATCCCAATCGAAATACATCATGAAATATATATCATCCACAAATCCAAAAATCTTCACTTTTCTGAACATCAATTTAAGTATAATGTTGTTCAACTAGGAAGCTCACCCATAGTTTGTTTTGTAAGTTCCAACAGCATTTAGGAGGAGTGATCTCTTCTCACAATTTGTATTTGCCAAGTCAGCAACCTCACAAGTATCTACGTGTGATACCAGGTAGGATTCTATATGTGCATATAAAAATACATGTGCTGAATAGGGTACAGAGAAATGGAGACAGGAATTCTCATATTTGTTAACTTTAAAAGCACATGGAGAAGGGAGGGGCAGAGCCGCCAACCGCGCCTGTAAGGTAGGCGGACCTGCGAGCCACCGGTAGAACAGGCCTAGCGGCCCGCAATCGTACAAAACACATCGCCCTGGTTGGGGGTTGGGCAGAGCCGCTGCGTGCCTGCAAGGAACGCGGACATGCGACCCACAGGGAGAACAGGCCCAGCAACCCGCGGAGGGGCAGAGACACCCCTTGCAACTTCTAGATAGGTGAACCTGTGACCCACCGGCAGAAGATGCCCAGCTGCCTTCAGAGGGGCAGAGCCGGCCCCCGCGCCTGCGAAGTAGGCAGACCTGCGAACACCGACAGACCAGGCGCTAGGCCCCGCCACGGTGCTAGACACATAACCAGGTTTGGGGAGGGGCCGAGCCACTGCCCGTGCCTGGAAAGCAGGTGGACCTCTCACCCTCTGGCAGAACAGAGCCAGCAACCTACCAGCCTGGTAGATATATCGCCCCGGTTTAGGGAGGGGCAGAGCTGCCAATCGCGCCTGCAATGTAGACAGCCCTGCAATCCACAGACAGAAGAGGCCCAGCGGCACGCGGAGGGGCAGAGCCGACACCTGCGCCTGCAAGGTAGGTGGACCTGTGACCCACTGGCTGAACAGGACCAGCGCCCGAAGAGGGGTAGAGCAACTGCCCGCTCCTGCAAGGTAGGCGGACAGGCTACCAACCGGCAGAACAGGTCCAGAGGGCTGCTGGTGTGGTAGGCACATTGCCCCAATTGGAGGAGGGGCAGAGCCACCGCCCACACCTGTGAGGGAGACTTTTCATGAATACAATAGCAATATAAACATTTAGGGGTAAAATTCAATAACACAAAAGTTCCACCAAACAGAAAAAAACGCGAACAGTAGGAAAAGACAAGGAAAGAAAGGACCACAAGCAATGCAGGTCAACTCAACATTATAAAAGGTAATATCTGCAGCAGATGGAATGTCAGATAAAGAATTTAGGATATACTTGCTTCCGATGATCTGAGTCAACAGGGAGACATTAGACAGCAAAATCAGACAATGAAAGATCACTTCAACAATAAATTACATAAACAAATCCAAGAAGCAAAAGATCAACTATACAGGAAGATAGAGGTTATAAAAAAAAAAAAAAAACAGAAATCATAGAAATGCAGGAAGCAATAAACCAACTTAAAAACTCAATTGAGAATACTACCAGCAGAGTAGATCACGTAGAAGATAGAACATCAGACAATGAAGACAAAGTATTTCAACTTGAAAAAACATAGACAGCTCAGCAAGACTGTTAAGAAACCATGAGCAGAAAATCCAAGAAATATGAGATAACATGAAGAGACCAAACTTAAGAGTAATTGGGATACAGGAAGGTATACAGGTGCAAAACAAAGGAATGAGCAAACTATTCAATGAAATAATATGAGAAACCTTCCCAGACATGAAGAATGAGACAGAATCCCAAATCATAGAAGCCTACAGGATGGCGAATGTGCAAAATCATAAGAGATAAAGACCTAGACATATTATAATGAAGATGCCAAACATACAGAATAAAGAGAGAATTTTAAAAGCTACAAGAGAAAGGAAGCAGATTACATTTAGGGGTAAACCAATCAGGATAACAGCTGATCTTTCAACACAGACTCTGAAAGCTAGAAGATCCTGGAATAACATTTTTCAAACACTGAAAGAAATTGGGTTCCAACCAAGAATTGTGTACCCAGCGAATTTAAGCTTCAGGATGGAAGATAAAATTAAAACCTTCCATGATAAACAAAAGTTAAAAGAATTTGCAGCTAGAAAACCCTTTCTTCAAAAGATCCTTGGCAAAACATTATAGGAAGACGAAATGGAAAATAACAATGAAAACCAACAGTGGGAGGTAGTACAGTAAAGGGGGGAAAATAATCAAAGAGGAAAAAAACAGGGTTAGTAACATAAATAAACAAATATGGCTGGAATAACAAGCCATATCTCAATAGTAACCCTAAATGTTAATGGCTTAAACTCACCAATTAAGAGACACAGACTAATAGAATGGATCACGAAAGAAGACCCAACAATTTTCTGCCTGCAGGAGATGCATTTGATAGGAAAAGAGAAACATAGGCTGAAGTTGAAAGGTTGGGAGAAATCATATCACTCATATGGACTTCGGAAACAAGCAGGAGTGTCCATACTCAGATCAAATAAAATAGATGTCAAGCCAAAGTTAAGCAAAAGGGATAAAGAGGGACACTACATACTGCTCAAGGGAACCATACACCAACAAGACATAACAATCATAAATATATATGCCCCAAACAATGGTTCAGCTATGTTCATCAAAAAAACTCTTCTCAAGTTCAAGAGTCTGATAGACCACAATACAATAATCATGGGAGACTTCAACACACCTCTCTCACTACTGGACAGATCTTCCAAACAAAAGTGGAATCTCCTCTACCACCTCCAAGTTTGTGAACTCGTGAGCATATTTGATTCCAGATATGTATTCACAGATTTTCTAACTCTTCTCCTCTAATTGTGTCTAACTTGGGGCCAAGGTAATCTCAAGGCATTGTTATGCATGAGAGTGGGAAGATACTTTTGTAGCATATATTTGCATAAACATTGGAATCATTTTCCAAATGATTCCAAATCCCTGACACAAACCCATGCCAACTAGACTCTGACTACTAATTCTAATATGATGGAGAAAATTAACCCAAACAGAATAGAAATACAAGCAGTTCAGAGGACGAATGGTGTATCATTGGAATTGCCTTTTGCTTTATATAGGGTAGGAGTTATAAATCTAGTCAATTTTTTGTTGAAATGGTTCTCCATGTGTTTTTCAAGTTAACAAATATGTGAATTCCTGTCTACCTTTCTCTGTATCCTATTCAGCGCATGCATTTTTATATGCACATATAGAATCCTACCTGGTACCACACGTACATTCTTGTGAGGTGGCTCACTTGGCAGACACAAATTGTGAAAAGAGATCACTCCTACTAAACGCTGTTGAAACTGAAAATTCAAACTATTGATGAGCTTCCTAGTACAATAAAATTATACATGAATCCATGTTCAGTAAAACGAATTTATCTGATCTGTGGATGACATATATTTCGTGGTGAATTTCAATTGGCTTATATTGCTACTTTTTAATGTCGGTTTGCTTGCGTGCCTGTGTGTGTGTGTGTGTGTGTGTGTGTGTGTGTGTGTGTGTGTGTTTATATATATATACACACACACTCTACAGATTTTTCAAAATATGAAATATATGTGTCTTATTATACACTCCGTAAATTCATTCATATTCATGTATGTGGATTAATAATCAACTTTTCACAAGATTATTCTGAGAAATATTCATCCACCTGAACTACATATTTGATTCCTAGTACTGAAAACTAACAGTAAATGGTGCATACAAATCCTAATATCTCTGCAGAAACTGACACAGTTTTATATCAATGCAAGTAGATTCCTATGGGACGTGAAGTGTATTTTGTCTTTCATTTTTATTCAATACTGGTACATTACTTTTTCTTCAGTTAATGCACATGGTAGGATATATATTTAATCCACTAGTTCAGAAATTTATAGGCATTTTGTCCTACTTTCCAACACTTCCTAATTCAGAAAACATGTTTTCCACAGGGTTTCTTGACTGGTCTTTTCATGAGACTTCTTTCACAAAATGCAAAGGTCACACTTATGTTTGTACCGAAGTCTAAATGGAAAGTGAGTATGGATTACTAAAAACATCTATGTCCAGGTTGCCTAATGCTATCAAGTGTCAATCCTATTGGTGACTACATATTTGTTTCTTCCTAAGATTATATATTCAACCTCAACACTGTTGAAAATGCCTGATCCTATCACTTACTTTATACTTTGCCTGATTTCCTAATGTCTCTATTGATATATGGTTTCCTACATATTTTCCAGAGTTCATCAATGTGACTGGCTCTTCACATGTACTGATATTTACATTCATTCTCTACCCGAAACCCTACTGTTAAAGAACGTTTGGTTCAAATCCTATACTCACTCTGCTTTCTAAACCTACTGAATATCTTCCTAATCCTACTGACTATCCTTTTGACTGGATGATCTTTTCGACATTCAATCATCCACGGTACAAGGTCCTATGCCATTGTATATCAATTTATCTGAGACATCTGTGCAGAATATAATTCAAAGCTGAGTATCCCAATCAAGGGCCCAATGCACTTCTGGGTTTCAAATCTTACCAAGATTTCTGTGTTCATACTTATATTTCACCTATATATTCTTGTAAATATCGCAGGTTCCCAAAACCATTATTCATTGCACAGAATGATTCCTAACCCAAATCAAACCTGTTATTAACCCTAAGCATACACTGTTCCATCAATCTATCTTTACAATAGAGCAGGGACAGAGTTGGTCTTACAATACAGGAATTTAGGGTATCTTCCACCTGCTGAAACCTCAAAGGTCCATGCAGAAATGATCCCTGGAGAAGACTTAGGCAGCTATGAAGGACCTGAGAGCGCAAAATCATCTTCCATGGCAAAAAAACCGGTCAGGATGAAGTATTGTGTCTGAATCAGTCGCTCTGTTCTTAATGTAGAGAAGATGGACAAAACCAGGCTTGTGTGGAGAGCTGTTCCATGGTGCCTGTGGTTGATATACCATTCTAACTTATGACTGAGTCAGAGAAAGTAGGGGCAGCCTCCATCTCATGGGACCTTTGTAAACAACTCTTAGGACAAAGTGGTTGCCAAGGTATTGACCTCATTCAATTCCTGAAGGAAGTGACCTACCTCACTTCCTTGGTGATACAACTCTCTGAACTTGGGATCCAGGAAGCCAGGCACCCAGAGCCAGTGCCAGTCCCATTCCCAGTGGGCACACTTGTTTGAATTTTCCAAGGACAGAGTCAGTCTTTCTTGGTACCTCCTGATGTGAGGATGACCAAATGCCAGGAGAACTCTGAAGAGGGGCCTTTCCTGAGAAAGCAGGTAGTGGCTCATTGCTGGCTCCTGACAACTTAACAGAGTTGGAAAAAGGGACCTGATCTGATACAGGACAGGCCATTTGGGGGGAACATAGTATGGTCCACCAGTCAGAGGACACTCCGGATAGTCACAGACCTAGTTGTGGGAATGAGGTGCCTTAGTGGGTGTGGGTGTGAGTTCGTGCTTTTGTCTCATGTTCTGAGAATAGGTAGCAAAGGTGGTTTGTTTGGTTTGGAGTCTACTGTTTCTAGTAAGTCGTTTGAGAAGGCGAGTTTTTCTATGTCTGTGTATCCACTGTGTCCGTGGTTGTAGTTATTAGAAAAGCCAATACATCAATGGAGGTGTCCTGACTAGTAGGAAGCTTCCAGGCATTTATTCTGCCCTTTTTATGAATGGACTGCAGCTTGCCTTATGGATAGACAACACCTAGTATCTTCCCAAGTTCCTGTTCACCTCCTGATTTCTGGCCTCTCTCCAGAATAGGCTCATTGTTTTGTGTCGAAGATATGTACCACCTCCAAACTCTGTGACATAGCCATGTACTGGATAGCTGAATGGAATGGGAACATCTCAGAAACCTCAGAGATCAGTGTAACCAGAAAAGTCTCAGTGGAGAAACCCTGCTTTGGGCAATTTGCTTACCTATGGTTCCCTTGCCCTGAATGTTAGGAATGTCTTTGCCACAGGCCACCCCTTTGTGGAGCCTGAAGAAAACAGTTTTCAAATTGAAATGAATGGGCATCACCTGTGGCTCTTTGCTTAATTACTTTGGAAAGGGATGTGTCTGAATCAGCCTCTTGGCCCTGTGTGAGGTTGTGGCTTTGATTCTCAGAACCTGATAGATCTAAAGAAAAATCCCATGTGTGCATCCAAAACCAAAATTGCCAAAAGAGCAGTCATTGCTGATGAAGTCTTTCACCTCCCTCTGTAAGTTTTTTGACCTCTATCAAGTGAGAATAGGAAAGATCCACCAAGTCAATTGATGGCTCCTATTGGAAAAATTCTATCACTGATGACAGCATCAGCATAAGTACCCCAACACCACGACAATTCGCTGCAGCAGCAGATAGTTCACAATGCATACAAGTGAGTTCACAATGCATACAAGTGATACATAATCCAGGCAAGTTCTGCAAGCAGTTCAGTGATGGCTATTGCAGAATCTGTAGATTGGTTTTATCTTTGTCTTCACTGGCACTGGGATGAAAATAGGAATTCTGGCAGTAATGGCTAAAGAAAAAATTATGTAACATTCCTGAGGGCACTAAAAGAAAACAATTTTCTTAACAATTTACATTATATTGAAGAGAATAATTAAATATAATGAAAAGGAAAAGTGAAAGTAAACAAGCACGTCTGTTAACCTCCTATTTTTTCACATATTAAGACAATCCTGAACAGTTGTTTTCCCAATTTAAATTAAACAATTTAATTCACGTGAATTAAAAAAATGGATATATTATTTCATTAGCACTCATCATATGTGATATATGGACATACGCACATTCAAATATATAACACAAAACACAAGTGTGCACACATAATAAATACATACAACACATAATATAATAGTAAAGGCTTTATAACTTTTTACATGTGAAATCATCATTGCAATGTTTAAAAACTCTATAGTCAAAAAATAGAACTGATAAGCAAAACATTATCCTAGGTCTGTATGAGCTCAAAAAAAACAAAAGAGAACTTCATGATGTGGGAAAGGGCAATAATAAAATAGATATTGAAAAAAGCATCCCTGTTCTGTCGCAGATGTAAGGATAGCCAAACTGGAGTTTTCGATATCAGCTGTTATGGATTTGAGCCAAATCATCTTATTTTGGTCTAATGAAAGCGCTTCAGTTAATCTCTCTGGAATCCAAATCGGCTGCTGTTCTCCTTTTGGAAACACATAAACAGACCCCCAACTCCAGGCAATCACTGGGTCGGGACCTTAGTTAATCTCTCTGGAATCCAAATCGGCTGCTGTTCTTCCTGTGGAAACCCAAAAACAGACCTCCAACTCCAGAAAATTAATGGGTCAGGACCTTTCCATTTTCCTGTTAGAATATCCTTCCAAAGTACCTCGGGCTTATACACATTTTTTGGACACTTATGCCTTTCTGCAGCACTAAGTCCTGAAAATCCAAATTTAAAAAGTTTAGATTAAAAAGGGTTATTTTAATTTTATCTTTGGGGAATTTATATTCCTTCCCAATTCTGTCTTCTTACTTTAATGAGTACATTTTAATAGTGTGATGTGCTCTTTCAACTATGGCTTGTCCCTGTGGATTGTATGGGTTTCTTGTTATATGAGTAATGCCAAATGATGAGCAAAATGGTTTAAAAGAGGTAGAAGTATAACCGGGGGCATTATCTGTTTTTTACTGTTTTGGAATGACCACAGTGGCAAAATTTTGTAAGCAATGAGCTATAACATCTTTAGTTTTTTTTCCCCCATAAAGGGAGCCCATCAAAAATCCAGAAGAAGTATCAACTGTAACATGCAAATATTTTACTTTTCCAAATTCTGGCAAGTGTGTGACTTCCATCTGCCATATATGGTAAGGTATCAATCCTCTAGGATTGACTCTAAGATAAAAATGTGGTAAAATGGTCACACAATTTTGACATTGTTTTATTATTTGTCTAGCTTGCTCCTTAGTTATTTTAAAATGCTTTTGTAAAGTATTAGCATTGATATGGAACTTTTCATGAAAATTTATAGCTTCTTCTAGTGTAGAGAAAATATGTATGTATGTCATGTGTCGTTTTACCTGCTAAATCATTGCCCAAACTAAGGGCTCCAGGCAATCCTGTATGTGCCAAGATATGTCCTATTAAGAATGGATCTTTTCTGTCCCAGATTAGACTTTGTATACTGGAAAGCAAAGAGAAAACAGTAGAGGAAGGGGAAATCCTACCAGCATCTTCAAGGGATACTATAGCATTAACTATATACTGACTATTGGAAAATAAATTGAACACAGAATCTTTAAACATCACAAAAGCTTATAATACTGCATTAAGCTCTACCTTTTGAGCTGATTGTTGGGGTGCTAAAAATGTAAAAATTTGATCAGGTGTAACTATTGCTGCTGTACCATTATTTGACCCATCAGTAAATATATTTGGAGCATTCATGATAGGTGTTTTCTTGTAATTTTTGGAAAAATTACAGGATGCAATGACCCAAAAGACAATAAAAGATTAGATGGTAAGTGGTTATCAAATGAAACATTAGATTTACACAGGATTATTGGCCAAGTATTTAACTCATTAGCTAATTCATCAATTTGATTCATAGTGTATGGAGTAATAATTTTATTGGGAGAAATTCCAAACACTCCCTTTGCTGCTTTTATTCCTATTAGTATTAATTGTCCCTAAGCCTCAGGATACCTAGTAATAATAGTGTTAGAAGAATAAGATAAATGTATCCATAATAATGGACCTTCTTGCCAAAATACTCCTGTAGGAATATTTTTTTGTTGGTAGCACAATGAATAATAGAGGCATTATTTTATCAAATCTATCCAAATGCATATTTCCCATATATGTTTCAATGATTTTTAATGCCTTTCTTGCTTCAGGCATTAACATTCTGGGTCAATTTGGATCAGATGGACCTTTTAGGATATCAAATATAGGTCCCAACTCTCCTGTTGGTATACCTAGATAAGGCCTTATCCAATTAATGTCTCCTAATAACTTTTGAAAGTCATTAATTGATTTGAGTTGATCTACTCGTATTTGAATTTTTGGTGGACTGACCATGGTTGAGGATAATAGAACTCCTAAATAATTAATTGGAAAATTTAATTGTACTTTATCAATTGATATCCCTAGGTTATAATTTTTTAATAAGTTTGTAAGTGTGGCATAACATTCTAGCAATGGGTTTTTAACTTGTGTGCTAATAACACATCATCAATATTGTGAAATATTTGTAGTTCAGGATTTTGATTTCTAAGTGGCTGGATTACTTTGTTAACATAAATTTGACAAATAGTTGGGCTGTTAGCCATCCCTTGAGGGAATACTTTCCACTCATACCTCTGATCAGGACCTTCATGATTCAGTGCAGGGATAGTAAATGCAAAACTTGGACTATCCTCAGGAAGAATTGGAAATGAAAAAAAAAATCTTTAATATGTATAACTAAAACATACCAAGTTTTTGGCAAAGCAGACAATTGAGGAATCCTTGATTGAGCAGGTCCCAAAATAACCATCTCATTATTAATGGCTCTTAAATCTTCCAATAATCTCCATTTACCAGATATCTTTTTGATGACAAAAATGAAAGTATAATGGGGAGATACAGAAGGTTGTATATGTTCTTCCGCTAATTGTTGTTTGACCAGGAACTGGGCTGCTTGTATCTTTTCTTTAGTCAGGGTCCACTGAAGAAGCCATACTGGTCTTTCTGATTTCCAAGTAATTTTTATTGTCTCAGTGGCCCTTTCTGAAAATCCAACCCATGTCTGTCTGTTGCTTGGTCTATTTTTTTGGTGCTGATATACCTTGATCTTGTTTTTCTAATCTTTTTCCTTTCCTAAAACCTTCTCTAGCCATAATAGTGGGTGCATTTTGATTGATGTTATTTGTTAATGTCAAACCTAATTGATCTAGGACATCTCATCCCCATAAATTTACGGGAAGATGATCCAATACATATGGCTGTATAGTTCTTTCACATTCTTCAGGATCCTTCCAATCCAATGCCATTGCACTTCTATGGGGATTAGTTGCCACTCCTATGTCTCAAAGTATTTTAGTGTACTGTTGTAATGGCCAATGTTTTGGCCATTCTTGATGAGAGACAATGCTAACATCTGCACCTGTATCAAGTAGCCCATTAAATTCATGTCCTTGAATATTTAGTTTTAGCCTGGGGCGAGAATCTAAATTTAAAGAAAGCATAACCAAATCTACACCTGTGGAGCCTAATCCCTTGGAACCTCTTTCTACAGCACGACTGGAAAATTTATCATGCAGACTGAGTATTATTAGTAACTGTGCTATTCTATCTGCTGGTGAAATTACTGATATGTCCTTTGGAGAACTGGGTATAATTTTATTTCACCTTCATAATCGGGATCAATTACCCAAGGACTTATCATAAGTCCTTTTAGATTAGAAGAGCTGCGTCCCAATAATAAGCCTACCGTTCCTTTGAGAAGAGGTCCTCTCACCCTGTGTGAATGATTTGAACCCCCATCTCTACAGTTAGTACTGATCTGACAGAGGTGCAGATATCTAACCCTGCGCTCCCTCTGATTTGTCTGATGAGGCGTCTGATGGACAATGTGTCCTGGGCACTACACTGATGGCGTTGCTGGGTTCCTCCAGTGCTCTGTATATTTGTGGTTTTGGGCCCCAGAGCATTGGGCTCCCCTGTCCATTTTTTGCCAATGGAGCCCGATGCCTTTCTCCATGATATCGTGGATAAACAGCTAGTCCTTGTTCATTTTTGATAATGAAGTACCCTCTATGGTGGTTTGAGAACGGCATTCATTAGCCCAATGTCTCCCTCTACGGCATCGTGGGCAAATACCCACGTATTCTACTCCTTTGGTACCTAGTTTTGTTAAACCCTCTTCCTATGGAGCAATTCCTTTTAAAATGTCCTGTTTGTTCACAATTGTAGCATGTTCCTGGTCTGGCATCTAAAGCCTGTTTTACTGCAGCTGCCACAAATTGCCCTTGTTCATTGATGTCTCTGGCATCTAAAGCCTGTTTTACTGCAGCTGCCATGACTTTCTCTTATTCATTAATGTCTTTACATAATTTAATATATGTGTTTAAATCTTCATGTTTCCATGGTCTAGTGATATCTCTGCACCAATGATTCGCTTGGTCATAAGCCAGTTTTTTATTAATGGCATTGCTTGTTCTGTATTCCCCAAAACTCTGGTAGCTGTTTGAATAAGCCTATCTACAAATTCAGTGTAAGATTCATTAGCTCCTTGTATTACCTTAGATAATTGACCTTGTAAACCTCCATGTCGTTGTAAAGTCTTCCATGCCCTAACCGCCTCTGCAACAATTTTTGCGTATACGCAAGGATCATATACAATTGGTTGCTGCTGATCCTCATAAGGTCCCTTTCTAACAACATATCTAGATTTCTCTGAGGATAACCAGTTTCTGCATTACGCCTAGCCGTCTCCTTGCAAAATTCCTCATTGGCAACCTTCCATAAAAGGTATTGACCTCCGTTTAGCACAGCTTTACACATATTAGCCCAATCTACTGGCGTCATATTCAAGTTGTTAATGGATTTGACCAAGCTTACAATGAAGGGTGCTTGAGGACCATAGGTTGTTACAGCCCCTTTTAGCTGCTTCACTATTTTGAAATTTAAAGCATGGTGAATTCGCTGCCCTCCTACCTCAAAATCAGGGCATGTTCATACTTGAGATCCTGTCTCAGGATCCGAACTATCAACTGTGGGGTTTGGGGGCCTCCCAGCATATGGAGGTGGCCTTGTTATTTGGACATTTACATCCTCTGGTGATAGAAAGGTGTTAGTAACATTCTCCTGTTTAGGAGGCGCTGTTGGCTGGACATTTACGCCCTCTAGTGATAGAAAGTTGTTAGTAGCAGTCTCCTTTTGTAACTTTGCCCCTAATGGCTTTTTCTGCCCTAAGCTTTGTTCTTCTACCTTTGTCTGAACTGAAGTCTTTGGACTAAGCAAACCAGATATGAACGTCCTCAATGGCAATGTGCCAACTGGCAGAGTCCCTGGGCTGTTCTTTTACCCCCTTTTAAATCTTCACCATGATGGTTTCATTATGGTATATTTAACAACTCCTTAAAAATCCATGGGCTACATTTTTGTATTGCATCAACGTATGCCCTGACTGTTCTTGACTTTACTGAGATGCCTCCTTCCTCTAACAATTTACTTAACACTCTTTCAGTTTGTTTTTTTACTAATTTCTGATCCCGTATTTCTACTATAATACAACCCAACAAGACGATGCCAAACAAAACCGAGACAGAATAAAATAAAAAGGGAACAACAAAAAGTCATTATAGCCTTTATATCCTACTGACATGTGCATCCGTCCTTTCTCCCTATCTGTTCCTCAGAAGTAAATAATTTTTTCTCAGATGTGAGCGGTTTTTCATCCATCTCACTCATCTCCATGGACAGGCAACAAAAGTGAAGCAAAACAAAAGAGGAATCTTAAATGGCTACCCATCCTCTCGCCCTTCACTCAGGGGTGAGCAGTTTACCTTATCACTTACCCTCAGTGGCTCCCCGTGCAAGCCATAAAAATGCTGCAGTCTGGCTGGGCACGATTCAAGAGCCACTTTTCAAAAGAAACAAACTTTATTTTTAGAACCACACATGCCAAACAAAACAGCTCCTCAGGAAAAACCCTCAGAGCCCAACTGCCACCACTGGCTTCCTTGCAAAGTTTCTGTCACACCCACAAGCCTCTCCACCTCCCACAATCCTCCTGCTCATGAGGCTATTTAGCTGGGTCAGGTGGGTGGAGCCAAAAAAGTCCCACAATGAGCAGCTCTGTGGTCTGAAAGGGCAGGGAAACTGCCCAATGAGCATCACCGCAGAGGAGCAAATCAGCTAGATGTTGCTGGGGCCGCTGTGAGTCAATAATCATCTGGCAGGGGAATGTTGCTGGTAGCTGGAAGTTTAATGGGGCCCCTTAAGCTGTGGCTTTCAACAAATTGGTGTCTCCTTTCTCTGTAGACTATTCAGCACGTGTATTTTTATATGCACATATAGAATCCTACCTGTTATCACAGGTACATTTTTGTGAGGTTGCTGACTAGGCAGATACAAGTTATGAGAAGAGATCACTCCTCTTAAATACTGTTGGAATTGAAAATTCAAACGAGAATATTGTAAATAGACTAGATCAAGTAGAAGTCAGAAGATCAGATAATGAATACAAAGTTTATCAACTTGAAAAGAATATAGTCAACACAGAAAAGATGCTTATATCCCATGAGCAATCTATTTAAGAGATATGGGATGTCATAAAAAAAAATTTGAGAGTCATTAGGATAGAAGAAGGCATAGAGATTCAAACCAAAGGAATGGACAACATATTAAATGAAATAATTCTAGAAAACTTCCCAGAGATGAAAGATGGAATGGATTGCCAAATCCTTGAAGCCTACATGACCTCAAACATTCAAAACCATAATAGACCAACTCCAAGACATAGAATTATGAAGATAGCCAACATGCAGAACGTGGATACACGTTCTTCTCAGCAGCACAAGGATCCTACTCAAAGATAGATCATATATTATGCCATAGGGCAACCCTTAGTAAATATAAATATAAAGGCGTGGAGATAATACCATGCACCATATCTGATTATATTGGAATGAAACTTGAAATCAATGATAAAAGAAGGAAGGAAAAATCCTACATCATATGGAAAAATGAACAATATTCTACTGAATGTTCAATGGGTTACAGAAGACATAAAGGAGGATATAAAAAATTCTTAGAGACAAATGACTATACAGACACAACATACTGGAATCTATAGGAAACAATGAAAGCAGTTTTAAGAGGGAAATTCATTTCTTGGAGTTCTTTCCTCAAAAAAAAAAAAAAAAAACAAATAAATGAACTCACACTACACCTCAAAAACCTAGAAAAAGAAAAGGAAAACAACAGCAAATGTAGTAGAAGACAAGAAATAATTAAAATTAGAGCAGAAATCAACGAAATTGAAACAAAAAAAAAACATTGAAAAAATTGATAAAACTAAAAGTTGGTTCTTTGAAAACATAAATAAGATTGACAGGCCCTTAGCCATGCTAACGAAGAGAAGAAGAAAGAGAATTCAAATTACTAACATACGGCATGAAAAAGGCATTATCACAACAGACACTACAGAAATACAGAAGATAATTAGAAAGTATTTTGAAACCCTATATTCAAATGAAATAGAAGATAGTGAAGATATCAATAAATTTCCTAAGTCATACGATGTGCCCAGATTGAGTCAGGAAGACACACACAATTTAAACAGACCAATAACAAAGGAAGAAATATAAGAAGCCATCAAAAGACTACCAACCAAAAAAAGCCCTGGAGCGGATGGGTATAGAGCGGAGCTCTACAAAACCTTAAAAGAAGAATTAATACCAATACTTTTCAAGCTATTTCAAGAAATAGAAAAAGAAGGTGCTCTTTCAAATTCATTCTATGAGGCCAAAATCACCCTGATCCCAAAACCAGACAAAAACACTTCAAAGAAAGAAAACTACAGACCAATGTCTCTAATGAACTACGATGCAAACATTCTCAATAAAATCCTGGTGAATGTAATACAAAAGCATATCAAAAAATTGTGCACCATGATCAAGTAGGATTCATCCCAGGGAAGCAAGGCTAGTTCAATATACGGAAATCAATAAATGCTATTCACCACATCAATAGACTTAAAGACAAGAACCATATGATCATCTTGATAGATGCAGAAAAAACATTCGACAAAGTTCAGCCTCCCTTTATGTTCAAAACACTAAAAAAACTTGCATCCCAGGGAAGCAAGGCTAGTTCAATATACGGAAATCAATAAATGCTATTCACCACATCAATAGGCTTAAAGACAAGAACCATATGATCATCTTGAGAGATGGAGAAAAAACATTCGACAAAGTTCAGCCTCCCTTTATGTTCAAAACACTAGAAAAACTAGGATAACAATGTTGTGTTACCTCAGCATTGTAAAAGCTATATATGCTAAACCTCAGGCTAGCATCATTGTAAATGGAGAAAAACTGAAGGCATTCCCTCTAAAATCTGGAACAAGACAGGGATGCCCTCTATCACCACTTCTATTCGATTTAGTTCTTGAAATACTAGCCAGAGCAATTAGACAGACAAAAGAAATTAAAGACATAAAAATAGGAAAAGAAGAACGTAAATTATCGCTATTTGCAGATGACATGATAATATATTTAACAGACTCAAAAGGGTCTACAAAGCAACTGCTAGAGTTAATAAATGAATTCAGCAAAGTGGCAAGATATAAAGTCAACACGCATTAATCAAAGGCATTCCTGTATATCAGCAGCAAAACTTCTGAAATGGAAATGAGGAAAACCACTCCATTCACTATATCCACAAAGAAAATAAGATACTTGGGAATCATCCTAACAAAAGAGGTGAAAGATTTATATAATGAAAACTACAGAACCCTAAGGAAAGAGATAGAAGAAGATCTTAGAAGATGGAAAAATGTACCCTGTTCATGGATAGGCAGAACTAACATCATCAAAATGTTGATATTACCCAAAGTTCTCTACAGGTTTAAATCGGTGCCAATAAAAATCCCAACAGCATTTCTTGTAGAAATGATAAAGCAATCATGAAATTCATATGGAAAAAGAAAAGACCCTGAATACCAAAAGCAATTCTAAGCAGGAAGTGTGAATCTGGAGGTATAGCGATACAAGAGTTCAAACTGTACTACAAAGCGATAGTAATAAAAACATCGTGGTACTGGTACCAAAACAGGCAGCTGGACCAATGGTATAGAATAGAGGACACAGAAACCAATCCACAAAATTACAACTTTCTTATATTTGATAAAGGGGCTAAAAACATGCAATGGAGGAAAGATAGCATCTTCAACAAATGGTGCTGGGAAAATTGGAAATCCATATGCAACATAATGAAACTGAATCCCTTTCTCTCACCATGCACAAAAGTTAACTCAAAATGGATCCAGGAGGTAGATATCAAATCAGAGACACTGTGTCTAATAGAAGAAAAAGTTGGCTACAATCTACATACTGTGGGGACGGGCTCCACATTCTTTAATAGGATGCCCATAGCCCAAGAGTTAATAACAAGAATAAACAAATGGGACTTACTTAAACTAAATTGTTTTTTTTCTCAGAAAGAGAAACAATAAGAGAGGTAAATAGAGAGCCTACATCCTGGGAACAAATTTTTACCCCTCACACTTCAGCTAGAGCCCTAATATCCAAAATATACAAAAAACTCAAAAAATTAAACAATAAGATAACAAATAACCCAATCAACAAATGGGCCAAGGACCTGAACAGACACTTTACAGAGGAGGACATTCAATCAATGAACAAGTACATGAAAAAATGCTCACCATCTCTAGCAGTCAGAGAAATGCAAATCAAAACCACCCTAAGATACCATCTCACTCCAGTAAGATCGGCAGCCATTATGAAGTCAAACAAAATAAGTGTTGGTGAGAATGTGGGGAAAAGGGTACACTTGTACACTGCTGGTGGGACTGCAAATTGGTGAGGCCAATTTGGAAAGTACTATGGTGATACCTGGGAAAGCTGGGAATGGATCCAACATTTGACCCAGCTATCACCCTTCTCGGACTATTTCCTGAGGATCTTAAAAGAGCGTACTATAGAGATACTGCAACATCAATGATCATAGCTGCACAATTCACAAGAGCTAGACTGTGGAACCAACCTAGATGCCCTTCAATAGATGAATGGATAAAAAAATGTGGCTTTTATAAAAAATGGAGTATTACTCTTCATTAAAAAATGACAAAATCATAGAATTTGCAGGGAAATGGATGGCATTAGAGCAGATTATGCTAGGCGAAGCTAGCCAATCCTTAAAAAACAAATGCCAAATGTCTTCTTTGATATTAAAAGAGCAACTAAGAAAAGAACATCGAGGAAGAGCATGAGGAAAAGTTTAACATTAAACAAAGATGAGTGGGGGGAGAGAAAGGGAGAGAGAAGGGAAAGCATATGGGAATAGTAGGAGACCCTCAATGTTACACAAAATTACATATAAGAGGATTTGAGGGGAAATGGGGGGGAAACAGTGGAGAGAATTGAACAACAGCAGATGAGGTAGAGAGGGAAGATGGGAGGGGAGGGGAGGGGGGATATTGGGGGATAGGAAAGGTCGCAGAATACAACAGTCACTAATATGCTATTATGTAAAAATGTGAATGTGTAACCATTGTGATTCTGCAATTCATATTTGGGGAAAAAATGGGAGTTCATAACCCAATTGAGTCAAATGTATCAAAGATGATATATCATGAGCTTTGTAATGTTTGGAACAACCAATAGAAATAAATAAATAAATAACGGTTTAAAATTGAGTGGGAAGAAATCAGCTAAAAATGGGTTGAGATGCATTCATTTTGCTAAGCAAAACTTTGTTTTGTTTAGTTGTAACTATCACAAATTTATTTTACCAGAAAATTGGCTTTTGAAAATGCACATAAATTGAGATTAAAGGATAATTCACCTACCTTCTTGAAAAATTCATAGCATTTCCTATATTTTTCAAATTTTATTTTTTTTCGTGAATATTTTGTCATGGACCAGGTCTAGTCTTAGGCTATTCTTCCAGAATACTACCTCATCTGACAAATTCGTACAATCTGTTGGATTGTTGTTTTCACCTTTTATTTAATAGTTTCTAGCTGATAATGTGTATTTTCTTTATCTTTATTTGTATGTATATACCCAAGAATATCTTTGCATTTTATGTTTTACTGGGGAAGAGACTGATCAAAAGCTCTTTGTTATATGTATCAACAATCAGACATTTAGAGCACGCAATTATTCTTAATTTTGCATGAAAATATCTTTGTACTATTTTCTTATACAGATTTAGAATTATTAATATGTCCCTACTGTAATAAGTAATTACTTACAAGAAGAATTAAACAATTGACTTTATATCAATTATGAATATGAAAAGTACTAAAATAAGGATTTGGCAATTAATACACAATTGATAGAAATTGAAATCACAAGAAAGCCATTTAAAATGTCAGTGCATATGGTCCTTGAATAATAGGTAATTCAAAAAACTTTTTTTTAATTCATAAGATTTAATATGCCGTATTACAGCTTAATGTGATATAAAACCTTAAATTATCAGTATTGATAAAAAAGAATGATACCTGTTTATTTAAATATGTTTATTTGATTTTCACTGTAAGATGTTAATTCTGGAAGGCTTGAGAATTAAGAAAGTTTTGGTCTATATTATTTTTAACAGGCTAATCAAAGTACTTTTAAATATATATATATATATATATATATATATATATATATATATAATATGTAATGCATATGCATGAATATAGATACATATGTATAAAAATGTATTTTAATATATCTATCAGGTGATTATAATTATTAAATTTTCTCAAGAAAAAAACAATGACTATAAAAAACAGTCTTAAATTTAAATTTCATAGCATACTACTGTTTGTAATGACATGAGAGAAAAACAGATATGAAAGGAAAACGAAAAAGGAAGAGAGAGAAGGGGGAAAATGAGGAAGAAAGTGAGTAAAGATGAGGGAGAGGCGTGTTCGATGTAAAGATAAAAGTGGAGGGGCTGGGTTTGTGGTTCAGTGGTAACATGCTTTTCTAGCATGTGTGGGACACTGGGTTCTATTCTAAGCACCACATACAAATAAACAAAATGAAGGTCAATCACAACTGAAAAAATAAAAAATAAAAAAGTAGAAATATTAGCAAAACTCCAAGCTTTTATGAATGTTAAATTTAAAAAAAAATATGTAACATAGCCTTATGTAATTTCTAGACTATGCAAAAGAGTCATTAAATGTTAGATTATTAGTGCAATAACTAAAAATCCATTGTTCTTTCCTCAACATTCTGTGGCATGCTAGTGGTAAAATAAATTCTATTATAACACCAAAAAAAAATCTAATATTTCTATAGTAACTGACCCAGTTTAATATCAAGGCTAGCAGATTCCTATGGGACATCATGTGTATTTTGACATTCATTTTTATTCTACACTGGAACATTACTATTTCTTCAGTTTATGCACATCATAGGATATATATTTCATCCACAAGTTCGCTAATTTATACGCATTTGTTTCACTTTCAGTCACTTTCTGCTTCAGAACACATGTATTTCTTATGTTTCTTGACTGCTCTTTTCATGAGACTTCTTTCCAAACACATTATTGTCGATTTCCATTATCACATTTGAAGCAAAACTCACACACCCGTATGATAAACCAAACCCTAATATTACCATTAGATGTACAACTAGCTGGAATGAATGATTGTATATCAATATAAGATTTCTTACTTAGTTTCAGATATCAATTAAATCCATTATTTAAAGTGGAACCAGTTATATTATTTATTCACAGTATGGTCTTTTCATGCATTATCTCTATATTCATAGACACAGGGTACACCTCTTTGTACCCCCAATACTAATTTATACGTCTTCAAAATATTGCTCCCAGAAATGGTGGAAGAAATGCACATGTCACCTGATTTACATATACATTTTATCACAGTAATATTCTGGACACAAACAGCAAAGGTGACACTTATGATTTTACCAAACATAAATGGAAAGTGAAGATGGATTACTAAAAACATCCATGTCCAGGTTGCCTAATGCTCTCAAATGTGAATCCTATTCTTGACTACATATTTGTTTCTTCCTAAGATTATATATTCAACCTCAAGCCCCTTGAAAATGTCTAATCTTATCACTCACTTTATCATTTGCCTGATTTCCTAATGTCTCTATTGATATCTGCTTTCCTACATATTTTCCCCAGATTTTCACTGTGACTGACTCTTCACATGTGCTCACATTTACATTCAATCTCTACCAGAAGCCCTATTGCTAAAGACCTTTTGGTCCAAATGCTATACTCACTCTTCGTTCTAAACCTACCGACTATCTTTCTAATAATACCGACTATCCCTTTTTGTCTAGAAGTTCTCTTTGACATTCCATCATTCAAGGTACAAAGTCCTATGCCATTGAACATCGATTTATCTGAGACATTTCTGCAGAAAATAATTCAAAGCTAAGTATCCCAATCAAGGGCCCAATGCCCTTCTGGGCTTCAAATCTTACCTAGATTACTGTTTTCATTCTTATATTTCACTTTTACATTCTTGTAAATATTACCGGTTCCCATTACCATTATTCATCCCGCAGAATGATTCAAATCGAACTTTTATTAACCGTAACCATACGCTCTTCCCTCAATCAAACTTTACAGAAGAACAGGGACAGAGTTGCTTTTACAATACAGGAATGTAGGGGTTCTTAAACCTGCTGAGATCCTCAAAGGTCCATGCAGAAATGATCCCTGGAGAAGATGTAGGCAGCTATGAAGGAGTTGAGAGAGCAAAAGTCATCTTGCATGGCAAACCCCCTTGTCAGGATGAAGGGATGTGTCTGAATCAGTCTCTCTATTCTAAATGTAGAGAAGAT
The DNA here is from genome assembly GCF_048772815.1 of Callospermophilus lateralis. NCBI lineage: Eukaryota > Metazoa > Chordata > Mammalia > Rodentia > Sciuridae > Callospermophilus > Callospermophilus lateralis. Next base: position 277,212 of record NW_027515785.1, read on the forward strand.
GGACCAATCCAGGCCTGTGTGGGGAGATGTTCCCAGGCGCCTATGTTTGATATACCATTCTATCTTGTGAAATTGTCACCGAAAGTAGGGGCAGCCTCTATCTCATGGGACCCTTGGAAGCAAATGTTAAATCAAAGTGATTGCCAAGGTAGTGACCTCATGCAGTTCCTGAAGAAAGTGACCTACCTCACTTCCTTGGTGATGTAACTCTCTGAACTTGGAATCCAAGATGCCAGGCTCCCAGAGCCAGTCCCAGTCCCAATCCCAGTGGGCTCACTTGTTTGGATGTACCAAGGACAGAGTCAGTATTTCTTGGTATCTACTGATGTGAGGATTGCCAAATGCCAGGACAGATCTGAAGAGGGGCCTTTCCTGAGAAAGCAGGTAGTGGCTCACCCCTTGCTCCTGAGAACTTCACAGAGTTGGCAAAGGAGACAGATCTGAGACATGACAGGACATTTCATTGGAACATAATATGGCCCAACAGACAGAGGACACTCCAGATAGTCAGAGACATACTTGCGGCAAGGAGATGCCTTTGTGAGTGTGAGTGTCAGTTTGTGCTTTGTCTCATATTCTGAGAATAGGTAGGAAAGACAGTTTGTTTGGTTTGGAATAGACTGTTTCTAGTAAGTTTTTTGACAAGGTGAGTGATTCTATATCTTTGTATCCCACTGTGTCCGTGGTTGTAGACATTAGAAAAGAGAATGCATCAATGGATATGTCCTGTCTAGTAGAAAGCTTCCCAGCATTCATCCTGCCCAATTTATGAATGAACTGCAGCTTGCCTTATGGATGGACAACACCTACTATCTTCCTAAGTTTCTGTTTTCTTCCTGAATTCTGGCCACTCTGCAGAATAGGCTCATGGTTTTGTGTCCAAGATATGTACCACCTCCAAGCTCTGTGACATGCCCATGTACTGGATAGCGGTAAAGAATGGGAACATCTCAGAAAACTCAGATATCAGTGTGACCAGGAAATTCTCAGTGGAGAAACCCTGCTTTGGGCCATTCTCTTACCTATGTTTCTGTTGCCCTGAATGTCAGGAAGGTCTTTGCCTCAGGCCACCTCTTTGTGAAGCCTGAAGAAAACAGTTTTCAAATGAAAATGAATGGCCATCTCCTGTGGCTCTTTGCTTAATTTCTTTGGAAAGGGATGTGTCTTAATCAGCCTCTTGGACCTGTGTGAGGTTGTGGCTTAGATTCTCAGCACCTGATGGATCTAAAGAAAGATCCCATGTGTGCATCCAAACCAAAATGGCAAAAAGATCCGTTATGGTAGATGAACTGTCTTGCCTTCCTTTGTTAGGTTCCTGACCTACATCAAGTGAGAATAGGGATCCTTTGGGTCAAATGAAATCTTCAAAGCCCTAAAGAAGTGCTTGGGTTTTCTCATTATTCCAAATCACATAAAGAATCTATACCTGACAGGCAGTAGGCTTCAAAATGGAGAAGCAGAGCAGTATTAACTGCAGTCCTATTTATCACTCCTGCTTCAAATGCAGGGTGTCCAGGCCCCCATGACTTTAGGCAAATTAGGGGTAAGAGAGCTTATTTTGGACACTAACACATACCCCACTAGACTCTGACTACTAATCCTAACATGATGGAGAATAATAACCAAAACAGAATAGAAATACAAGCAGTTCAGAGGAGTAATGTTGTATAATTGGACTTGCCTTTTGCATTATATAGGGTAGGAATTATAAATCTAGTCAATTTTTAATTAAAACAGTTCTCCATGTGTTTTTAAAGTTAACAAATATGTGAATTCCTCTCTCCCTTTCTCTGTGGCCTATTCAGCACATGTGTTTTTATATGCACATATAGAATCCTACCTGGTATCACATGTACATACTTGACAGGTTGTTGACTTGGCAGATGCAAATTGTGAAAAGAGATCACTCCTCTTAATGCTGTTGGAACTGAAAATTCAAACTATTGGTGACCTTCCTAGCTGAACAAAATTATATATAAATCCATGTTCAGTAAAAAGTATATTTTGGGACGTGTGGATTATATATATTTCATGATAAATTTTGATTGGCATATATATTGCTACTTTTTAATGTCTGTGTGAGTGTGTGTGTGTGTGTGTGTATATATATATATATATATATATATATATATATATACACTCTCCAGATTTTTGAAAAAATGAAATATATGTGTCTTATTATACACTCCCTAAATTTATTCATGTTCATGTATGTGGATTTATTATCAACTTTTCACAAGATTATTCTCAGAAATATTCATCCACCTGAAATACATATTTGTTTCCTAGTACTGAAAACTAACTTCAGTGAATGATGCATACAAATCCTAATATTTCTACAGTTACTGACCAAGTTTAAGATCAATGCAAGTAGATTCCTATTGGACATGACATGTATTTTGATGTTCATTTTTTTTTCAACACTGGTACATTACTATTTCTTCAGTTTATGCACATCATAGGATATATATTTCATCCACAAGTTCGCTAATTTATATCAATTTGTTTCACTTTCAATTACTTCCTGCTTCAGAACACATGTATTCCTCCATGTTTCTTAACTAGTCTCTTCATGAGACTTCTTTACAAACACATTATTTTCGATTTCCATAATTACTTTTGAAGCAAAACTCACACACCCTTAATGACAAACCATAACCCTAATATTACCATTAGATGTATAACTGATAGGAATGAATGACTGTGTATCAATATAAGATTTCTTATATATTTTAAGATATCAATTTAATCCATTATTTAAAGTGGAATCAGTTATATTATTTATCCACAGTATCATCTATTCATGCATTATCTCTATATTCATAGACACAGGGTACACCTCTTTGTACCTGCAATACTAATTTTTACATCTTCAAAATATTGCTCCCTGAAATGGTGGAAAAAATACTTATGTCACCTGATCTACGTATACATTTTATCACAGTACTATTTTGGATACAAAATGCAAAGATCACACATATGTTTGTACAAAAGCCTAAATTGAATGGGAGCATGGATTACTAAAAACATTGATGTCTAGGTTGCCTAATTCTCTCAAATGTCCATCCTATTGGTGACTACATATTTGTTTCTTTGAAGATTATATAGTGAATATCAACCCTGTTAAAATGTCTAATCCTATCACTCACTTTATACTTTGCCTGATTTCCTACTGTCTCTATTGATGTTTCCTTTCCTACATATTTTCCCCAGTTTACCTATGTGACTGACTCTTCACATGTGCTGACATTGACATTCATTCTATTACCGAAACCCTATTGATAAAGAACTTTTGGTCCATATCCTGTACTCACACTTCTTGCAAAAGCTACTGACTATCTTCCTAATCCTATGGACTATCCCTGTTTGAGTGGATGTTATTTTCTACAATCTATCATCCAAGGTACAAGGTCCTATGTCATTGATTATCGATTTATCTGAGACATCACTGCAGAACGTAATTCAAAGCTAAGTATCCCAATCAAAGGCCCAATGCCAATATGGACTTTAAATCTTACTAAATTTCTGTTTTCATACATATTTTTCAACTCTATATTCTTATATATATCACAGATTCCCAATACCATTATTCATCCAGCAAAATGGTTCCTAACCCAAAACAAACATGTAATTAACCCTAACCATAAACTGTTCCCTCAATCTACCTTTATAAAAGAGCAGGGACAGAGTTGGTCTTACAATACAGGAAAGTAGGGGATTGTCCACCTGCTGAGAACCTCAAAGGTCCATTCAGAATTGATCCCTGGAGAAGATGTAGGCAGGTATGAAGGTCCTGAGAGATCAAAAGTCATCTTCCATGGCAAACAACCTGGTCAGGATGAAGGCTTTTGTCTGAATCAGCCTCTCTCTTCTTAATGTAGATAAGATGGACCAAATGAGGCCTGTGTGGAGAGCTGTTCCCAGGTGCCTATGGTTGATATACCATTCTAACTTGTGAAAGTGTCACAGAAATACGGTCAGCCTACATGTCATGGGAACCTTGGATGCATGTGTTAGGACAAACTGGTTGCCAAGGCAGTAACCTCATTCAGTTCCTGAAAGAAGTTACCTCACCTCACTTTTTTGGTGATGGCACTTTCTGAACTTGGGATCCAGGAAGCCAGGCATCTAGAGCCTGTCTCAGTCCCAGGCCTAGTGGTCTCACTTGTTTGATTTAACAAGGACAGAGTCAGTCTTTCTTGGTATCTACTGATGTGAGGATGGACAAATGACAGGAAAGCTCTGAAGAGGGGCCTTTCCTGACAAAGAAGGTAGTGGCTCACTGCTGGCTCCTGACAACTTCACAGAATTGCGCATGGACACCAGATGTGAGATAGGAGAGGCTATTTGGGGGAACATAGTATGGCCTATCAGTCAGAGAACACTCCGGATAGTCACAAACCTACTTGGAGGAAGGAGGTGCTTATCTGGCTGTGGGTGTGGGTTTGTGGTTTTTTTCTCATGCTCTGAGAATATGTCCGAAAGTCGGTTTGTTTGGTTTGGAGTAAAGTGTTTCCAGAAAGTCGTATGAAAAGGCGAGTGTTTCTATGTCTGTGTATCTCACTGTGTCCATGGTTGTAGACATTAGCAAAGAGAATGCATCAATGGATGAGTCTTGTCTAGTAGAAAGCTTCCCAGCATTCATCCTTCCCAATTTATGAATGGACTGCGTCTTGCCTTATGGATCGGCAACACCTGCTATCTTCCTAAGTTACTGTTTGCTTCCTGAATTCTGGCCACTCTCCAGAATAGGCTCATGGTTTTGTGTCCAAGATATGTACCACCTCCAAGCTCTGTGACACGGCCATGTATTGGTTAAATGAAGGGCATGGCGAGCATCTCAGAAAACTCAGATATCAGTGTGACCAGTAAAGACTCAGTGGAGAAACCGTGCTTTGGGCCTTTTCCTTACCTATTGTTCTGTTGCCCCTTGACCTTGTGTAATTCTGTGGCTTAGATTCTCTGAACCTGATGGATCTAAAGAGAGATCCCATGTATGCATCCAAAAGCAAAATGTCCAAAAGAGCAATCATTGTGGATGAAGTCTCTCTTCTTCCTTGGTAAGGTTCCTGACCTCCATCAAGTGAGAATAGGGCTCCTTTGGGTCAAATAAGTTCTTCAAAGCCCTGCAGATTCTAGCCCATAGGTGACTGGGTTTTCTCATGACTCCAATTCACATGAAGAATCTAAATCCCACCATCAGTAGGCCTCAAATTTAAGAAGCAGAGCAAAATAAACGGCAGGCCTATTTGATCACTCTTAGTTCACAGGAAGGGTGTCCAGGCCACCCTGACTTTAGGCAAATGAGGGGCAAGGGAGCTTATTTTGGACACTGTCTTGGGCTGCACCCCTCACGGAAACCTCCAGCCAGAGGTTATGATGAGTGTCTGTATGGAAGAAAATGAGGGCCATGTGGGAGTGTTTTGGTTTTAATTATAGTCATTTTTGTGGCGGTTAGTAGAGATGACATGGTCCACCTTGGCTTGAACTTTGGTGGGATTCCGCATAAAGACTGAGTTCTCGTACTGAACTCAGAGAAGTATTGCCATGAATAGTGTTGGAATTTTAGGAGGCCACGCACGATAGTCGCCCTTGGAAACTGAGATCTAGGCCCAGGGTAGCTATTCACAGAGCACTGGAAATCTCAGCCAGGATATTACATGATTTTATTCTGAAAAACTTGGCAACCATTGTTGAGAGTCAAAACACACATGGACCTCACATTGTAGACCTCAATTTTCAAGGATTCATGTGACCTTTTGGCCACTCTTTGGGAAGCCTTTCCTGTGAGACATCTCCAGATATTTCATTGAAATGAGCTTCCTCACCATTTAATAGTTCCAGAATGCCTCCAACTTCATCCTTGAAAAATGGCTAGTTCAATATATCATGAAATTTTTAAAATTCCCGTGACAAGTTGGCACCGGAGATTCTTTGAATATCTTGTGGCTGATGATGAGAATAACAGTCAGTGCCTTGATTGACTGGTTTTCATAAAAATTGTGCAGAACAGAGATGCCAGGAAGTTGGAGCCTCCTGAGGAGTGGGCCTAGAGCAGTGGTGGGCAGGTGTGTGATAAAACATCTGTGGTGTGGTCATGTGGATCTGCCTTTGGCTTCCAAATTGCTTGTGACTGATATGGTGCAGCCAGCAGTCCCTTCAATGTAAAGGCATCTTGTTATATGCAGAGGTTTTAGGGAAATATTAAGAATCAGGTTGCTATGGTCAAGGGGGCAACTATGTGGGATATAAGCCTGTTTGGTGCATTCTCCTGCAGAACCTGACCCACCACACGTGACAGAACTCCCTCACGCACAGAGTAACAGTTGAATTCTTTGTATTTCGTGAAACAAATACCAAAATCCCAGTGCAGCACCAAGAAACAACACGAAAAGTGGAGAATGACCAAATAGCTTCACAGGCCCATGTGGATACACTTAGCCCCCCGTGTCCACAGTTTACCTACAAAGAGAGTATTCAGCACTGCTGACTCATGTTCAGTGGAAAATAAGAAACCATGTCCTCCAGGTCACATAGATGAAGACCCTGATTTGATGGTCTCACTACAAACGAAGCTGAAGCTCCCGACAACAACATATATTCCAAGTGCCCAACCTCAGAGGCAGTTTCTCAAGAAGTCTTTAGGCCAGCAGAGCTCCATGTTTTTGGAATGATTACACTGTCCCTTACTTTTGGAATCTCCTCTACCTCCTCCAAGATTGTGAACTCCTGAGCATATTCCATTTCAGATATTTATTCACAGATTTTCTAACTCTTCTCTTCTAATTGTGTCTTACTCTGGGCGATTGTAATGTCAAGGCATTGTTCTGGATGAGAGTGGGAAGATTTTTGTGTATCACATATTTACATACACATTGGATTCATTTTCCAATTTTCCATTCAAAATACTGAATACCTCACACTAACACCTACCCTACTAGACTCTGACAACTAATCCTAATAAGGTGGAGAAAAATAAACCAAAAAAATAGAAATGCAAGCAGTTCAGAGAAGGCATGGTGTATAGTGGAATTGCCTTTTGCATTATTTAGGGTAGGAGTTATAAATCTAGTCAATTATTTGTTAAAATATTTCTCCATGTGTTTTAAAGTTAACAAATATGTGAATTCCTGTTTCCCTGTCTCTGTAGCCTATTCAGCACATGTATTTTTACATGCAATTATAGAATCTTACCTGATACCACACGTACATTCTTGTGAAGTGGCTGACTTGGCAGATACAAATTTTAAGAGATCACTCCTCCTAAGCGCTTTAGAACTGAAAATTCAACCTATGCGTGAGCTTCCTAGTTGAACAACATTATACATAAATCCATGTTAAATTAAATAAATATTTTTGGATCTCTGGATGATATAAATTTCATGGTGAATTTCCTATAGCATATATTATGCTATTTTTAATGTCCGTGTGTGTTTGTGTGTGTGTATGTGTGTGTATATATATATATATAAATTCTCCAGATTTTTCAAAATATGAAATATGTGTCTTATTATAAACTCCCTTAACTCATTCATATTCAAGTATGTGGATTTATAATCAAATTTTCTCAAGAGTATTCTCAAAGTATTCATTCTCCTGATATACATATTTGTTTCTTAGTACTGAAAACTAACTTTAGTGAATGGTGCATACAAATCCTAATATTTCTACAGTAACTGACCTAGTTTAACATCAATGCAAGTAGATTCCTATGGGACATGATGTGTATTTGGATGTTCGTTTTATTCAACACTGGTACATTACTATTTCTTCAATTTATTCACATCATGGGATATATATTTCATCCACAATTTCGCAAGTTTATAGGCATTTGTTTCACATTCAATCATTTTCTTCTTCAGATCACGTGTATTCCTCCATGTTTCTTGACTGGTCTTTTTATGAGACTTCTTTCCAAACACATTATTTTCGATTTCTAGGATCACTTTTGAAGCAATACTCACACACCTTTCATGATAATCCATAACCCTAATATTACATTTAGATGTATTACTGGTTGAAATGAATGATATTATATCAATACAAGATTTCTTATAATATTTCATATATTAATTCAATGCATTATTTAAAGTGGGAACAGTTAAATTATTTATTCAAAATGTGGTCTATTCATGCATTATGTCTATATTCATGGACACAGGGTACACCTCTTTGTACCCCCAATACTAATTTATAGCTCTTGAAAACCTTACTCCCAGAAATGCTTGAAGAAATGCTCATGTCACCTGATCCACATATACATTCTATGACAGTAATATTCTGGACAAAAAATGCAAAGGTCACACTTATGATTGTACCAAAGCCTAAAAGGAAAGTGAACATGGATTACTAAAAGCATCCATGTCCAGGTTTCCTAATGCTCTCAAATGTCAATCCTAATGGTCACTGCATATTTGTTTCTTCTTAAGATTATATATTCAAACTCAACAGTGTACAAAATGTCTAATCCTATCACTCACTTTATACTTTGCCAGATTTTTTAAAGTCTCTATTATTATCTGCTTTTCTACATATTTTTCAAAGTTCATCATTGTGACTGAATTTTCATATGTGCTGACATTTACATTCACTCTCTAACTGAAACCCTATTGCTAAAGAAATTTCCGTCCAAATCCTGTACTCACTCTTCTTCCTAAACCTACCGACTATCTACCTAATCCTACCGACTATCCCTTTTTGACTGGATGTTCTCTTCCTCATTCAATCATCCAATGTACAAGGTCCTATGCCATTGTAAATGGATTTATCTGAGACATCTGTGCAGAACCTAATTCAACACTACGTATCCCAATCATGGGCCCAAAGCCCTTCTGGGCTTCAAATCCTAGATTTCTGTTTTCATACATATATTTTACCAATATAATTTAATAAATATCGCAGGTTCCCAATACCATTATTCATCGCTCAGAATGATTCCTAACAAAATCGAACCTGTTATTACCCAAACCATACACTGTTCCCTCAATCTAACTTTGTAGAAAAGCAGGGACAGAGTTGGCCTTACAATACAGGAGTGTAGGGAAACTTCCACCTGCTGAGAACCTCAAAGGTCCATGCAGAAATGATCCATGGAGAAGATGTAGGCAGCTATGAAGGACCTGAGGGAGGAAAAGTCAACTTCCATGGTAAACAACCTGGTCAAGATGAAGGGATGTGTCTGAATCAGCCTCTTTCATCTTAATGTAGAGAAGATGGACCAAACCAGGCCTGTGTGGAGAGCTGTTCCCGGGTGCCTATGGTTGATATACCATTCTAACTTGTGAAAATGTCAGAGCGAGTAGGTGCATCCTCCATCTCATGGGACTCTTAGAAGCAACTTTTAGGACAAAGTTGTTGTCAAGGCAGTGACCTCATTTAGTTCCTGAAGGAAGTGACCTCACCTCACTTCCTTGATGAAGGAACTCTCTGAACTTGGGATACAGGAAGTCAGGCACCCAGAGCTAGTCCCAGTTCATGTCCCAGTGTTCAAACTTGTTTGGATTTTCCAAGGACAGAGACAGTGTTTCTTGGTACCTACTGATGTGAGGATAGCCTAATGCCAGGAAGGTCTGAGGAGGGGCCTTTCCTGAGAAAGAAGGTACTGGCTCACCGCTGGCTCCTAACAGCTTCACAGAGTTGGACACGGAGACCAGATCTGAGACAGGACAGCCCATTATGGGGGAATATATTATGGCCCACCAGTCAAAGGTCACTCCATATTTTCACAGACCTGCTTGGGGGTTTGTGTGGGTGTGGGTGTGGGTGTGGGTGTGGGTTTGTCATTTTGTCTCATGTTCTGAGAATAGGTAGGAAAGTCGTTTTGTTTGGTTTGGTGTGAAATGTTTCTAGTAAGTCTTTTGACAAGGCGAGTGTTTCTATGTCTGTGTATCCCACTGTGTCCGTGGTTGTAGACATTAGAATAGAGAGTGCATCAATACATATGTCCTATCTAGTAGAAATCTTACCAGCATTCATCCTGTCCTATTTATGAATGGTCTGCGGCTTGCCATATGGATCAGCCACTCCTAATATCTTCCTAAGTTCCTATTTTCTTTCTGAATTTTGGCCAAACTCCAGAATAGGCTCATGGTTTTGCGTCCAAGATATGTACAACCTTTAAGCTCTGTGACATGGCCATGTACTGGATAGCTGAAGGCAATGGTGAGCATCTCAGAAAACTCAGATATCAGTGTGACCAGGAAAGTCTCAGTTGAGAAACCCTGCTTTGGGACTTTTACTTACCTATTGTATTATTGCCCTGAATGTCAGGAAGGTCTTTGCCTCAGGCCACCCCTTTGTGAAGACTGAAGAGTTTTCAAATGGAAATGAATGGGCATCACATTTGGCTCTTGGCTTAATTGCTTTGGAAAGGGATGTGTCTGAATCAGCTTCTTGGCCCTGTGTGAGGTTGTGGCTTAGATTCTCAGCACCTAATGGATCTAAAAAAATCCCATGTGTGCATCCAAAACCAAAATAGCCAAAAGAGCAGTCATTGTGGATGAAGTCTCTCACCTTCCTCTGTAAGGTTTCTGACCTCCATCTTTGAGAATAGTGATCCTTTGGGTCAAATGAGTTCTTCAAATCACTACAGAGGCTAGGCCATAGGTGCTTGGGTTTTCTCATGACCCCAATTAACATAAGGAATCTAAACCCCACAGTCATTAGGCCACAAAATGGAGAATCAGAGCAGTATTAAGGGCAGGCCTCTTAGATCACTCCTGGTTCACAGGAAGGGTGTCCCTGCCACACTGACTTTAGACAAATGGGAGAAAAGGACCTTATTTTGGATAGTGTCTTTGGCTTTGGCCCTCATGGAAACCTACAGCCTGAGGTTATGATTAGTGTCTATATGGAAGAAGATGAGGGCCATGTGGGAGTGTTTTGGTTTTAATTGTGGTCATTTTTGTGGCCGTTGGAAGAGATGACTGAGGCCACCTGGGCTTGAACACTGGTGTGATTCCCCTTAGAGACTGAGTTATGGAACTGACCTCAAAGAAGTATTGCCATGTATTGTGATGGGATTTTAGGAGGCCACACATGAGAGTCGCCCTTGGAAACTGAGATCAAGGCCCAGGGTGGCTTTCCACAGAGCACTGGGAATCTCAGGAAGGATATCACATGATTTTATTCTTAAAGAATTGGCAGCCATAGTTGCAAGTCAAAACACAAAAGGATCACACATTGTAGACCTCAAACGCCTGGCTTAATGTGACCTTTTAGCCTGTCGTTGGGAAGCATTGCCTGTTAGAATTCTCCAGAGATTTCATTGAAATGAGCTTCCTCTCCATTTAATGGTTCCTGAATGAATTAAACCCCACAGTGCCTCAAACTTCATCCTTGAAAAAAGGCTAGATAAATACCATTAAATTTTTGAAATTCTCATGAACAGGTGTCAGTGGAGAACCTTTGGATGCCTTATAGATGATCATGAGTGTACCAGACAGTGCCTTGATTGACTGGGTTTCATGAAAATCGTGTAGAACAGAGATGCCAGTAATTTGGAGCCCAATGAGTATTCGGCCTAGAGCAGTGGAGTGTAGGTGTTTGTTAAAACATCTGTGATGGGGTCATGTGGATCTGCCATTGGCTTCCAAATGGTTTGTGACTGACATGGTGCAGCCCCCATACCCTTGTATGTAAAGGCATCTTGTTATACGGAGAGGTTTCAGGGCAATGTTTAGAATCAGATTTCTATTGTCAAGGAGGCAAGCTATGTGGGATAGAAGCCTGGTTGGTGCACTCTCCTGCAGACCCTTAACCAACACACGTGACAGAACTCCCTCCAGCACTCTGTCCTAGTTGACCTCGTCGTATTTCATGAAGCAAATACCAAACTCCCAGTGTAGCTGCAAGAAACACCATGAAAAGTAGAGGAAGACCAAATGGCTTCAAAGTCCACACTGGGAGACACTTTGCCCCCAAATGGCAACAAATTACCTACAAAGAGAGAATTCAGCCCTGCTGCCTCATGTTTATTGGAAAAAAAGAAACCATGTGCTCCAGGTTACACAGAAGCAGACCCAGATTTGATGGTCTCACTACAAAGGAAGTTAAAACTCCTGACAACAACATATATTTCAAGTGCCCAACCTCAGAGGCAGTTTCTCAAGAAGTCTTTAGGCCAAGAGAGCTTCATGTTTGTGGAGTTTTTACCATGTACCTTACTTTTCGAAACACCTCTACCACCTCCAAGGTTGTTAACTACTGAGCATTTTCCATTCCAGATGTGTATTCACAGATTTTCTAACTCTTCTCTTCTTATTGTGTCTTACTTGGGGTGAAGGTAATGTCAAGGCATTGTTCTGAATGAGAGTGGGAAGACTTTTGGGTAGCATATATTTGCATACACATTGGATTCATTTTCCAATTTTCTATTCGAAATACTGAATTCCTGACTGTCAGAGGTAGAAGGAATTCTCCTTCAAAGAATAGCCTGACACTTACAAGAAACAGCCACCAGGAGACATCCTGTCTGGGAGACATCCTGTAGCCATCTGTCTCCCTGAGACATCCTGTGCCCATCTGTCTTTCTGAAACTTCCTGAGGTTATCTCACCTTGTGAAGACATCTAGGAAGTGCCGATAAGAGAGATTTCCCACATCCAGCATACAAATACCCCTGTGTGAACAATAAAAGTTTGCAGCTTGATCAGAACTCCTGTCTTGCTGTCATCTCTCGTGTCTCTTGTCCCTTCATTCCTCCCTATCAAGGTTCGCTGCCCACGTTGATGTGTCCTGTCGGCCGGGACATCTGGCGCCCACTGACTGGGGCTCGAGCTTTTGATTGAGGGGGACCCGGTCCTCCTGGAAGATTTGGTCAAGCGGAGCTTGCAATAACCGCAGAAGACACCACCGAGAGACAGATCCAGGAGGAGGGTGGGGATGACACACGGTGATTGACCCACCATGGGGCAAGCAGTTTCGTCACATGATTTGTTTTTGTCAGGCTACAAGGAGTCCTTCCAGACATGGGGGCGCGTATTAAGAAAAAAGACTTAAATTTTTTTTCTTTTCACACATAAGAGAGCAGTGTCCATGGTTTTCTCTTGAAAGGACCATTGATGGTAAAAGATGGCTTAGAGTAGGAGACTGTTTAAAAGATTATTATGAATCCTTTTGCCCAGAAAAAGTGCCTGTTCCCACCTTTTCTTACTGGAACTTAATTAATAGAATTCTTAAAAGTTCACACTTTGACAATGGTACCTTAAAAGTTGTCAAGGTTGGGAAAGAGACTATGCAAATACTTCTCATATCCCCTCGGCATGCCCATCAGTTAGTATAGACATAGACCCTTCTCAGGCTCCCCAGGAGCGTGGGAACCTTCCTGGTCCCCCTCAAAATACCACCCTAATGAATAAGGCTCCAATGATTACCAACTGCCTTTATCCAGTTTTAAATACCGGAGACTCATTGACCCCTTTAGAGGAGGCTACCTTGGAGAAGGAAGCAGCTCGCTACCATTCAGAAGACCCTCCACCTCTCAAGACCCTGCCACAGCCTATAGGACTTACACATCCACCTCCCTCCTATATCCCTCCTGCCTTTTGTGCTCTGGCCCTTCCGGGAACAAATGCCCCCCCCCCCGATATTTTCTCCCCACTTCCCTTGCCTAAACTGGCTCCTTTGTGAGCATCCTTTCAACATACACAGGAACAGATCCAACCTTTAAAAGAATTAAGATCCCTTCACTCTGAGCTCTCTTCATTAGCCTTAGGTATGGAGTCAAAGCAACTGGCCTACAGTGGTCTAATACAAAGGCGAAGCCACTCCATTGACCTGTGCTTGCCTTCCCAGTCACCACCAGTCTGATAGATAAGCCTGCCCAGGCTGAGGTCAAAGAATTAGACGAGGATAAAGAGGAGGAAGCGGGGAAATGGATTAAGGAGATCAGGACTCAGAGGATGAGGAGTTCAGCCCTAGGCAGGCAGGAACCCAGAGTCTACAAAAAATTAAGCCTGCATTTTCCTGAAAAACTTAAAAAGGCTTGTGCTCACTATGGCCCCATTGCACCCTACACGTTGGTTTTATTAGAAAGCCACAGCACACAATGACTTACTCCCAATGATTGGAAATTTTTAGACCAAGCTACCCTCAGTGCCAGAGACTTCCTGTTATGAAATGCAGATTTCAAAGAGCACTGTCGGGAAACTGCTCAAAAAATTTTAACTAAGGCCTTCTCTAAATCCAGGACTTATGTTAAGCTAGTGGGCAATGAGCCTTTTGACAATAAAACTAAACAGGCACATTTCCCTGCTGGACTTTTGATGCAGATTCAGATGGCTGGCTTACATGCTTGGAGACACCTCCCTCAAAAGCCTCGGCTACCACTTCCCTGGCAAAAATTTGACAAGGGCCCGACGAGCCTTATAGCGACTTTGTTCCCCGGCTTAACCTAGCTCTGGAATGCTTGCTTGGACCAAGCGAAAGCAAAAGCGCTTTTGTAAAACATCTTGCCTTTGAAAACGCCAACCCGGCATGTCAGGATGTTCTTCAACCACATAAGGATAAAGGGAAACTTTCTGACTTTATTAGACTCTATGCAGGGGTAGGTGCAGCCCATGCCATGGGTCTTGCCCTAGGTGCCACCTTTACCAAGACCTTTCACAATCCTGGCTCACGTACTTGCTTTACTTGTAAACAACCTGGCCATTTTGCAGGCAAGTGTCCGACAGGCAAAAAAAGCCTAGGAATAGCGTCTCCTTCAACTGGGGCTATACCGCCCCAAGCTATCCTTTGCCCTAGATTTGGTAAAGGTCATCACTGGGCCAGTGAGTGTAGATCTAAGACAAATGCCCTCAGACAGCCTATTTTTTCCTGCTTCTTGGGAAACTCCCTGCGGGGCCAGCCCCGGGCCACGACATCCCCCAGGACAAACCCAGGGGCAATAAGATTTGTTTCCTCCCAAACTCCCAACCTACCTCAAAATTCTTCTCCACAATTGCCTCCCTCCAACTAGCCACTCCAGGCAGCGCAGGATTGGACCTCTGTGCCACCACCAATACTATATTGGACTCAATGCAAGGACCCCAGATAATACCCACTGGAATTATGGGTCCCCCTCAATCTCATATGTGTGCCCTTATTTTTGGGAGAGCCTCTACTAACTTACATGGTGTTCAGGTCTTCCATGGCATTAATAATAATGATTTCACTGGAGAAAAAAATACTGGCCAAATCTATTAATGGAGTTGTGGCCATCCCAGCACGAACAAGTCTTGCACAATTAATACTCCTTCCCTTGAATCCAGGAGGCACTTCCACCACCCAAACCTACCGCAGGGGACTGCCTCGTTGGGCTGCTCTGATGTAAATTTGGTTCAACCCGTTTCTCACAAAAGACCCACAATTTCCTTACTTATTGAAGGAAAGGAATTCCAAGGAATTCTAGATACTGGAGCTGATGACACAATTATTTCTCAAAAATATTGGCCATCAGCTTGGACCCTCACCTCATCCTTGATTGACCTTAAAGGGATAGGACACTCAAAAAATCCTCTGGTCAGCTCTACGGCTCTTAGCTGGACTTATAAAGAGGGTAATAAGGGAATTGTCACTCTTTTCGTTGTTCCTGACCTCCCTGTTAACCTATGGGCCCGAGATATTTTGAGTCAAATGGAAGTTATTCATGCCAGTCCCAATTCCATGGTAACTCATCAAATGCTTCATATAAATTTTGTCCCTGGTACAGGCCTTGGGAGACTGAGACAAGGACTGGTTGAGCCAATAAAACCCATACAAAAAACAAATACATACGGACTTGGGTATTCGGATTTTTAGTGTCGGTCTCTGACTCTCCTGTACCCCATGGAGATAAAATTATTTGGGAAACTCAGACTCTTGTGTGGGTGCATCAATGGCCACTTACCCAAGAAAATATGGAGGCTGCCTCCATGTTAGTGCAGGAACAGCTGGCAGCCGGCCATGTAGAGCCCTCAACCTCAACATCGAATACTCCAATTTTTGTTATCAAGTAAAAATCAGGCAAGTGGTGCCTTTTACAATATTTGTGTGCCATTAATAAAGCTATGTGCCCAATAAGAGCACTACAGCCAGGCATTCCCACACCAGTGGCTATTCCCAAAAACTATTGTAAAATGATTATTGAGTTAAAAGATTGTTTTTTTACCATTCCTTTACATCCTGCGGATAGACCCTATTTTGCCTTTAGTCTCCCTCGCATTAATTTTCAGGGCTCTATGCAGAGATTTCAATGGAAGGTTCTTCCCCAAGGTATGGCCAACAGCCCTAGTCTTTGCCAAAAATACGTTGCTCAAGCAGTAGACCCTGTGAGAGAGCTATGGCCACAAATTTATATTTTACATTATATGGATGATTTGTTAATTGCTGCACCTAATAACCATGACTTTAATAATTGTTACTTGGACATTTACAAAATCCTCACTTCCTTGGGACAACAGATAGCTCCTAATAAGGTTAAAACACAGGACTGTTATACCTATTTGGGCCTTAAACTTCAAGATAATCAGATCCAAATTCCTAAGATACCACTATGGGTGGACCATCTTCAAAACCTTAATGATTTTCAAAAATTCCTGGGGAATATTCAATGGCTAAAAACATATTTAAAATTACCACCTTGTGTACTTTTGTCCCTTAATGATATTTTGAGAGGTGATTCCCACCCCTCCTCCCCTCAAAAACTTACTCCCAAAGCAGGACAGGCATTAAACCAAGTCACAGAAGCCATTGCCAAACAGTTTTTTACAGAACATTCTTATAACCTTCCTCCGGTTCTGGTTATTTTACACACTCCTCATACACCCACAGGAATATTTTGGCAACGAAATACACATTTTAGAAATAAAGGCTGCCTTTGCTTTGGGTCCATTTTCCCACCACAGTCTCCAAGGTTATTACTGTTTTTCTTGCTCAGGTAGCTTCTATTATTTTTAAAAGTCGTTTGCTATCTCGACAACATTTTGGCAAAGACCACGATAATATTTTAATTTCATATACTAAAGACCAAATCCAATTTTTACTACAGATGGAGGATGAATGGCGTATTGCCTTATCAGGCTTTTTGGGAACAATTGATAACCACCTACCCAATGACCCCCTTTTACTTTTTGTCCAGTTACATCCATTTATTTTTGCCAAAATTACTCAAAAGGCTCCCATTCCTCAAGCCCTTACTGTCTTTACAGACAGTTCCAGTAATGGCCGAGCAGTCTTTGTTGTCAATAACCAGCCTAACACCTTTTATACTGTCTATCATTCAGCACAGTTTGTGGAATTGTTTGCAATAACACAAGTTTTTAAAACATTTTTTGATAATCCTGTTAATATTTATACATACAGTGCCTACATTGCTCATTCTGTGCGCCTGCTTGAGATTTCACCGACCATTAAGGCTTCTTCCAATGTCGCCCATCGGTTTCACCAGCTTCAGCAGCTAATTCAGGCCAGACAACACCCATTTTTCTTAGGACACAGCAGGGCACACTCTGATCTTCCCAGCCCTCTAACACAAGGTAATGCCAAAGCTGATGCAGCAACTCGTTTCATCTTTCCAATTTTTGTTGGCTGCACTCAAAAGGCCACGGAGTTACACAATCTTCACCATCTAAATTCCCAGAACCTTCGATAACTATGTAAAATTACCAGGCAACAGGCACGAGAAATAGTAAAAGCATGCCCTGGTTGCCCTGTCTCCCTCCCCATTCAACACTTGGGAGTTAACCCCCGAAGATTACTGTCCAATCAGTTTTGGCAAATGGATGTTACTCATTTTTCTGAATTTGGAAAAACCAAATATGTAAACGTTTCTGTAGATACCTTCAGTGGCCTTATTTTCGCATCACCACATTCTGGAGAGGCTATCAAAGATGTCCTTTCTCATCTTGTTTCAGCGTTTTCTGTAATGGGTAAACCAATACATATTAAAAAAAGATAATTGTCCTGCATATACCAGTGCCAAGTTTAAACAGTTTTGTGCTACCTCGCAAATTTGTCATACTACTGGAATTCCATACAAGCCTCAGGCATTGTGGAACGTGTCCACCTTACCTAAAGACTTGGCTAACCCGCATTAATGCTTCTGCACTTGTATTTATCACTCACAGGCATCGCCTTAATCATGCATTATTTGCCCTTATTTTTCTTTCCCTAGACAATGAAGCCCATTCGGCTGCAGACTGACACAGGCAATCCTCGTCCAATTCTGTTCGCCCACCTGTTATGTGGCACAATCCCCTTACAAATAAATGGAAACGCCCAGGTCCTGTCCTCATCTGTGGACGAGGCTCAGCTTGTGTTTTGGACGAAGAGCAAGCAGCCCCAAGATGGTTACCAGAACGCCTGGTTAACAGGTTAATGGATTACCTCAACAAGGGGATGGAGGCCCTCCCCCTGAGGACAAATTTTTCTCTTTTTCAGATGCAGCCAACAATCTGTGTGAGGATCCTACTTAAGGCACTTATGCTGAACAGGATTGTACACGGAGGCTTTGGCCCTCCACCTTCCAACATCATGGAGTACCTTTTTGGCCCTCCCTGTGAACGCAAGGGAGGATCTTGGACTCAGGCTCCCACTAGTTTGACCCAGACTGCTGACTGCGTGACTAAGGTGGCTTACCTCCGGGCCGAGGTTGACCATAAACTCAGAGGAGTTCATCAGCCTAAATTGGTATGTGTTAACAAGCCAAAGATTATTCCCCCTAGTACAAGTAAAGCTCTCCAAAATTGTTCTGCAACTTGAACGCATACCCAAGCGATGCATGCCACTTGTTATGCGTCGGCCTCAATTTGTGTTAACAAGCAGGGAGAACAATTTTTTGAAGCCTCCCTAACTAAAACTCATGCAGCAGGAGGGACCACTATTCATTATACCCCCGTTCTTTTTGACCGGGGAGGAGAAGGCAAATACACCAAGCTACAGTCAGCTGGGTGCCAAGGCCCTGTTGGTAAACCCTCCTGCTGCCCCATTAAGGCACCTACAGGGGTCACTGATGGTGGAGGATTCCCTTATGCTGTCAAGCATCCTCAGATAATCAAACTTTTGAAACCCCAAATCCCTGAGCTCACATATCATCCCTTAATATAGCCAAAATGCCAGCTCCCAGGTTTAGATAACAATACATTAGATATTTTGTAAACTACCTTCTCATTGCTTAATAATTCCAACCCCAACTTTGCTGGTGATTGCTGGCTCTCCATGACAACAGGGGCAATCATGCCTATGGCAGTTCCTATTCATTCTATCATAGACGATGATAATACATGCCAACCCAGATTTCATTTAAAAGTACAGTCTATAGGCACTTTTACAATATGTCTTTTAGGCGCGATGCAAAATAATACCTATGATATTGATGTTGGAGTTACTTCCTTTGGAAATTTCTCAACAGTACAAAACTATTCCTCATCCACCCCATCTCTTTGTCCCTCCAATGGCACAGTTTTTATGTGTGGAGGAAACTCGGCCTTCCCGAGGCTTCCATCGAATTGGACCGTTGGCTGTGTTCTTGCCTTATTACTCCCTGATATAACTATTGTCCCAGGAGACGAAACTCTATGCATTCCTAGTCTAGACACCGCAGTTAAAAGACACAGGCGGGCAATACAGGCCTTACCACTCGTTGCCAGCCTTGGAATAACAGCTACTCTGGCCACAGGTACAGCTGGCTTATTCATGGCTATACACTCTTAGCGTCGCCTGTCTCAACAACTTATAAATGATGTACAAACTATATCAGGAACCATTAAAGATTTGCAGGACCTAGTAGACTCCCTGGCAGAAGTGTTCCTTCAAAACAGAGAAGGCTTAGATTTACTGACAGCTAACCAGGGAGGTATTTGCTTGGCCTTAGGGGAACGATGCTGCTTTAATGCCAATAAATCAGCCATAGTACGCACTAAAATTAAGCAGCTTCAAGAAGATCTAGAAAAGAGATGAAGGGAACTTTTTGAAAATCCCCTCTGGACTGGGTTTAATGGATTTCTACCCTACCTTCTTCCCCTATTAGGCCCTTTGTTGGGTTTACTTTTAATGGTGTCCATAGGACCCTGCATTATAAACAGGCTTGTACAATTTATTATAGAACAGATTAATATTTTGGCCTCTAAGCCCATACAGGTCCACTATCATCGCCTGGAGATGGAAGACCATGCTGCCAACATTTAAAAGGATGTTCTACCCTTCTCACAGGCTTATTTCTTAAGTTTACATCCCCACAGATCTCTCTTTCTTACATTAAACTATAAGTAACAGCTCTGACCAAACATCTTCTGCCATTGCCATAAGGGTTCGTCCTCCATGGGCCCCTCCATTTGGGGGAGGATGCACCCATGGAGTGAGGACGTTGGGCCATAATAACGGAGGGTGCAGGATGGACTGCAGGAGGATGTATCCACGGATCCCAAAACAGAAGACCTCTTAGTGACACGCTCTGGTGCATGGTGGTCGGCCTGCTTCCCCCTCAAAGCCGTCTCCTCCCAAAACATGCCAAGGCCACCACGAAATCTCCTAGTAAACATGCTCTCTCGAATCAGGAGATATTCTAAGGGCTGCTAGAGAAACAGAGCCTCTATCACCACCTAAAATATTGGCCGGTAAGGTATGGTCAAATATTTTATATAAGAAAGAGAGGTCAGGGGCTAGAAGGAAGTTCTCCTTCAAAGAATAGCCTGACACTGAAAAGAAACAGCCCCCTGGGAGATATCCTGCCTGGGAGACATCCCGCAGCCATCTATCTCCCTGAGACATCCTGCGGCCATCCCTCTTCCTGCAACATCCTGAGGTTATCAAACTTTCTGAAGACATCCAGCAACTGCCGATAAGAGAGCTTTCCCATCCACAACATATAAATTCCCATGTGAGAACAATAAAAGTTTGCAGCATGATCAGAACTCCAGTCTTGCTGTAATCTCTCGTGTCTCTTGTCCCTTCATTCCTCCCCAACTAGGTTCCTTGCCCACATTGATGTGTGCGGCCGGCCGGGACAACTGACACTAACCCATACCCTACTACACTCTGACTACTAATCCTAATATGATGGAGAAAAATAACCCAAACAGAATAGAAATACAAGCAGTTCAGAGGAGGCATGGTGTATATTTGGACTTGCCTTTTGCATGATATAGGGTAGGTGTTATAAATCTAGTTAATTTTTAATTGAAATCGTTCTCCATGTGTTTTTAAAGTTAACAAATATGTGAATTCCTGTCTCCATTTCTCTGTAGCCTATTCAACACATGTATTTTTATCTGCACATATAGAATCCTACTTGGAATCACACGTACATTCTTGTGAGGAGGCTGACTTGGCAGATACAAATTGTGAGAAGAGATCACTCCCCATAAACGCTGTTGGAACTCAAAATTCAATCTATGGGTGAGCTTCCTAGTAGAACAACATTTTACATAAATCCATGTTCAGTAACATAAATATTTTTGCATCTATGGATGATATATATTTCATGATGAATTTTGTTTGGCATATATATTGCTACTTTTTATTGTCTGTGTGTGTGTGTTTTGTATATATATACACTCTTCAGATTTTTCAAAATATGAAATATATGTGTCTTATATACACTCCCTAAATTCATTTATGTTCATGTATGTGGATTTATAATCAACTTTTCACAAGATTATTCTCAGAAATATTCATCCACCTGAAATACATATTTGTTTTCTAGTACTGAAAACTAACTTAAGTGAATGGTGCATACAATCCTAATATTTCTACAGTGACTGACACAGTTTAACATCAATGCAAGTAGAAATCTATCTGACATGATGTGTATTTTGAAGTTCATTTTGTTCAACACTGGTACATTACAATTTCTTCAGTTTATTCACATCATAGGATATATATTTCATCCACAAGTTCACAAATTTATACGCATTTGATTCATTTTCAATCATTTCCTGCTTCAGAACACATGTATTACTCCTAGTTTCCTGAATGGTCTTTTCATGACACTTATTTCCAAACACATTCATTTTGGTTTTCATAATCATTTTGAAGCAAAACTCACACATTCTTCATGATATACCATAACCCTAATTTTACCATTACATGTGTAACTGATTGGAATGAATGATTGTATATCAATATAAGATTCCCTGTATATTTTCTGATATCAATTCAATCCATTATTTAAAGTTTGAACCACTTTTATTATTTATTCACAGTATGGTCTATTCATGCATTATTTCTATATTTATAGACACAGGGTACATCTATTTGTATCCCCAATACTAATTTATTCATCTTCAAAATGTAGCTCCCAGAAATGTTGGCAGAAATACTCATGTCACCTGATCTACATATACATTTTATCACAGTAATATTCTGGACACATTATGAAAATGTCACACTTATGATTGTACCAAAGCCTAAGTGAAAGTGAGCATGCGTTACTAAAAACATCCATGTCCAGGTTGCCTAATGCTCTCTAATGTCAATACTATTGGTGAATACATATTTGTTTCTTCCTAAGATTATATATTCAACCTCAATCCTGTTGAAAATGTGTAATCCTACCACACAATTTATACTTTGCCTGATTTCCTAATGTCTCTATTGATTTCTGCTTCCCTACATATTATCCCATTTCATTATTGTGACTGACTCTTCACATGTGCTGACATTTACATTCACTGTCTACCCGAAAGCCTATTGCTAAAGAACTTTTGGTCCCACTCTTATACTCACTCTTCTTTCTAAACCTACCGACTTTCGTCTTAATCGTACCGACTATCACTTTTTGACTGGATGTTCTCTTTGACATTCAATCATCCAAGGTACAAGGCAATTGTATATCGATTGATCTGAGACATCTGTGCAGAATATAATTCAAAGCTAAGTATCCCACTCAAAGGCCTAATGCCTTTCTGGGCTTCAAATCTTACCTGGATTTCTGTTTTCAAACTTATATTTCCCCTGTATATTTTTGAAAATATTGCAGGTTCCCAATACCATTAATCATCTTGCACAATGATTCCGAACCCAAATAGAACCTGTTATTAACCGTAACCATACACTCTTTTCTCAATCTCACTTTACAGAAGAGCAGGTACAGAGTTCGTCTTACAATACAGGAATGTAGGGGATCTTCCACCTGCTGAGAACCTAAAATGTCCATGCAGAAATGATCCCTGGATAAGATGTAGGCAGCTATTGAGGAACTAAGAGAGCAAAAGTCATCTTCCAATGCAAAAACCCTGGTCAGAATGAAGGGATGTGTCTGAATCAGCCTCTCTCTTTTTAATGTAGAGAAGATGGACCAAACCAGGCCTGTGTGGAGAGCTGTTCCTGGGTGCCTATGGTTTACATACCATTCTAACTTGTGAAAGTGTCACAGGAAGTAGGGGCAGCCTCCATCTCATGGGACACTTGGAAGCAACTGAAGCAATTGTTAGGACAAAGTGGTTGTCACGGCAGTGACCTCACTCAGTTCCTGAAAGAATTGACCTATTTAACTTCCTTGTTGATGGAACTCTCTGAACTTGGTGTCCAGGAAGCCAGGCACCCAGAGCCAGTCCCAGTCCCCGTCCCAGTGGGCTCAATTGTTTGTATTTACCATGGACATAGTCAGTCTTTCTTGGTACCTACTGATGTGAGGATGGTCAAATGACAGAATAGCTATGAAGAGGGTCCTTTCCTGGGAAAGTAGGTAGTTGCTCACCACTGGCTGCTGGCAACTTCACTGAGTTGAAAAAGGAGACAAGATCTGAGACCGTACAGGCCATTTCGGGGGAACGAAGTATGGCTCACCAGTCAGAGGACACTCCATATAGTCAGACACCTACTTGGGGGAAGGAGGTGCCTTTTTGAGTGTGGGTGTGAGTATGTGGTTTTGTCTCATGTTCTGAGAATAGGTAGGAAATTCTGTTTGTTTGTTTTGGGGTAGACTGTTTCTTGTATGTCGTTTGGCAAGGCGAGTGTTTCTATGTCTGTGTATCTTACTGTGTCAGTGGTTGTAGACAATAGAAAAGAGAATGCATCAATGGATGTGTTGTGTCTAGTAGAAAGCTCCCAGCATTCATCCTGCCCAATGTATGAATAGAGAGTGGGCAGCCTTATTGATGTGCAACACCTATTATATTCCTAAGTTTCAGTTTTCTTCCTGAATTCTCTCAACTCTCCAGAATAGGCTCATGGTTTTGTGTCCAAGATATGTACCACCTCCAAGCTCTGTGAAATGGCCATGTACTGAATAGCTGAAGGAAATGTGATCATCTCAGAAAACTCAAATATCAGTGTGAATAGAAAAGTCTCAGTGGAGAAACCCTGCTTTGGGCCTTTTACTTACCTATTTTTCTGTTGCCCTGAATGTCAGAAAGGTCTTTGCCTCAGGTCACACTTTGTGAAGCCTGAAGAAAATAGTTTTCAAATGGAAATGAATGGGCATCACCTGTGGCTCTTTCCTTAATTGCTTTGGAAATGGATGTGTCTGAATCAGTATCTTGGCCCTGTGTCAGGTTGTGGCTTAGATTCTCAAAACCAGATGGATCTAAAAAAGATGCCATGTGTGCATCCAAAACCAAAATGGCAAAAAGATCAGTTATAGTGGATGAAGCTTCTTGCCTTTCTCTATTAGTTTCCTGACATCCATCAAGTGAGAATAGGAATCCTTTGGGTAAAATTAGTACTTCAAAGCCCTGCAGAGGTGCTTGGGTTTCCTCATGACTCCAAATCACATAAAGAATCTATACCTGACTGTCAGTAGGCCTCAAATTGGAGAATCAGAGCAGTATTAAGAGCAGGCCTATTTGATCACTCCTGGTTCACAGGAAAGGTGTCCCGGCCACAATGACTTTAGGCAAATGAGGGGCAAGAGAACGTATTTTGGACACTGTCTTTGGATGTGCCCCTCATGGAAACCTCCAGCCAGAGGTTATGATTAGTATCTATATGGAAGAATATGAGGGCTATGTGGAAGTGTTTTGGTTTTAATTGTGGTCATTAGTGTGGTGGTTGGAAAAGATGACTGGGTCCATCGGGGTTTAAACTCTGATGTGATTCCCCTTTGAGACTGCGTTGTGGAACTGACCTCAGAGAAGAATTGCCATGATTTGTGTTGGCATTTTTGGAGGCCACGCATGAGAGTCGCCCTTGGAAACTGAGATCTAGACCAAGGGCAGCTTTCCACAGAGCACAGGGAATCTCAGCCATGATACCATATGATTTTATTCTGAAAGCCTTGGAATCCATAGTTGAGAGTCAAAACACACATGGACCTCACATTGTAGACCTCTATGTGCCTGGCGTCATGTAACCTTTTGCCCACTCTTTGGGAAGCCTTGCCTGTGAAATTTCTCCAGAGCTTTCATTGAAATGATCTTCCTCAACCTTTAATGGTTCCTGAATGAATGGAAACCCACAGTGCCTCCAACTTCATCCTTGAAAAATGGCTACATAAATACCATGACATTCTTGAAATTCCCTTGACCAGGTGGCACTGGAGAACCTTCGATGTCCTGTTGCTAATTCGAGTGTACAAGACAGTGCCTTGATTGACTGGGTTTCATGATAATGGTGTAGAACAGAGATGTCAGTATGTTGGAGCCTCCTAATTAGTGGTCATAGAACAGTGTTGTGCATGTGTGTGATAAAACATCTGTGGTGGGGCCATGTGGATCTGCCATTTACTTCCAAATGGGTTGCGACTGACATGGTGCAGCCAGCAGAACCTTGTATGTAAAGGCATCTTGTTATATGGAGAAATTTCAGGGCAATGTTCAGAATCAGGTTGCTATGGTCAAGGGGGCAACCTATGTGTGATAGAAGCCTATTTGGTGCATTCTCCTGCAGACCCTGACACACGACACATGACAGAACTCCCTCCAGCACTGTGTCCCAGATGAACTTTTTGTTTTTCGAGAAGCAAATACCAAACTCCCAATGCAGCAGCAAGAAACACCACAAAAAGTGGAGGATGACCAAATAGCTTCACAGTCCACACGGAGAGACACTTAGCCCCCAGTGGCCACAGATATCTATAAAGAGAGAATTCAGCACTGCTGCCTAATGTTCATTGGAATATAAGAGACCATGTCCTCCAGGTCACATATATGCAGACCCAGCTTTGATGATCTCACTACAAAGGAAGATAAAGCTCCTGACAACAACATATATTTCAAGTGCCCAACCTCAGAGGAAGTTTCTCAAGAAGTCTTTAGGCCAACAGAGCTCCATGATTGTGGAGTTTTATCCTGTCCCTTACTTTTGGAAACTCCTCTTGCACCTCCAAAGTTGTGAACTCCTGAGCAATTTCCATTCCAGATATGTATTCACAAATTTTATAACTCTTCTCCTCTAATTGTGTCTTAATTGGGGCGAAGGTAATGTCAAGTAATTGTTCTGGATGAGAGTGGGTGGATTTTTGTGTAGCACATATTTGCATACACATTGGATTCATTTTCCAATTTTCCATTTGAAATACTGAAACACTGACACTACCCCATACCCTACTAAACTCTGTCTACTAATCCTAATATGATGGAGAAAAATAACCCAAACAGAATTGAAATACAAGCAGTACAGAAAAGGCACAGTGTATAGTTGGACTTGCCTTTTGCATTATATAGAGTAGGAGTTATAAATCTACTCATTTTTTTGTTGAAATAGTTCTCAATGTGTTTTTAAAGTTAACAAATATATGAATTCCTGTCTCCCTTTCACTGTAGCGTATTCAGCACATGTATTTTTATAAGCACATGTATAATCCTACCTGGTACCACATGTACACTATTGTGTGGTACCTGAATAGGCAGATACAAATTGTGAGAAGAGATCACTCCTCCTAAACGCTATTGGAACTGAACATTCACCCTATGGGTGAGCTTCCTAGCTGAACAACATTATATATAAATCCATGTTCAGTAAAATGAATATTTTTGATCTGTGGATAATATATATTTCATGGTGAATTTCAATTGGCATATAGTGCTAATTTTTAATATCTGTGTGTGTTTATATATATATATATATATATATATATATATATATATATATATATATATACTCTCCAGATTTTTCAAAATATGAAATATATGTGTCTTATTATACATTTCCTAAATTCATTCATATTCATGTATGTGGATTTATAATAATCTTTTCACAAGATTATTTTCAGAAATATTCATCCACCTGGAATACCTATTTGTTTCCAACACTGAAAACTAACTTAAGTGAATGGTGTATACAAATCCTAATATTTCTACAGTAACTGACTCAGTTTAACATCAATGCAAGTAGACTCCTATGGGACATGATGTGTATTTTGAAGTTCATTTTTTTCAACACTTGTACATTACTATTTCTTTAGTTCATGCACATCATTGGATATATATTTCATCCATAAGTTTGCAATTTTATTGGCATTTGTTTCACTTTCAATCACCTTCTACTTCAGAACACATATATTTCTCCATGTTTCTTGACTGGTCTTTTCATGAGAATTCTTTCCAAACACATTATTTTTGATTTTCATAATTACTTTTGAAGGAAATCTCACACACCCTAGATAATGAACCATAACCATAATATTACCATTAGATGTATAACTGGTTGGAATGAATGATTGTATATCAATAAATGATTTCTTATATATTTTCAGATATCAATTCAATACATTATTTAAAGTGGAACCTGTTATATTATTTAAACACAGTATTGTCTATTCATGCATTATCTCTATATCCATAGACACAGGGTACACGTCTTTATAACCCCAATACTAATTATTAGGTCTTCAAAATATTCCTCCCAGAAATGGTGGAAGAAATACTCATGTCACCTGACCTACATATACATTTTATCACAGTAATATTCTGGACACAAAAAGCAAAGTTCACACTAATGATTGTACCAATGGAATGGTCGAGTGAGCATTTTAGGAAGAGACCATCAAGAGACTGTCTCATGCAACAGCAAAGTGTGTATTGGGGGTCCAGCATTCTGCAGCTCAGAGCTCACTTGAATTTAGCAGAGAGCCCTGAGAATAGCTTAAGCAGAGCTTATGTACTTCTTTGGAGAAGGCAGGGTGTGAAATTTATTGATGGGTCAGGGTGAGTGGGCGGTTTGCTTGCAAATGTGTGAGGGAGTACATTCTGCAGTTTGGCAGTTGGGGACAACACATTCTGGGAACAAGATTAGCAAACAGTTCTCAAGATTTCAACAGTGTTTTGTTAAGCATACAGAAAAACAAGAAGTGACAAGTACCTATTTAATAAACCTTTCAGTTCCCACTTCTTGTTCTGGTTACTTTTAATCAAAAATGTGATCATTGGGGGGTGTCACATTTTATGTCTGCTAGTGAGTTATATTGTTGTCTGATTACCATAAGTTTAACTTGTCCAATTTGAGCTTGGAGAAAGGAAACTACACGGTTGAGCAAACAGGGCCCTACAGTTAGCAATAATATGAGGATTATTAATGGACTGGCCAAGGCAGATAAAAGCGTAGTTAACCCAAGGGACTGTGTGAACCAAGACTCAAACCACGCTTTTTGGGCCTCTGTCTCTCGTTGACGCTCTTCAAGGCGTTTTCTTAATTTACTCATAGATTCTTTTACAACTCCAGTATTGTCAGCATAAAAAAAAAATTCTTCCCTCATTGCAGCACAAAGGCCCCCTCTCTCATGAAGAGGAGGTCCAACCGTCGCCTATTCTGTGAAACTACTTCGGAGAGAGAGGTTAAAGATTCCTGTAAAGCTGGGATTGAGGTTTTTAATATCTTTAAGCTTTGGTCTATTGCTGCTTCTCATTGAGTCATTTGTTGTGTCCCATGGACTAGGTCAGTGGTTCCTGTGCCCACACCTGCAGCAACTCTTATTCCAAATAGGATGGCTAAAGTGAGGGATACAGGTTCCCAGCGGAACCGGGTTTTATGCCCCCCCTATTTGAACTTTAAATGAACCTGTGTCATGATAGAGCACTCTGGGAAACATCTGCACCATTACATAATTAATCACATCTATTGACCATTTTATGAACACATAAACAATAATTAAGTATATAGAATTATACTGTTGAAGGAACAGACAAGGAAAGGCACCTAAGATAGCACCGAAGCTAGGGAAGCAGTCCTATTTGGTTGCAAAAGGATGTAGAGAGCATTCCTTCTGTTGTAATCAATTAATCCTCTGAACCCCAAGTTTAGGTTGTTTCAGAATTTTGTAGCCAACATGTAAGGGAATGGGCTCAGAATATCACAGTCTGCAGAAGTTCACAAAAAGCAGTTTTTGTTTCTGTTTTATTTCTTCTATTTTGGCAAGTTAACTTTTTAAGGACACCTGGGAGGGGGAGAGCTTTTGTCTTCTCTTTTTTTTTCTCCCTGCCAGCTGTTAAAATGGAG
Organism: Callospermophilus lateralis; assembly: GCF_048772815.1. Classification (NCBI taxonomy): domain Eukaryota; kingdom Metazoa; phylum Chordata; class Mammalia; order Rodentia; family Sciuridae; genus Callospermophilus; species Callospermophilus lateralis. The sequence goes on from NW_027515785.1 coordinate 306,539, forward strand.
CCCAGTTGGTAACTTCTTTATCTTAGAAATGTAACAATCTCTGTGAAGCTCCAGCTCAAGGCCAGAGGCCTTGTTCACATATTTTGTGAAAAACTAGTAAGGGGTGTCTAGCTTAGGAGTGCTGATTTTTCCAGCCAGTGGCAACTAGAACAGGGCAACAAGAAAAGAGGAAGTTTATCTACATTGAACTCTTTCATAGGGATTATTTTGCTGAAAGTCCTAAAGTCAGTCATGGTGAAGACTTCTGGAGAAGGTCACTTAAGAATTTTCTGTGGTCTTGGTACAGAGGGGGAAGAGTGGAAGGCAGGGGGTGAGAGCAGCTCCATGGATCTGAGAATCAGGAAGGAGAGATTAAAAGACTAATGGGAAAGGGGTTTGGGATTTTGCTAGCAAAAAAAACTTGAGCAGTAGAGCAAGTAGAGCAGAGGGGAAGATGGGAGTGAGTATCTCAAAAAGCCTGTGAGGGATTTTAAATTCTTAGTAACCTGTATTCAGTGTTGACAATGCAACTTTAAAGGTAATTTTTATTACATCTTGGATAGGGGTCTGAGGGCTCTTCTCAGCTGGTTTGAGCTTTGGGTTAGCAGGTAAGAGGACCTGTTGGGACCCATTGTGGGCACTGACAGAAGAATAGAGGAGTGTCTGGGTTTAGGGGTACCTAAGTACCTGCTACCTCAGCAAGGGGGCAATGGTCTGAGAAAGGGTAGAGGTTTGGGTTTTTGATCTAGTAATTGGAGGTGAGAAATCAAATTCCTGAGGTGAAAGTGACAGCAGAGAGTTTGGAGCAGAAATCTGAGGGTGAGGATCTATTAGAGAAGCATAGTTCAGGATGTGAGCAAAGGAGGAAAAAGGCCTGCACATAGGGGAATTTCCTTCAACCCTTTTGAGCACTTGCCGAAGTTAAAAAGTCCATGCAGAATTTGAGGATCTAGAGACCCCTCTGGGGGACATGGATTTTGGTTGTCTAATTGGTAATATGGCCAATGCTGTGTACTGAATTTGATGAGGAGTTTGGGTTCCAGCAGGCAGCCCCTGTATGCTCAGATCGCCATGACTTACAGAAGAAGTCGGCTTTTCCCCACACAGCCATGGCTGTTTGTGGATTTGATAGTCCGCCAGGCAAACATAGTAATCTAGGCTAGCCAAACTGCATCTGGCTCACGTGTCCCTACATCCATAATGTTGGTTTCCATTACCTATGGTACGAAAGTGATTTAATGGAATTTTAGTGGAATCCTGTTCATCAGGGCTATCCCAATATGAAAGACCTATAGGTAGCTGACAAATGTCTGGGTGGAGGGATGGCCACCAGGTCCCTCAGTGGGCTGTATTCGAGGTAGACCATACTTGTTGTCTAGTAGGATTTTTGATCAGCCATCGCTGCTGAACGGGCTGATGATGCTTAGGAATACTGGTGGCCAAGGGGAGAGTCTATAGCCTTATCCACATGGCGAACACACAGTTTGAAAGGTTTACCAGTCTTTTCCAGCTTCCAGCCAGAGTGGGGACATGGCGCAGGCTTGAGATGAGAGGCATTGATCCAGGAAGTGATTCCGTCTACCTTTACCACTGTAGGTGTTATAAGTAGCACCTGGTATGGTCCTTTACACCGGGGTTTCAGGAATGACACCTGATGTCGTCTTTTGTAGATGAGGTCTCTTACTTGATATTGATGTGGAGTCCCATCATACCCTGGTTGGTAGGAAGGGGCCAGATGTTTCAACAAGTACCGCTGAGTTCTTTCAAGAGCTTTAAGTCTGTCAAGCAAGGGGGTGTGGAAGGGATCGTTAGGTCTTAGAGTTGGGGTTAGGTCCCTTACTGGAGCAGGGGCACCATAGAGAATTTCATAGGGGGTGAGGTTAGACAAAGAAACAGAGGGAGTATTTCTTGCATGAAACAGTGCAGAAGGCAGGAGCATAGTCCAATCTTTTATGCCAGTTTCTAAGCTTAATTTCGTTAAGGTCACTTTAATGGTTCTTTTTATTTTTTTACCTGTCCTGAGCTCTGGGGTCTATAAGCACAATGTAACTTCCAATAAACCCCTAGAATTCTGGCTAACCCCTGTCTTACCTGGGCCATGAACGCCGGCCCATTATCAGACCCATATTACCTTAGGCTGGCAGAATCTTGGAAAAATATCTTTCAGGATCTTTTTGACCACCATTTGGGCCGGTTTTTTTTTTTCTTTCCTTTTCTTTTCTTTCTTTTTTCTTTTCTTTTCTTTTCTTTTTTTTTTTTTTTTTTGTTGGGGATGCTTCAAACGATCCTGAAAATGTATCTACAAAGACTAGGAGATATTTAAGTCCATACATTGCTGGCTTAATTTCAGTAAAGTCAACTTCCCAATTCCCAGAATTGTCCTGGTCTGGTTCCTCATAGGTGCTTTCCTGCAAGAAGCTTGGAAGTGTAAGCATTAACCAATTGACAGACCCGACAGGCTTTTGTTACCCATTCAGTTCTTCCCTTTCTCTTTGAATCGGTTAGTGGAAAACTCTGTTCTTGATCCTTCAGGAATGCCTGCAATTTCTTTGAACCAAGGTGAGTGAGTTGATATACATTTTAACTTAGTGTAGGGCTTTCTGAAATTGCAGGCTAAGCTCAGTGAAGTTGAGGGTTCAGTGTCAGAGTCTTTAGGTGTTATCAAAAGCTTCCTGGTTCTCAGGGGTTCATTGGAAATGGGCATCTCCCTTTAGCACCGGGTATAAAGGAGCAGCTAATGATGCAAACCCAGGTATCCATAACCGGCAAAAGCCAGCAGTCCCAAGAAACTCTCTGAGTTGTCTGCTGTTAGATCTGTGTGGTATCTGCACAACAGTTTGTTTTCTTTGCTCAGTGAGCCATCCTTTACCGCCCCTAAGTGAATAGCCCAGGAAGATTACTTCATGCTGGCAAATTTGGGCCTTTTTGGCAGAAGCTCTACACGCCAGTTTAGCAAGCTCAGATAATAGTGCTTGGGTCCCAGATTCACAGTTTTCCTTAGTGTTGGCTGCCAGTAGCAGGCCATCCACATGTTGAAGCAGGGTGTATAGTTCTGAAGTTGTTGATATCTCTGTGGAGAGCTTCATCAAAGAGAGTGGGGGAGTTTTTGAACCCCTCTTCGAGTCTAGTCCAAGTTAGTTGACCAGACGTTCCGGTTTCTGGGTCTACCCACTCGAAAACAAACAGCAACTGACTATCTTTATGCAGAGGCAAGCAAAATAAAGCATCTTTTAAGTACAGAACAGTATACCATTTCTGCTCAGGGTTCAGAGTGCTAGGCAGATTGCACAGATTAGGTACCATGCGGTGAATGTCCTGCACTCTGTTGTTGATCTCTCGTAGGTCTTTAACAGGGTGATAGTCCCCGGTTCCTGGCATTTTTTAATGGTAGCAGGGGAGTGTTGCAGGCTGATTAACAGGGCCTTAGGACCCCTAAGATCAGATATTTCTGAATATGGGGCCTTATCCCATCTTTAGATTTTTGCCCAGAGTATATTTTTTGACATTGATTGGAGAGGCTGAGGTTTTTAACTCCACTGTTATTGGAGGTTTTTTAATGGGCAGGCCTAAGCCATCAGTTTTTGTCCAGGCATCTGGGTAATATGTTATCCAATTCTGGGGTAACGTGCCTGTTTGATCAGTCTTGTGTGGTGTGAAGAGTTGATGTTCATCTTCTACTGACAGTTAAAGCTGTGACTATAGGAGTTTTTACTGAAGGATTTATAATTTTCACTTTTGGGGCCTTCAGGGATAAAAGTTATTCTGGCCCGGAGCTTGGTGAGCAGATCTCGGCCCATTAATAGGGCTGGGCATCTTGGGATTACTAGGAAGGAGTGATGGATTTTTCCTTTCCCCAGGTCCATGATCCTCTTAGTTGTCTATGCCCGATATTTACTGCCATTAGCCCCTTGAAATAGAGACCTTTTATTTGATGGAGGGCCCAATGGGGCTTTAAGGGCTGAGTATACTGCCCCTGTATCCACTTCAAAGTGTACTGGGGTACCCTCCATTTCAAAAGTTACCCTGAGCTCGGGAAGAGGATCTGAGCCCCGACTTTCTTAGTCATCCTCCAGAGTCAGAATGTCTGGCTGGTGTGGCTGTCTCATTCTCGGGCTCTTTTTGGCCCAGTGTCCTTTTTCTTTTGAGTAGGCATATTGATCTGAGGCCAGGGGTGGCTTTTGGCGTGCACCCAGGTATCCCTTCCTGTATCCCTGTTTCTTAATTTCTGTCCTATTTTTGGTTGTGACCAGGACCTTAGTCAATGCATTAGTCTATCTTTTGCTTCTCGCATCCTCTCTTTGCTCCCTTTCTTTCTTCCTCCTTTGTTCCTTCTCTTCCTCAGTTTATCTCTTATAGTTTACTTTTTTAGGCTTCTCTGACTAAATCTCTCAAAGCCATATCTTGTAATCCATCTACGCATTGTAACTCTCTTTTAATATCCAGGGCAGCTTGCCCAATGAAGGCCATGATGACAGATGGCTTTTGATCCTCTGCCTGAGGATCGAAACGAGTATATCTCCTATATGCCTCCATAAATCTCTCTAGAAACATAGAGGGAGATTTATCAGGCCCTTGAATAATCTCTCTAACCTTGGCCCAATTAGTTGGTCACCTTAGCGGCTGCTTGGAGACCCGCTATTAGAGCCCGGCAATAAGTGGACGGATGCTACCTACCTTCAAACGTGTTGGTGTCCCAGTTCGGTTGGTTCAATGGGAAGCCGGCTTTGATGATGTGGGAAGAGGTGTCGGTCACCCATCTTGTCCGAGGATATTTTTTTTTAGCTTCCAGAAGGTTTTTCTCTTGTTCCTCTGTCATGAAGAGAGTCTGTAGGAGTTGTTGGCAGTCATCCCAAGTAGGCAGGTGTGACAACGCCGGCAAGTTCTTTGAGTTCTTTTACTGGGGCCAGCTTTGTCCAGGGAAGGAGTGGCTTTGTGTGCTGCCGGGTAGTAATCTGGAGGGCACTGGGCCGGCCTAGCTTCCTCCAAAGGTGGAGAGGCTGAGTCAGCAGCAAGGGAATCACTTAGAGGGTGTTGGGTGTTGGGGGAAGAGGGTAGGGGATAAGGAGGGTGCAGAGAGTCTAGTTGAGTCTTGAGACTTAGGAAGAACAAAGGGTAGAGGAGGAGGAGCAGAGGGTTTGAGAGATAGAATCATGGGGGAAGTTGGAGGAGTGGGGCCAGGGAAAAGGAAAGGCTTCACAAATGGAGGAGGAGATTTGCAGAGGTCCTGCAAAGTTAAGATATATGGCTTTTGATCTGGATGGCTATGTGGCCCCAGTTGAAAGACAATATTTCTGACTTTTTGAATTAGTGGGGAGTAGAAAGTTTCTTTAGGGGCCATCCGACTCCAAAGGTGGGTCATTTTGAGGCATGGAGAGTCTGCCAGTTCCGGCGTTATACTGAAATAGAAAGATTCTGAGCCCTTAAGCGGACTTTGGTCCACTGAACAAGAGTCAGGGACAGAGGCATTGAAGTGCTCTGTCCCATAATGAAAGATATACAAACAGTGAAAGCAATGACACACAACACAGACAAGACAAGACAATAACGACAGGCAATGGACGTCCAATACTGAGACCAGGACTGATTAGCCAGCAAAACCTGATGTGCTGGCAAAACCGAATCCAAAACAAAAAAATCACTGAGTCGAGGATACTATTGTTCCTCTATTTTCCAAATCCTCTGGGGGCATCCCCCAGGAACGTGACCTGTGGCTCGGTGACACGTCTGTCAGCCAGCATCTGAGAGAGCTCACGCTCATCACCGATAGCCATTTTGCAAAGCCCTAACCTGAAACCTGAAACACGAAAGTGGTACCTTACTTATCCTGATAGGAGCTCATTGGGAGTCTTTCGTACACCACTGATGGATCTTGCTGGGGGTTTCAGATGTGAAGTTCTGGCAAGCATTGGAGGAAGAGACCACCAAGAGACTGTCTCATGCAATAGTATAGGGTTAATAGGGAGTACAGCATGCTGGGGCTCAGACCTCACTTGGATAGAGCAGACAGCCCTGAAAGAGCTTAAGCAGAGCTTATATTCTTTTCATGGAGAGGACAGGGAGGGAAGTTTATTGATGGGTCCGGGCGACTGGTCGGTTTGTGAGCAAATGGGTGAGAGAGTACATTCTGCAGTTTGGCAGTTGGGGACAACACATTCTGGGAACAGGATTGGCAAACAGTTCTCAAGATTTCAACAGTGTTTTGTTAAGCATACAGAAAAACAGGAAGTGACAAGTACATATTTTATTCACCTTTCACCAAAGCCTAAAAGGAAAGTGAGCATGGATTACTAAAACATCCATGTCCAGGTTGCCTAATGCTCTCAAATATCAATCGTATTGGTGACTACATATTTGTTTCTTCCTAAGATTTTCTATTCAACCTCAACCCTGTTCAAAATATCTAATTCTATCACTCACTTTATACTTTGGCTGAATTCCTAATGTCTCTATTGATTTCTGCTTTCCTACATATTTATCCCAGTTCATCATTGTGATTGACTCTTCACATGGGCTGACATATGCATTCACTCTCTACCCGAAACCCTATTGCTAAAAAACTTTTGGTATCAATCCTATACTAACTCTTCCTTCTAAACCTACCAATTATCTTCCTAATCCTACTGACTATCACTTTTGGACTGGATGTTCTCTTCGACATTCAATCATCCAAGATACAAGGTCCTATGACGCTGTATGTTGAATTATCTGAGACACCTGTGCAGAACATAATTCAAAGCTAAGTATCCCAATCAAGGGCCAAATGCACTTCTGGGCTTCAAATTTTACCTAGATTTCTGTTTTCATACTTATATTTCACCTCTATATTCTTATTAACAAGGCAGGTTCCCAATACCATTATTCATCCTGCAGAATGATTACTAACATAAATCAAACATGTTATTAACCCTAACCATACACTGTTCACTCAATATAACTTTACAGAAGAGCAGGGACAGAGTTGGTCTTACAATACAGGAATGTAGGGAATCTTCCACCTGCTGGGAACCTCAAAGGTCCATGCAGAAATTATCCCTGGAGAAGATGTAGGCAGCTATGAAGGACCTAAGAGAGCAAAAGTCATCTTCCATGGCAAACAACCTGGGCAGGATGAAGGGTTGTGTCTGAATCAGCCTCTCTGATCTTAATGTAGAGAGGATGGAACAAACCAGGCCTGTGTGGAGAGCTATTGCCAGGTGAGTAGGGTGGATACACTATTTGAACTTGTGAAAGTGTCACAGGAAGTAGGGGCAGCCTCCATCTCATGGGACCTATGGAAGCAACTGTTAGGACAAAGTGGTTGCCAAGGCAGTGACCTCATTCAGTTCCTGGAGGAAGTGACCTACCTCACTTCCTTGGGAAAAAACTCTCTGAACTTGGGGTCCAGTAAGCCAGGCACTCAGAGCCACTCTCAGTCCCAGTTCCAGTAGGCACACTTGTTTGGATTTACCAAGGACAGTGTCAGTCTTTCTTGATACCTACTGATGTGAGGATGGCCAAATGCCAGCAGAGCTCTGAAGAGGGCCCTTTCCTCAGAAAGCAGGTAGTGGCTCACCACTGGCACCTGACAACGTCACAGAGTTGACCAAGGAGACAAAATCTGAGACAGGACAGGCCATTTCCGGAAAACATACTAAGACCCACCAGTCAGAGGATACTCCGGATAGTCACAGACCTACTTGGGGGAAGGACATGACTTTGTGGGTGTGGGTGGGAGTTTATGGTTTTGTCTCATGTTCTGAGAATAGGGAGGAAAGGCGGTTTGTTTGGTTTGGAGGGGACTGTTTCTAGTAAGTCGTTTGACAAGATGAGTGTTTCTATGTCTGTATGTCCCACTGTGTTCGTGGTTGTAGACATTAGAGAAGAGAATGCATCAATGGATTGTCCTGTCTTGTAGAAAGCTTCACAGCATTCATCCTGCCCAATTAATGAATGGACTTTGGCTTGCCTTATGGATGGGTAACACCTACTATCTTCCTAAGTTCCTGTTTTCTTCCTGAATTTGGGCCACTCTCCAGAATAGGCTCATGGTTTTGTGTCCAATATATATACCATCTCCAAGCTCTGTGATATGGCCATGTACTGGATAGCTTAAGGGATTGGGGGAATATCAGAAAACTCAGATATCAGTGTGACCAAAAACGTCTAAGTGGAGAAACCCTGCTTTGGGCCATTTGCTTACCTATTGTTCTGTTGCCCTGAATGTCAGGAAGGTCTTTGCCTCAGGCCACCCCTTTGGGACGCCTGAAGAAAACAGTTTTCAAATGGAAATTAATGGGCATCACCTGTACCTCTTTGCTTAATTGCTTTGGAAAGGGATGTTTGTGAATCAGCCTCTTGGCCATGTGTGAGGCTGTGGCTTATATTCTCAGCACCTGATGGATCTAAAGAAAGATTCCATGTGTGCTTCCAAAACCAAAATGGCCCAAAAAGCATTCTTTGTGGATGAAGTCTCTCGCCTTTCTCTATAAGGTTCCTGACATCCATCTAGTGAGAATAGGGATTCTTTGTGTCAAATGAGTTCTTCAAAACTCTGCAGTGGCAAGTCTTTAGGTGCTTGGGTTTTTTCATGACACCAATTCAGATAAAAAATCTAAACCCGACAGTCAGTAGGCCTCAAATTGGAGAAGCAGAGCAGTATTTACGTCAGGCCTATGGTCACTCCTGGTTCTCAGGAAGGGTGTCCAGGCAACCCTGACTTTAGGCAAATGAGGGGCTAGGAAGGTTATTTTGTACACTGTCTTGGGATGAGTCCCTCATGGAAAACTCCAGCCACAGGTTATGATGAGTGTCTATATGGAAAAAGATGAGGGCTTTGTGGGAGTGTTTTGGTTTTAATTGTGGGGATTTGTGTGGCGGTTGGAAGTGATGACTGGTTCTACCTGGGTTTGAACTCTGGTGTCATTCCTTTAGAGTCTGAGTTCTGGAACTGATCTCAGAGAAATATTGCCATGAATTGTGTTCGGATTTTAGGAGGCCATGCATGGGATTCGCCCTTGGAAACTGAGATCAAGGACCAGGTTTGTTTTCCACAGAGCCTGAGAATCTCAGCCAGGATATCACAAGATTTTTTTCTGAAAGATTAGGCATCCATAGTTGAGAGTCAAAACACCCATGGACGTCACATTGTAGACCTTAATGGACCTGGATGCATATGAGCCTTTGGCCACTCAATGGGAAGACTTGCCTGTGAGAGTACTCCACAGCTTTCATTGAAATGACCTTCTTCACCATTTTATGGTTCCTGAATTAACTGAAACCCACAGTGCCTCCAACTTCATCCATGAAAAATTGCTAGTTAAATACCATGAAATTTTTGAAATTCCCTTAACCAGGTGGTACTGGAGAGCCTTTGGATGTCTTGTTGCTGATCATGAGTGTACCATAGAATGCCTAAATTGTCTGGGTTTCATGAAAATGGTGTAGAACAAAGATGCCAGTAAGTTGGAGCCTGCAGAGTAGTGGGCCTATTGCAGTGGTGGGCAGGTGTGTGATAATACATCTGTGGTGTGGCCATGAGGATTTGCCATTGCCTTCCAAATGGCTTGTGAGTGACATGGTGCAGCCAGCAGGCCCTTCTATGTGAAGGCATCTTTTTATATGGAGAGGTTTCAGGGCAAATTTCAGAGTCAGATTGCTATGGACAAGGGGGCAAGCTCTGTGGGATAGAAGCCTGGTTGGTGCATTCTCCTGCAGACTCTGACCCACCACAAGTGACAGAACTCCCTCCACACTGGGTCCCAGTTGAACTCATTGTATTTCATGAAGCAAATACCAAAATCGCAGTGCAGCAGCAAGAAACACCACTAAAAGTTTAGGATGACAAAATGTCTTCACAGTCCACACTGGGAGACACTTAGGACCCAGTGGCCACAGTTTACCTACAACGAGAAAATTCAGAACTGCTGCCTCATGTTCATTAGAATATAAGAAACCATGTCCTCCAGGTCACACAGATGCAGACCCAGCTTTGATGGTCCCACTAGAAAGGAAGCTAAAAGTCCTTACAACAACATATATTTCAAGTGCCCAACCTCAGAGGAAGTGTCTCAAAAAGTCTTTAGGCCGGCAGAGCTCCATGTTTTGTGAGTGTTTTCCTGTTAGATCTGGACACAAGAGAAGACCACTGACACCAATAAAAATTAAATTAAATTAAGCTTATTATTTCCACTGGCCATCCTGCCTCTCCCTCCCAAAATGGCGGGAACAAGACAGCAACCCCAGCTTTCCTACAGCCCAGCTTCATGGACCAGAAATTTACACAAAATGGGCATTACATTTAACAGAACTCTGACAAGCATCACACTAATGGTAGTTTATATATATATATATATATATATATATATATATATATATATATATATATATATTTTTTTTTTTTTTTTGCTATCCCTACATCAGAATTTATGAGGACCATTAGAGCCTCAGAGAGGGTTGTTGTCTGGCCAGGGAGGGCAAATATTTATGATATGTCACTAAAGTTTCAGAGAGGGCTGCTATCAGGTCGGAGAGCCAGACATGGCTCAGTTCAAACACTGGCAGGCATTCCAAGCAGGTTCAGAATTTTCAGTAATTTATGGTAAAGCCAAAATTATCTTTTCATGGCTTTTTGGCAAGATGGCTTCCAATTTTAATAAAAAATCAGGTTGGGTGTATCATTTCCCCCTTTTCTCTGTGTCCCTTTCAAATCTTTGATAGATTAGGGGTAGAGCACTAAGGAAATTTTAATCCCTCAGGTAAAAGTCTCCAAATTTTTAGAACTCACCCAAAACCAGTCTCCCTGATTTTACCTGACTTAATTAATTACTTATATTGATTGTCTATTTATATTTGGCTCCATTGTTGTAATAAGAGAGGCGTCACCCATTTTGGCTTCTTCTGAGCTGAGAGAGGATGACGTGAGTAGGCATGGTGTGAGAGACATGAGTTGCCTTTTAGAAGTAGTTGAGGCACATGAGTTGCCTTTTAGAAGTCAGTTCGGTTTGAAGTCTGGTTGGGGAAGAACAGGTTGTAAAGTCATCTGGGGATTGGTTATTACATGAGAGAAACAAAAACCATGAGTACTGAATAAATGTTGCAGCAGCTGGAACATGCCACTGTATAGAAGTTCCCTCTCCAGTCTTTAATATCCCCAGTTATAAAGACTGTCAATTTAATATTTAACTTTTAGTATTAGAGTTGTCCCTCCCCATAAGATATAGTTTAATAATTTAGTGTCATCTGATCTTGCAAAATCCTTTTACCAGTATGACCTCTGTGTCTAATAGAGAAACCTTTAATTTTGATACTCAGGACTGGATAATCGTACTAGCAAACACCAAGCTTACCTGTGTAGGTTAGGAATATATTTAGGCCTTAAACTGAAAATTTCTGACTCTGGCAGCTCTTCTTGATAGTCTCTTTTAATAAGTATCAGGCATTCCTGTCAGAGAATCCTTCTTTGTAGAATCCAGTCTTACTTATTTTGGGAGGCTAACATAAAGTGTGTACCTTAAAATATTATTATTATTATTATTATTATTATTATTATTATTATTATAATTATTATTATTCAAAATGTCCAGGAATGGCTGTATTTTGGTTTTCACTGTCTTTGCTAAGTGTTTAAGATGAAGCATTCAAACTGACTTTTGTTTCTATCTATTGTTAACAGTCAGGTGAGCTTTTATGGGAGTCATAAACTGGGTAAACTTGAGAGCACTTTCTCAGTTCTGCTAGAGCCATTTGCGCTAGGTGGGTCCAGGTCTCTTTTGACCATGTGGCTTCCCTCGGAAGCATCAGGGATTTCTTTCTTCTCTGATGACTCTTCTCTTCATAGCAAATGCACTGATTGGCTTTCTGTTCTCCAGTGGTCTCATTAATCTCCCTGATGGGGAGTTTTGATAGCCCAGAGTTGCAAAACTCTTTAGAGAAGTCCCCTGTTCCCTGGATTTAGACTGACTCAGAGGGCAAGAGCCAAATATTGGTTTCCTTGGCCCTTTTCAATTAATTTTAATTTAAAATCCTAATCTTAAACATCTATCAAATAAATTTTAACAGCCTGATATTAAGAGCACCAGGCTTTAATATCTATAACGTTATAATTATTTATCTTTTTATTAATTGGGATCTGTATTATTCTGTCTGTCTTGCAGGTGATAACTTACTCTCTGAAATTAACCCATGTTTTGTTCTTAAAGCAACACTTCTTTAAAACACTAACAGGGAATCTTTAGATCACATATAAGAAAATTACAAAATAAAATTTTTTAACAACAGTAAAAATACTTAGTTCGTTTAATAGCTACCCTGAATTTTTTGGCTGAGTCATACATTATATCCCCTGTTTGAGATCCTAGGAATCTTGACATTATAAAAGAACTTTTAACATAACTTTAAAGAAATAAAATCTGACCTACTGCTTTTGTATTCATTCTCACATGAAATAAGATGGGACACACAGCCTTATCTCAGGTAAGGCAGGGCTCTTTAAAAATCTTAAGTGTTTTAGTTCTAAAGCTGATGTTTATTTTTTAAATATTATTTTAAAAAGTTTACATAAATTGTTTGAGGTCACATGAACATTAGCTAACACCATATAAAATCACTTTAAAATATGAATTAAACAAATGCTGAAAGTTTTTAACCTTTACATGGATTAGGCTCTCATTAACATAAAGTACATTTAAATTGTTCCCCAATGTAAAAAGTAAGATTAAACTTTACATATCTTATTGATAACAGGTGAATAAATCCCCATAAAACTTCAGAACACCAGGTTGATATAATGCTCTTTTAAAATTTTTACCTTACAGACTTGCATACCTGTAAGATATGAGCACATTAGTAGCATCACAATTACATTGATGTTTCTACATTAACCAAGTTTAGCTTTTAAAGAAATGGCAGTACAGTGCTCTAAAATAACAGTTCTAATTTAATCAGTAGTTTAATTTCTATGGTTGCTTGCACAAGAAAAAATAAAACTTAATAAACACAATGTTATGGGTAAACTTATGTTTTAAGAAATTTTTGTCTCTTTAACACATGATTGATTTTTACAATCTTTTACAGAATTTAGTCAAACTCATACAGACGTTAGTAAGTCAATCAGATATCTAACAAAAGTACTCATGAATGAGTAATCCCATATCAAATTTACTTTACTTATTTATCAAAATATTAGACACATGTATTGAAGAGTGTAAACCATTTTTATGTTGAAGGAAAAGTCCTAGAACCAAGGCATATTAGACATTTTGTAGATATTAATATTTTATCAGATTTTTGAATACCTAGAAAAACTTGAAAGCTTAAATTTAAAGACATTTATTTTTATCTGTTTATCAAATTTAATTGAATTATTTAAATCACGTGAATTGAAGATCTTTAGATCCACTTTTTAAAATTTGTTTTTATGAGTGCTTTTTTTTTAATGAGTGCTCCTTATATATATTAATTTGTATATCATATATAAAATATACGGACATATGTATATATAGACATACAACACATAACAAAATTGAGCACACATAATAATAGTAAAGGCCTTGTAGCTTTTCGCAGGTGAAATCTCCATTGCAATGTTTCAAAAAGTCCACAGTTGGTCAAAGATAGTACTGATCAGAAAAACATTAACCTAGGTCTGTATGATCAAAATCATGAGCTCAAAAAAAAATAAAGTATCTAAGGAAAAAAATAAGAGTCCTAGAAAAAATGACTGGCCAGTAATTAGTAAATACCATACAATTTACCTTTTTTTCTCTTAGGCCTCAGATCAGTCTCCTACTAAGCTTTCAGGCTTCTTTCATTTGCCTTTCAAAATAAGTCATGGCTGAGGTCTGGAAGGAGCAGGAAAAAACTGCTTTTCTGAGCAGACACCTCAGGCCTAAGGCATTTTAACCATAATTTTCAGGTTCGGATGTTGAAAATTATGGTACAAGTTTAAGATACAATTCACAAAATTTTATATCTTTACATCTTGTTTTGTCAACAGATATCATACTATGATTTACAATCCTTGTCCAGATTAATGCTCTCGAACACACAGTGATATTTTCACAGGCTACCCAATTCAAAATTGGTGAAAAATAAAGACTGAATGATTGGGAAGTTACTTGCCAATTTGGAAGTAGAGTTCTTTAGTTTTCCATCCTAAGTATTTAAGTTCTCTGGCATGAATTATCTGAAATCATAAACTAAACCATTACCTAAACCCGACTTTTAACTGCAAGATTTTGCAATGCTTCAAAAACCCATTCAAATACCAGATTGTTACAAGAAAACATCATCATTTAGACACACATTCAGCTAAGATCATTCCCAAGAAACAATTTATAATATCAACACATTATTGCACATGTCTTAAAGGGCCAGAAACAAAGACACAAGACAGACAGAAAGAAGGTCCAGACTATGGCTGTCAGACAGAATCCTTTAAACCTGAGCAGATAAGAAAAAAAATCTCCTACACCAGTGGCACCATAGATGTCCAGAAGGGGGGGGCAGATGTTTTAACAGAGGGGCAACCTGAAATGTACAATTAAGGGTCTCCATGGTGACTTTAATGCATTTAGTGACCCCTTTTTCTTTTTCTCTTTTTTAACAAGACAGTGGTGGCATAATCCTTACAGTGCAGGGAAGGAAGGAGGGAATTCCCTGAAGCAACAGGGCTTCAGCAGCTGCTGGGAGTCCCTCAGTCCCTCCTTTTACTTACAGGATTATCTCCTCTGGTTCGGTTCCACCCCAAGCATGTTCCATCTAGTAACATTTCAGTAGTCAGCTCTAAAAATGTTCCGGGACAGGGGGTGGGGGAGGGATTTATCAAAATTTGTAACTTAAAGTTCGGCTCCTGACCTTGAAGCCAATTAATGCCAATTTAATAATGAGGACAAGGTTTTTAGAAAAAGAAAAAGGGAGGTTTATTGCTTTGGTAACAAAGAAGAAACACAGGGAACCCTGCCCAGAGGTTGTGACTCTCTTGATCTGGAGGGACAAGGGGTTTTAATGGAGTTTCACTTATTAACCTGGGAGATACTCAGTTCTTAGGTCCCCAGCAGGCATTGCCCTCTGCAGTGGTTATACTCCAGGCAGCCAGCTAGGAGCTTCTCTCATCCTGCTTAACAAAGGGGGGTAAAGTTCATCGCAGTTCCTTAAAACAGAGTCCGAAAGAATATCAGGCTTACTTTCTTTGTTACCCATTTTCACATCCAATATACTTATGTTTTTACCACAGAAATCACAGAACAAAACACACAAAACAAACAAGAAAAACATATAGAACACAGAACAAAACACAAAATACAGAAACCCGAACTTGAAACAAAAAACATAGGAGCAATGCAACGTCTTGCTAAAGCTCCGAAGTAGGACCACGTACATGCCAGTCATCACATGTCTACCATTCCAGATGAATTCCCTACAGAACAGAACAGAGGACAGAACGATTCTCATTACTGTACCGAAAACGAGTATATGTGAGCCTCCCCAGGACACCTCTATGTCATCAGAACAGATCTCCGTTAAACGGATATCAGATGTTATAAAGGTGCCACTTAATTTTTGAGGCCTCCTCCACCAGGTGATTGCTAATAGTTTTAGTGCGGTGGTTCATTGCAGTGCTCCTGGGACCTAACGCTCACTCCATGACCTTGGAACAGCTCAAGATGTGCACCCACTAGAGTGGCTCTCCAGCCCGGAGCCCTGAAGGGAAGGCCAGATTCAGATTTTCCAGCAGTCTGGTCTTGTGATCTGGTCGGCAGGGTCATCTTGCTGGGGAACTCAAAAAAATTAGATGAGGACACAAAAAAAGAACACTGACTCCAACTAAAATCAAATTGAGGCAAGCTTATTATGTCAACCGGCTGGGCTGCCTCTCCATCCCAAAACCGCAGGAACAAGACAGAAACACTGCCTTTCCTACAGCACAGCTATATAGCCCAGAAAGTTACACAAAATGGGGGTTACAGATAACAGAACTTTGACAAGCATCACAAAAATGGTAGTTCATTTATTTATTTATTTATTTTTTGGTGGCCCCAATATCAGAAATTATGAGGACAAATAGAGCCTCAGAGAGGGTCGTTGTCTGGCCAGGGAAGGCCAAAATTTATGATGTGTCACTAAAGTTTCAGCGAGGGCTGCTATCTGATCAGAGAGTCAAGCATGGGTGAATTCAAGGCACGGGCAGGCATTCCAAGCAGGTTCAGAATTTGCAGTTATTTATAGTAAAGCCAAAATTAACTTTTTATGGCTTTGTGGCAAGATGGCTCCCAATTTTAATAAAAGATCAGGTTGGGTCTATCAACCCGTGTCCCTTACTTTTGGAAACTACTCTACCACCTCCAAGGTTGTGAACTCCTGAGCATTTTCCAGTACAGATATGTATTCACAGATTTTCTAACTCTTCTACTCTAATTGTGTCTTACTTGGGGCAAAGATAATTTCAAGGTATTGTGCTGGTTGAGAGTGGAAAAATTTTTGTGCAGCACATATTAGCATACACATTGGATTCATTATCTAATTTTCCATTCAAAATACTGAATCCATGACACTAACCAAAACCAGACTAGACTCTGACTACTAATCCTAATATGATCGAGAAAAACAACCCAAAGAGAATAGAAATAGAAGCAGTTCAGAGTAGGCATGGTGTATAGTTAGACTTGCCTTTTGCCTGATAAAGTGTTGGTGTTATAAATCTAGTCAATTTTTAATTGAAATAGTTCTCCATGTGTTTTTAAAGTTAACAAATATGTGAATTCCTGTCTCCCTTTCTCTGAAGCCTATTCAGCACATGTATTTTTTAGGTTCACATATAGAATCCTACATGGTATCACACATACATTCTTATGAGGTGGCTGACTTGGCAGATACAAATCGTAAAAAGAGATCACTCCTCCTAAACACGGTTTTAACAGAAAATCCAATCTATGGGTTTGCTTCCTAGTTGAACAACATTATACATAAATACAAGTTCAGTAAAATAAATACTTTTGTATCTGTGAAAGATATATATTTCATGATGAATTTCGATTGGCATATGTATTGCTAATTTTTAATGTTTTGTGTGTTTTGTGTGTGAGTGTGTGTGTATATATATATATATATATATATATATATATATATATATACACTCTCCAGATTTTCAAAATATGAAATATATATGCCTTATTATACACTCCCCACATTCATTCATGTTCATGTATGTGGATTTATAATAAACTTTTCACAAGATTATTCTCAAAAATATTCATCCACCTGAAATACATATTTGTCTCCTAGTACTGAAAAATAACTTTAGTGAATGGTGCACACAAATCGTAATATTTCTACAGTATCTGACCCAGTTTAACATTAATGCAAGTAGATTCCTATGTGACAAGTTGTGTATTTTGACGTTCATTTTTATGCAACACTAGTACATTACTATTTCTTCAGTTTATGCACATCATAAGATATATATTTATCCACAAGTTCATAAATTTATAGACATTTGTTTCACTTTCAATTACTTCCTGCTTCAGAACACATGTATTCCTCCAGGTTTCTTTTTTTTTTAAATTTTTATTGTTGGTTGTTCAAAATATTACATAGTTTTTGATATATCATATTTCACACTTTGATTCAAGTGGGTTATAAACTCCCATTTTTACCCCGCATACAGATTGCAGAAAAACATCAGTTACCCATCCATTGATTTACATATTGCCATACTAGTGTCTGTTGTATTCTGCAGCCTTTCCTCTCCTCTACTATCCCCCTCTTCTTCCCTCCCCTCCCCTCTTCTCTCTCTACCCTCTCTACTGTTTTTCATTTCTCTCCCTTGTTTTTTTCCTCTTTCCCCTCACTTCTTCTTGTATGCAATTTTGTATAACCCTGAGGGTCTCCTTCCATTTCCATGCAATTTCCCTTCTCTCTTCCTTTCCCTCCCACCTCTCATTCCTGTTTAGTGTTAATCTTCTCAGGCTCTTTGTCCCTACTCTGTTATTAGTTACTCTCCTTATATCAAGGAAGACATTTGGCATTTGTTTTTCAAGGACTGGCTAGCTTCACTTAGCATAACCTGCTATAATGCCATCCATTTCCCTGCAAATTCTATGATTTTGTCATTTTTTAATGAAGAGTAATACTCCATTTTGTATAAAAGCCACATTTTTTTATCTATTCGTCTATTGAAGGGCATCTAGGCTGGTTCCACAGTCTTGCTATTGTGAATTGTGCTGCTATGAACATCGATGTAGCCGTGTCCCTGTAGCATGCTCTTTTTAGGTCTTTAGGGAATAGACCGAGAAGGTTAACAGCTGGGTCAAACGGTGGTTCCATTCCCAGCTTTCTAAAAAATCTCCATACTGCTTTCCAAATTTGCTGCACCAATTTGCACTCCCACCAGCAATGTACAAGTGGACCCTTTTCCTCACGTCCTCACTAGCACTTGTTGTTGTTTGACTTCATAATGGCTGCCAATCTTACTGGAGCAAGATGATATCTTAGGGTGGTTTTGATTTGTATTTCTCTGACTGCTAGAGATGGTGAGCATTTATTCATGTACATGTTGATTGATTGAATGTCCTCCTCTGAGAAGTGTCTGTTCAGGTCCTTGGCCCATTTGTTGATTGGGTTATTTGTTATCTAATTGTCTAATTTTTTGAGTTCTTTGTATACTCTGGATATTAGGGCTCGATCTGAAGTTTGAGGAGTAAAGATTTGTTCCCAAGATGTAGGCTACCTATTTACTTCTCTTATTGTTTCTTTTGCTGAGAAAAAACTTTTTAGTTTGAGTAAGTCCCATTTGTTGAATCTAGTTATTAACTCTTGTGCTATGGGTGTCATATTAAGAAATTTGAAGCCCGACCGCACAGTATGTAGATCATAGCCAACTTTTTCTTGTGTCAGACACTGTGTCTCTGATTTGATATCAAGCTCCTTGATCCATTTTGAGTTAACTTTTGTTCATGGCAAGAGAAAGTGATTCAGTTTCATTTTGTTGCATATGGATTTCCAGGTTTCCCAGCAACATTTGTTGAAGCTGCTATCATTTCTCCATTGTGTGCTTTCAGCCTCTTTATCAAATATAAGATAGTTGTAGTTTAGTGGATTGGTTTCTGTGTCCTCTATTCTGTACCATTTGTCCAACCGCCTGTTTTGGTACAGTACCATGCTGATTTTGTTACTATTGCTCTGTTGTATAGTTTGAAGTCTGGTATCACTATACCGCCTGATTCACAGTCTTTTCATGAGACTTCATTCCAAACGCATTATTTTCTATTTCCATAATCACCTTTGAAGCAAAACTCACATACACGTCACGATCAACCATAACCCTAATATTACCATTAGATGTATAACTGGTTGGAATGAAGGATTGTACATCAATATAGATTTTCTGTATATTTTCAGATATCAATTCAATCCATTATTTAAAGTTGGAAAAAGTTATATTATTTGTTCACAGTATGGTCTATTCATGCATTATGTCTATATTCATAGACACAGGGTACACCTTTTTATACCCCCAATACTTATTTATACATCTTAAAAATATTGCTCCCAGAAATGGTGGAAGAAATACTCATATCACCTGATGTACATATACATTTTATCAAAGTAATATTCTGGACACAATTACAAAGATCACACTTAAGTTTGTACCAAAGCCTAAATGGAAAGTGAGCATGGATCACGAAAAACATCCATGTCCAGATTGCTTAATGCTCTCAAATGTCAACCCGATTGGTGACTACATATTTGTTTCTTCCTAAGATTATATATTCAACATCAAGCCAGTTGAAAATGTCTAATCCTATCACTCAGTTTATACTTTGCCTGATTTCCTAATGTCTCTATTATTATCTGCTTTCCTTCATATTTTCCCCAGTTCATCATTGTGACTGACTCTTCACATGTGCTCACATTTACACTCACTCTGTACCCAAAACCCTATTGCTAAAGATTTTTTGGACCAAATCCTATATTCACCCTTCCGACTAATTCCTAATCCTACCGACTATCCCTTTTTGAGTGGATGTTCTCTTCGACATTCAATCATCCAAGGTACAAGGAACGCTACCATTGTATATTGATTAATCTGAGACATCTGTGCAGAATATAATTCAAAGCTAAGTATCCCAGTCAAGGGCCCAAAGACCTTCTGGGCTTCAAATTTTACCTAGATTTCTGTATTCATACTTATATTACACTTATATTCCTATGAATATTTCAGGTTCCCAATACCATAATTCATCCCGTAGAATGATTCCTAACCCAAATGGAACATGATATTAACCCTAACCATTCACTGTTCCCTCAATCTAACTTTACGAAAGAGCAGGGACAGAGTTGGTCTTACAATACAGGAATTTAGAGGATCCTCCACCTGCTGAGAACCTCAAAGGTCAACAAAGAAATGATCCCTGGAGAAGATATTGGCAGCTATGAAGGACCTGTGAAAGCAAAAGTCATATTCCATGGCAAACAACTTGGTCAGATGAAGGGATGTGTCTGAATCAACATTTCTCTTCTTAATGTATAGAAGATGGACCAAACCAGGCTTGAACTCTGGTGTGATTCCCCTTACAGACTGAGTTCTGGAACTGACATCAGAAAAATATTGCCATTAATTGTGTTAGGATTTTAGGAGGCAACGCATGAGAGTCGCCCTTGGAAAGAAAACTGAGATCTAGGAACAGGGTGGTTTCCACAGAGCACTGGGAATCTCAGCCAGAATATCACATGATTTTATTTTGAAAGACGTGGCAGCCATAGTTGACAGTCAAAACACACATGGACCTCACATTGTAGACTGCAATAGGCCTGGCTTCATGTGACCTATTGGCCACTTTTTGGGAAGCCTTGCCTGTGAGAGTTCTCCAGAGTTTTCATTGAAATGAGCTTCCCCACCATTTAATGGTTCCTGAATGAATTGTAACCCACAGTGCCTTCAACATCTTCCTTGAAAAACGGCTAGATAAATTCCATGAAATTTTTGAAATTCCCAAGACCAGGTGGCACTGGAGAACCTTTGGATGTCCTGTTGCTGATCATGAGTGTACCAGACAGTGCCTTGATTTACTGGGTTTCATGAAAATGGTGTAGAACAGATTTGCCAGTAAGTTGGAGCCTGGTGATTAGTGGGCCTAGAGCAGTGGTGTGCAGGTGTGTGATAATACATCTGTTGTGGGGCCATGTGGATCTGCCATTAGCTTCCAAATGGCTTGTGATTGACATGGTGTAGCCAACAGAAGCTTATTTGTAAATGCATCTTGTTATATGGAGAGATTTCAGGGCAATGTTCAGAATCATGTTCCTATGTATAAGGGGGCAAGCTCTGTGGGATATTAGCCTGGTTGATGCATTCCCCTGCAGACCCTGACCCAACACACGTGACAGAACCCGCTCCAGCACTGTGTCCCAGTTGAACTCCTTGTATTTTGTGGAGCAAATATGAAATTCCCAATGCAGCAGAAGAAAAACCACGAAAAGTGGAGGACGAAAAAATGGCTTCACTGTCCACACGGGGAGACACTTAGCCCACAGTGGCCACATTTTACCAACAAAGAGCGAATTCAGCACTGCTGCCTCATGTTCATTGGAAAAGAAGAAACCATGTCCTCCAGGTCACATAGATGCAGACGCAGCTTTGATGGTCTCATTAGAAAAGAATCTAAAGCTCCTGACAACAATATATATTTCAAGTGTCAAACCTCAGAGGCAGTTCCTCAAGAAGTCTTTAGGCCGAAAGAGCTCCATGTTTGTGGAATGTTTACCCTGTCCCTTACTTTTGGAAACTATTCTACCACATATAATGTTGTGAAACCCTGAGCATTTTCCATTCCATATATATATTAACAGATTTTTTTACTCTTCTCCTCTATTTGTGTGTTATTTGGGGCAAAAGTAATGTCAAGGCATTATTCTGGATGAGAGTGGGAAGATTGTTTTGTAGCACATATTTGCATACACATTGGATTCATTTTCCTATTTTCCATTCGAAATACTGCATCCCTGACACTAATCCATACGCTACTAGACTCTGACTACTAATCCTAATATGATAAGGAAAACACCAAAACAGAATAGAAATAAAAAATTTCAGAAGAGGCATGGAGTATAGTTGGACTTGCCTTTTGCAGGATAAAAGGCAGCTGTAAAAAATCTAGTAAATTTTTAATTGAAATAGTTCTCCATGTGTTTTAAAGTTAACAAACATGTGAATTTCTGTCTCCCTTTCTCTGTACCCTCTTCAGCACATGTATTTTTATATGCACATATAGAATCCTACCTGGTATAACACGTACATATTTGTGAGGTGGCTGACTTGGCAAATACAAGTTGTGAGAAGAGATCACTCAGCAGAAACACTGTTGGAAGTGAAAATTCACCCTATGTGTGAGCTTCCTAAGAGATCAAGATTATACATAAATCCATGTTCAGTAAAATAAATATTTTTTCATCAGTGGATGATATATATTTCATGATGAATTTCGATTGGAATATATATTGCTAATTGTTAATGTCTCAGTGGTTTTATATATATATATATATATATATATATATATATATATATATATATATATATACACACACTCTCCAAACTATTCAAAATATGAAATATATGATCTACATATACATTTTATCACAGAAATATTCTGGACAAAAAATGCAAAAGACACAATATGATGGTATCAAAGCCTAAATGGAAAGTGAACATGGATTACTAAAAAACATCCATGTCCAGGTTCCCTAATGCTCTCAAATGTCAATCATATTGGTGACTACATATTTGTTGCTTCCTGAGATTATATATTCAAACTCAACCCTGTTGAAAATGTCTAGTCCTATGATTGACTTTATACCTTACCTGATTTCCTAATCTCTCTAATGATATCTGCTTTCCTACATATTTTTCCAAGTTCACCATTGTTACTGACACTTCACATGTGCTGACATTGACATTCACTCTCTAAACAAAACCCTATTGTTAAAGAACTTTTATTCCAAATCCTATACACACTCTTCTTCCTAAAACTTCCAACTATCTTCCTATTCCTACCTACTATCCCTTTTTGACTAGATGTTCTCTTCAACATTCAATCGTCCAAGGTACAAGGTCCTATGCCATTGTATATCGATTTATCTGAGATATCTTAGTAGAATGTAATTCAAAGTAAAGTATCCCAATCAAGGGCCCAATGCCCTTCTGGGCTTCAAATCTTACTTAGATTTCTGTTTTCATACATATATTTCACCTCTATATTTTTATAAATCTTAAAGGTTACCAATATTATAATTCATCCAGCAGAATGACTCTTTACCCAAATCAAAAATGTTATTAACCCTAACCATACACAGTTCCCTCAATCTAACTTTACAGAAGAGCAGGGACAGAGTTGGTCTTAAAATACAGGAATGTAGGTGGTCTTCCTCCAGCTGAGAACCTCAAAGGTCCATGAATAAATGATCCCTGAAGAAGATGTAGGCAGATATGAAGGACCTGAGTGAGCAAAAGTCATCATTCATGGCAAAAACCTGGTCAGGATAAAGGGTAGTGTCTGAATAAGCCCCTCTTTTCTTAATGTAGAGAAGATGGACAAAACCAGGCCTGTGTGGAGAGCTGTTCCCGGGTGCCTATGGTTGATATTGCATTCTAACTTGTGAAAGTGTCACAGGAAGTAGGGGCAGGCTCCATCTCATGGGACCATTGGAAGCAACTATTAGGACAAAGTGGTTGCCAAGGTAGTGGCCTCATTCAGTTTCTGAAGAAAGTGACCTCACCACACTTCCTTGTGGATGGAACTCTCTGAACATGGGATCCAGGAAGCCAGGCACCCAGAGCCAGTCCCAGTCCCAGTCCCAGTCCCAGTGGTCTCACTTGTTTGGATTTAGCATGGACAGATTCACTCTTTCTTGGTACCTACTGATGTGAGGATGGCCAAATGTGAGAAAAGCTCTGAAGAGGGGTCTTTCCTGAGAAAGCAGGTAGTGGCTCACCGCTGACTCTTGACAACTTCACAGAGTTGGACAAGGAGATCAGTTCTGAGACAGAACAGGTCATTTCAGGGGAACATAGTGTGGCCCACCAGTCAGAGGACACTCCAGATTGTCATAGACCTAGTTGCAGGAAGTAGGTGACTTTGAGGGTGTGGGTGTGAGTTTGCGGATTTTGTCTCAGGTTCTGAGAATAGGTAGGAATGGCGGTTTGTTGGGTTTGGAGTGAATAACTTCTGTTCATGTATGTGGATTTATAATCAACTATTAACAAGATTATACTCACCTGAAATACATATTTGTTTCCTAGTACTGAAAACTAACTTCAGTGAATGGTGCATATAACTCCTAATATTTCTACAGTAACTGACCCAGTTTAACATCAATGCAAGTAGATTCTTATGGGACATGATATGTGTTTTGGAGTTCGTTTTAATTCAACACTGGTACATTACTATTTCTTAAGTTTATGCACATTACAGTATATATATTTCATTCACAAGTTCACAAATTTATAAGCATTTATTTCACTTTCAATCACTTCCTGCTTCAGAAAACATGTATTCCTCCATGTTTCTTGACTGGTCTTTTCATGAGACTTCTTTCCAAACACATTATTTTTGATTTTCATAATCATTTTGAAGCAAAACTCACACATTCTTCATGAAAAGCCATAACCCTAATATTACAATTAGACGTATAACTAGTTGTTATGAATGATTCTATATCAAAATATGATTTCTTATATATTTTCAGTTATCAATTCAATCCATTATTTAAAGTGGAAGCAGTTATATTATTTATTAACTGTATGGTCTATTAATGCATTATCTCTCTATTCATAGACAAGGGGTACACCTATTTTACCTTAGATACTAATTTTTACATCTTCAAAATATTCCTAAAAGAAATGGTGGAAGAAATACTCATGTCACCAGATCTACATATACATTTTATCACAGTAATATTCTAGACAAAAAAAAAGTCACCCTTAAGATTGTACCAAAGCCTAAATGGAAAGTGAGCATGGATTACATAAACTTCCATGTCCAGGTTGCCTAATGCTCTCAAATATCAATCCTATTGGTGACTACATATTTGTTTCTTCCTAAGATTATATATTCAACCTCATGCCTGTTGAAAATGTCTAATCCTATCACTCATTTTATACTTTACCTGATTTAGTAATGTCTCTATTTATATCTGCTATCCTACATATTTCCCCGGTTCATCATTGTGACTTACACTTCATGTGTGCTGAAATTTACATTCACTCTCTAACCGAAACCATATTGCTTAAGAAGTTTTGGTCTAAATCCTATACTCACTCTTCTTTCTAAACCTACCGACCATCTTCCTAATTCTACCTACTATCCCATTTTGAGTGGATGTTCTCTTTGACATTCAATCATCAAAGGTACAAGGTCCTATGCCATTGTTCATCGATTTATCTGAGACATTTGTGCAGAACATAATTCAAAGCTAAGCATACCAATTAAGGGTGCAATGCCCTTCTGGGCTTCATATCTTCCCTGGATTTCTGTTTTTATACTTATATTTCACCTATATATTCTTGTAAATATTATAGTTTCCCAATACCATTATTCATCGTGCAGAAAGATTCCTAACCCAAATTGAACATGTTATTAACCCTAACCATACACTGTTCCGTCAATCTAACTTTACAGAAGAGCAGCGACAGAGTTGGTCTTACAATACATGAATGTAGGCGATCTTCCACCTCTGGAGAACGTCAAAGGTCCATGCAGAAAGGATGCCTTGAGAAGATGTGGGCAGCTATGAAAACTTGAGAGAGAAAAGTCATCTTCTATGGCAAACAACCTGGTCAGCATGAAGGGATGTGTATGCATCCACCTCTCTCTTCTTAATGTAGAGAAGATGGTCCAAACCAGTCCTAGGTGGAGAGCTGTTCCCGGGTGCCCATGGTTTATATACCATTCTAACTTGTGAAAATGTCATAGGAAGTAGGGGCAGCCTCCATATAATGGGACACTTGAAAGCAACTGTTAGGACAAAGTGGTTGCCAAGGAAGTGACCTCATTCAGTTCCTGAAGCATTGACCTACCTCACTTCCTTGGTGATGGAACTCTCTGAACTTGGGATCCAGGATGCCAGGAACCCGGAGCCACTCAAGTCTCAGGCCCAGGGGTTTAACTTGTTTGGATTTACAAAGGAGAGTGTTAGTCTTTCTTGGTACCTTAAGATATGAGGATGGCCAAATACCAGGAGAGCTCTGAATAGGGGCCTTTCCTCAGAAAGCATGTAGTGGTTGGCCACTGGCTCCTGAAAACTTCACAGAGTTGGGAAAGAAGAGCAGATCTGAGACAAGACAGGCCATTTCGGGGGAACATACTGTGGCCCACCAGTCAGAGGAAACTCTGGATAGTCACAGAGTTTAATGGGGGAAGGATGTGCCTTCGTGGGTGTGGGTGTGATTTTGTGGTTTTGTCTCATGATCTGAGAATAGGTAGGAAAGGCGTTTTTTTCTTTGATTTGTAGTGGACTGCTTCTAGTAAGACGTTTGACAAGGCGAGTGTTTCTATGTCTGTGTATGCTACTGTGTCCGTGGTTGTAGACATTAGAAAAGAGAATGCAACAATTGATGTGTCCTGTATAGTAGAAAGCTTCCCAGCATTCATCCTGCCCAATTTATGAATGGACTGCAGCTTGCCTTAAAAATGGGCAACACCTGCTAACTTCCTAAGTTCCTGTTTTCTTCCTGAATTCTCGCCACTCTCCAGAATAGACTCATGGTTTTTGTCCAAAATATGTACCACCTCCAAGCTCTGTGACATGTCCATGTACTGGATAGCTGGAGGGAATGGCGAGCATCTCAGAAAACTCAGATATCAGTGTGACCAGGAAAGTCTCAGTGGAGAAACCCTGCTTTGGACTTTTTCTTACCTATTGTTCTGTTGCCCTGAATGTCAGGAAGGTCTTTGCCTCAGGCCACCCCTTTGTGAACCCTGAAGAAAACAGTTTTCAAATGGAAATGAATGGGCATCACCTGTGGCTCTTTGCTTAATTGCTTTGGAAAAGGATGTGTCTGAATCAGCCTCTTGGCCCTGTGTGAGGCTGTGGCTTAGATTCTCAGCACCTGATTAATCCAAAGACAGATCCCATGTGTGCATCCAAAACCAAAATTGCCAAAAGAGCAGTTATTGTGAATGAAGTCTCTTGACTTCATTTCTAAGGTTCCTGAGGCCCATCAAGTGAGAATAGGCATCCTTTGGGTAAAATGAGTTCTTCAAAGCTCTGCGGAGGCTAGCCCAGAGGTTTTTGGTTTGTCTCATGACTCCCAATCATATAAAGAATCTATACCTGACATTCAGTAGGCCTCAAATTGGAGATGCAGAGCAGTATTAACAGCAGGCCTATTTGATCACTCCTGGTTCACAAGAAGGGTTTCCAGGCCACCCGGTCTTTAGGCAAATGAGCGGCAAGGGAGCTTATTTTTCACACCGTCTTGGGCTGCACCCCTCATGGAAAACTCCAGCCAGAAGTTATGATGAGTGTCTATATGTAAGAAGATGAGGGCCCTGTGGGTGTGTTTTGGTTTTCATTGTGGTCATTTTTGTGGCAGTTGGAAGAGATGACTGGGCCTACCTGGGCTTTAACTCTGGTGTGATTCCTCTTAGAGACTGAGTTCTGGAACTGACCTCAGAGAAGTACTGCCATGAAATGTGTTGGGATTTTAGAAGGCCACGCATCAGAATCGCCCTTGGAAACTGAGATAGAGGTCCAGGGAGGCTTTCCACAGGGCACTGGGAATCTCAGCCAGGATATCACATGATTTTATTCTTAAAGACTTGGCAGCCAAAGTTGAGAGTCTAAACACACATGGACCTCACATTGTAGACCTCAGTGATCCTGGCTTCATGTGAACTTTTGGCCACTCTTTGGGAAGCTTGCCTGTGAGTGTTCTCCAGAGATTTCATTGAAATGAGCTTCCTCACCATATAATGTTTCCTGCATGAATTGAAACCCACAGTAACTCCAACTTCATCCTTCAAAAATGGCTAAATAAATACCATCAAATTTCTGAAATTCCCAGACCAGGTGGCACTGGAGAACCTTTGGATATCCTGGTGCTGATCATGAGTGAAAGAATTCCCCACACAAAGACACTTCGCTAGGAGAATTCCAATTTTATTGCAAAAAGCTGTGTGCTTACATAGAACTAAAGGGGTGATGGTAGGGCTTAGATAAATGGCAGGGCACCAATTTATTGGCAAGTTCTTTCAGATATCAGCTCCGGAGCCAAGGAATAAGTTCTCATTGGGGCTAAGGTTCCCTGCCAGAGAGATTTGAAATTGGCGCCGACGGGAGAGTTCACACGGGCGGGAACTTTTTGCATCACTGCAGAAAAGAGGAAGGTAGGAAGAAAAAGTCCTTAGGCACCATGTTGGGGTTTTTACTCTGGGGAATGGCTGCCGTTTATACTTTTCCCAACATTCCTCCCTTTTTGTTTTCTTAGGAAGTGTGGCGTCGTTGGTCAGATCCGGCTGCTTCTTGCTGTTTGGGGGTGCTGTGGGGCCTAGAATGGGAAGTGGAGGAATTCTCGGGGGGCAGGTCTGGGGATATCATGGCAGCCAGAAAGAAAACCCAGTGGCTACAGACAGCTACTTCCATAGGGGTGAAGTCTATGAAAGTTCCCTGAAGCCTCAAGTTGTCGATGGCATTGAACCAGTCCTGGATGGAGGAGTTTGTTGGTATCAGTCACTGGTCCTGTTTCAGAGACTCTGGGAAATACTGGAAGCGTTGCCTGGACATGGCATCACCAGCACCTGAAGAAGATCAGAGCGAATAAAAACAGAATTAAGATAAAAATTAAAGCAAAGGTCAATTTTTGGCAGAAGTACCATGTTGGGGGACTGACAGAGAAGAGGCCAAGGGCCATGAGGAAACTTAGAAGGACATAAAGACTCATTAATCCAGGATGGCAGATTAAAAGGTTCTCCGAGCTCGTTGTCTCTCGCCGTCTGATGTCCGTTTCATTCCATCTTGCCTGGTAGTGAGCTTCAGCACTGAGTGAACTGTTCTCTTGGAGATGTTGGGGGTTCATCAGTCATCAGAGGCTGCTAGTGCCTAAGCAAAAGCTGGTTGAATGTTTGATTAGAAATTTTTTTTCAGTTGGGTTTGAAGGCACTTCATTATGCAGGGCAAGAGAGCACAAAAAAGGAGCATCCCAATAAGGGGCCCCAAGATTGGTAGTAAGTACATGGCAAGAAAGGATTGGAAGCAATTAGGTTGATAATTCCTGCAATTTAACAACATTTTTTTCTATTAGGCCAGATTCATTAACATAATGACAACATTCCTCTCTGAGGAACAGGCATGTTCCCACTTTTTTCTGCAATGAGAAGATCAATTACCCTTCGGTTCTGTAAAGCCAGTTGTGCCAATGAAGTAACCGTCACTGCAAGGAGCCCAGAAACTGAGCAGTGTTATCAAGTGCTTCCTGCAGTTTTTGTTGCAGGTCATTGGATGCCCATAGAGCATGACCTATAGCTTCACCAGAGAGTTCGAGACTCGCCGCTGAGGTTGTTAATGTGAGGCCTACCACAACCGGCAGAAAGACTGCCCTAAGGGTGCAGGAAGGTAGGGCCACCTGTCGGAATTCGATGGGAGTATACAAAGACAGCTGAGGAACTACCGTAACCAAGAAACAGATGCCAGAGACATTGATCGTTGAGGTACTTATAGACCCGTTACACCAGAGAAAATGTCCAGGTTTCATAAATCAGGGCTCGATGGGGTGCTAAAGCTCAAGGAACAAATGGGTAAAGAATTCATTATTGTCAGGTGGAAACAGATGAAAGGAAATAAAGTATTGGTGGAACAACTTTCCCATAGTGGGATACGTGTCACATGTAGGGGTTTTCCTTTCTTAGAGAAATTGTAGGTTTTTGCTGAAATATTTCCTGCCGCTAATGGGACCGCTGCTAGAAGTGGACGACTAAGTGAAGCACAGAGAAAGAACTGAGAAGTAGGCACAGAAAGAGGGGTGGAGTTTAATAATCAAAGAGTTTGGTGTAGCAAATTGAGCCATGTGGGAGGGGGACCTGAGGGGGTTGAAGGTTCTGAATCCTCTTTAAATGAGCTATGGATAAGATCTCGAAGTTTTGATTCTGACTCCTTAATGTGTTCGACTACCTGGATGGTTGCCTTAGGTGGCGTAATCAGGGTGCGGCCAACAGTCATCCACATTGTGGGTCTGGCTGAGGTTGTCCGAGCATAGACAGCAAACTCAACATAGTCCCAACGTTTGGCCTTGGGGTCAGGTATATCTAAAGTATACCATCCATTGTTATTGGATGAAGAGCCTCTATGCCACTTTAGGTAACTAGAAGTCCACCCTTCATGGTAACCAAGTGAGTGGTAAGAATAGCTACCACGTTCATGATGGAACCTGCATGACTTATAGAGGCACCCATTATATATCTCAGGCCACCAATGACAATAGTCTTTGGTTTGATGAAAAAGGAAGCAAATGAAAGGCCAGTTCCAGCTACCAGGGACGAAGGTCCTTGAAGGTGACAATTTTAGGGAAATAGATGTGCAGTTGTGGATGAAGCAAGCAGTTGCATCCACTGCGTGGACATTCTGCATGCCATGTTCTGAGTATCATTCCCAAAGAGTGAAAAAATACATTGTAGCAGAGGAGGGTAGATACCAGTCCTGACAGAGCACAGAAAAAAAGCAGAGCACAAAAAACAAGCAGTTAGAGAAGACTAGGGTGTTGGGAGAGTTCATTGTGCCTTCTTTAAGAGGAATTGTTCTGCGGGGAACACTGTGTTAGCCGCAACTTAAATGGGTGAGATGGGAGTGGAGAGCAGGAGTAAAGGGGAGGTTCAGGAGGTGATTCTTGGAGTTCATCTGGGGTGGTCCTGTCGTCATCAGGTGGGCCTCTTGGTGATATGGCTTCAACCTAGATATGTGAATCCAAGGGGTGAGACAGTTGTCTGATAAGGAGAGTTAGGTGGAGTTGGGGGTACAGAGAATGACAGGATAGGGGCCTTCCCATTTTGGGGCAAGAGGCCCGTTCTCCTCTGGGGTATTATAATAGACTAGACTCCCAGATGTTAAGGCAGGAGTGTTTGGAGCGGGGAGTGGGTCCAGAAGAAGCTAGTCCTGATATTTCCAGAGTTCCGAGCGAAGATAAAACAAGAGAGGCAAAGACAAATCTCGGGTGAGAGGTCCTTGTGAAATGACCAACCCAGGGGGGATAAGAGGTCTTGAATACCTTATCTCAAAGGGAGACAGTAAAGATGGTTTCTTAGGTAGAGCTCTGATTCGAAACAAATCCAAGGGAAGGAGTTTCACCCAGTCTAAGTTTAATTCCATTGTCAATTTGGTAAGGACTTCCTTTAGAGTACGATTTACCCTTTCCACTTTCCCTGAAGCCTGAAGGTGATATGGACAGTGAAAATGTCACTTGAAGGAGAGGGCTTGAGAGACCTTTTGTGTGATCCTAGAAATAAACTCAGGGCCATTGTCAGATTGTAGGAAAGTGGGCATTCCAAACCTGGGGATGATGACTGTCAGAAAGATTAAAGCTACAGTGGAAGCCTTTTATTGGAAATGGGAAATGCCTGAACCCAACCAGAGAAAGTGTCCACAAAGACAAGGAGGTATTTAGTGTGCCATACTTTGGGCATGTTGGTGAAGTGTACCTGCCAGTCAGCAGTGGGAATGTGTCCCCGGGCTTGGTGGGAAGGGAAAGGTTTGGGCCTTAAAAAAGTATGAGGGTTGGTCCGCTGACAGATCTGACAATTAGAGGCTATATTCTGTAGCATGGCTTTGTCAGAGGGGGTGAGGGAGAAGAAGCTCTGTAAAAAGAGGGTCAAAGACTGAGAATCGGAATGGAATAGAGTATAAAGGAACTTGAAAAGATCC
This sequence comes from Callospermophilus lateralis, assembly GCF_048772815.1. Taxonomy (NCBI): domain Eukaryota; kingdom Metazoa; phylum Chordata; class Mammalia; order Rodentia; family Sciuridae; genus Callospermophilus; species Callospermophilus lateralis. The sequence goes on from NW_027515785.1 coordinate 338,399, forward strand.
TTGTTCTTACTGGAAGAAGTAGTGGCTTCAGATGAGATGTCTAAAGTGGCCATTATATGTCCCCCAATGGGGGCAATAACTGGAAGTGGTGGCAGCCATTCGTGCCGCCTGGTCAGCTTTGGCATTTCTCTCAGTGATAAGAGAGCCGTCCTTCTGATGGGACCTACAATGGACAACTCCCAACTGGGTGGGAAAGTGGGAGGCCTCTATCAGATTGCTTATAAGAGCCGAATTAGTGATCACATTACCTTTGGTGGTAAGTAGTCCTCGCTCCTTTCATATTGCAGCATGGGAAAATAAGATATGGAAGACATATTTTGAGTCAGTATAAAGGGTGAGGGATTTGCCTTGTGCTAGACGGCAGGCACGAGTGGCTGCTATGAGTTCAGTCTGTTGGTTGGTAGTTCCGGAAGGTAGAGCTTTGGCCTCTATAATCTCAGTGGCTGAAACTACAGTGTATCCAGAGTAATGAGTGCCATTATGCCTAAAGAAACTGCCGTCAGTGAACCAGATAAGGTCAGGCTTGGTGAGTGGTCCCTCAGAAATTGAAGAATGACAGGGAAGGAAATCATCTAACGTTTCCAAGCAATTATGAATTGTTGTGTTAGACGTGGGAGTCATTGGGAGCAGTGAGGCAGGGTTCAGTGCAGAGCAGGGGAGGAAAGTAATATTAGGGTTTTCCAGAAATGAAGTGAGGAGCGACAGAACTCTGGATGGAGGAAGGGTTTGAAGGCCCTTATAAGCTAAAAGATCCTTCAAGTGATGTGGGGAGTGAATAGTTCAAGGGGCCCCAAAAGTCAGCTTAGAGGCTTCTTTGTGTAAAATTTGTTCAGCAGCCAGAGCTTTTAAGCAAGGGGCCTACCCACAGATTGTATGGTCTACTTTATTGGACATATATGCCAGAGGTGCATATGTAGGCCCATAGTTTTGACCTAAGACCCCAAATGCTTGCTCCCCTTTTTCATGGACATATAGATGAAATGGTCTTGAAATATCAGGAAGGTGCAAGGCAGGTGCCTTTAAGAGGAGTTGCTGAAGCCTGCAGAAGTGGTAGTTAGGGGAGGAGGAAAGAGATTCACTAGGGGTTCCCTTTGCTAGGTCATTCAGGTTTTTGGCTAGAGGAGAATAATTTGGGATCCAGGCCCTAAAATAAATGCTAGTCCTAGGAATGATAGTATTTCGGCTTTCGTATGGGGCACTGGAAGATCAGAAAGGAGTTGCCTCCTATCCAGTGTTATTTCCTTTTTCCTAGGTGTAAGGCAAAAAACAAGATAGATGAGAAAAAACTGGAAAACATGGGCCTTGTGGGGAGACACCCTATATCCCTTGTATGCTAGGAAATTAAGAAGCTGGGCAGTGTGGGATTGAGAGTGTTCCCAAGAGGGACTACATAGAAGAAGGTCATCGACATATTGAAGGAGAGTAGAGTCAGGACAGGTCGGGTGAAAGGATGTGAGGTCCTGGGCAAGAACTTGGCCAAAGAGATGGGGCCTATCCCTGAATCCCTGTGGGAGGACAGTCCAGGTAAGCTGACGAGAATGGCGGGTGTGAGGGTCAGTCCACGTAAAAGCAAAGATATCCTGAGATTCTGATGACAAGGGAATAGAAAAGAATGCATCTTTGAAATCTAGGATCAAGAAGTGGGTAGTAGTGGCATGGATCTGAGAGAGGCAGGGGTAAGGGTTGGGCACTAGTGGGTGGATGGGGACCACAGAGGAGTTGACAAGGTGAAGGTCTTGAACCAGCCTGTAGGACCCGTTAGGTTTCTTAACTGCCAGAATGGGGGGTGTTGAAAGGAGATTGTGTAGGCCTAAGATACCCCTTTCATAATAAATCCTGGATGATGGGTTCTAATCCGAGGAAGGCTGTGGTTGTGAGTAGATATTGTGGTTGACTAATATATCTTGAAGGGTCGTGTAAGACAATATGAATAGGACTTCATTTAGCCATAGAGGGTGTAGTTGTGTCCCAAACCTCAGGGTTAACTGGTTTAGATAGTCGTGGGAGACTGCATGAAGGAGGTGTATTTGCCCCTAGGAACATCATGAGGAAATGAGAGGTAGAATAATGTGGGGTGATATGTGAATGGTGACTTTTAATAGTGAGAGTATGTCATTAAGACATGACGGCCATCTGGGGTTTCTGGGTTGAGTTTTGTGTACTGTTGAAGGGCCTTGGTTAGTCTATCCTGGAAATCTGAAGGTGTTTCCTCCTTCCTTTGAATGACCTCCTGCACCTTTTGAAAGTTAACAGCCTTGCGGGTGGCCTTTTTCAGCCCCGCCAAGAGACAGGATGTAAAAAGGTCACGAAACTGTAAGCCTTCACGGGTCTTGTAATCCCATAGGCGATCCTGCTCTGGGACAGCATGAGGGCCTGTGGGGTGGGTAGGATTGGTCCTATGATTTTCATCAGCATGGGCTTGGGCTAGCTCCCAGACTCATTGCCTTTCCTTGGGGAGAAGTGTATTGGCCAAGAGCATGTAGATGTCATGATGAGTGAGGCTACATACTTGCAGGACCCATTGAAACTCCCGAATGTAAGTGGTGGGGTCAGTGGTGAAAGAGCCTAACTTCCTCTCTCGCTGAGTAATGTCCGACATGGAAAACGGAACGTGGACTCTGATGACACCCTCGGGACCAGCTACCTCACGAAGGGGTGCAATTGTCTTGGGGGTGGGAAGGAGTCCCTTAGATCTGGTAACAGGAGGACTGAAAGAGGAAGGCGGTGAACAGGAAGGAGAGGGAGAGGAAGGGAGTGTCTCTGTGGATGAGGAGGAGGTGGAGCAGGCAGAAGAGGGCGGAGGAAAGAGGGATGAAACGGAAGGCGGAGGATCCATGGAATTAGGCAGAGGAAGAGGAAGGTATAGCGGGAGAGAAGGGGCAGATGGGGCTGGGGGATAAGGTGGGGGTTCATCTGCTTGGTCGAATGAGGAAGAATCTGTGAAGTCAGGAATAGAAGTAGGGGAAGAGAGGGGTTTTCAAGCAAAGAGGACCTGAGAGGGAGGGCAAAAGGAGCAGAGAGCAGGGTGCTGTGTGTGAAGGCTAAAATCTTAAATGCAGGGAATCTCCCTCCACTTTTTCAGATGCTGGCAGTAGTTAAAAAGGTCCCGGAAGAGGTTTGGATCTAAGGAGCCTTCTGGTGGCCAATGATTGCCATTATCCAGTGGATATGTAGGCCAATCATGGGTACAGATTTTGATTAAAAGTTTGGGCTTGATGTCTGGTGTGAGGGAGAGTGTGGCCAGATTTTTTATTAAACATTTGAGAGGTGAGTCTTCAGGTGCAGACTAAGAGGTGCCCATAGTCACAGGGAGAGATGGAGAGAGAGAGAGAGAGAGAGAGAGAGAGAGAGAGAGAGAGAGAGAGAGAGAGAGAATAGGAGTAAGCAAGAAAGACAAAGAGAAAACCCGGGCTGGAACGGCTTCCAGGAAGCTCAGGGCAAACGGGGGTCAGGTGGGCGTCCCCAAAATGACAAGCCATCACGAGGAAATACAGAGGGCACTACCTGGTCATCACCAGTGAAGTGCGATCTGTGAAACCAAAAGGAATTGGAGCCAAGGGCAACCTGACGTCAGGAAAGTTTTCAACTGCAGCAGAAGAAGTCAGTAATGAAAACAAAACTCTGGCTCTGACAGAATGCAATTCCAGGCCGGGAGTTCAGTTTTCGCAGAGCAGAGAGGCAGCTTCAGCCAGACACAGCAACCCCACAGGATACAGCAACTCTAGCCGGCAGCAGCAGCGGCAGTGGAGCAGGAAAATCCATAAAGCCTCTCGTGTAAACTCAGAAGCCTCATGCCCCAAAAAGAAACGAAACACCAGAGGGTCCACTGCAACTAGTAAAGGTCTTAGTGGGAGGAATTCCCTCTCCCCTACTAGGCATCTGGAGTGTGCCTGAGGATCACTGTCACAAAACCAGTGGCAGCCTGAAGGGAGTTGGCGAGCCGGGGTCAGGGGAGGATTACTTACATCAGATCAGTGGTGAGTGCAGAAAGCTGGCGTCTGAAAAGAGCGGACTAGGGCAGAGTGTCTCGGCGGAGTGGGGGATGGGGCTCTTTTTGGAAAGAGCTCACCCGTATCCTCTCACGGGGCACCAGAATGAAAGAACTCCCCATGCAAAGACACTTCACCAGAAAATTCCAATTTTATTGCAAAAAGCTTTGTGCTTATATATAACTAAGGGGGAGATGGAAGGGCTTAGATAAATGGCAGGCAACCCATTTATTGGCAAGTTCTTTCAGATATCACCTCCGGAGCCCAGGAATTTGTTCTCATTGGGGCTAAGGTTCTCCGCCAGCGAGATTTGAAATTGGAGGAGGCGGGAGAGTTCACACGGGCGGGAACTTTTCACGCCACTGCAGGAAAGAAGAAGGTAGGAAGAAAAAGTCCTTAGGCGCCATGTTGGGAATTTTCTCTGGGTTATGGCTGCCGTGTATACTTTTCCCAACAATGAATATACCAGACAGTGCCTTGATTGACTGGTTTTCATAAAAATGGTTTTTAACAGAGATGCCAGAAAGTTGCATCCTGCTGAGTAGTGGGCCTAGAGCAATGGTGGGCAGGTGTGTGATAAAACATCTGTGGGGTGGCCATGTGGATCTGCCATTGGCTTCCAAATGGCTTGTGACTGACATGGTGAAGCCAGCAGACCCTTATATGTAAAGGCATCTTGATATATGGAGAAGTTTCAGGACATTGTTCAGAATCAGGTTGCTATAGTCAAGGAGGCAAGCTATGTGGGATAGAAGTCTTGTTCTTTTATTCTCCTGCAGACCCTGACCCACCACACGTTACAGAACTCCCTCCCGCACTGTGTCCCAGTTAAAAACCTTGCATATCATGAAGCAAATACAAAACTCCCAGTGCAACAGCAAGAAACACCATGAAAATGGAGGATGACCATATGGTTTCACAGTCCACATGGTAGACATTTAGCCCCCAGTGGCCACAGTTTACCTAAAAAGAGAGAATTCAGCACTGCTGACTCATGTTCATTGAAAAAGAAGAAACCATGTCCTCCAGGTCTCATAGATTCAGTCAGAGCTTTGATGGTCTCACTAGAAAGGAAGCTAAAGCTCCTGACAACAACATATGTTTCAAGTGCCCAACCTCACAGGCAGATTCTCAAGAATTCTCTAGGCCAGTAGACCTCCATGTTTGTGGAGTGTTTACCCTGTCCTTACTTTTGGAAACTCCTCTACCACTTCCAAGGTTTTGAACTCCTGAGCATATTCCATTCCAGATATGTATTCACAGATTTTCTAACTCTTCTCTTCTAATTGTGTCTTACTTAGGGCAAAGGTATTCTCAAGGCATTGTTCTGGATGAGAGTGGGAAGATTTTTGTGTAGCACATATTTACATACACATTGGATTAATTTTCAAATTTTCCATTCGAAATACTGAACCCCTGATACTAACCCATACCGTACTAGACTCTGACTATAAATCCTAATATGATGGAGAAAAATAACCCAAATAGAATAGAAATACAAGCAGTTCACAGGAGGCACGGTGTATATTTGGTCTTGCCTTTTGCATGATATAGGTTAGGAGTTATAAATCTTGTCAATTTTTTGTTGAAATAGTTCTCCATGTGTTTGGAAAGTTAACAAATATGTGAATTTCTGTTTTCCTTTCTCTGTAGGCTATTCAGCACATGTATTTTCATATGCACATATAGAATCTTACCTGGTATCACACGTACATTCCTGTGAGGTGGCTAACTTGGCAGATACAAAGTGTGAGAAGAGATCACTCCTCCTAAACGCTTTTGGAACTGAAAATTCGAACTGTGAGTGAGCTTCCTAGTTGAACAACATTATACATAAATCCATGTTCAGTAAAATTAATATTTTTGGATCTGTAGATGATATATATTTCACGATGAATTTTGATTGGCATATATATTGCTACTTTTTAATGTCTTTGTTTGTGTTTTGTATATATATATATATATATATATATATATATATATATATATACTCTCCAGATTTTTTAAAATATGAAATATATGCATCTTATTATTCACTCCCTACATTTATTCATGTTCATGTATGTGGATTTATAGTAAACTTTTCACAAGATTATTCTCAGAAGTATTCATTCACCTGAAATACATATTTTTTTTCCTAGTTCTGAAAACTAACTTCAGTGACTGTTGCATACAAATCCTAATATTTCTCCAGTAACTGATCCAGTTTAACATTAATGCAAGTAGATTCCTATGGGACATGATGTATATTTTGATGTTAGTTTTTATTCAACACTGGTTCATTACTATTTCTTCAATTTATGCACATCATAGTATATATATTTCATCCAGAAGTTAGTAAATTTGTACGCATTTGTTTCGCTTTCAATCACTTCCTGCTTCAGAACACATGTATTCCTCCATGTTTCTTGACTGGTCTTTTCATGAGACTTCTTCCCAAACACATTATTTTTGATTTCCATAATCACTTTTGAAGCAAAACTCACACACTCTTCATGATAAACAATAACCCTAATATTACTATTAGATGTATAACTCGTTGGAATGAATGTATGTATATCAATATAAGATTTCCTGTATTTTTTCAGATATCAATTCGATCCATTATTTAAAGTTGGAACTAGTTATATTATTTATTCACAGTATGGTCTACTCATGAATTATCTCTATATTCATAGACACAGAGTACACCTATTTGTACACCCAATACTAATTTTATGTCTTCAAAATATTGCTGCAAGAAATGGTGGAAGAAATACTCATGTCTCCTGATCTATATATTCATTTTATCAAAGTAATATTTTGGACACAAAAAGCAAAGGTCATACTTATGATTGTACCAATGTAAAAGTCATTCTAGCATTGGAGGAAGAGACAACCAAGAGACTGTCTCATGCAACAGCAAAGGGTTTATTCGGGGTCCAGAATGCTGGGGCTCAGACCTAATTTGAATAGAGCCTAGAGCCCTTAGAACATCTTAAGCAGAGCTTACATACTTAACTTGGAGAGGGAAGGGAAGGAAGTTTATTGGTGGTTCAGGGCGAATGGACGGTTTGTGTGCAACTGAGTGAGGGATTACATTCTGCAGTTTGGCATTTGGGGACAGCACATTCTGGGAACAAGATTACCAAACAATTCTCAAGATTTCAATAGTGTTTTGTTAAGAATACAGAAAAACAGGAAGTGACAAATACCTATTTTATTAATCTTTCATTCCCCACTTCTTCTTCTGGTTACGTTTAATCATAAAAGTGATCATTGAGGGGTGTCACATTTTATGTCTGCTAGTGGGGTATATTGTTGTCTGATTACCAAAATTTAACTTGTCCAATTTGAGCTTGAAGAAATGAAACTACACGGTGGAGCAAACAGGGTCTAGAGTTAGCAATAATATGATGATTATTAATGGACCGGCCAAAGCTGATAAAAGCGTAGTTTACCAGGGGGACTGTGTGAACGAAGACTGTAACCACCCTTTTGGGGCCTCTCTCTCTCGATGATGCACTTTAAGGTGTCTTCTCAATTTACTCATAGATAATTTTACAACCAGTATGATCGGAATAAAAACAACATTCTTCCCTCAATACAGCACAATGGCCCCCTTTTCTCATGAAGAGGAGGTCCAACCCTCGCCTTTTCTGTAAAACAACTTCAGAGAGAGATTTTAAAGATTCCTGTAAGGCTGTGATGGAGGTTTAATATCTTAAAGCTTTGTTCTACTGCTGCTTCTAATTGGGTCATTTGTTGTGTTCCATGGACTACAGCAGTGGTTCCTGTGCCCAGCCCTGCAGCAACTTCTATTCCTAATAGGATGGCTAAAGTGAGGAATACAGATTCCCGGCAGAACCGGGTTGTATGCCCCCCGCTATTTGATCTTAATGAACCTGCATCATGATAGAGCACTCTGGGAAACATCTGCACCATTACATAATTAATTGCACCAGTTGACAATTTTATGAAAACATAAACAATGTTTAAGTATATAGAATAATACTCTTGTTGGTATGGACAGGGCAAGGCACCTAAGATAGCACCGAAAACAGAGAAACAGTCCTATTTGGTTGCAACCGGATATAGAGGGCATTGCTTCTGTTGTAATCAATTAATCCCTTGAACCCCAAGTTTAGGTAGTTTTAGAATTTTGTCCCCAATATGTAATGGAAGGGGCTCAGAAGTTCACAGTCTGCAGAAGTCCACAAAAAGCAGTTTTTGTTTCTTTTTTTTTTTCCTCTGTTCTGGGCAAGTTTACTTTTTAAGGACACCTAGGAGAGGGAGAGCTTTTTTCTTCTCTTTTTTGTTTTCTCCCTGCCAGCTGTTACCATGGGGTCCAGTTGGTAACTTCTTTATCTTACAAATGTAGCCATCCCTGTGAAGCCCCAGCTCAAGGCCAGAGGCCTTGTTCACATATTTTGTGAAAAATTAGTAAGGGGCTGTCTAGCTTAGGAGTGCTGATTTTTCCAGCCAGTTTCCAAGTAGAACAGGCAACACGAAAAGAGGAAGTTTGTCTACATTGAACTCTTTTATAGGGACTCTTTTGCTGAAAGTCCTAAAGTCAACCTTGGTGAAGAATTTTGGAGAAGGTCAGTTAAGACTTTTTTGTGGGCCTTTTACAGAGGGGAAAGATGGGGAAGGCGGGGGGAAGAGCAGCTACATGGATCTGTGTATGAGAAAGGAGAGATGTAAAAGAATAATGAGAAAGGGGTTTGGGATTTTCCTAGGAACAAAATCGTGAGCAGTAGAACAGGTAGAGCAGAGGGGAAGACGGGAGTGAGTATCGCAAAAAGTCTCTGAGGGACTTTAAATTCTTAGTAACCTGTTTTCAGTGATGACAAAGCAACTTTAAAAGCCATTTTTATTACATCTTGGATAGGGTTCTGAGGGCTCTCCTCAGCTGGTTTGAGCTTTGGTATAGCTGGTAAGAGGACATGGTGGGACCCGGTGCGGGCACTGACAGAAGAAGAGAGGAGTGAGTTGGTGGAGGGGTGCCTCACTACCTGCTACCTCAGCAAGGGGGCAATTGTCTGAGAACCGAGGTTTGGGTTTTGATCTAGAAATTGGAGGGGAGAAATCAGGTTGCTGAGGTGGGAGTGACAGCAGAGATTCTGGAGCAGAAGGCAGAGGGTGAGGATCTATTGGAGAAGCATAGTTCAGGATGTGAGAGAAGGAGGGAATTGGCCTGCCCATAGGGGAATCTCCTTTCACCCTTTTGAGCACTTGCAGAAGTTAAAAAGGTCACACAGAATTTGAGGATCTAGAGACCCATCTGGGGGCCATCAGTTTTGATTGTCTAATTGGTAATATGGTCAATGCTGTGTACTGAATTTGATGAGGAGTTTGGATTCCACCAGGCAGCCCCTGTATGCTCACATCCCCATGACTTACAGAAGAAGTCGGCTTTTGCCCCACACAGCCATGGCTGTTTGTGGTTTTGATAGTCCGCCGGGAAAACATAGTAATCTAGGCTAGCCAACCTGCATCTGGCTCGTGTGTCCCTACATCCATAATGTTTGTTTCCATTATCTATGGTACAGAAGGCATTTAACGGAATTTTAGTGGGATCCTCTTCTTCAGGGATATCCCAATAGGAACGACCTATAACCAGCTGACAAATATCTGGGTGGAGAGATGGCCACCAGGTCCCTAAGGGGGCTGTATGCGAGATAGATCATACTTCTTGTCTAGTAGGATTTGTGATTAGCCATCGCTGCTGTACGGGCTCATGAGCATTAGGACTACTTGTGGCCAAGGGGAGAATCTATAGCCTTATCCACCTGGTGAATACACCATTTGAAAGGGTTACCACTCTTTTCCAGTATCCAGCCAGAGTCTGGAGAGGGCACAGGCTTGAGATGAGAGGCATGGATCCAGCAAGTGATTCCGTCTACATATACCACTGTAGGTGTTATAAGTAGCACCTGGTATGGTCCTTTTCAGCCGGGTTCCAGGGATGACACCTGATGTCGTCTTATGTAGACGAAGTCTCTTACTTGATATCCATGTGGAGTCCCCTCGTCCCCAGGGTGGTAGGCAGTGGCCAGCTGTTTCCACAGGTATCGCTGAGTTCTTTCAAGAGCTTTTAGTCTGTCAGGCAAGTATTTCTTGCATGAAACAGTGCATAAGGCAGGAACATACTCTAATCTTTTATGCCGGTCTCTAAGCTTAATTTCGTTTAGGTCTCTTTAATGGTTCTATTTATTTTTTTTTCCTGTCCTGAGCTCTGGGGTGTATATGCACAATGTAACTTCCAATTTATCCCCAGGGTCCTGGCTAAGCTCTGACTCACCTGGGCCATGAACACCGTTCAATTAACAGACCCTATTACCTTAGGCAGGCCGTGTCTTAGAAAAATATCTTTCAGGATGTACTTGACCACCGTTTCAGCGGTTGTTTTTTTTTTTTTTCTTTTTTTTTTTGTGAGAAAGGATTCAATCCATCCTGAAATTGTATTTACAAAGACTAAGAGATATTTAAGTCCATACCTTGCTGGCTTAATTTCAGTGAAGTCCACTTTCCAGAATTGTCCTGGTCTGGTTCCTCATAGGTGCTTTCCTGCAGGAAGCTTGGAAGTGTAAGCATTAACCAATTGACAGAACCGACAGGCTTTTGTGAGTTATTTGCTTTCACTGTGAGTGAGTTAGTCGAAATCTCTGTTCCTGATCCTTCAGGAATGCCTGCAGTTTCTTTGAACCAAGGTGAGTAAGTTGATGTACATTTTTAATGTAGTGTAGGGCTTTCTGAAATTGCAGGCTGGGCTCAGTGAAGTTGAGGAGTTCAGTGTCAGTGTTTTAAATGTTATAAAAAGCTTGCTGGTGCTAAAGGGTCCATTGGAATTGGGCATCCTCATTTAACAGAGGGTATAAAGGAGCCGCAAAGAACACAAACCCACGTATCCATAACGTGCAAAAGCCAGCAGTCCCAAGAAACTCTCTGTGTTGTCCCCTGTTAGATGGCAGTGGTATCTGCACAACAGTTTGTTTTCTGGGCTCAGTGAGCCATCATTTACCGCCCCTAATGGAATACCCCAGGAAGATTACTTCTTGCTGGCAAATTTGGCCCTTTTTGGCCGAAGCTCTATACCCGAGTTCAGCAATTTCAGATAATTGTGCTTGGGTCCCAGACTCACAGTTTTACTTGGTGTTGGCAGCCAGTAGCAGGACATCCACATATTGAAGCAGAGTGACTTTGGGGTGCATAGTTCTGAAGTTGTTGAGATTTCTGTGGAGGGCTGAATCAAAGAGAGTGGGGGAATTTTTGAACCCCTGTGGGTGTTTAGTCCAAGTTAGTTGACCAGACGTTCCAGTTTCTGGGTCTACCCAGTCGAAAGCAAACAGAAACTGACTATCTTTATGCAGAGTCAAGCAAAAGAAAGCATCTTTTAATTCCAGAAGAGTATACCATTTTCACTCAGCTACAGCAAATGGTTTATTGGGGGTCCAGCATGCTGGGGCTAAGAGCTCACATGAAAAGAATAGAGAGCCCTGAGAACAGCTTTAAGAGAGCTTATATACTTTTCTTGGAGAGGGCATGGAAGGAAATTTTTGATGGGTCAGGGCGAGTGGGTGGTTTGCATGCAACCAGGTGAGGGAGTACATTCTGCAGTTTGGCAGTTGGGGACAGCACATTCTGGGAACAAAATTAGCAAACAGTTCTCAAGATTTCAACAGTGTTTTGTTAAGCATACAGAAAAACAGGAAGTGACAAGTACCTATTGTATTAACCTTTCACCAAAGCAAAATGCAAAGTGAGCATGGAATACTAAAATCAACCATGTCCAGATTGCCTAATGCTCTGAAATGTCAATCCTATTGGTGTCTACATATTTGTTTCTTCCTAAGATTATACATTCAACTTCAACCATGTTGAAAATGTCTAATCCTATCACTCACCTTATACTTTGCCTGATTTTCTAATGTCTCTATTGATATCTTTTTCCTACATATTTTCTCCAGTTCATCATTGTGAATGACTTTTCACATGTGCTAATATTTACACTCACTCTCTAAACGAAACAATATTGCTAATGAACTTTTGGTCCGATTCCTATACTCACCCTTTTTACTAAACCTACCGACTATCTTTCTAATCCTATGGACTATTCATTTTTGACTGGATGTTCTCTTCTACATTCAATCATCCAAGGTACAAGGTCCTATGCCATTGCATATCGATTTATCTGAGACATCTGTGCAGAACATAATTCAAAGCTAAGTATCCCACTAAAGGGCCCAATGCCCTTCAGGGCTTCAAATCGTACCTAGATTTTCTGGTTTCATACTTATTTTTCACCGTTATATTCTTGTGAATATTGCAGGTTCCCAATACCATTATTCATTCCGCAGAATGATGCCTAACCCAAATAGAATATGTTATTAACCCTAACCATACACTGTTCTCTCAATCTAACTTTACAGAAGAGCAGTGACAGAGTTGGTCTTACAATACAGGCATGTAGGTGATCTTCCAATTGCTGAGAACCTCAAAGGTTGATGCAGAAATGATCCCAGGAGAAGATGTAGGCAGATATAAAGGACCTGAGAGAGCAAAAGTCATCTTCCATTGCAAACAACCTGGTCAGGATGAAACGATGTGTCTGAATCAGCCTCTCTCTTCTTAATATAAAGAAGATGGACCAAACCAGCCCTGTGTGGAGAGCTTCTCCTCGGTCCCTATGGTTTATATACCATTCTAACTTGTGAAAGTGCCACAGGAAGTAGGGGCAGCCACTATCTCAAGGAACCCTTGGAAGCCACTGTTAGGACAAAGTGGTTGCCAAGGCAGTGACCTCATTCCGTTCCTGAAGGAATTGACCTAAGTCACATCTTTGGTGATGGAACTCCCTGAACTTGTTATCCAGGAAGCCAGGCACACAGAGCCAGTCCCAGTCCCAGTCCCAGTTGGCTCACTTGTTTGGAATTACCAAGGACAGAGTCTGTCTTTCTTGATACCTAATGATTTGAGGATGGCCAAATGCAAGTAGACCTCTGAAGACGGGCCTTTCCGGAGAAAGCAGGTAGTGGTCAGCCCAGGCTCCTGACAACTTCACAGAGTTGGACAAGGAGACCGGATCTGAGACAGAAAAGGCCACTTCGGGGGAACATAGTATGGTCCACCAGTCAGAGGACACTCTGGAAAGTCACAGACTCACTTGGGGGAAGGAGGGGCCTTTGTGAATGTGGGTGTGAGTTTGTGGATGTGTCTCATGTTCTCAGAATAGGTAGGAAAGTCAGTATGTTTGGTTAGGAGTGGACTGTTTCTAGAAAGTCGTTTGACAAGGTGAGTGTTTCTATTTCTGTGTATCTCACTGTGTCCGTGGTTGAAAACATTAGAAATAAGAATTCATCAATGGATGTGTCCTGTCTAGTAGAAAGCTTCCCAGCATTCATCCTGCCCATTTTAGGAATGGATTGCAGGTTTCATTATTGATGGGCAACACCTACTATCTTCCCAAGATCCTGTTTTCTTCCTGAATTCTGGCCACTCTCCAGAATAGGCTCATGGTTTTGTGTCCAAGATATGTACAACCTCCAAGCTCTGTGACATGGCCATGTACTGGATAGCTGAAGGGAATGCGAGCATCTCAGAAAACTCAGATATCAGTGTGACCAGGAAAGTCTCAGTGGAGAAACCCTGCTTTGGGCCTTTTGCTAACCTATTTGCCTGTTGCCATGAATATCAGGAAGGTCTTTGCCTCAGGCCAGCCCTTTGTGAATCCTGAAGAAAACTGTTTTCAAATGGTAATGAATGGGCATCACCTGTGGCTCTTTGCTTAAATGCTTTGTAAAGGGATGTGTCTGAATCTGCCTCTTTGCCCTGTGTGAGGTAGTGGCTTAGATTCTCAGCACCAGTTGGATCTAAAGAAAAATCCAATGTGTGCATCCAAATCCAAAATGCAAAAAAGATCAGTCATGGTGTATGAAGTCTCTCACCTTCCTCTTTTAGGTTCCTGACCTCCATCAAGTGAGAATAGGGATCCTTTGGGACAAATGAGTTCTTTCATGCCCTGCAGAGATGATTGGGTTTTCTCATGACTCCAAATCACATGAAGAAACTATACCTGACAGTCAGTAGGCCTCAAATTGGAGAAGCAGAGCAGTATTAACGGCAGACCTATGTGATCAATCCTGGTTCACAGAAAGGGTGTCCAGGCTACCCTGTGGTTAGGCAAATGAAGGGAAAGAGACCTTATTTTGGAAACTCTCTTAGGCTGTGACATTCATGGAAACATCCAGCCAGAGGTTATGATGAATGTATATATGGAAGAAGATGAGGGCCTTGGGGGAGTGTTTTGGTTTTAATTGTGGTCATTTGTGTGGAGTTTGGAAGAGATGACTGGGTCCACCTGGGCTTGAACTCTGATGTGATTCCCCTCAGAGACTGAGTTCTGTAACTGACCTCAGAGAAGTAATTGCTTTGGAATGGGATATGTCTTAATCAGCCTCTTGACCCTGTGTGAGGCTGTGGCTTTGATTACCAGCACCGTAAGGATCTAAAAAAAGATCCCATGTCTGCTTCCAAAACCAAAATGACCAAAATTGCAGTCATTGTTGATGAAGTCTCTCGCCTTCCTTTGTAAGGTTCTGAAAGAATAAAAGAAATTGAAATTGAAACGTAAAGAACCAGGTTCTGTAAAGTATCCAGGCTGCACTCAGAGCCTGAAATTCCTGTGGCAGTTAAGACAATTCCTGGAACTGCCCTTTAGATGTGTGTTGAAATCTTCCCTGACCACCTAGTTACTTAACAACCTCTTCTCAAAAACCGTGCAGCTCAGCACATATACATCTCAGGGCTTCAACCAATCATTTTAAATGTATACCCCTTCTCAGGGCTAACCAATAACACCCTGCCTGAACTATTCCCACCAATGAATGTGCAAATCATGTTTTAGAGTTGTTATTTGATTTTCCCACGGTATACGGTGATTTGCTAAAGGAAGCTATGATATATGTTAAGTCCCTGCCCTCTCTAAAGAATGTATATAAAATCTGCTCATGTTGTTCTCGGGGCTCTTTGTTCCTTGCTCCTCTGAAGTGAGCTCTGAGCCCCAGCATGCTGGACCCCCAATAAACCCTTTGCTGTTTCATGAGAAATTCTCTTGGTGGTCTTTTCCTCTGACGTTCGGCCCACCTTTTCATCTGGAGGCCCAAGCTGAGAAATCCAGCAGTGACGAAAAAAAGACCCCAACGGACTCCTTTCAGAGTAAGTAAGGTGCCTCTTTCTGGTTTTAGGTTTCAGGTTAGGGCTTGGCAAAATGGCTGTCGGTGAAGAACATTAGCTCTCTGCGACGGTGGCTGACAGATGTGTCACAGAGCCACAGGCCACGTCCCTGGGGGACACTCCAGAGGACTCGGGAAATAGAGGATTAGTAGTTTCCTCAACTCGGTTATTTTTTGCTTCACGATTCGGTTTTCCAGCCCATCAGGTTTTGCTGGCTACTCAGTTTTGTTCATTGTCAGGAACTCATGTTGAGTTTACTGTCTGTCTTTATTGTCTAACCCATCATGTTTTGCCAGTTACTCAGTTCTAATCTTTGTCTTGGACTCATGTTAAACGTTTACTGTTTGTCTTTGTCTGTGTCATGTTTGTGAATTCACTGTCCCTGTTTGAGTAACTCCCATTATGGGACATTATGGGACAAAGCACTTCCATGCCTCTGTCCCTTAACCTTGATCATTGGACTGATGTCCGCTCAAGTACCAAGAATCTTTCTTTTTCAGTAAAATGCCGAACCTGGCAGACTCTCTGTGCTTCAGAATGGCCCATCCTAGGAGTCGGATGGCCCCCAGAGGAATCCTTCCACTTCCCTCTAATCCGAAAAGTCAGAGATATTGTCTTTTACCGGGGCCACGTGGCCACCCAGATCAACAGCCATATACCCCTTGCCCCACGATCCTATCATTCCAACATTCTGCTCCTCCCCCTCTTCCCTCCATTCTGAGTCACAAGACTGGACACTCCTCTCTCTCCTTATCCTCTACCCTCGCTCCCCAACCCACAACATGTTCCAGATGATCCTCCCGCCGCTGACTCAGCCTCTCCGCCGCTAGAGGCAATTGGGCCAGACCCAAGCCCTCCAGGGGACTTCCCCGCAGCAGCAGCTGCCCCTGCTCCCCTGAAGGAAGCTGGGCCACCTAAAAAAACCCACAGGAGATGGATAATAGAAAACTCGGAAGCCCCTGTCATGCTCCCTCTCCATCCCTATGGGCCCATGAACCGACCCAACTGGGACCCCAACACCTTTAAATGTAGGTAGCATCTGTCCACTTATCGCCGTTCTCTAATAGTGGGTCTCTGAGCGGCCGCCAGAGGGCCGACTAATTTGTCCAAGGTAAGAGAGATTATCCAAGGGCCTAATGAGTCTCCTTCTATGTTTCTGGAGAGAATTATGGAAGCCTATAGGAAATATACTCCTTTTGATCCTCAGGCAGAAGACCAAAAGGCATCTGTTGCAATGGCCTTTATCGAGCAGACTGCCCTAGATATTAAGAGAAAGTTACAACGTGTAGATGGATTGTAAGATATGACCTTAAGAGATTTAGTCAGAGAAGCTGAGAAAGCATATTATAAGAGAGAAACTAAGGAGGAAAGGGAATAGAGGAGAGAGAGAAGGAAAGGGAACAAAAGAAGGAGGAAAGAAGCAAATGGCAGAGTAAAGCATTGCCTAAGGTTCGGGTCACAGCAGCAAATAGGCCAGAAGTTAAAAAGCAGGGATACATAAAGGATTACCTGGGCCCACGCCAAAGGCTGCCCCTGGCCTCAAATCAATGTGCCCACTGTAATAAAAAAGAACACTGGGCCAAAGAGTGCCCCCAAAAGAAGCAGCCACGCCAGCCCGCCGTGCTGACTCTAGAAGAGGACTAGAAAATTCGGGGCTCAGATCCCCTTCCCCAGCTCATAGTAACATTTGAAGTTGAGGGGAACACAGTGAACTTTGAAGTGATTACAGGAGCAGTATACTCAGCCCTTAAGACTTCACTGGCCCCCCTATCAATTAAATGGTCCCTAGTTCAAGGGGCTAATGGCAGTAGATATCGGGCTTGGACAACTAAGATGAACATGGACCTCGGAAAGGGAAAAGTCCACCACTGTTTCCTAGTAATTCCAGAATGCCCGGCCCCATTGATGGGCAGGAATCTGCTTACCAAACTCCGGACTAGAATAACCTTTAAACCTAATGGTCCCCAAGTGGAGGTTCTATAGCGTTCAGTATAAACTCCCATAGTCACATCTTTGACTATGTCCGTAGAAGATGAACATCAACTCTTTGCGCCCCATAGGACTAATCAAACAGGCAAACTACCCCATAAATGGATAAAAGATTATCCTAATGCCTGGGCAGAAACTGCTGGGTTAGGTCTAGCCATCAACAACCTCCAATAGTAGTAGAATTAAAAGCCTCTGCGTCTCCAATTAGTGTTAAACAATATCCTCTAAGAAAAGAAGCTAAGGATGGGATAAGGCCCCATATTCATAAATACCTGGCTCTTGGGGTCCTAAGGCCCTGTCAATCAGCCTGGAACACCCCCCGGTACCAGTAAGAAAGCCAGGAACTGGGGACTACCGTACTGTTCAAGACCTAAGAGAGATCAACAACAGAGTGCAGGACATTCACCCCACAGTACCCAATCCATATAATTTGCTTAGCACTCTGAATCCGTAGCGGAAATGGTACACTGTGCTGGACTTAAAAGATGCTTACTTCTGCTCGCCTCTACATAAGTACTGTCAGTTGCTGTTAGCTTTAGAGTGGATAGACCCAGAACCTGGAACATCTGGCCAACTAACCTGGACTAGACTCCCACAGGGGTTCAAAAAATCCCCCACTCTCTTTGATGAAGCCCTCCACAGAGACATAAATGACTTCAAAACTGCACACCCTGAAGTCACCCTACTCCAATAGTGGATGATCTTCTACTGGCAGCCAACACCAAGGAGACCTATGAGTCTGGGACCCAAGCACTATTATTCGAGCTTGCTCGGCTTGGATATAAGGCTTCTGCCAAAAGGCCCAAATTTGTCAGCAAGAAGTAATCTTCCTGGCTTATTCTCTCAGGGGTGGCAAACGATGGCTCCCTGAGCCCAGGAAAAAAACTGTTGTGCAGATACTGCCCCAATCTAATAAGAGAAAACTCAGAGAGTTTCTTGGGACTGCCAGCTTTTGCAGGTTATGGACTGCTGGGTTAACATCTTTGGCTGCCCCTTTATACCCGCTGATAAAGGGGGATGCCCACTTCCAATGGACCCCTGAGCACCAACAAGCTACTGATAATGTCAAAAAAAGATGCTGCTATCTGCTCCGGCCTTAGCACTCCCAGATGTAGAAAACCCTTCACTCTCTACATCGAGGAAAAGAAAGGAATAGCACGGGGAGTGCTCACTCAGTCTTTTGGACCTTGGAAAAAGCCGGTAGCGTATTTATCCAAAAAACTGGACCCAGTGGCTAGCGGGTGGCCCCATTGCTTAAGTGCTATAGCAGCGGCAGCCCTTCTAATAAAAGATGCTCATTAATTAACGTTGGGACAGAAGCTAACCATTATATCCCCCCATGCCCTGGAGAGCATGATCTGTTAGCCTCCAGAGAGGTGGCTATCAAACTCCAGAATAAACCACTACCAGAGCCTCTTGCTTGACAAAGACAGAATAACGCTGGGACCCCCTGCTCCACTCAATCCACCTACACTGCTGCCAGAAGAATCATCAGGACCCGTCACTCATGAGTGTCAACACATACTGGCAAGGAAACCAGTATACAACAAGACTTGAAGGATCAGCCACTGCCTCACCCTGAAGTCGTATGGTTTACGGATGGCAGCATCTTCCTCCAAGATGGTAAGCAGCGGGCTGGAGCAGCAGCAGTTAGCAAAATTAATTTCATCTGATACTCGGGTCTCCCAGAAGGGACATCAGTCCAAAAAGCAGAACTGATTGCCCTTATGAAAGCATTGGAACTAGCAACAGGCAAAAGGGCCACCATATAAACTGTTAGTCACTATGCATTTGCCACTGTTCATATGCACGGGACTATTTACCAACAATGGGGCCTATTAACCTCTGCGGGAAAGAAATAAAGAATAAAGATGAGATCCTCCACCTTCGCTCAGCAGTGCAGGGCCATAAGGAACTAGCTATAGTGCACTGTCCAGGGCACCAGAAGAGAAACAATCCCGTGGCAGTTAGAAACAGAAGGGCAGATGAGGAAGCTTAATTGGCAGCCCTAAACGGAGTGACTCTGTTAACTTTTTTCACACCGGGGGGAACAAAAATCAGGAGACTTGGCCGCCCTGGAACATTCAGGCAACTTATCATCTGAGGAGACAGATACAGAACTCTGGGACCCTACAGAGCCAAGTTTACAATTTAAAAAAGCCCACCTTTATGTCAAAGATGTACACCAGCTCAACCACTTAGGCTCAAAGAAGTTATTAGCACTCTTAAAGGACCGAATAAAGGACTTATTATTGACTGACTCACAGAGGAAAAAAATAGCTGAGCTGGTGACTGGAGCTTTTCAAGTCTTCCAATTAGTTAATACTTTCCCATCCAAGAGTCCTGCAGGGATGCGCATACGAGGAACCAGACCAGGACAATTCTGGGAAGTGGACTTTACTCAAATTAAGCCAGCAAGGTATGGACTTAAATATCTCCTAGTCTTTGTAGATACTTTTTCAGGATGGGTTGAAGCCTTCCCCATGAAGAAAGAAACAGCTCAGATGGTGGTCAAAAAGATCCTAGAAGACAGTTTTCCAAGGTTCGGTCTGCCTAAGGTAATAGGGTCTGATAACGGACCGGCATCCATGGCCAAGGTAAGTCAGGGATTTTCAAGGACCCTGGGGATTAATTGGAAGTTATATTGTGCTTATAGACCCCAGAGCTCAGGACATAGAGAAACGATGAATAGAACCATCAAAGAGACTTAACGAAAATAATCTTGGAGACCGGCATAAAAAATTGGACTATGCTCCTACTTCATGCACTTTTTCGTGCAAGAAATACCCCTCCGCCTCTTTGTGTAACCTCACCCCTTATGAAATTCTCTACGGTGCCCCTCCTCCATTAAGGGACCTAACCCCAACTCTGAGATTAATGATTCCTTCAACACCCCCTTGCTAGACAGACTTAAAGCCCTTGAACAAACCCAGCACCCAGCGATACCTGTGAAAACAGTTGGCCACTGCTTATCATCCTGGAGACGAGGGAACTCCACATTGATATCAAGTGGAAGACTTCGTCTACATGAGACAGTGTCAGGTGTCATCCCTGGAACCCTGCTGGAAAGGACCATACCAGGTGCTGCTTATAACACCTACAGTGGTGAAAGTGGATGGGATCACTTCCTGGATCCATACCTCCCATCTCAATCCTGCGCCGTCTCCAGACTCTGGCTGGAAACTGGAACAGACTGGTAACCCTCTCAAGATGCATGTCCGTGGTGTGGGTAGGGCTATGGATTCTTCCCCTGACCACCAGCAGTCCTAATCCCCATCAGCCTGTTCAGCAACAATGGCAAGTTTTATAAATCCTACTGGGCAAGTAGTGTGGTCTATTTCACATACAGCCCCCTTATGGACTTGGTGGCCATCTCTCCACCCGGATATTTGTCAGCTTGCCATAGGCCTCTCTGACTGGGATCTCCCTGACATAGTGGACCCCACACAGATGCCACTCAAACCCAAACCAGGGCAACATAGACCAACTTACCCCATGAATTATTGATGTCATCTCCCCCAGCTCAGGTGTAAACTAGCCAGTCTTGTGTATTAAGTGTGCCCAGCTGATTTCTGAAGTCACAAACAGGCCCAAACCTGTGGAGGACCCAGTGACTTTTATTGTAGATCTTGGGGTTGTGAACACACGGGACCTACATTGTGAAATGCAAACTCCCCAGACAGTATGATTTGGGTTGGATGAAATGACATCTGGATTTATCCCAATAAATGTGCCGCTATCCAAGTGGTGTCAAAAACTTGCTGTGGAAAAAATAGTCTATGTTACCCCCTCAATATAACTTTCACTTCCAAAGGAAGGGGCTACCTCAGAACAACATGGCCTATGGGAAATAATTGGGGAATGTGATTCTATATTAATGGCCCTGGTTATGACTTTGGTCTCTGGTTCACCATCCGGCTTAAAAAGGAAGAAAATCCCACAGCAATAGGGCCCAGTCCCCTCAAGTCAGGAATTAAGCCTCCTCAACCTCCCATGCCCAGATCTACCAAAACCCCTCTACCATATCATACTTTGCAGTTTCCATCTTTGCCTACTTCCCCAGGCCAGAGTACAGCTGACTCCTCCCCCTGGGAACTAATTAAAGGAACCTTTATGGTACTGAACTCCACACAGTCAGAACTCCTTGCATTTCAGCCCAGGTATTTGACAGCTCTGTACATTATTGTATAATGGTGCAGATACTCCCCAGCGTGCTCTATCATGATGCAGAATCCTTTGAAGGTCTACTAGGGGGACAACCAACCCGATTTTGCCGGGAGCCAGTGTCCCTTACTCTAGCCATCCTATTGGGGCTAGGAGCTGCTGCAGGAGTGGGTACAGGAACAGCTGATATGATCTATGGGTCACCACAAATGGCCTGATTAGAAACAGCAATAAATCAAGACTTGAAGACGTTAGAGACCTCCATCACACTTTTGCAGGAATCCTTAAACTCTCTCTCTAAAGTTGTTTTACAGAACAGTCGAGGATTAGACCTCCATTTCCTGAGGGAGGGGGGCCTCTGTGCTGTACTGAGAGAAAAATGCTGTTTTTATGCTGACCATACTGGAGTTGTAAAATAATCCATGAGTAAATTGAGAAAATTCCTTGTAGAGCACCAGAGAGAAAGGGAGATTCAACAAGTGTGGTTTGAGTCATGATATACCCAGTCCCCCTGGTTAACTACACTCCTATCAGCCTTAGCTGGACCCCTGATCATGCTTATGGTGTTGATAACTGTGGGACCTCGTTTGCTGAACTACATAGTTTTCTTTCTCCAGGCTCAGATTGGGCAGGTAAAACTCATGGTAATCAGACAGAAATACACTTCACTGGCAGAAATAGAATGTGAGACCCCACAATAATTATGATTCATTACTTTTAAGATTAAAAGTAGGCAGAAAAAGGAGTGAGAAATGAAAGAATTAATGAAATTGAAATTGAAACGTAAAGAAACAGGTTTTGTAAAGTTTACAAGCTGTGCTCAGAACCTGAAATTCCTGTGTCAGTGAAGACAATTCCTGGAACTGCCCGTTAGATGTGTTGAAATCTTCCCTGACCACCTAGTTACTTAACAACCCCTTCCCAGAAACCGTGCATGTCAGCACGTATACATCTCAGGGCTTCAACCAATCAGTTTAAATGTATACCCCTTCTCAGGGCTGACCAATCACCCCCTGCCCGAACTGTTCCCACACATGAATGTGCTAATCATGTTTTACAGTTGTTATTTGATTTTCCCACAGCATATGATTGTCGCGACCCCTTGCCCGCAAGGAAGATGCAACTCAGAAATCTTCTTTCAGCAGTTTATTCAGGCCTTGATTAAAGTATCTTCTAGTGACCCCCCTCCTCCCGAGCGCCCAAGCACAGTCTAATAAAGCCTCCCACGTACCAATCTGAAGCCGCCACGTGGATCTTTCTCATAGGGTAGCAAGGGATAGCGTGCCAACTGTCCATAAAAGGAGTTGCTTACTACAGGCCACAGTGGAAGCCGGCGCCATCTTCTAATGGCGGCCACAATCTACAACAATGGCTTACCACAGTTCCCCCTTCTATTTTATAAAACAATGCAGGCGAAAGTAGAGGTCCTATCCCACTGTGCAGAAGCGGCTGCAATGTATGGTTCAGTCCTAAGGAGGCGCCTTCCCCAGACCTGACCCCATATCAGCCGACACCTTTTTTCGTAGGGCGGGGGCGTGGATGTCAAACCCGCATGCAATAGGACATGCTTTCCTTGAGGTCCGTTGAGGGATCACTCAAGTGCAGTGCTTTGCCTCGCATCCTGCATCTTGACGATGGCGAGAAGTAGGGCAACACAGGTAGCCTGGTAACAATAACAAATTTTTAGTTGGCAACACAATCCCTAAGGCCCAGAGGAAAGTAAAGAGTCTGTAGCCGAGAAGAAAGACCAGTCCTAAAACCCATCTGCGTGCAATGGTAACAAGACCTGCAGAGTGCAAGGGCTATTCAGTACTGGGGGAGAATAAGAAAGAGGACATGCCAATCCCAGTGCACTGTGAAATTAACTTGGGGTGCAATGGCCATGCCCAGAAAATCACTGTTTAAGATGCGCAAGCCAGATTTGCGGAGACATGCCATTTTCCAAGGCCGCAAGAGCCTATACAATCATAGCCTTCTCCTGTGTATGGCGAGTTTTAAGGCGACAGAGAAGCCACAAACAAAGTATAATACCGAAGCAACACATTGCCCCCAAAATGCCCACTCCCACCCACTCCTTAAAGAAGAAAAAGGCAGAAGATAGCCAACTGGTGAATTGACCCAAAGTCACTGGTTCGACACGGGTACTATTCAAAACAGCAATTTGAGTTAGTTGAGATTGGAGTAAGTTTTCTGCTTCCATGGACCAGGTTCCGGATAAATATTTCCCGATGATGTGGGAGGCATTCCTGGAATCATTAAATCTGACAGAGGTTATACATAAATGTGCACGTTGATCAACACAACCTAAATATACTAGATCAGACAATTTCTCAACTTGATCTTGAAGCAGATTTATCCTTTGATTAGCAGCCAGAATCCCAGATAAAATGTGTTGATTAATTCTACTTTGAGATTTACGTATGGTGGATGTTTGTTGAATAACCTCATTAAGAGTGGCAGCAGTTTGTACTTGGCTGGCCATGGCTACTCCAGCTGTAACTGCTGCAGCAGCAGATACCACCACAGCTGTCACTATAACTGCCATAATACCAAAATCTTTACGGGCTCTAATCAGTTCAACAATAGGAAAAGATTCCGGATCCACAGTAACTGGGATCGGGACAAAGGTTGGAATTTTCATAATCACTGCCACAGTCCAAGAGCCATTCCAACACTCAGTTAAATAACAGGTAACATTAGAACAATTAAGCATCCCCTGTGATGTATCATTAGCCAAAAGAAACAGGAACGGAGATTGGAGACAGACTGCTGCAGAGGATAACGTAGCATTACTTAATTGTGAGTTATGTGAAATATTTCCAAGTCTCCTACCTCGATCCGAGTCTTGGATACTACCAGAAACATTAAACAACCAGCTTTTGACTCCTCGTAATTGAGCCAAAGTGGAGATATCAGCTGTGGCTCCCTTTTCATTGGAAATTAACCATTGAAACCAAGACCAACCTGTTCCTATAGAGGAATTACAGTTGGAAGAATTATATAAGTATCTTTTATGAGAGGGGGAAAGAGAGAAACCCTTAGAGACCTGATGTTTCTCCCAAGAGTGATCTTGACAAGGCGTGAATGTTCGGGGGGGTATCCTGTTTGTTGATTAGCAAACTTGCCTTGTCCCAAAAGCATATCCTTATCCTAGGCAGGGCGTCTCGCTGCATGATTTTGAGCAGCTTGCTCTACTGCACCCTCTAGCATAAATGCTCTCCAATCCAAAATTTCCCTGGGGAGACACAAGCGCAGACTAGATTAGCCCAATCTGAAGGAGTCATACAAAATCTAGCAAGTCCCTCCACCTGAGTAAGGGTGAAAGCGGCATCCACGCCATAAGTGCGGACAGATTCTGCCAAGGTTTTAATTATCTTAAAGTCTAAAGGCTCATGATATCTTCCCCTGTTATTGTCCTGAAATACAGGGTATGCAAGTCCCATATCTGTATTAACTGTCCTCCAAACTTGCGCATGATAAGATCTCCCGGAATTTTGGCTCCCCCCCCACATACGGGGGTGGGGCAACCGGCACCATATCTTTTTCGAGATATTCTACCTCCTCCTCCTCAGAGTGTTGTTGACCAATATTGGATCCCGTCCCCTTTTTATAGTAGGCCTGCGTGCCCTGGAACCCTTGTTTCTTTTTCTTCATTTTTATCTTGCGTAGTTGTTGTAGGAATATATCAAGGTCCTCATAACTCTCTGAGCCGCTTGTGTTCGCAGGCGTTTTTAATTCAGCCAAGTCTGGGTAGAGCCTTCTCCTATTTTTAGTTTCAGGCTCTTTTGCCTTCTCACTACTCTTACTCCCAATGCTCTCTGCCACTTCACTATGTGATCCTTCAGACTTTTCCTCATGTAGTTGCTCAAGAACAGTTTGACCCTCACTCACAGCTTCCTGGCATTTACTATCTACTATACATCCTCTAACTAACTTACAAAGTGGTATAACACCACCCTCTAAGGTACCTTGTTCACGAGCGAAATCTAGATCTTTCCCTAATTTGTCCCAGCTAGGTATAGTAAGGCTGCCCGAAAATGCAAACCACGGTGCAGCAATATCTGTCTTCTGTAAAAATCTCTGTAAAGAACTACGTTTCACTTCTAGTCCCTTGGAACGTAACAGGCCATGTAGGACCAGGAGAAGCAGACTTGAAGATGTGGCACCCATGACACAACAAAAGACACACAAAAAACAAAAGTGAAAGTACACAGTGCAGCTGCAATAAAATGTAACGCTCTCTCGTGCTTTACAGAGGAGCTGCCCCGCTTTGATCGCGGATCCTACTTACCTGGGACTAATCCCCGCTTTGATCGTGGATCCCACTTACCTGGGACTAACCGGTGCACGACACCTGACTACTGAAAGTTCTGGTTCCCGGGTCTCGGCACCACTTGTCGCGACCCCTTGCCCGCAGGGAAGACGCAACTCAGAAATCTTCTTTCAGCAGTTTATTCAGGCCTTGATTAAAGTATCTTCTAGTGACCCCCCTCCTCCCGAGCGCCCAAGCACAGTATAATAAAGCCTCCCACATACCAATCTTAAGCCGCCACGTGGATCTTTCTCATAGGGTAGCAAGGAATAGCGTGCCATCTCTCCATAAAAGGAGTTGTTTACTACAGGCCACAGTGGAAGCCGGCGCCATCTTCTAATGGCAGCCACAATCTACAACAATGGCTTACCACATATGTTGATTTGCTAAAGGAGGCTATGATGTATATAAAGTCCCTGCACTCTCTAAAGATTGTATATAATATCTTCTCAAGTTGTTCTCGGGCCTCTTTGTTCTTTGCTCCTCTGAAGTGAGCTTTGAGCCCCAGCATGCTGGACCCCAAAAAACCATTTGCTGTGGCATGAGACAATAGGTGCTTGGGTTTTCTCATGTCTCCAAATCATATAAAGAATCTATACCTGACAGTCAGTAAGCCTCAAATTGGAGAAGCAGTGCAGTATTAGCGTCAGGGCTATTTCATCACTCCTGAATCAAAGGAAGGGTGTTCAGGCCACCCAATGCCCTTCTGAGCTTCAAATATTACCTAGATTTCTGTTTTCATACTTATATTTCACCAGTATATTCTTGTAAATATTGCAGGTTCCCAATACCTTAATTCATCCCACAGAATGATTCCTAAACCAAATCGAACCTGTTATTACCCTTAAACATGCAATATTTCCTCAATCTAACTTAACAGAAGAACAAGGATATTGTTGGTCTTACAATACAGGAATATAGGGGATCTTCCACCTGCTGAGAACCTCAAAGTTCCATGCAGAAATGATCCTTGAAGAAGATGTAGACACCTATGAAAGACCTGAGAGAGCAAAAGTCAACTTCCATGTAAAACAACCTGGTCAAAATGAAGGGATGTGTCTAAAAGCCTCTCTCTTCTTAATGTAGATTAAATCGACCAAACCAGGCCTGTGTGGAGAGCTGTTCCCGGGTGCCTATGGTTGATATACCATTCTATCTTGTGAAAGTGTCACAGGAAGTATGGGCAGCCTCCATTTCATGGAACCCTTGGAAGCAACTGTTAGAACAAAGTGGTTGCCAATGCAGTGACCTCATTCAGTTCGTGAAGGAAGTGACCTATCACACTTCCTTGGTGATGGAACTCTCTGAACTCGGGATCCAGGAAGCCAGGCACCCAGAGCCAGTCCCAGTCCCAGTTCCAGTGGTCTCACTTGTTTGGATTTACCAAGGACAGAGTCAGTCTTTCTTAGTACCTACTGAAGTGAGAATGGCCAAATGCCAGGAGAGCTCTGAAGAGGGGCCTTTTCTGAGAAAGCAGATAGTGGCTCAACCATGGCTCCTGACAACTTCACAGAGTTGGCAAAGAAGACCAGTTCTGAGATAGGACAGGCCATTTTGGTGGAACATAGTATGGCCCAAAAATCAGAGGAAACTCAGGATACTCACAGACATACTTGGGGGAAGGAGGTTCCATTGTGGGTGTCGGTGTGAGTTTGTGGTTTTGTCTCATGTTCTGAGAATAGGTAGGAAAGGCGGTTTATTTGTTTGGACTGGAATGTTTCTAGAAAGTCGTTTGACAATGTGAGTGTTTCTATGTCTGTGTATCCCACTGAATCTGTTTTTGTAGACATTTGAAAAGCGAATGCATCAATGGTTGTGTCCTGTCTAGTAGAAAGCTTCCCCGCATTCATCTTGCCAAATTAAAGAATCAAGAGCTGCTTGCCTTATGGATGGGCAACACCTATTATCTTCCTAAGTTCCTCTTTTCTTCCTGAATACTGGCCACTCTCCAGAATAGCCTCATGGTATTATTTCCAAGATATGTACCACCTCCAACCTCTGTGACCTGATCATGTACTGGATAGCTGAAGGGAATGAGAGCATCTCAGAAAACTCAGATATCAGTGCAACCACTAAAGTCTCAGTGGAGAAACACTACTTTGGACTTTTGTTCTGTTGTCCTGAATGTCAGGAAGGTGTTTGCCTCAGGCCACCCCTGTGTGAAACCTGAAGAAATCAATTTTCAAATGGAAAAGGATGGGCGTCACCTGTGGCTCTTTGCTTAATTGCTTTGGAAATGGATGTGGCTGAATCAGCCTCTTTGCCCTGTGTGAGGCAGTGGCTTAGATTCTCAGCACCTGATGGATCTAAAGAAAGTTTCCAAGTGTGCATCCAAAACCAAAATGGCCAAAAGAGCAGTCATTGTGGATGAAGTCTCTCGCCTTCCTCTGTAAGCTTCCTGACCTCCATCAAGTGAGAATAGGGATCCGTTGGGTCAAACCAGTTCTTCAAAGCTTGGCAGAGGCTAGCCAATAGGTGCTTGGGTTTTCTCAGGACACCAATTCACATAAAGAATCTATACCAGACAGTCAGTTGGCCTCAAACTGGAGAAGCAGAGCAGTATTAAAGAAGGGCTATTTGATCACTCTTGGTTCACAGGAAGGGTGTCCAGGCCACCCTGACTTTAGGCAAATGAGGGGCAAGGGAGCTTATTTTGTACACGGTTTTGGGCTGCGCCCGTCATGGAAACCTCTAGCCAGAGGTTATTCAGAGTGTTTATGTTGAAGAAGATGAGGGCCATGTGGGAGTGTTTTGGTTTTAATTGTGGTCATTTGTTGGTGGTTGGAAGAGAATCCTGGGTCCACCTGGGCTGGAATTCTGGTGTGATGCCCCTTAAAGACTGAGTTCTGGAACTGACCTCAGAGAAGTATTGCCATTAATTGTGTTGGGATTTTAGGCGGCCATGCATGAGAGTCGCCATTGGAAACTGAGATCTAAGCCTGGGGTGGCTATTCACCAAGCACTGTCAATCTCAGCCAGGACATCACATGATTTTATTATGAAAGACTTGGCAGCCATTGTTGACAGTCAAAACACACATTTACCTCACATTGTAGACCTCAATGGGCCTGGCTTCATGTGGTCTTTTGGCCACACTTTGGGAAGCCTTGCCTCTGAGAATTCTCCAGAGGTTTCCTTGAAATGTGCTTCCTAAAAATTTAATGGTTCCTGAATGAATTGAAACCCACAGTTTCTCCAACTTCATCCTTGAAAAATTTCTAGATAAATACCATGAAATTTTTGAAATTTCCATGACCAGGTGGCACTGGAGAACCTTTGGATGTCCTGTTGCTGATCAAGAGTGTACCAGACGGTGCCTTCCTTGACTGGGTTTCATGAAAATGGTGTAGAACAGAGCTGCCAGTATGGTGGAGCCTGCTGAGTAGTGGGCCCAGAGCTGTGGTGTGCAGTTGTGTGATAAAACATCTGTGGTGGGGTCATGTGGATCTTACTTCGGCTTCCAAATGCTTGTGATTGACATGGTGCAGCCAGCAGACTTTTGTATATTAAGCCATCTTGTTAGATGGAGAGTTTTCAGGGCAATGTTCAGAATCAAGTTGCTACGGTCAAGGGGACAAGCAATGTGGCATAGAAGCCTGATTGGTGCATTCTCCATCAGACCCTTACCCATCACACGTGACAGAACTCCCTCCAGCACTGTGTTCCAGTTGAACTCCTTGTATTTTGTGAAGCAAATACCAAACTCCCAGTGCAGCAACAAGAAACACAACAAAATTGGAGAATGACCAAATGGCTTCACAGTCTACACGGAAAGATTCTTAGACCCCAGTGGCCACAGCTTACCCACAAAGAGAGAATTCAGCACTGCTGCCTCATGTTCATTGGAAAATAAGAAACCATGTCCTCCATGTAACATAGATGCATACACAGCTTTGATGATCTCACTACAAAGGAAGCTAAAGCTCCTGAAAACAACATATATTTCAAGTGTACAATCTCAAAGACAGTTTCCCAGATGTCTTGAGGCCTGCACACTTCCATGTTTGTGGAGTGTTTACAGTCTCCATTACTTTTGGAAACTCCTCTACCACCTCCAGTGTTGTGAACTCCCGAGCATTTTCCATTCCAGATATGTATTCATAGATTTTCTAACTCTTCTCCTCTAATTGTATCTTACTTGGGGCGAAGGTAATGTCAAGGCATTGTTCTGGATGAGAGTGGGAAGATTTTTTTGTAGCACATATTTGCATACACATTGGATTCATTTTCCAATTATTCATTCAAAATACTTAATCCCTCATAGTAACCCACTCCCTACTAGACTCTGACTACAAATCCTAATATGATGGATAAAAATAGACCAAACCAAATTGAAATACAAGCAGTTCAGAGGATGCCAGGTGTACATTTGGACGTTCCTTTTGCATTATATATGGTAGGAGTTTTAAATCTAGTGAATTTTTTGTTGAAACACTTCTCCATGTGTTTTTAAAGTTAACAAATATGTGAATTCATGTCTCCATTTCTCTGTAGCCTAATCAGCACATATATTTTTATATGCACATATAGAATCCTACCTGGTACCACACGTACATTCTTGTGAGGTGGCTGACTTGGCAGATACAAATTGTAAGAAGAGATCACTCCTGTTAAACACTGTTGGAACTGAAAATTCAACCTATGCGTGAGTATCCTAGCTGAACAACATTATACATAAATTCATGTTCAGTAAAATGAATATTTTTAGATGTGTGGATGATTTATATTTCATGGTGAATTTCATTTGGCTTGTATATTAATACTTTTTAATTTCTGTGTGTGTATTTTAATGTCTGTATATATATATATATATATATATATATATATATATATATATATATATATTTTCCAGAGTTTTCAAAATATGAAATAAATGTATCTTATTATGTACTCCCTAAATTCATTAATATTTAAGTGCGTATTTATAATCAACTTTTCATAAGATTATTCTAAGACATATTCATCCTCCTGAAATACGTATTTGTTTCCTAGTACTGAAAACTAAGTTCAGTGAATTGTGCATACATATCCTAATATTTTTACACTAATTGACCCAGGTTAATATAAATGCAAGTAGATTCCTATAGGACATGATGTGTATTTTGACGTTCATTTTTTTTCAACACTTGTACATTACTATTTCCTCAGTTTATGCACATCATAAGATATATATTTCATCCACAAGTTCACAAATTTAAAGGCTTTTGTTTCACTTTCAATCACTTCCTGCTTCAAAACACTTGTATTCCTCCAGGTTACATGACTGGTTTTTCATGAGACTTCTTTCCAAACACATTATTTTCGATTTCCACAATTACCTTTGAAGCAAAACTCACACATTCTTCATGATAAACCATAACCCTAATATTACCATTAGATGTATAACTGGTTTGAATGAATGGATATATATCAATATAAGGTTTCCTGTATATTTTCAGATATCAACTCGAACCATTATTTAAGTTGGAACCAGTTATATTATTTATTTACATTATGGTCTATTCATGCATTATTTCTATATTCATAGACACAGTGTACACCTATTTGTATTCAAAATACTAATTTACACGTCTTCAAAATACTGTTCCTAGAAATGGTGAAAGAAATACTCATGTCACCTGATCTACATATACATTTTATCACAGTAATATTCTGGAAACAAAAAGCAAATGTCACACTTATGATTGTACTAAAGCCTAAATGGAAATTGAACATGGATAACTAAAATCATCCATGTTCAGGTTGCCTATTGCTCTCAAATGTCGATCCTATTGGTGCTACATATTTGTTTCTTTCTAAGATTATATATTCAACCTCAAACCTTTTGAAAATGTCTAATCCTATTACTCACCTTATACTTTGCCTGATTTCCTAATGTCTCTATTGATATATATTTTCCCCAGTTCATCATTGTGACTGCCTCTTAACATGTGCTGATATTTACATTCACTCTCTACATGAAACCCTATTGCTAAAGACCATTTTGTCCAAATCCTATACTCACTCATCTTTCTAAAACTACCGACTATCTTTCTAATCCTACCAACTATCCCTTTTTGACTGCATGTTCTCTTCGACATTCAATCATCCAAGGTACAATGTCCTATACCATTGTATATTGATTTATCTGAGACATCTGTGCAGACATTAATTCAAAGCTAAGTATCCCAATCAAGGGCACAATGCCCTTCTGGGCATCAAATCTTACCTAGATTTCTGTTTTCATATTTATATTTCAACTGTATATTTTGTAAATATCACATGTTCCCATAACCATTATTCATCCTGCAGAATTATTCCTAACCCAATCGAACATGTTGTTAACACTAACCATACACTGTTCGCTCAATCTAACTTTACAGAAGAGCAGGGAAAGAGTTGATCTTTCAATACTGGATTGTAGGGTATCTTCCATCTGATGAGAACCTCAAAGGTCCATGCAGAAATGATACGTGGAGAAGAAGAAGGCAGGTATGAAGGACCTGAGAGAGCAAAAGTCATTTTCAATGTTAAACAACCGGGTCAGGATGAAGAGATGTATCTGAATCAGCCTTTCTCTTCTTAATGTAGAGAAGATGGACAAAACCAGGCCTGTGAGAAGAGCTGTTCCCGGGTGCCTATTGTTGATATACCATTCTAACTTGTGAAACTGTCACAGGAAGTACGGGCAGTCTCCATCTACTGGGACCCTTAGAAGCAAATATCAGTACACACTTCCTTGGTGATGGAACACTCTGAACTTGGGATCCAGGAAGCCAGGCACCCAGAGTCAGTCCCAGTCCCAGTCCCAGTGGTCTCAAATGTTTGGATTTACCAAGGACAGAGTCAGTCTTTGTTGGTACCTACTGAAGTGAGAATGGCCAAATGCCAGGAGACCTCTGAAGAGGAGCCTTTTCTGAGAAAGCAGGTAGTGGCTCAACCATGGCTCCTGACAACTTCACAGAGTTGGTGAAGAAGACCAGATCTGAGACAGAACAGGCCATTTTTGGGGAACATAGCATGGACCACCAGTCAGAGGACACTCAAGATATTCACCAACATACTTGGGGGAAGGAGGTGCCGTTGTGGGTGTTGGTGTGAGTTTGTGGTTTTGTCTCTTTTCTGAGAATAGGTAGGAAAGACTGTTTGTTTGTTTGGACTGGAATGTTTCTAGAAAGTCGTTTGACAACGTGAGTGTTTCTATGTCTGTGCATTCCACTGTATCTGTGGTTGTAGACATTTGAAAAGCGAATGCATCAATGGTTGTGTCCTGTCTAGTAGAAAGCTTGCCAGCATTCATCCTGCACAATTAAAGAATGGAGAGAGGCTTGCCTTATGGATGGGCAACACCAACTATCTTCCTAAGTTCTTGTTTTCTTCCTGAATACTGGCCACTCTCCAGAATAGCCTCATGGTTTGGTTTCCAAGATATGTACCACCTTCAAGATCTGTTACATGGCCATGTACTGCATAGCTGAGGAGAATAGAAGCATCTCAGAAAACTCACATATCAGTGTGACCATTAAAGTCTCAGTGGAAAAACACTGCATTGGGCCTTTTGCTTACCTATTGTTCTGTTGTCCTGAATGTCAGGAAGATCTTTGCCCCAGGCCACCCCTTTGTGAAGCCAGAAGAAAAGAGTTTTCAAATGGAAATGAATGGGCATCACCTGTGGCTCTTTGCTTAATTGCTTTGGAAAGAGATGTGGCTGAATAAGTCTCTTTGCCCTATGTGAGGCAGTGGCTTAGATTCTCAGCACCTGATGGATCTAAAGAAAGTTTCCCAGTTTGCATGCAAAATGAAAATGGCCAAAAGAGCAGTCATTGTGGATGAAGTCTCTCGCCTTCCTCTGTAAGCTTCTTGACCTCCATCAAGTGAGAATAGGGATCCTTTGTGTCAAATCAGTTCTTCAAAGCCCTACAGAGGCTAGCACATAAGGGCTTGGGTTTTCTCATGACACCAATTCACATAAAGAATCTATACCAGACAGTCAGTAGGCCTCAAATTAGAGAAGCAGAGCAGTATTAAGAGCAGGACTATTTGATCACTATTGGTTCACAGGAAGGGAGTCCAGGCCACCCTGACTTTAGGCAAATGAGGGGCAAGGGAGTTTATTTGGAAAACTGTCTTGGGCTGTGCCCCTCATGGAAACCTCCAGCCAGAGGCTATGAAGAGTGTCTATGTGGAAGAAGATGAGGGCCATTTGGGAGTGTTTTGGTTTTAATTGTGGTCATTTGTGTGGTGGTTGGAAGAGATGACTAGGTCCACGTGGCTTGAACTCTGGTGTGATTCCCCTTACAGACTGAGTTCAGGAACTGACCTCAGAGAAGTATTGCCATGAATTGTGTTGGGATTTTAGGAGACCACGCATGAGAGTTGCCTTTGGAAACTGAGATCAATGCCCAGGGTGGCTTTCCCGCAGAGCATTGTCAATCTCTGCCAGGGCATCACATTATTTTATTCTGAAAGACTTGGCAGCCATTGTTGACAGTCAAAACACACATGGGCCTCACATTGTAGACCTCAATGGGCCTGGCTTCATGTGTCCTTTTGGCCACTCTTTGGGAAGCCTTGCCTCTGAGAGTTCTCCAGAGTTTCCTTGAAATGTGCTTTCTCAAACATTAATGGTTTCTGAATGAATTGAAACCCACAATTTCTCCAACTTTATCCTTGAAAAATGGCTAGATAAATACAATGAAATTTTTGAAATTTTCATGACCAGGTGGCACTGGAGAACCTTTCAATATCCTCTTACTGATGAAGTGTGTACCAGACAGTGCCTTGATTGACTGGGTTTCATGAAAATGATGTAGAACAGAGATGCCAGTATGTTGGAGCCTGCTGAGTAGTGGGCCCAGAGCTGTGGTGTGCAGGTGTGTGATAAAACATCTGTGGTCGGGCCATGTGTATCTGACATTGACTTCCAAATGGCTTGTGGCTGACATTGTGCAGCCAGGAATCACTTATATGTCTGATAACTCTCCATATAAGGCATCTTGTTATATGGAGATGTTTCAGGACAATGTTCAGAATCAGGTGCTATGGTCAAGGGGACAAGCTATGTGGGATAGAAGCCTGGTTGATGCATTCTCCTGCAGACCCTGATCTATTTCATGTGACAGAACTCTCACCAGCACTGTGTCCCAGCTGAATTCCTTGTATTTTGTGAAGCAAATAACAAACTCCCAGTGCAGCAGCAAGAAACACCATGAAAAGTGGAGGATGACCAAATGGCTTCACAGTCCACACGGGGAGTCACTTAGCCTTCAGTGGCCACAGTTTACCTACAAAGAGTGAATTCAGCACTGCTGCCTCATGTCCTTTGGAAAATAAGAAACCATGTCCTCCACGTCACATAGATGCAGATCCAGCTTTGATGGTCTCATTAGAAAGAAAGCTAAAGCTCCTGACAACAACATATATGTCAAGTGCCCATCCTCAGAGGCAGTTTCTAAGGAAGTCTTTAGGCCGGCAGAGCTGCATGTTTGATAGCGTTTACCTATTAGACCAGGATGCAAGAAAAGACCACTGACTCCAATTAAAATCAAGTTAAAGCAAGCTTATAATTTCCACTGCCCAGGTGGCCTCTCCCTCCCAAAACAGTGGGAACAAGACAGCCACCCAAATTTCCTACAGCCCAGGTTTATAACCCAGAATTTTACACTACAGGGGGGTTACAAATATCAGAACTCTGACAAGCATCACACTAATCGTAGTTTATATATATATATATATATATATATATATATATATATATATATTTTTTTTTTTTTTGCTGGCCCCAACATCAGAATTTATGAAAACCATTAGAACCTCAGAGAGGGTCATTGTCTGGCCAGGGAAGGCCAATATTTATGAGGTGTCAATAAAGTTTCATAGAGGGCTGTTCCTGGTCAAAGTGCCAGGCATGGGTGAGTTCAAGGCCACGGGCAGGCATTCCAAGCAGGTTCAGAATTTGGTGTAATTTATAGTTAAGCCAAAATTTTCTTTTCATGGCTTTGTGGCAAGATGGATGCAAATTTTAATAAAAGATCAGGTTGGGTCTATCATTCCCCCCTTTTCTAATGTGTCCCTTTCAAATCTTTGATAGGGTAGGGGAAGAGCACTGAGGGAATTTTAATACCTCACGTAACAGTCTCTATATTTTTTGAACTCACACAAAACCAGTCTCCCTGATTTTACCTGACTTAATTAATTACTTAAAATGAAAGTCTATCTATTTTTGGCTGCATTCTTGTAAGAAGAGAGTCGTCACTCATTTTGGCTTCTTCTGAGCTGAGAGAGGGTGACATGAGGGGGCACAGCATGAGGGATATGAGTTGCCTTTTAGATGTCAATTCGGTTTGAAGTCTGGTTGTGGTAGAACAGTTTGTAAAGTCATCTGGGGATGGGTTCTTCTATGAGAGAAACAAAAACCATGAGTACTGAATAAATGTTGCAGCAGCTGAACCATGTCACTGTATAGATGTCCCCTCATCTGTCTTCAATATCCGCAGTTATCAGGACTTTCAACTTAACTTTTAGTGTCATAGTTGTTTCACCCCATAAGATACAGTTTAATAATTTAATGTCATCTGATTTTGCAAATTCCTTTTACTAGTATGACCTCTGTGTGTAATAGAGAAACCTTTAATTCTTTTATTCAGGGCTGGATAATAGTACTAGCAAACACCAAGCCTACCTGTGTAGGTTAGGAATATCTGTAGGCCTTAAACAAAAAACTTCTGCCTCTGGTACCTCCTCTTGATAGTCTCTTTTTATACTCATCAGGCATTACTGTCTGAGAATCCTTCTTTGTAGCCTCCAGTCTTACTTATTTTGGGAGGCTACCATAAAGTGTATATGTTAAAATATTATTATAACTATTATTTTTTAAAATGCCCAGGAATGGCTGTATTTTGGGTTTATCTGTCTTTGCTAAGAGTTTAAGATGAAGCAGTAAAACTGACTTTTGTTTCTATCTATTGTTAAAAGTCAGTTGAGATTTTATGGGAGTCATTCCTGGGGAAACTTGAGAGCAGCTGCTCAGTTCTGCTAGTGCCATTTGCGCTAGGTGAGTCCAGGTCTTGCTTGACCATGTGGCTTCTCTGGGAAGCATCAGGAATATCTCCCTTCTCTGATGACTCTCTTCTTCGTAGAAAATGCACTGATTGGCTTTCTGTTCTCCAGTGGTCTCATTAATCTTCCTGATCAGGAGGTTATGTGGCTCAGAGTTGCAAAGTTCTTTAGAGAAGTCTCCTGTTCCCTGGATACGGACTGACTCAGAGGGCAAGAGCCAAATATTTGTTTTATTGTCCCTTTTCATTTAAATTAAATTTTAAATCCTAATCTTAAACATCCAGCAAATAAATTTTAACAGCCTTATATTAAGAGTACTGTGCTTTAATGTCTATAATTTAAAATTATTTATCTTTTTATTATTTGGGATCTGTATTTTTCTGTCTGTCTTGTAGGTGATGACTTATTATCTTAAATTAACCAAAATTGTGTTCTAAAAGCAACTCTTTTGTAAAACACTAACAGGGAATCTTTAGTTAACTTATAAGGAAATTCAAAATAAAATTAACAAGAGTAAAAATACTTAGTTCGTGTAATAGTTACCCTAAATTTTAGGCTGAGTTATACATTATATCCCCTTTTTGAGATCCTAGTAATCTTGACAGAAAAACATAACTTTAAATTAAATAACATCTGACCTACTGCTTTCGTAGTTATTCTCACATGTTGTAAGATGAGACACATAGCCTTATCTCAGGTAAGGCATGGCTCTATATAAATCTTAAGTGTTTTAGTTCTAAAGCTGATCTTTGTTTTCTAAATATCATTTTACACAGTTTACATAAATTTTTTGAGGTCACATGAATATTAGCTAACACCATATGATATCACATTTAAAACATGAATTAAAGAAAGGCTGAAAGTTTTTAACCTTTACATGGATTGGGCGCTCATTAACTTAAAAATATATTTAAATTTTTTCCCAATGTAAAAAGTAACATAAAACTTTATATATCTTATTGATAACAAGTAAATAAATCCCCAATATATATATATATATATTTTAACCATACAACTTCAGAACACCAGCTTGATGAAATGCTCTTTTAAAGTTTCTACCTTACAGAATTGTATACCTGGAAGATATGAGCACATTAATAGCATCACAATGACATTGATGTTTTTACATTAACCAAGTTTAGCTTTTAAAGAAATGGCATTAGAGTGCTCTAAAATAACAGTTCTTATTTAATCAGTTGTTTAATTTTTATGGTTGCTTGTTCTAGAAAAATAAAACTTTATAAACACAATGTTATGGGTAAACTTTTGTTTTAAGAAATTTGTGTCGCTTTATCACATGACTTATTTTTACAATCTTATACAGACTTTAGAACAAACTTATACAGACCTTACTAAATCAATCAGATATCTAACAAAAGTACTCATGAATGAGTAATCCCATATCAAATTTACTTCACTTATTTATCAAAATATTAGAGAAATGTATTGAACAGTGTAAACCATTTCTTTGTTAAAGGAAAAGTCCTAGAACCAAGGCATATTAGACATTTTATAGACATTAATATTTTATTAGATTTTTGAGCAGCTAGAAAAACTTGTAAGCTTAAATTTAAAGACATTTATTGTTATTTGCTTATCCAAATTTAAAGTGAATCATTTAAATCACATGAATTAAAGATCTTTGAATCCACTTTTTAAAATTTGTTATTATGAGTGCTTTTTTTTAATGATCGCTCCTTATATATGTTAATTTGTATATCACATATATGATATACGAACATATGGATATATAGACATACAACACATAACAAAAGTGTGCACAAATAATAATAGTAAGGCCTTGTAGCTTTTCGCAGGTGAAATCTCCATTGCAATGTTTCAAAACTCCACTGTTGGTCAAATATAGAACTGATCAGAAAAATATTAACCTAGTTCTGTAGGATCAAAATAATGAGCTCAAAAAAAATACAGAATCTAAGGAAAAAAATGAGAGTCCTAGAAAAAATGACTGACCAGTAATTAGTAAATACCATACGATATACCTTTTTTTTCCCACTTAGACATCAGATCAGTCTCCTACTGAGTTTGCAGGCTTCTTTCATTTACATTTCAACATAAGTCCTGGCTGAGTTCTGGAAGGAGCTGGACAAAACTGCTATTCTAAGCAGACACCTCAGGCCTAAGGCACTTTAACCATAATTTTCAGGTGAGGATGTTGAAAATTATGATACAATTTTATGATACAATTCACAAAATTTTATACCTTAACATCTTTTTTTGTCAACAGATACCATACTATGATTTACTATCCTTGTCCAAATTAATGCACTGATACACACTGTGACATTTTCCCAGGCTACCCAATTAAAAATTGGTTAAAAAAAAGACTGAATGATTGGGAAGTTACTTGCCAACATGGAAGTAGAATTCTTTAGTTTTCCATTTTAAGTATTTAAGTTCTCTGGCATGAATTATCTGAAATCATAAACTAAAATATTACCTAAACCCGACTTTTAACTTCAAGATTGTGCAATGCTTCAAAAACCCATTCAGATACCATATTGTTACAATAAAACGTCATCCTTTAGACACACATTCAGCTAAGATCATTCCCAAGAAACAATTTATAATATCAACACATTATTGCACATGTCTTAAATGGGCAGAAACAAAGACAAAAGACAGACAGAAAGGAGCTCCAGACTATGGCTGACAGGACAGAAGCCTTTAAAACAGCAGAAAAGAGAAAAATCTCCTACACCAGCGGCACGATATATGTCCCCACAAGGGCATCAGATGTTTTCACAGAGGGGGAACCTGAAATGCAATATCAAAGGTCTCCATGGTGACTTTACTGCTTTTAGTGTCTCCTTTTTCTTTTTCTCTTTTTTAAGAAGACAGAGGTGGCATAATACTTACAGTGCAGGGAAGGAAGGAGGGAATTCACTGAAGCAACAGGACTTCGTCAGCTGCTGGGAGTCCCTCAGTCCCGTCTTTTACTTACAGGATTAGCTCCTCTGGTTCGGTTCCACCCCAAGCACGCTGAATCTCCTAACATTTCAGTAGTCAGCTCTCAAAAATTCCAGGGTCAGGGGTGGTATCAAAATTTGTAACTTAAATTTCGGTTCCGGACCTTGAAGCCAATTAATACCAATTTAATATAAGGACAGGGTTTGAGAAAAAGTAAAAGGGAGGTTTACTGCTTTGCTAACAAAGGAGAAAAACAGGGGACTTTGTCCAAAGTTGTGACTCTCTTGATCTGGAGGGACAAGGGGTTTTAAAGGAGTTTCACTTGTTAACCTGGGAGATACTCAGTTATTAGGTCCCCAGCAGGCATTGCCCTCTGCCGTGGGTGTGCTCCAGACAGCCAGCTAGGGGCTTCTCTCATCCTGCTTAACAAAGGCGGGTATAGTGCATCACATTTCTTTAAAACACAGTCCAAAGGGGTTTCAGGCTTACATGATTTATTACCCATTTTCAAGTCCAATATCCTTAAGTTTTTACCACAGAAATCACACAACAAAACGCACAAAAACAAACAAATAAAAAACATTTAGAACACAGAAGAAAACACACACACAAAAAAAACCAGAAACTCAGCAAATAAACAGAAAACCAGAGGAGCAATGCAGCGTCTTGCTAAAGCTCCGGGGTAGGAGCTCCTGCATGCCAGTCGGCACCTTTCTACACTTTCAGAGGTATTCCCTACAGAACAGAACAGAGGAAAGAAGGATTCCAATTACTGTCCCAGACAGGAGTATATGTGAGCCTTCCCAGGCCACCTCTCTGTCATCAGAAGAGTACTCCCTTATCCGGATATCAGATGTTATAAAGGCGCCTCTTACCTATGAAGGCCTCCTCCACCAGGTGCTTGATAATAGTTTTAGTGCGATGGTTCACTGCAGTGATCCACGGACTGAAGGCTCATTCCAAGGTTTTGGAACTTGGCTCTCCAGCCCGGAGTCCTGGAGGATAGGCCAGCTTCAGAATTTCCAGCAGTCTGGCTTTGTGATCTGGTCGGGTCATGTTGCTGGGGAACTCCAAAATGTTAGTCCAGGACACAAGAAAAGACCACTGACTTCAATTAAAATCAAATTAAGGGAAGCTTAATATTTCAAGCAGCCGGGCTGCCTCTCCCTCTCAAACTGGCGGGAACAAGACAGCAACCCCACCTTTCCTACAGCCCAGCTTTATAGCCAAGAAAGTTACACAAAAGGAGGGTTACAGAAAACAGAACTTTGACAAGCATCACACTAATTGTAGTTTACATTTTTTTTTCTGGCCCCAGCATCAGAAATTATGAGGACCATTAGAGCCTCTGAGAGGGTCGTTGTCTGGCCAGGGAAGGCGAATATTTATGAGGTGTCATTAAAGTTTCAGAATGGGCTGTTATCTGGTCAGAGAGCCAGGCATGGGTGAGTTCAAAACATGGTCAGGCATTCTAAGCAGGTTCAGAATTTGCAGTAATTTATACTAAAACAAAAATTATCTTTTCATGGCTTTGTGGCAAGATGGCTCACAATTTTAATGAAAGATCATGTTGGGTGATCAACCCTGTCCCTTACTTTTGGAAAATCCTCTACCACCTCCAAGGTTGTGAACTCCTGAGCATTTTCCATTCCAGATATGTATTCACAGAATTTCTAACTCTTCTTCTCTAATTGTGTCTTACTTGGGGCGAAGGTAATGTCAAGCCATTGTTTTGGATGAGAGTGGGAAGAATATTGTGCAGCACATAATTGCATACACATTGGATTCACTTTCCAATTTTCCAATTGAAATACTGAATTCCTGACAATAACCCATACCCTTCTAGACGCTAACTACAAATACTAATATGATGGAGAAAAATAACCCAAACGGAATTGAAATATAAGCAGTTCAGAGGAGGCATGGTGTATATTGGACTTGCCTTTTGCAAGATAAATGGTAGGTGTTATAAATCTAGTCATTTTTTAATTGAAATTGTTTTATATGTGTATTAAAGTTAACAAATATGTGAATTCCTATCTCCCTTTCGCTGTAACGTATTCAGCACATTAATTTTTATATGCACATATAGAATCCTACCTGAAATCACACGTACATTTTTGTGAGGTGCATGACATTGCAGATACAAATTGTGAGAAGAGATCACTCCACTTAAACGCTTTTGGAACTGAAAATTCAAGCTAATGGTGAGCTTCCTAGTTTAATAACATTATACATAAATCCATGTTCAGTAAAATGAATATTTTTGAATCTGTGGATGATATATATTTCATGGTGAAATTCGATTGGCATATATAATTCTACTTTTGAATGTCGTTGTGTGTGTTTGTGTGTGTGTGTGTATATATATATACACACACACACACAAACACACAATATATAAATCTCTAGATTTTTCAAAATATGAAATATATGTGTCTTATATACACTCCCTAAATTCATTCATGTTCATGTATGTGGATTAATATTCAACTTTTCACAAGATTATTCTCAGAAATATTCATCCACCTGAAATACATATTTGTTTTCTAGTACTGAAAATTAACTTCAGTGAAAGGTGCAAACAAATCCTAGTATTTCTACATTAACTGACCTAGTTTAACATCAATGCAAGTAGATTCCTATGGGACATGATATGTATTTTGACATTAATTATTATTCAACACTGGGTAAATTACTATTTCTTCAGTTTATACACATCATAGGATATATATTTCATCCACTACTTAGCAAATTTATAGGCATTTGTTTCACTTTCAATCACTTCTTGCTCCAGAACACATGTATTTCCCTATGTTTCTTGACTGGTCTTTTCATGAGACTTTTTTTCAAATATATTATTTTCGATTTCCATGATCAATTTTTAAGCAAAACTCACACACCCTTCATGATAAAACATAACCCTAAGATGACCATTAGATATATAACTGGTTGGAATGATTGATTGTGTATCATTATAAAATTTCTTATATATTTTCAGATATCCATTCAATCCATTATTTAAAGTGGATCCAGTTATATTATTTATTCCCAGTATGGTCTATTCATGCGTTATTGCTATATTCATAGACAGAGGGTATACCTATTTGTACCCCAATACAAATTTATATGTTCTCAAAATATTGCTCCTGGAAATGGTGGAAGAAATACTCATGTCACGTGATATACAAATACATTTTATCACAGAAATATTCTGGACACAAAAAGCAAAGGTCACACTTTCAATTGTACCAAAGCCTAAATGGAAAGTGAGCATGGATTACTAAAAACATACATGTCCAGGTTGCCTAATGCTCTCAAATGTCAATCCTATTTGTGACTACATATTTGTTTCTTCCTAAGATTATATGTTCAACCTCAAGCCTGTTGAAAATGTCTAATCCTATAACTCACTTTGTACTTTTCTTGATTTCCTAATGTCTTTATTGATATCTGCTTTCCCTCATATTTTCCCAGTTCATCATTATGACTGACTCTTCACATGTGCTGACATTTACACTCACTCTCTAACCGAAACCCTATTGCTAAAAAACTTTTTGTCCAAATCCTATACTCACTCTTCATTCTAAACCTAACGAGTACATTCCTCATCGTACTGAATATCGCTTTTTGACTGGATGTTCTCTTCAACATTCAATCATCCAAGGTACAAGGTCCTATGCCATTGTATATTGATTTATCTGAGACAACTGTGCAGCACATAACTCAAAGCTAAGAATACCACTTAAGGGTCCAATTCCCTTCTGGGCTTCAAATCTTTCCTAATTTTCTGCTTTCATACTTATATTTCACCTATATACTCTTGTAAATATCGAAGGTTGCCAATACCATTATTCATCTCGCAAAATGATTCGTAACCCAAATCAAACATGTTATTAACCCTAAACATACACTGTTCCCTCAATATAACTTACAGAAAAGCAGGGCAGAGTTGGTCTTACAATATAGGAATGTAGGTGATCTTCCACCTTCTGAGAACCTCAAAGATCCATGGAGAAATGATCCTTGGAGAAGATTTATGCAGCTATGTAGGACCTGAGAGAGCAATAGAAATCTTCCATGGCAAACAACCTGGTCAGGATGAATTGATGGGTCTAAATCAGCCTCTCTCTTCTTATTGTAGAGAAGTTGGAAGAAACCAGGCCTGTGTGGAGAGCTGTTCCCGGGTGCCTAAGGTTGATATTCCATTCTAACTTCTGAATGTGTCACAGGATGTTGGGGCAGCCTTCATCTCATGGGAACCTTCGAAGCAACTGTTAGGACAAAGTGGTTTTCAAGGCAGTGACCTCATTCAGTTCCTGAAGGAAGTGACCTCTTCTCACTTCCTTGGTGATGAAATTCTCTGAACTTGGGATCCAGGAAGCCAGGCACCCAGAGCCAGACCCAGTCCTAGTCCCATTGGGCTAACTTGTTTGCTTTTCCCAAGAACAGAGTCAGTCTTTCTTGGTACCTACTGCTGTGAGGATGGCCAAATGCCAGCAGATCTCTGAAGAGGTACCTTCCCTGAGAAAGCAGGTAGTGGCTCACCGCTGTCTCCTGACAACTTCACAGAGTTGGCCAAGGAGACCAGATCTGAGACAGGACAGGCCATTTCGGGGGAACATAATATGGCCCACCAGTCAGAAGACACTCTGGATAGTCACAGACCTACTTGGGGGAAGGAGGTGGCTTTGCCGTTGTGGGTGTGAGTTTGTGGTTTTTTTCTCATGTTCTGAGAATAGGTAGGAAAGGCGTTTTTTTTTTTTTTTGGTGTGGAGTGGACTGTTTCTAGTAAGTCCTTTGACATTGTGAGGGTTTCTATGTCTGTGTATCCCACTGTATCTGTGGTTGTAGACATTAGAAAAGAGAATGCATCAATGGACTTGTTTTCTCTAGTAGAAAGCTTCCCCACATTAATACTGCCCAATTGATTAATGGACTTCACTTTGCCTTATGGATGGGCAACACCTACTGTCTTCTTAAGTTACTCTTTTC
The DNA here is from genome assembly GCF_048772815.1 of Callospermophilus lateralis. NCBI lineage: Eukaryota > Metazoa > Chordata > Mammalia > Rodentia > Sciuridae > Callospermophilus > Callospermophilus lateralis. The sequence continues at coordinate 383,030 of NW_027515785.1, forward strand.
TTCGTGAATTCTGGCCACTCTACAGAATACGCTCATGGTTTTGTGTCCCAGATATGTAACACCACAAGGCTCTGTGACATGGCCATGTACTGGATAGCTGAAGAGAATGAGAGCATCTCAGAAAACTCAGATATCAGTGTGACCAGTAAAGTCTCAGTGAAGAAACCCTTCTTGGGCCATTTGCTTACTTCTGATTCAATTACCCTGAATGTCAGGAAGGTCTTTGCCTCATGCCAACCCTTTGTGAAGCCTGAAGAAAACTGTTTTCATATGGAAATGAATGGGCTTCACCTGTGGCTCTTTGCTTAATTGCTTTGGAATGGGATGTGTCTGAATCAGTCTCCGGTCCTTGTGTGAGGCTGTGACTTAGATTCTCAGCACCCAATGGATCTGAATAAAAATCCCATGTGCTTCCCAAACCGAAATGGCCAAAAGAGAAGTCACTGTGGATGAATTTTTTTGCCTTCTTGTTTTAGGTTCCTGACCTCCATCAAGTGAGAATAGGGATCCTTTGGATTAAATGAGTTCTTCAAATCCATGCAGAGGCTAACCCATATTTGCTTGGGTTTTCTCATGACTCCAAATCACTTAAAGAATCCATACCTCACAGCCAGTAGGCCTCAAATTGGAGAAGCGGAACACTTTAACAGCAGGAATATTTGATCACTCCTGGTTCACAGGAGGAGTGTCCAGGCCACCATGATTTTAGTCAAATGAGGGGCAAGTGAGCTTATTTTGGACACTTTCTTAGGCTGTGCCCCTCATAGAAATCTCCAGCCAGAGGTTATGATGAGTGTCTTTATGGAAGAAGATGAGGTCCCTGTGGGAGTGTTTTGATTTTAATTGTGGTCATTTTTGTGGTGGTTGGAAAGAATGACTGGGTCAACCTGAGCTTGAACTCTGGTGTGATTCCCCTTAGAGACTGAGTTCTAGAACTGAACTCAGAGAAGTATTGCCATGAATCGTGTTTAGATTTTAGAAGGCCATGCATGAGACTCACCCATGAAAACTGAGATCTAGGCCCAGGCTGTCTTTCCACAAAACAATGGGAATCTCAGGCAGGATATCACATGATTTTATTCTGAAAGATTGGCAGGTAAAGTTGAGAGTCAAAACACACATGGACCTCACATTGTAGACCTCAATTTGCCTGGCTTCATGTGACCTTTTGGCAACTCTTTGAGAAGCCTTGCCTGTGAGTGTTCTCCAAAGCTTTCATTGAAATGAGCTTTCTCAACACTTAATGGTTCCTGAATGATTTGAAACCCACAGTGCCTCCAACTTAATCTTTGAAAAATGGCTAGATAAATACCATGAAATTTTTGAAATTCCCATGACCAGGTGGCACTGGAGAAACTTTGGAAGTCCTGTGGTTGATCATGTGTATACCAGAGAATGCCTTGTTTTACTGGGTTTTATGTAAATGGTGTAGAACAGAGATGCCAGTAATTAGTATCCTGCTGAGTAGTGGGCCTAGAGCAGTGGTGGGCAGGTGTGTGATAAAACACCATGGTGGGGCCATGTGGATCGGCCATTGGCTTCCAAATGGATTATGACTGACATAGTGCTGAAATCAGACACTTATATGTAAAGGCATTTTTTATATGGAGAGGTTTCAGGGCAATGTTCAGAATCAGTTAACTATGGTTATTGGGGCAAGCTATGTTGGATAGAAGCATGGTTGGTGCATTCTCCTGCAGACCCTGACCCACCACACGTGACAGAACTCCCTCCAGCACTGTATTCTAGTAGAACTCATTGTATTTGGTGAACCAAATACCAAATTCCCAGTGCAGCAGCAAGAAACAGCACGAAAAGTGGAGGATGACCAAATGTCTTCAGAGTCCACACGAGGAGACACTTAGCCTCCAGTGGCCACAGTTTACCTACAAAGAGAGAATTCAGCACTGCTGCCTCATGGTCGTTGGAATATAAGAAACCATGTCTTCCAGGTCACATAGATGCAGACCCAACTTTGATGGTCTCACTACAAAGGAAGTTAAAGCTCATGACAACAACATATATTTCAAGTGCCCAACCTCAGAGGCAGTTTCCCAAGAAGTCTTAGGCCAGCAGAGCTCCATGTTTGTGGAGTGTTTACCCTGTTCTTTACTTTTGGAAACTCCTCTACCACCTCCAAGGTTGTGAACTCCCGAGCATATTCCATTCCAGATATGTATTCACAGATTTTCACACTTTTCTACTCTAATTTTGTCTTACTTGGGGCCAAGCTAATATCAAGGCATTGTTCTGAATGTGAGTGGAAAGATTTTTGTGTAACACATATTTACATACACATTCGATTCATTTTTCAATTTTCTATTTGAAATACTGAAGCCCTGAAACTAACACATACCCTACTATACTCTGACTTATAATTCTAATATGATGGTGAAAAATAACCCAAACAGAATAGAAATACAAGCAGTTCCGAGGAGGCATGGTGTATTGTTACAATTGGTTTTTGCATTATATAGTGTAGGAGTTATAAATCTAGACAATTTTTTTTGTTGAAATAGTTCTACATGTGTTTTTAAAATTAAAAAATATGTGAATTCCTGTCTCCCTTTCTCTGTAGCCTATTCAGCACATGTATTTTTATATGCACATATAGAATTCTACCTGGTACCACACGTACATACTTGTGAGGTAACTGAATTGGCAGATGCAAATTGTGCTAAAGGATCACTCCTCCTAAATGCTGTTGGAACTGAAAATTCAACCTATGGGTGAGCTTCCTAGTTGAATATCATTATACATTAATCCATGTTCAGTAAAATGAATATTTTTCAATCTGTGGATTATATATATTTCATGATGAATTTCGATTGGCATATATATTGCTACTTTTTTTTCTTTTATTGGTTGCTCAAAACATTACAAATCTCTTGACATATAATATTTCTTACATTAGATTCAAGTGGCTTATGAACTCCCATTTTTAGCCCAAATAGACATTACAGAATCACATCGGTTACACATCCACATTTTTACATAATGCCCTATTAGTTACTGTTGTATTCTGCTACCTTTCCTATACTCTACTATCTCCCCTCCCCTCCCTTCCTATCTTCTCTTTTTCCCCCATCTACTGTAATTCATTTCACTCCATGTTTATTTTCCCATTCCACTCACAACGATATGTAATTTTGTGTAACAATGAGGGTCTCCCTCCATTACCATGCAATTACCCTTTTCTCTTACTTACCCTCCCACCTCATGTCTCTGTTTAAAGTTAATCTTTTCTTCCTGCTATTGCTCCCTGCTCTGTTCTTAGTTGCTCTCATTATATCAAAGAAGACATTTGGTATTTATTTTTTAGGGATTGGCTATTTTCACTAAGCATAATCTTCTCCAGTGCCATCCATTTTTCTGCAAATTTTATGATTTTGTCATTTGTTAGTGCTGCGTAATACTTCATAGTGTATAAATGCCACATGTTTTTTATCCATTCATCTATTGAAGGGCATCTGGGTTGGATCCACAGTGTTTCAGTTGTGAATTGTACTGCTATGAAAATCGATGTGGTAGTATCCCTGTATTACTCTCTTTTAAGGTCTTCAGGGAATAGTCCGAGAAGGGCAATAGCTGAGTCAAATTGTGGTTCCATTCACAGCTTTCCCAGGAATCTCCATACTGCTTTCCAAATTGGCCACACCAGTTTACAGTCCCACCAGCAATGTACAAGAGTATCTTTTACCCCACATCCTTGCCAGCACTTGTTGTTTGACTTCATAATGGCTGCCAATTTACTGGAGTGAGATGGTATCTTAGGGTGATTTCGATTTGAATTTCTCTGACTGCTAGAAATGGTGAGCATTTTTTATGTACTTGTTGATTGATTGTATGTCCTCCTCTGAGAAGTGTCTGTTCAAGTCCTTGACCCATTTTTTAATTGGGTTATTTGTTATCTTATTGTCTATTTTTTTTGAGTTCTTTGTATATTCTGGATATTAGGGCTCTATCTGAAGTGTGAGGAGTAAAAATTTGTTCCCATAATGTATGCTCCTTATTTACCTCTCTTATTCTTTCTCTTGCTGAGAAAAAACTTTTCAGTTTAAGTAGTCCCATTTGTTCATTCTTGTTATTAACTCTTGTGCTATGGGTGTCCTATAAAGGAATTTGGAGCCCAACCCCATAATATGTAGATCAGAGTCAACTTTTTCTTCTATCAGACACAGAGTCTCTGATTTGATATCTAGCACCTTGATCCACTATGAGTTAACTTTTGTGCATGGCGACAGAAAGGAATTCAGTATCATTTTGTTGCATATGGATTTCCATTTTTCCCAACACCATTTGTTGAAGATACTATATTTCCTCCATTGCATGCTTTTAGCTCCTTTTTCAAATATAAGATAGTTGTAGCTTTTTGGATTAGTCTCTGTGTCCTCCATTCTGTACCATTGGTCCACCCGCCTGTTTTGGTACCAGTACCATGCTGTTTTTTTTTGTTGTTGTTGTTTTATTTTTTTTTAATTAATTTTATTGTAGGTTGTTCAAAACATTACATAGTTCTTGATATATCATATTTCACACTTTGATTCAAATGGGATATGAGCTCCCATTTTTACCCCATATACAGATTGCAGAATCACATCAATTGCACAACCATTGATTTACATATTGCCATTCTGGTGACTGTTGTATTCTTCTGCCTTTCCTATCCTCTACTATCCCCCCTCCCCCTCCCCTCCCCTCTTCTCTCTCTACCCCCTCTACTGTAATTCATTTCTACCCCTTATATTTTTCCTCCTTTCCCCTCACTTCCTCTTGTATGTAATTTTCTATACCCCTGAGGGTCTCCTTCCATTTACATGCAATTTCCCTTCTCTCTCCCTTTCCCTCCCACCTCTCATCCCTGTTTAATGTTAATCTTCTTCTCATGCTCTTCGTCCCTACTCTGTTCTTAGTTACTCTCCTTATATCAAAGAAGACATTTGGCATTTGTTTTTAAGGGATTGGCTAGCTTCACTTAGCATAACCTGCTCTTATGCCATCCATTTCCCTCCAAATTCTATGATTTTGTCATTTCTTAATGCAGAGTAATACTCCATTGTGTATAAATGCCATGTTTTTTTTATCCATTCTTCTATTGAAGGGCATCTAGGTTGGTTCCACAGTCTTGCTATTGTGAATTGTGCTGCTATGAACATGGATGTAGCAGTGTCCCTATAGTGTGCTCTTTTTAGGTCTTTAGGGAATAGACCGAGTAGGGGAATAGCTGGATCAAATGGTGGTTCCATTCCAAGTTTCCAAGAAATCTCCATACTGCTTTCCAAATTGGACGCACCAATTTGCAGTCCCACCAGTAATGTACAAGAGTACCCTTTTCCCGACATCCTCGCCAGCACTTGTTGTTGTTTGACTTCCTAATGGCTGCCAATCTTACTGGAGTGAGATGGTATCTTAGGGTGGTTTTGATTTGCATTTCTCTGACTGCTAGAGATGGTGAGCATTTTTTCATATACTTGTTGATTGATTGTATGTCCTCCTCTGAGAAATTTCTGTTCAGGTCCTTGGCCCATTTGTTGATTGGGTTATTTGTTATCTCATTGTCTAATTTTTTTAGTTCTTTGTATATTCTGAATATTAGGGCTTTGTCTGAAGTGTGAGGAGTAAAGATTTGTTCCCAGGACGTAGGCTCAATATTTACCTCTCTTATTGTTTCTTTTGCAGAGAAAATCTTTTTAGTTTGAGTAAGTCCCATTTGTTGATTCTAGTTAATAACTCTTGTGCTATGGGTGTCCTATTGAGGAATTTGGAGCGCGACCCCACAGTATGTAGATCATAGCCAACATTTTCTTCTATCAGACGCCATGTCTCTGATTTGATATCAAGTTCCTTGATCCACTTTGAGTTATCTTTTGTGCATGGCGAGAGAAAGGGATTCAGTTTCAATTAGTTGCATATGGATTTCCAGTTTTCGCAACACCATTTGTTGAAGATGCTAGCCTTCTTCCATTGCATGCTTTTAGCCCCTTTATCGAATATAAGATAGTTGTAGTTTTGTGGATTGGTTTCTGTGTCCTCTATTCTGTACCATTGGTCCACCCGCCTGTTTTGGTACCAGTACCATGCTGTTTTTGTTACTATTGCTCTGTAGTATAGTTTGAAGTCTGGTATAGCTATACCGCCTGATTCACACTTCCTGCTTAGCAATGTTTTTGCTATTCTGGGCCTTTTATTTTTCCATATGAATTTCATGATTGCTTTCTCTATTTATACAAGAAATGCCATTGGGATTTTGATTGGCATTTCATTAAACCTATTGAGAACTTTTGGTAATATGGCCATTTTGATGATGTTAGTTCTACCTATCCATGAACAGGGTATATTTTTCCATCTTCTAAGATCTTCTTCAATTCTCTGTTTAGGGTTCTGTAGTTTTGAATGTATAAGTCTTACACCTCTTTTGTTAGGTTGATTCCCATGTATTTTATTTTTTCTGAGGATATTGTGAATGGGGTGCTTGTCCTCATTTCCATTTCAGAGGATTTGTCGCTGATATACAGGAATGCCTTTGATTTATGCATGTTGATTTTATATCCTGCCACTTTGCTGAATTCATTTATTAGCTCTAATAGTTTCTTTGTAGACCCTTTTGGCTCTGCTAGGTATAGAATCATGTCATCTGCAAATAGTGATAATTTGAGTTCTTCTTTTCCTATTTTTATGACTTTAATTTCTTTCGTCTAATTGCTCTGGCCAGTGATTGGAGAACTATGTTGAACAGAAGTGGTGAGAGAGGGCATCCCTGTCTTGTTCCAGATTTTAGAGGGAATGCCTTCAGTTTTTCTCCATTCAGAATGATGCTAGCCTGAGGCTTAGCATAGATTGCTTTTACAATATTGACTTATGTTCCTGTTATCCCTAGTTTTTCTAGAGTTTTGAACATAAAGGGATGCTATACTTTGTCGAATGCTTTTTCCGCATCTATCGAGATGATCATATGGTTCTTATTTTTAAGCCTATTGATGTGGTGAATAACATTAATTGATTTCCGTATATTGAACCAACCTTGCATCCCATGGATAAATCCTACCTGATGATGGTGCACAATTTTTTTGATATGTTTTTGTATCCGGTTCGCAAGAAGTTTATTGAGGATTTTTGCATCTAGGTTCATTAGAGATATTGGTCTGTAGTTTTCTTTCTTTGGAGTGTCTTTGTCTGGTTTAGGAATCAGGGTGATGTTGGCCTCTTAGAATGAATTTGGATGTTCTCCCTCTTTTTCATTTTCCTGAAATAGCTTGAAAAGTATTGGTATTAGTTCCTCTTTAAAGGTTTTGTAAAACTCTGCTGTATACCCATCCGGTCCTGGGCTTTTCTTAGTTGGTAGTCTTTTGATGGTTTCTTCTATTTCCTCAATTGATATTGGTCTGTTTAGGCTGTCAATATCCTCCTGACTCAATCTGGGCAAATCATATGACTTAAGAAATTTATCGAAGCCTTCACTAGCTTCTATTTTATTGGAGTATAAGGATTCAAAATAATTTCTGATAATCTTCTGTATTTCTGAAGTGTCTGTTGTGATATTGCCTTTTTCATCCCTTATGCTAGTAATTTGAGTTGTCTCTTCTCTTCGTTAGCGTGGCTGAGGGTCTGTCAATTTTAGTTATTTTTTCAAACAACCAACTTTTAGTTTTGTCAATTTTTTCAATTGTTTCTTTTGTTTCGATTTCATTAATTTCAGCTCTGATTTTAATTATTTCTTGTCTTCTACTTTTTTACCGTTGTTTTGCTCTTCTTTTTCTAGGACTTTGAGTTGAAGTATTAGATCATTTATTTGTTGTTTTTTTTCTTTTTTTAAGGATTGAACTCCAAGCAATAAATTTTCCTTTTAGAACTGCTTTCAATGTGTCCCATAGATTCCGACATGTTGTGTCTGTGTTTTCATTTATCTCTAAGAATTTTTCAATTTCCTCCTTGATGTCTTCTATAACCCATTGATCATTCAATAACCTATTTTTCATTCTCCAAGTGATGCATGATTTTTCCTTACTTCTTTTATCGTTGATTTTCAATTTCATTCCATTATGTTCAGATAAGATGCATGGTATTATCTCTACTCCTTTATATTGTCTAAGAGTTGCTCTGTGACATAATATAAAATCTATTTTTGAGAAGGATCCATGTGCTGCTGAGAAAAAAGTGTAACTGCTTGATCTTGGGTGGTATATTCTATATATGTCAATTAAGTCCAGGTTATTAATTATGTTATTGAGTTCTATAGTTTCCTTATTCAACTTTTCTTTGGAAGATCTATCCAGTGGTGAGAGAGGTGTGTTGAAGTCTCCCATAATTATTGTATGGTGGTCTTTTAGACTCTTGAACTTGAGAAGAGTTTGTTTGATGAACATAGCTGCACCATTGTTTAGGGCATATATATTTATGATTGTGATGTTTTGTTGGTGTATGGTTCCCTTGAGCTGTATGTAGTGTCCCTCTTCATCCCTTTTGATTAACTTTGGCTTGAAATCTATTTTATATGATATGAGTATGGACACTCCTGCTTGTTTCCAAAGTCCATATGAGTGATATGATTTTTCCCAACCTTTCACCTTCAGTCTATGTATGTCTTTTCTTATCAAATGCGTCTCCTGAAGGCAGCATATTGTTGGGTCTTGTTTTGTGATCCATTCTACTAGCCTGTGTCTCTTAATTGGTGAGTTTAAGCCATTAACATTTAGGGTTATTATTGAGATATGGGTTGTTCTTCCAGCGATATTTGTTTATTTATGTTCCTAAACATGGTTTGTTTTCCTCTTTGATTATCCCCAGCCTTTACTGTACTCCCTCCCGCTGTTGGTTTTCATTGATATTTTCCATTTCCTCTTCCTGTAATATTTTGCAGAGGATGTTTTCAAGAGATGGTTTTCTAGCTGCAAATTCTTTTCACTTTTGTTTATCGTGGAAGGTTTTTATTTCATCTTCCAAACTGAAGCTTAATTTTGCTGGATACACAATTCTTGGTTGGAATCCATTTTCTTTCAGTGTTTGAAATATGTTATTCCAGGATCTTCTAGGTTTCAGAGTCTGTGTTGAAAGATCAGCTGTTATCCTGATTGGTTTACCCCTAAATGTAATCTGCTTCCTTTCTCTTGTAGCTTTTAAAATTCTCTCCTTATTCTGTATGTTGGGCATCTTCATTATAACTTGTCTAGGTGTGGATCTCTTATGATTTTGCACATTCGGCATCCTGTAGGCTTCTAGGATTTGGGATTCTGTCTCATTCTTCAAGTCTGGGAAGTTTTCTCGTATTATTTCATTGAATAGATTGCTCATTCCTTTTGTTTGGACCTCTATACCTTCCTGTATCCCAATGACTCTTAAGTTTGGTCTCTTTATGTTATCCCATATTCTTGAATGTTCTGCTCATGGTTTCATAACAGCTTTGCTGAGCTGTCTATGTTCTTCTCCAGTTGAAATACTTTGTCTTCATTGTCTGATGTTCTATCTTCTAAGTGTTCTACTCTGCTGGTAGTATTCTCAAATGAGTTTTTAAGTTGGTTTATTGTTTCCTGCATTTCCAGGATTTCTGTTTGTTTGTTTTTTATAACCTCGATCTCCCTGTATAATTGATCTTTTGCTTCTTGGATTTGTTTATGTAATTCATTTTCGAAGTGGTTGAAGTGGTCTTTCGTTGTCTGATTTTGCTGTCTAATGTCTTCCTTGAGACTCCAGAATATCTGAAGCATGCATATCCTGAATTCTTTATCTGACATTCCATCTGCTGCAGATATTACCTCTTCTAAAGTTGAGTTGACCTGCATTGCTTGTGGTCTTTTCTTTCCTTTTCTTTTCATACTGATCTCGTTTCTTTCTGCTTGGTGAAACTGTTGTGTTATTGATTTTTCCCCCTATATATTTATATTGCTCTTGTACAGTTGCAAAGTTTCCCTCGCAGGCTTTGGCGGTGGTTCTGCCCCTCCTCCAATTGGGGCAATGTGCCTACCACGCCGGCAGGTCGCTGTGCCTGTACTTTCGGTCTGCCTGTTCTTTTGGTGGTCACAGGTCCGCCTATCTTGCAGGCGTGAGCAGCGGCTCTGCCCCTCCGCTGGCTAGGCCTGTTCTGTCTGTCGTTTGCAGGTCTGTCTACCTAACAGGCGCTCGTGGCGGCCCTGCCCCTCCTCCAACCAGGGTGATGTGTCAGACGGGCCACTGGGCCTGTTTTGTCAGTGGTCACGGTACCGCCTACCTTGAAGGTGCGTGGGGCAACAGTGCCCCTCCGCAGGTTTCTGGGCCTGACCTGCTGGTGGGTCGCAGGTCATACATTTTTTAGTTCTAGTAGTTTTTGTAGACCCTTTTGTGTCTTCTATGTTTAGAATAATGTCACCCGAAAATAGTGATAATTTACGTTGTTATTTTCCTATTTTTATGCCTTTTATTTCTTTAGTCTGTCTAATTGCTCTGGCCAGTGTTTTGAGAACTATAAGGAATAGAAGTGGTGAGAGAGGGTATCCCTGTCTTGTTCCAGATTTTAGAGGAAATGCCTTCAATTTTTCTGAATTCATAATGATGCTAGCTGGGGCTTTGCATAGATAGCTTTTACAATGTCGAGGTAATTTCCTGTTATCCCTAGTTTTTCTAATGTTTTGAACATAAAGGGATGCTGTACTTTGTCAAGTGCTTTTTTTGCTTCTAACGAGATGATCATATGGTTCTTATCTTTAAGTCTATTGATGTGGTGAATAACATTTATTGATTTCCGTATATTGAACCATCGTTGCATCCCAGGGATGAATCCTACTTGATCATGTTGCATAATATTTTGATGTGCCTTTGTATTTGATTCGCCAGAATTTTATTGAGGATTTTTGCATGTAGGTTCATCAGATATATTGGTCTGTAGTTTTCTTTCTTTGAGGTGTCTTTTTCTGATTTCGGAATCAGCGTGATGTTGGCCTCATAGAATGAATTTGGCAGAGCTCCCTCTTTTTCTCTATCCTGAAATAACTTGAAAAGTATTGGTATTAACTCTTCTTTAAATGTTTTGTAAAACTCCACTGTATAGCCATCCGTTCCTGGGCTTTTCTTGGTTGGTAGTCTTTTGATTGCTTCTTCTGTTTCATCCATTGACATTGGTCTGTTTAAATTGTGTGTATCCTCCTGACTCAGTCTGGGCAAATCATATGACTTAAGAAATTTGTTGATGTCTTCACTATATTCTATTTTATTGGAATATAGGTTTTCCAAATAATTTCTAATTGTCTTCTGTATTTCGGAAGCATCTGTTGTAATATAGCCTTTTTCATCCCATATGTTAGTAATTTGAGTTCTCTCTCTTCTTCTCTTCATTAGCATGGCTAAGGGTCTGTCGAACATATATATTTTTTCGAAGAACCACCTTTTAGTTTTGTTAATTTTTTCAATAGTTTCTTTTGTTTCAATTTCGTTGATTTCTGCTCTGATTTTAATTATTTCTTGCCTTCTGCTACATTTTCTGTTGTTTTGCTCTTCCTTTTCTAGGGCTTTGAGTTAAAGTGTGAGCTCATTTATTTGTTCGGTTTTACTTTTTTTCAGGAATGACCTCCAGGCAATGAATTTCCCTCTTAAAACTGCTTTCATTGTGTCCCATAGATTCCGATATGTTGTGTCTGTATTTTCATGTATCTCTAAGAATTTTTTGATTTCCTCCTTTATATCTTCTGTAACCCACTGATCATTCAGTAACATATTGTTCATTTTCCATGTGATGTAGGATTTTTCCTTCCTTCTTTTATCATTGATTTCCAGTTTCATTCCATTATGATCAGATAAAATGCATGGTATTATCTCCACACCTTTATATTTACTGAGGGTTGCCCTATGGCATAATATATGGTCTATTTTTGAGATGGATCCACGTGCTACTGAGAAAAAAGTATATCCACTTGATGATGGTTGATATATTCTATATATGTCAGTTACATGTAGGTTATTGATTGTGATATTGAGTTCTATACTTTCTTTATTCAACTTTTGTTTGGAGGATCTGTCCAATGGTGAGAGAGGTGTGTTGAAGTCTCCCATAATTATTGTGTTGTGTTCTATTTCATTCTGGAACTTGAGGAGAATTTGTTTTTTGAACGTTGCAGCACCATTATTTGGTGCATAAATATTGATAATTTTTATGTTTTGTTGGTGAATGGTTCCTTTTAACAGTATATAATGTCCTTTCTTATCACTTTTGATTAAATTAGTCTTGAAGTCGATTTTATTCGATATGAGGATGGCCACCCCTGCTTGCTTACGAGGACCATTGCATGGTATATTTTTTCCAAAACTGCACCTTCAGCCTGTATGTCTTTTCCATTCAGATATGTCTCCTGGAGGCAACATATTGTTGGATTCGTTTTTAATCCAAGTTACCAGCCTATGTCGCGTTATTGGAGAGTTTAAGCCATTAACATTTAGAGTCACTATTAATATATGGTTTGTACTGCCACCCATAATTGATGATTCATCTTTTTTTTTTTAATTTAGTTTGTTTCTCCATGATTAGCTTTTCCCCCACCCTCTGTCATTACTGAGGCACTTCCCACTGATGGTTTTGGTTGTTGATTTTCATTTCTTCTTCGTGTATTGTTTTGCTCAAGATGCTTTGCAATGCTGCTTTTCTGGCTACAAATTCTTTTAGCTTTTTGTTTATCATGAAATATTTTTATTTCATTGTCATACCTGAAGCTTAATTTTGCTGGATACAGAAATTTTGGTTAGCATTCATTGTCTTTCAGTGTTTGAAATACGTTGTTCAAGGATCTTCTCGCTTTCAGCGACTGTGATGAAAAATCCATTCTCAACCTTATTGGTTTACCCCTTAATGTAATCTGCCTCCTTTCTCTTAGAGCTTTTAATATTTTCTCTTTGTTTTGTATATTGGATATCTTCAAAACGATGTGTCTTGGTGTTGATCTACTGTGATTTTGTGTGCTCGGTGTCCTGTAAGCATGTCCAATTTGTATATCCGTTTACTTTGTATTTCTGGAAATATTTCTGTAATTATTTCATTAAATAGATTACTCATTTCATTGGTTTGAATCTGTGTACCTATCCAGATGACTCATAAATTTGTTTTTTTATGTTATCCCATATCTCTTGGATGTTTTACTCATGATTTTTTACCAGCCTTTCTGTGTTGGCTAGATTCATTTCAAGATGATATATCTTGTCTTCATTATCGAACATTCTGTCTTCTACTTGCTCCACAGTGTTAGTGATACTCTCAATTGACTTTTTAATTTGGTTTATCGTTTCCTTCATTTCTAGAATTATTGTTTGATTTTTTTATAATCTCTATCTCCTGATAAAGATTCATAACTTCTTCTTTTATCTGTTTATGTAATTCATTTTCAATGTGTTCTTTCACTGTTTGGATTTGCTGTCTCGTATCCTCTTTAAGTTTCCATTCCATCTGTCTAAGGTATTCCTTGAGTTCTTTATATGACCATTTTTCTGATGACTATAGGTCCTCCTGAATATTTAGGCTGTCCTTCATTGTTTGTACTTATTTTCTTCCTTGATTTTTTGTGCTGCTCATGTTACTTCTTGCTCTGTTTCACTGCTGAGTTACTGTTTACTCTTATAAATTTATTTGATGCTTGGGAGGAAAGATATTAGAAGGAAAGGGAAGAAGTCACTAAAGAGAATGAGAGTAGGCAGGTAGAATTAAAGGAAGGGGAAATAAGAAAATTGAAAAGAAACGATAAGACAAAAGAAAAAAAATAGAAAAGAAAGAAAGAAAGAAAAAAATTTAAAAATAATGATCATTTAAAAAATGAATATTAAAATTTAAAATAATAATAATAATAAAATAAAAATATTTTAAAAATGAAAACATTTTAAAATGTTAAAGTACAACAACAACAAAAAAAATGAATTCACATAAAGAATCTAAATGCCACACTCAGTAGGCCTCAAGTTGGAGAAGCAGAGCAGTATTAAGGGCAGGCCTATTTTTTCACTTCTGTTTCACAGGAAGGTAGTCCAGGCCACCCTGATTTTAGGCAAATGAGGGGCAAGGGAGCTTATTTTGGACACGGACGTGAGCTGTGTACCTCATGGAAAACTCCAGCCGGAGGTTATGATGAGTGTCTACATGGAAGAAGATGAGGGCCATGTTGGGGTGTTTTGGTTTTAGCTGTGATCATATGTATGGCGGTAGGAAGAGAAGACTGGGTCCACCTGGGCTTGAACTCTTGTGTGATTCAACATAGAGACTGAGATCTGGAATTGACCTCAGAGAAGTATTGCCATGAATTGTGTTGGGATTTTAGAAGGCCATGCATGAGAGTCGCCCTTGGAAAGTGAGATCTAGGCCCAAGTTGGCTTTCCACAGAGCAAAGGGAATCTAAGCCAGGATATCACATGATTTTATTCTGAAAGACTTGGCAGCCATAGTTGAGAGTCAAAGGCTCATGGGCCTCACATTGTAGACCTCAATGGGCCTGGCTTCATGTGACCTTTTGGCCACCCTTTGGGAAGCCTTGCCTCTGAGAGTTCTCCAGAGCTTTCATTGAAATGAGCTTACTCAACATTTAATGGTTAATTAATGAATTGAAACCCACAGTGCCTCCAACTTCATCCTTGAAAATTGGCCAGATAAAAACCATGAAATTTTTGAAATTCCCAAGACTAGGTGTCACAGGAGAACCTTTGGATGTCCTCTAGCTGATCATGAGAATACAAGACAATGCCTTTATTGACTGGTTTACATGAAAATGGTGTATACCAGAGATGCCAGTAAGTTGGAGCCTGCTGAGTAGTGTTCCTAGAGCCGTGGTGGGCAGGTGTGTGATAAAAAATCTCTGGTGTTGCCAAGTTTATCTGCCATTGGTGTCCAAAAATCTTGTGACTGACATTTTGCAGCCAGTAGACCCTTATATGTAAAAGCATCTTGTTATATGGAGAGGTTTTAGGGCAATGTTCAGAATCAAGTTGCTATGGTCAATGGAGCAAGCTATGTGGGATAGAAGCCTGGTTGGTGCATTCTCCAACAGAACCCGACCCACCACAACTGACAGAATTCCCTACAGCACTGTGTCCCAGGTGAACGCTTTTTATTTCATGAAGTAAATACCACACTCCTAGTGCAACAGCAAGAAACACCATGAAGAGTGGAGGATGAACAAATGGCTTCACAGTCCACATGAGGAGACACTTGCCCTCAGTGGCCACAGTTTACCTACACAGAGAAAATTCAGCACTGCTGCCTCATGTTCATTGGAAAATAAGAAACCATGTCATCCATGTCACATAGATGCAGACCCAGCTTTGATGGTCTCACTACAAAGGAAGCTAATGCTCCTGACAACAAAATATATTTCAAGTGCCCAACCTCAGAGGTAGTTTCTCCAGATGTTGGGCCGGCAGAGCTTCATGTTTGTGGAGTGTTTACCCTGTCCCTTACTTTTGGAAACTCCTCTACCACCTCCAAATTTGTGAACTCCTGAGCATTTTCTATCCAGATATGTATTCACAGATTTTCTAACTCTTCTCCTCTAATTGTGTCTTACATGGGGCGAAGGTAATGCCAAGGCATTGTTCTGAATGAGAGTGGGAAGATTTTTATGTAGCACATATTTGCATACACATTGGATACATTTTCCAATTTTCCATTCGAAATACTGAATCCCTGACACTAACAAATTCCCTTCTAGACTTTTACTTATAATCTTAATATGATGCAGAAAAATAACCCAGACAAAATAGAAATACAAGAGGTTCACAGGAGGCATGGTGTATAGTTGGATTTGCCTTTCGTATGATAAATGGTAGGTGTTATAAATCAAGCCAATTTTAATTGAAATAGTTCTCCATGTGTTTTAAAAGTTAACAAATATGTGAATAACTGTCTCTCTTTCTCTGTTGCCTATTCAGCACATGCATTTTTTATGCACATATTGAATTATACCTGGTATCACATGTACATTTTGTGAGGTGGCTGACTTGGCAGATACAAATTGTAAGAAAAGATCACTCCTACTAAACGCTGTTGGAACTAAAAATTCAACATATGGGTCAGTTTTCTAGTTGTACAACATAAAATGATGTTCAGGAAAATGAAAGGAAAATGAATATTTTTGGATCTCTTGATGATATATTTTTCATGGTGAATTTCAATTGGCATACATAATGCTACTTTTTAATGTCTGTGTGTGTGTGTGTGTATATATATATATATATATATATGTATTCACTCTCCAGATTTTTCAAAATATGAAATGTATTTGTCTGATTATACACTCCCTAAATTCATTCATATTTATGTATGTGGATGTATAATCAACTTTTCACAAGTTTATTCTCAGAAATATTCATCCACCTGAAATACATATTTGTTTCCTAGTACTGAAAACTAACTTCAGGGGATCATATGATGACAGCGAAAGGAGTGCATCAACCCCATGTACAGCATCACTGTGCAGGAGAATGACGAATTTCCAGCAAAATTTGGGTGGTCCTAAACCTAGTGGAAGTATTTCCATCTCACGAGGATCAGCTACGGGGCTCAAACGTGAGTGATTTGTCTGCATGGAGCATCATGCTGCTTATTCAGCAAATCGCCCTGCGGGTAGAGTCTGTGGCGCGTGCTGGGAAGCAATGAGATAGCAACACAAATATTCAGTGGTGCAGATTCTGTGGGCTCCTGCCATCTGTACAATCACTGTGCTCATTGGTGAATTCTGGGTTTGAGACCAGGGAAATACACGGTCCAATTCGGTTTTCCACACCAGTCAGACCACAGAGGAAGCCAGGGGCCACCATCTTGGAGAGCTGACGTCACCATTCCTGTTTTCAACTGATATCAGCTCATTCAGCTATAGAACAGGTAATCTCAGGCTGTCATTCGCCTGTGTCTCGGAGACAAATTACTCAGGCCTGCTCCTATCAGAACATACACCAAGCTCAGAGCGGCCGAATTCTGGCTCCTGGAACTGATCAGGCCCAGGGCTAAAGAACCTGCGGAAACTGCTTCTCGGTCTAGGTCTTGCTGAATACTGTGGAGGTAAATACCTACCGAGCCTTCATAGGCAGTGGCAACAGGATTGAGACGGGGCTTGTGAGGGCCGGTCAGGACTCACCCATTGCTTTGTTCATCCGGCAAAGAGAACGAAATGCTGCCATTCGCATGGGATACCAACATGTTAGAGATCTGAAGTCATCACAAAGTGGCGGAGGAGATAACTTCATCGATACCAGCGGTGAGAGAAACAGTTGGTCTCCTGGTAAAAAAAGTGAGTCACAAACACCCGAGTCTCTCTCACTTTGTCTTCAAGCTAGAGGGACAGAGCAGAGACACCGCTCACGCCCGGCACTGGCCCAGCGACCCGCAGGCGTGGTAGTCACGTCATCCCAATTGGAGTAGGGACAGAGCAGAGCCGCCGCCCGTGCCCGGAACAGGCCCATCGACCAGCAAGCTTGGTAGTCACGTCACCCCAATTGGAGTAGGGGCAGAGCAGAGCCACAGCCTATGCCCAGAACAGGCCCAACGACCTGCCGGTGTGGTAGACACGGCACCCCTATTGGAGTAGTGGCAGAGCAGAGCCTTCTCCCGTGCCCATTACAAGCCCATCGGCCCACCAGCATGGTTGTTATGTCACCCCAATAGAAATAGGGGCAGAGCAGAGCCACCACCCATGCCCAGAACAGGCCCAGCAACCCGCCGGCGAGGTAGTCACATCACCCCAATTGGAGTAGGGCAGAGCAGAGTGACCAACCTCGCCCGCAACGTAGGCAACCGAACAGCGAAACAGGCCAAGTGGCCTGCGGGCACGGCAGACACATAACCCCATTTGGAGTAGGGGCAGAGCAGATCCACTGCCCATCCCCACAAAATAGACAGACCTGTGACCGACCAGCAAAGAGGCTCAGCGTCCTGCCGGCATGGTAGACACATCATCCCAATTTGAGTAAGGGCAGAGTAGAGCTGCCGCCCGCACCTGCAAGGTAGGAAGACCTGCCATGGATCAGCAGAACAGGCCGAGGGGTCCGTGGGCGTTGTAGACACGTCACACCAAATGGAGGAGGGGCAGAGCAGAGCCACTGCCCGCGCCCGCATTGTAGACAGACCTGCGACCAACCAGCACAACAGGCCCAGCAGCCCGTCAGCGTGGTAGATAGATCACCCCAATTGGAGGAGCAGAACAGCCGCCCCCCGCTACTTCAAGGGAGACTTTTCAACTATACAAGAGCAAGTATATAGGGGGAAAATTTCAAAAACACAACAGTTTCAACAAGCAGAGAGAAACGCGAGCAGTATGAAAAGACAAGGAAAGAAAGGACCACAAGCAATGCAGGTAAACACAATTTTAGAAGAGGTAATAGCTGCATCAGATGGAATGTCAGATAAAGAATTCAGGATACTCAGGCTTTAGATGATCTGGAGTCTCAAGGAAGACATTAGACAACAAAATCAGACAATTAAAGATCACTTCGACAATGAATTACATAAACAAATCCAAGAAGCAAAAGATCAACTATATAGGGAGATAGAGGTTGTAAAAACAAACAAACAGAAATCCTAGAATTGCAGGAAGCAATAAACCAACTTAAAAACTCAATTGAGAATACTACCAGCAGAGTAGAACACTTAGAACACAGAACATCAGACAATGAAGACAAAGTATTTCAACTTGAAAAGAACATAGACAGCTCAGCAAGACTGTTAAGAAACCACGAGCAGAACATCCAAGAAATATGGGATAACATAAAGAGGCCAAACTTAAGAGACATTGGGATACAGGAAGGTATAGAGGTCCAAACAAAAGGAATGAGCAACCTATTCAATGAAATAATACGAGATAACTTCCCAGACTTGATAAATAAAAAAGAATCCCAAGTCCTAGAAGCCTACAGAACGCCGAATGTGCAAAATCATAAGAGAGCCACAACTAGACACATTATAATGAAGATGCCCAACAAACAGAAAAAGGAGAGAATTTTAAAAGCTACAAGAGAAAGGAAGCAGATTACATTTAGGGGTAAACCAATCAGGATAACAGCTGATCTTTCAAAACAGACTCTGAAAGCTAGAAGATCCAGGAATAACATATTTCAAACACTGAAAGAAAATGGGTTCCAACCAAGAATTGTGTATCCAGCGAAAGTAAGCTTCAGGATGGAAGATGCAATTAAAACCTTCCACGATAAACAAAAGTGAAAAGAATTTGCAGCTAGAAAACCATCTCTTCAAAACATCCTCGGCAAAATATTACAGGAAGAGGAAATGGAAAATATCAATGAAAACCAACAACGGGAGGGAGTACAGTAAAGGCTGGGGATAATCAAAGAGGAAAACAAACCATGTTTAGGAACATAAATAAACAAATATCGCTGGAAGAACAACTCATATCTCAATAATAAACATAAATGTTAATGGCTTAAACTCACCAATGAAGACACACTGGCTAGTAGAATTGAACAAAAAACAAGACCCAACAATATACTGCCTAAAGGGGACGCATTTGATAGGAAAAAGCATAAATAGACTGACGGTGAAAGTTTGGGAAAAATCATATCACTCATATGGACTTCAGAAACAAGCAGGAGAGTCCATACTCATATCAAATAAAATAGATTTTAAGCCAAAGTTAATCAAAAGGGATAAAGAGAGACACTACATACTGCTCAAGGGAACCATACACCAACAAGACACAGCAATCGTTAATATATATGCCCCGTACAATGGTGCAGCTATGTTCATCAAAGAAACTCTTCTCAATTTCAATAGTCTAATAGTCCACAATACAGTAATCATGGGAGCCATGAACACACCTCTCTCACCACTGGACAGATCTTCCAAACAAAAGTTGAATAAGGAAACTATAGAACTCAATAACACAATTAATAACCTAGACTTATTTGAGATATGTAGAATATAACACCCAACATCAAGCAGTTACCTTTTTTCTCAGCAGCACATGTATCCTTGTAAAAAATAGATCATATATTATGTCACAGGGCAACTCTTAGACAATATAAAGGAGTACAGTTAATACCATGCATATTATCTATTCATAATGGAATGAAACTAAAAATCAATGATAAAAGAAGGAAGGAAAAATCATGCATCACTTGGAGAATGAACAATAGGTTACTGAGTGATCAATGGGTTATAGAAGACATCAAGGAGGAAATTTAAAAATTCTTAGAAATAAATGAAAATGCAGACACAACATACCGGAATCTATGGGACACATTGAAAGCAGTTCTAAGAGGAAAATTCATTGCTTGGAGTTCATTCCTTAAAAAGGAAACAACCAACAAATAAATGATCTCATACTTCATCTCAAAATCCTAGAAAAAGAAGACGAAAGCAACAGCAAATGAAGTAGAAGGCAAGAAATAATTAAGATCAAAGGTGAAATTAATGAAATTGAAACAAAAGAAACAATTGAAAAAACTTGACAAAAGTAGAAGTTGGTTCTTTGAAAAAATAAATAAAATTGACAGACCCTTAGAAATGATAACAAAGAGAAGAAGACAGAGAACTCAAATTACTAGAATAAGGGATTAAAAAGGAAATATCACAACAGATATTTCAGAAATACAGAAGATAATCAGAAATTATTTTGAATCCTTATACTCCAATCAAATAGAAGACAGTGAAGGCATCGATAAATTTCTTAAGTCATATGATCTTCCCATATTGAGTCAGGAGGATATAGCAACATAAACAGACCAATATCAATTGAGGAAATAGAAGAAACCATCAAAACACTACCAACTTAGAAAAGCCCAGGACCGTATAGGTATACAGCAGAGTTTAACAAAACCTTTAAAGAGGTACTAATACCAATATTTTTCAAGGTATTTCAAGAAAGTGAAAAAGAGGGAGATCTTCCAAATTCATTCTACGAGGCCAACATCACCCTGATTATTACAGCAGACAAAGACACTTCAAAGAAAGAAAACTACAGACCAATATCTCTAATGAACCTACATGAAAAAATCCTCAATAAAATTCTGGCGAATTGGATACAAAAAAAATATCAAAAAAATTGTGAATCCTGATCAAGTAGAATTCATCCATGTGATGCAAGGCTGGTTCAATATACGGAAATCAATGAATGTTATTCACCACATCAATAGACTTAAAAATAAGAACCATATGATCATCTCGATAGATGCAAAAAAAGCATTCAATAAAGTACAGCATTCTGTTATGTTCAACACTCTAGAAAAACTAGTGATAAGAGGAACATACCTCAATATTGTAAAAGCAATCTATGCTAAGCCTCAGGCTAGCATCATTCTGAATGGAGAAAAATTGAAGGCATTCTCTCTAAAATCTGGAACAAGACAGGGATGCCCTCTCTCACCACTTCTGTTCAACATAGTTCTCGAAACACTGGCCAGAGCAATTAGACAGACGAAAGAAATAAAAGGCATAAAAATTGGAAAAGAAGTACTTAAATTATCACTTTTGCAGATCACATGATTCTATATCTAGCAGTCCCAAAAGGGTCTACAAAGAAACTAATGGAGCTAATAAATGAATTCAGAAAAGTGGCAGGATATAAAATCAACATGCATAAATCAAAGGCATTCCTGCATATCGGCGACAAATCTTCTGAAATGGAAATGAGGACAACCACTCCATACATAATATCCTAAAAAAATAATAATAATAATTAGGAATCAACCTAACAAAAGATGTGAAAGTCTTATACAATGAAAACCACAGAACCCTAAAGAGAGAAATAGAAGAAGATCTTAGAAGATGTAAAAATATATCCTGTTCATGGATAGGCAGAACTAACATCATCAAAATGGTGATATTACCAAAAGTTCTCAATAGGTTTAATGCAACAATGCCAATCAAAATCCAAACGGCATTTCTTCTAGAAATAGAGAAAGCAATCATGGAATTCATATGGAAAAATAAAAGACACAGAATAAAAAAAACAATACTAAGCAGGAAGTGTGAATCAGGCGGCCTAGTGATACCAGACTTCAAACTATACTACAGAGCAATAGTAACAAAAATAGCATGGTACTGGTACCAAAACAGGAGGGTGGACCAATTGTTCAGAATAGAGGACACAGAAACCAAGCCAGGAAACTACAACTATCTTATATTTGATGGAGGGGCTAAAAGCATGCAATGAAGGAATATAGCATCTGCAAAAAATGGTGCTGGGAAAACTTGGAATCCATATGTAACAAAATGAAACTGAATCCCTTTCTCTCGCCATGCACAAAAGATAACTCAAAATGGATCAAGGAGCTTGATATCAAATCAGAGACATGGCGTCTGATAGAAGAAAAAGTTGGCTACGATCTACATACTGTGGGGTCGGGCTCCAAATTCCTCAATAGGACACCCATAGCACAAGTGTTAATAACTACAATTAACAAATGGGACTTACTCAAACTAAAAAGGTTTTTCTCTGCAAAAGGAACAATAAGAGAGGTAAATAGGGAGCCTATATCCTGGGAACAAATCTTTACTCCTCACACTTCAGATAGAGCCCTAATATTCAGAGTATACAAAGAACTGAAAAAAATAGACAATAAGATAACAAATAACCCAATAAACAAATGGGCCAAGAACCAAAACAGACACTTCTCAGAGAAGGACATACAATCAAAAAACAAGTACATGAAAAAATGCTCACCATCCCCAGCAGTCAGAGAAATGCAAATCAAAACCACCCTAAGATACCATCTCATTCCAGTAAGATTGGCAGCCATTATGAAGTCAAACAACAACAAGTGCTGCTGAGGATGTGGAGAAACAGGTACACTTGTACATTATTGGAGGCACTGCTAATTGGTGCAGCCAATTTGTAAAGCATTATGGAGATTTCTTGGAAAGCTGGGAATGGAACTACCATTTGACCCAGCTATTCCTCTTCTCAGTCTATTCCCTAAAGACCTTAAAAGATCATGCTACAGGGACACTGCTACATTGATGTTCATAGCAGCACAATTCACAATAGCAAGACTGTGGAACCAACCTAGATGCCGTTCAATAGAAGAATGGATAAAAAAATGTGGCATTTATACACAATGGAGTATTACTCTGCTTTAAAAAATGACAAAATCATAGAATTTGCAGGAAAATAGATGGCATTAGAGCAGATTATGCTAAGTGAAGCTAGCCAATCCCTAAAAAACAAATGCCAAATGCCTTCTTTGATAAAAGGAGAGTAACTACGAAAAGAGTAGGGATGAAGAGCATGAGAAGAAGATTAGTATTAAATAGGGATGAGAGGTGGGAGAGAAAGGGATAGAGAAGAGAAATTGCATGGAAATGGAAGGAGACCCACAGGGTTATATAAAATTACATAAAAGAGTATGTGAGGGGAAAGGGAAAAATAATACAAAAAGGGAGAAATTTATTACAGTAGAGGGGGTAGAAAGAGAAGAGGGGAAGAGAGGGGAGAGGAGGAGGGATAGTAGAGGATAGGAAAGGCAGCAGAATACAATAGACACTAGTATGGCAATGTGTAAATCAATTGATGTGTAACTGATGTGATTCTGCAATCTGTATACGGGGTAAAAATGGGAGTTCATAACCCACTTGAATCAAAGTGTGAAATATGATATATCAAGAAATATGTAATGTTTAGAACAACCATAAAAAAATTAAAAAAAAAAAGGAAACTAACTTCGGTGAATGAGGCACGCGAATCCTAATATTTCTACAGTAACTTACCAAGTTTAACATCAATGCAAGTAGATTCCAATGGGACATAATGTGTATTTTTACGTTAATTTTTATTCAAAACTGGTACATTACAATTTCATCAGTTTATGCACATCATAGGATATATATTTCATAATCAATTTAGCAAATTTATAGGCATTTGTTTCACTTTCAATCTCTTCCTGCTTCAGAACACATGTATTCCTCCATATTTCTTGACTGGTCTTTGCATGAGAATTCTTTCCGAACACATTATTTTCGATTTCCATAATCACTTTTGAAGCAAACTTCACACACTCTTCATGATAAACCAAAACACTAATATTACCATTAGATGTATAACTGGTTGGAATGAATGAATGTATATCAATATAAGATTTATTTTCAGATATCAATTCAATCCATTATTTAAAGTTGGAACCAGTTATATTATTTATTCACAGTATGGTGTATTCATGCTTAATCTCTATATTCATGGACACAGGGTACACCGCTTTGTATCACCAATAATAATTTTATGTCTTCAATATATTGCTCCCAGAAATGGTGGTAGAAATACTCATGTCACCTGATCTACATATACATTTTATCACAGTAATATTCTGGACAAAAAATGTAAAGGTCACACTTATGATTGTACCAAAGACTAAATGAAAAGAGATAATGGATTACTAAAAACATCCATGTCCAGGTTGCCTAATGCTCTCAAATGTCAATCCTATTAGTTACTAGATATTTGTTTCTTCCTAAGTTTATATATTCAAACTCAACCTTGGTGAAAATGTCTACTCCTATCACTCACTTAATACTTTACCTGATTTCATAATGTCTCTATTGATATCTGCTTTTCTACATATTTTCCCAATTTCATCATAGTGACTGACTCTTCATATGTGCTGACATTTACATTCACTCTCTAACCGAAACCCTATAGCTAAAGAATTTTTAGTCCCAATCCTACACTCATTCTTCTTCCTAAACCTACCGACTATCTTCCTAATCCTACCGACTATCCCTTTGGATTGGATGTTCTCTTCTACATTCAAACATCCAAGGTACAAGGTTCTATGCCATTGTATATCAAATTGTCTGAGACATCTTTGCAGAATATAATTAAAACTAAGTATCCCAATTAAGGGCCCAATGCCCTTCTGGGTTTCAAATCATACCTAGATTTCTGTTTTCATACTTATATTTCACCTCGATATTCTTGTAAATATCGCAGGTTCCCAATACCATTATTTATCGCACAGAATGATTGCTAACCCAAATCGAACCTGTTATTAACCCTAAACATACACTGTTCCCTCAATCTCATTTTACAGAAGAGCAGGGAGAGAGTCGTTCTTACAATACAGGAAAGTAGGGGACATTCCACCTGCTGAGAACCTCAAAGGTCCATTCAAAATTATACCTGGAGAAGATGTAGGCAGCTATGAAGGACCTGAGAGAGCAAAAGTCATCTTCCATGGCAAACAACCTGGTCAGGGTGAAGGGATGTTTCTGAATCCGCCTCTCTCTTTTTATTGTAGAGAAGATGGACCAAACCAGTCCTCTGTCGAGAGCTGCTGCTGGGTGCCTATGGTTGACATACCATTCTACCTTGTGAAAGTGTCACAGGAAGTAGGGGCAGCCTCCATCTCATGGGACACTTGGAAGCAACTGTTAGGACAAAGTGGTCGCCAAGGCAGTGACCTCATTCAGTTCCAAAGAAAGTGACATACCTCATTTCCTTGGTGATGGAACTCTCTGAACTTTTGTATCCAAGAATCCAGGCACCCCGAGGCAGCCCCAGTTCCAGTGGGCTCACTTGTTTGGATTTACCAAGGACAGAGTCAGTCTTTCTTGGTACCTACTGATGTGAGGATGGCCAAATGCCAGGAGAGCTCTGAAGAGGGACCTTTCCAGAAGAAGCAGGTAGTGGCTCACCCCTTTTTCTTGACAACTTCACAGAGTTGGCCAAGGAAACCAGATCTGAGAGAGGTCAGGCCATGTCCTGAGAATAGGTAGGAAAGTTGGTTTGTTTGGTTTGGAGTGGATTGTTTTTAGTAAGTCGTTTGACCAGGTGAGTGTTTCTATGTCTGTGTATCCCACTGTGTCCGTTGTTGTAGACATTAGAAAAGAGAATGCATTAATGAATGCCTCCAGTCTAGTATAAATCTTCCCATAATTCATCCTGCCCAATTTATGAATGGACTGCAGCTTGTCTTATCGAGAGGCAATACCTTCTATCTTCCTAAGTTCCTGTTTTCTTCCTGAATTCTGGCCACTCTCCAGAATAGGCTCATGGTTTTGTGTCCAAGATATGTACCACTCCAAGCTCTGTGACATGGCCATGTACTGGATAGCTGAAGAGAATGGCCAGCCTTTCAGAGAACTCAGATATCAGTGTGAACAGGAACGTCTCAGTGGAAAAACCCTGCTTTGGGCCTTTTGCTTACCTATTGTTCTGTTGCACTGAATGTCAGGAAAGACTTTGTCTCAGGCCACCCTTTTGTGAAGCCTGAAGAAAACAATTTTCAAATGGAAATGAATGGGCATCACCTGTGGCTCTTTGTTTAATTGCTTTGGAAAGGGATGTGGCTGAATTAGCCTCTTGGCCTTGTGTGTGGCTGTGACTTACATTCTCAGCACCTGATGGATCTAAAGAATAATCCCATGTGTGCATCAAAAACCATAATGGCAAAAAGATCAGTCATTGTGGATGAAGTCTCTTGCCTTCCTCTGTTAGGTTCCTGACCTCCGTCAAGTGAGAAAATGGATTCTTTGGGTCAAATGAGTTCCTCAAAGCCCTGCAGAGGTGCTTGGGGTTTCGCATGACTCCAAATCACAAAGAATCTATACCTGAAAATCAGTAGGCCTCACATTGGAGAAACAGAGCATTATTAATGACAAGCTTATTTGATCACTCCTGGTTCACAGGAAGGGTGTCCAGGCCACCCTGACTTTAGGCAAATGAGGGCCAAGTGAGCTTATTTTGGACACTTTCTTGGGATTCGCCCCTCATGAGAATCTTCAGCCAGACATTACGATGAATGACAATATGTAAGAAGATGAGGGCCATGTGGGAGTGTTTTCATTTTAATTTTGGTCATTTGTGTGGTGGTTGGAAGAAATGACTGGGTCCACCTGGGCTTGACCTCTGGTGTGATTCCCCTTAGAGACTGAGTTGTGGAACTGACCTTAGAGAAGTATTGCATTGAATTTTGTTGGGATTTTAGGAGGCCACGCATAAGAGTCACCCTTGGAATTGAGATCTAGGCCCAGGGTTGCTTTCCACAGATTTTTCAGTTCCTGAAAGAAGTGACCTCACCTCACTTTCTTGGTGATGGAACTCTCTGATCTTGGGATCCAGGAATTCAGGCACAAAAGCCAGGGCCAGTTTCAGTCCGAGTGGTGTCATTTGTTTGGATTTACCAAGGACAGAGTCAGTCTCTCTTGGTACCTACTAATGTGAGGATGGCCAAACAGCAGGAAATCTCTGAAGAGGGGCCTTTCCTGAGAAAGCAGGTAGTGGCTCACAGCTGGCTCCTGACAATTTCATAGAGTTGGCCATGGAGTCCAAATCTGAGACAGGAGTGGCCATTTCGGGGGAACATAGTATGTCCCAAAAGTCAGAGGACACTCCAGATAGTCAAAGACCTACTTGGCGGAAGGAGGTGCCTTTGTAGGTTTGGTTGTAGGTTTGTGGTTTTGTCTCATGTTCTGAGAATAGGCAAGGAAGGCAGTTTGTTTGGTTTGGAGTGAACTGTTTCTAGTAAGTCGTTTGGCAAGGCGAGTGTTTCTATGTCTGTGTATCCCACTGTTATCCATGGTTGTAGATATTAGAAAAGATATTGGATCAATGGATGTGTCCTGTTTAGTAGAAAGCTTCCCAGAATTCATCCTGCACAATTTATGAATGGACTGCGGCTTGCCTTATCAATTGGCTACACCTGCTATCTTCCTAAGTTCCACTTTTCTTCCTGAATTCTGGCCACTCTCCAGAATAGGCTCATGGTTTTTGTGCAAGATATATACCACCTCCAAGCTCTGTGACATGGCCATGTACTGGATAGCTGAAGGGAATGGCGAGAATCGCAGAAAACTCAGAAATCACTGTGACCATTAAAGTCTCAGTGGAGAAACCCTGCTTTGGGCCTTTTGGTTACCTATTGTTCTGTTGCCCTGAATGTCAGGAAGGTCTTTGCCTTTGGCCACCCCTTTGTGAAGCCTGAAGAAAACAGTTTTCAAATGGAAATGAATGGATCACCTGTGGCTCTTTGCTTAATTGCTTTGAAAAAGATGTGTCTCATTCAGACCATTGGCCCTGTGTGAGGCTGTTGCTTAGTTTCTCATCACCTGATGGATCTAAAGAAAGATTCCATGTGTACATCCAAAACCAAAGTGGCAAAAAGAGCAGTCATTGTGGATGAAGTCTCTCGTCTTCCTCTGTAAGGTTTGTGACCTCCATCAAGTGAGAATAGGGATCCTTTGTGTCAAATGAGTTCCTCAACGCCCTGTAGATTCTATCCCATAGGTGCTTGGGTTTTATCATGACTCCAGTTCACATAAAGAATCTAAAACCCACAGTCAGTAGTCCTCAAATTGGAGAAGCGGAGCAGTATTAATGGCAGGCCAATTTGATCACATCTGGTTCACAGGAAGGGTGTACAGGCCACCCTGAGTTTAGTCAAATTAAGGGGCAAGGGAGCTTATTTTTGACACTGGCTTGGGCGGAGCCCCTTATGGAAACCTCCAGCCAGAAGTTATGATGAGTGTCTATATGGAAGAAGATGTGGGTCATGTGGGAGTGTTTTGGTTTTAATTGTGGTCATTTTGGGTGGCGGTTGGAAGTGACGACTGGGTCCACCTGGGCTGGAACTCTGGTGTGATTCCCCTTAGATACTGAGTTGTGGTACTGACCTTAGAGAAGTATTGCCATGAATTGTGTTGGGATTTTAGGAGGCCATGCATGAGATTTGCCCTTGGAAACTGAGATCTAGGCCCAGGTTGGCTTTGCACAGAGCACTGGGAATCTCAGCCAGGGTATCACATAATTTTATTCTGAAAGGCTTGCAGCCATAGTTGAGAGTCAAAACACACATGGACCTCACATTGTAGACCTCAATGCGCCTAGCTTCATGTGATCATTGGCCACTCTTTGGGAAGCCTTGCTTATGAGAGTTCTCCAGAGCTTTCATTGAAATGAGCATCCTCACCATTTAATGGTTCCTGAATGAAGTGAAACCCACAGTGCCTTCAACTTCATCCTTGAAAAATGGCTAGATAAATACGGTGAATTTTTTTTAAATTTCCATGACCAGGTGGCACTGGAGAAACTTTGGATATCCTGTTGCTGACTATGAGTATACTAGACAGTGCCTGATGGACTGGGTTTCAAGAAAATGGTGTAGAGCAGAGATGCCAGTAATTTGGAGCCTGCTGAGTAGTGGGCATAGAGCTGCAGTCGGCAGGTGTGTGATAAATCATCTGTGGTGGGGCCATGTGGATCTTCCTTTGGCTTCCAAATTGCTTGTGACTGACATGGTGCAGCAAGCAGACCCTTATATGTAAAGGCGTATTTTTATTTGGAGAGGTTTCAGGGCAATGTTCAGAATCACGTTGCTATGGTCAAGAGGCAAGCTATTTGGAATAGAACCTTGGTGGGTGCATTCTCCTGCGGACCCTGACCCACCACACTTGAGAAACTCCCTCCAACACTTTGTCCCAGTTGGACTCCTTGTATTTTGTGAAGAAAATACCAAACTACCAGTGCAGCAGCAATAAACACCACAAAATGTGGAGGATGACCAAATGGCTTCACAGTCCACACGGGGAGACACTTAGGCCCCAGTGACCACAGTTTACCTACAAAGATTGAACTCAGCACTGCTGACTCATGTTCATTGGAACATCAGAAACCATGCCTCCAGGTCACATAGATGCAGACCCAGCTTTGATGCTCTCATTACAAAGGAATCTAAACCTCCTGACAACAACATATATTTCAAGTGCCCAACCTCAGAGGCAGTTTCTGAAGAAGTCTTTAGGCCAGCAGAGCTCCATATTTGTGGAGTGTTTACCCTGTCCCTTACTTTAGTAAACTACTCTACCACCTCCAAGGTTGTGAACTTTTGAGCATATTAAATTCCAGCTATGTATTCCCAGATTTTCGAACTCTTCTCCTCTAATGATGAATTACTTGGGGCGAGGGTAATGTCAAGGCATTGTTCTGGATGACAGTGAAATATTTCTCCATGTGTTTTTTTTTTAATTATTTTATTTCATATTATTATTTTATTTTTTTAATTGGGTGTTCAAAACATTACAAAGCTCTTGACATATTATATTTCATACATTAGATTCAAGTGGGTTATGAACTCCCATTTTTATCCCAAGTACGGATTGCAGAACCATATCTGTTACACATCCGCATTTTTATAATGCCCTATTAGTAACTGTTGTATTCTGCTACATTTTCTATCCTCTACTATCCCTGCTCCCCTCCCATCTTCCCTCTCTACCCCATCTACTGTAATACATTTATATCTTTGTTTATTTTCCCATTCCCCTCACAAACTCTTATATGTAATTTTGTGTAACAATGAGGGTCTCCCTCCATTACCATGCAATTTCCTTTATCTCTCTCTTTCCGCCCCCCACCTCATGTCTCTGTTTAATGTTGATCTTTTCTTCCTGCTCTTCCTCCCTGCTCTGTTGTTAGTTGCTCTCATTATATCAAAGAAGACATTTTTATTTGTTTTTTAGGGTTTGGCTAGCTTCACTAAGCATAATCTGCTCTAGTGCCATCCATTTCCCTGCAAATTCAATGATTTTGTCATTTTTTAATGATGCATAATACTCAATGGTGTATAAATACCACATTTTTTTTTATCCATTCATCTACTGAAGGGCATCTGGGTTGGTTCCACAGTCTAGCAATTTTGAATTGTGCTCCTATGAACATCGATGTGGCAGTATCCCTGTAATATGCTCTTTTAAGGTCTTCAGGGAATAGTCTGAGAAGGGCAATAGCTGGGTCAAATGGTGGTTCCATTCCCAGCTTTCCCAGGAATCTCCATACTGCTTTTCAAATTTGCCACAACAGTTTGCAGTCCCACCAGCAATGTATAAGTGTACCCTATTCTCCACATCCTCGCCAGCACTTGTTGTTTGACCTCATAATGGCTGCCAATCTTACTAGAGTAGGATGGTATCTTAGGGTGGTTTTAATTTGCATTTCTCTGACTGCTAGAGATGGTGAGCATTTTTTCATGTACTTACTGATTGATTGTATGTCCTCCTCTGAGAAGTGTTGGTTCAGGTCCATGGCCCATTTTTTGATTGGGTTATTTATCATCTTATTGTCTAATTTTTTGAGTTCTTGGTATACTCTGGATATTAGGGCTCTATCTGAAGTGTGAGGAGTAAAAATTTGTTCCCATGATTTAGGCTCCCTATTTACCTCTCTCATTTTTTATCCTGCTGAGAAAAAAAACTTTTCAGTTTAAGTAAGTCCCATTTGATGATTGTTGTTATTAACTCTTCTGCTATGGGTGTCCTGTTAAGGAATTTGGAGCCCGACCCCACATTATGTAGATCAGAGCCAACTTTTTCTTCTATCAGATGCAGAGTCTCTTATTTGATATCTAGCTCCTTGATCCACTTTGAGTTAACTTTTGTGCATGGCAAGAGGAGGGGATTCGGTTTCATTTTGTTGCATATGGATTTCCATTTTTTACAACACCATTTGTTTAAGATGCTATATTTCCTCTATTGCATGCTTTTAGCTCCTTTATCAAATATAGCATAGTTGTAGCTTTGTGAATTAGTCTTTGTGTCCTCTATTCTGTACCCATTGGTCAACCCGCCTGTTTTGGTACCAGTGCCATGCTGTTTTTGTTACTATTGCTCTGTAGTATAGTTTAAGTCTGATATCACTATATCGCCTGATTCACACTTCCTGCTAGAATTGCTTTTGCTATTCTGGGTCTTATATTTTTCCATATGAATTCCATGATTGCTTTATCTATTTCTACAAGAAATGCCTTTGGGATTTTGATTGGCATTGCATTAAACCTATAGAAAACTTTTGGTAATTTCGCCATTTTGATGATGTTAGTTCTGCCTATCCAGGAACAGGGTATATTTTTCCATCTTCTAAGATCTTCTTCTACTTCCCTTTTTAGGGTTCTGTAGTTTTCATTGTATAAGTCTTTCACCTTTTTTGTTAGGTTGATTTTCAAGTATTTAATTTTTTTGACGATATTGTGAATGGAGTGTTTTTCCTCATTTCTGTTTCAGAAGTTTTGTCGCTGATATACAGAAATGCCTTTGATTTATGCGTTTTGATTGTATATCCTGCCACTTTGCT
Organism: Callospermophilus lateralis; assembly: GCF_048772815.1. Classification (NCBI taxonomy): domain Eukaryota; kingdom Metazoa; phylum Chordata; class Mammalia; order Rodentia; family Sciuridae; genus Callospermophilus; species Callospermophilus lateralis. The sequence continues at coordinate 415,024 of NW_027515785.1, forward strand.
GAATTCATTTATTAGTTCTAGTAGTTTTTTTGTAGACCCCTTTGGGTTTTCTATGTATAGAATCATGTCACCAGGAAATAGTGATAATTTACGTTCTTATTTTCCTATTTTTATGCCTTTGATTTCTTTCGTCTGTCTAATTGCTCTGGCCAGTGTTTCGAGAACTATATAGAATAGAACTGGTGACAGAGGGCATCCCTGTCTTGTTCCAGATTTTAGAGGGAATGCCTTCAATTTTTCTCCATTCATAATGATGCTAGCCTGAGACTTAGCATAGATAGCTTTTACAATGTTGAGGTTAGTTCCTGTTATCCCTATTTTTCTAATGTTTTGAACATAAAGAGATGCTGTACTTGGTCAAATGCTTTCTGCGTCTATCGAGATGATCATATGGTTCTTATCTTTAAGTCTATTGATGTGATGAATAACATTTATTGATTTTCGTATATTGAACCATCGTTGCATCCCAGGGATGAATCCTACTTGATCCTGGTGAAAAATTTTTTTGATGTGCCTTTGTATTCGATTAGGCAGATATTTATTGAGGATTTTTGCATCTAGGTTAATCAGATATATTGGTCTGTAGTTCTCTTTCTTTGAGTTGTCTTTTTCTGGTTTTGGAATTAGGGTGATGTTGGCCTCAAAAAATGAATTTGGCAGAGCTCCCTCTTTTTCTATTTCCTGAAATAACTTGAAAAGTATTGGTATAAATTCTTCTTCAAAGGTTTTGTAAAACTCCGCTGTATAGCCATCCGTTCCTGGGCTTTTCTTGGTTGGTAGTCTTTTGATTGCTTCTTCTATTTCATCCATTGATATTGGTCGGTTTAAATTGTGTGTATCCTCCTGACTCAGTTTGGGCAAATCATATGACTTAAGAAATTTATCGATGTCTTCACTATTTTCTATTTTATTGGAATAATGATTTTCAAAATAATTTCTAATTATTTGATGTGCCTTTGTATTCGATTCGCCAGAATTTTATTGAGGATTTTTGCATGTAGGTTCATCAGATATATTGGTCTGTAGTTTTCTTTCTTTGAGGTGTCTTTTTCTGATTTCGGAATCAGCGTGATGTTGGCCTCATAGAATGAATTTGGCAGAGCTCCCTCTTTTTCTCTATCCTGAAATAACTTGAAAAGTATTGGTATTAAATCTTCTTTAAATGTTTTGTAAAACTCCGCTGTATAGCCATCCGTTCCTGGGCTTTTCTTGGTTGGTAGTCTTTTGATTGCTTCTTCTGTTTCATCCATTGACATTGGTCTGTTTAAATTGTGTGTATCCTCCTGACTCAGTCTGGGCAAATCATATGACTTAAGAAATTTGTTGATGTCCTCACTATATTCTATTTTATTGGAATATAGGTTTTCCAAATAATTTCTAATTGTCTTCTGTATTTCGGAAGCATCTGTTGTAATATAGCCTTTTTCATCCCATATGTTAGTAATTTGAGTTCTCTCTCTTCTTCTCTTCATTAGCATGGCTAAGGGTCTGTCGAACATATATATTTTTTCGAAGAACCACCTTTTAGTTTTGTTAATTTTTTCAATAGTTTCTTTTGTTTCAATTTCGTTGATTTCTGCTCTGATTTTAATTATTTCTTGCCTTCTGCTACATTTTCTGTTGTTTTGCTCTTCCTTTTCTAGGGCTTTGAGTTAAAGTGTGAGCTCATTTATTTGTTCGGTTTTACTTTTTTTCAGGAATGACCTCCAGGCAATGAATTTCCCTCTTAAAACTGCTTTCATTGTGTCCCATAGATTCCGATATGTTGTGTCTGTATTTTCATGTATCTCTAAGAATTTTTTGATTTCCTCCTTTATATCTTCTCTAACCCACTGATCATTCAGTAACATATTGTTCATTTTCCATGTGATGTAGGATTTTTCCTTCCTTCTTTTATCATTGATTTCCAGTTTCATTCCATTATGATCAGATAAAATGCATGGTATTATCTCCACACCTTTATATTTACTGAGGGTTGCCCTATGGCATCATATATTGTCTATTTTTGAGAAGGATCCATGTGCTGCTGAGAAAAAAGTATATCCACTTGATGATGGTTGATATATTCTATATATGTTAGTTACATGTAGGTTATTGATTGTGATATTGAGTTCTATACTTTCTTTATTCAACTTTTGTTTGGAGGATCTGTCCAATGATGATAGATGTGTGTTGAAGTCACCCATAATTATTGTGTTGTGGTCTATTTTATTCTGGAGCTTGAGGAGAATTTGTTTCATGAACAACGTAGCACCATTATTTAGTGCATAAATATTGATAATTGTTATGTCTTGTTCGTGAATGGTTCCTTTTAACAGTATATAATGTCCTTCCTTATCCCTTTTGATTAACTTAGTCTTGAAGTTGATTTTATTCGATATGAGGATGTCCACCCCTGCTTGTTTATGAGGATAAGTGTGCATGGTGTATTTTCTCCCAACCTTTCACCTTCAGCCTGTGTGTCTTTGCATTTCAGATGTGTCTCCTGGAGGCAACATATTTTTGGATTTGTTTATTTAATCCAAGTTACCAGCCTATGTCGCTTTATTGGAGACTTTAAGCCATTTACATTCAGAGTTACTATTGATGTATGGTTTGTATGCCACCCATGTTTGATTATTTATATTTTTTTTAATTTAGTTTGTTTCTCCATGACAAGCTTTCACCCTGCCTCTGTCATTACCAAGGTACTTCCCACTGATGGTTTTGGTTGTTGTTTTTCATTTCTTTCTTGTGTAGTGTTTTGCTCAAGACGCTTTGCAATGCTTGTTTTCTGGCTTCAAATTATTTTAGCTTTTGTTTATCATGAAAGATTCTTATTTCGTTGTTGGACCTGATGGTTAATTATGCTGGATACATAATTCTTGGTTGGCATCCATTGTCTTTCAGTGTTTGATATACATTTTTCCAGGATCTTCTCGCTTTCAGCGTCTGTGATGAAATATCCATTGTTAACCTTATTTGTTTACCACTGAATGTATTCTGCCTCCATTCTCTTGTAGATTTATTATTTTCTCTTTGTTCTGTATATTGGATATCTTCATAACAATGTGTCTTGGCATTGGTCTACTGTGATTTTGTGTGCTCTTGTCCTGTATGCATCTACAATTTGTATATCCATTTCCTTTTTTATTTCTGGAAAGTTTTCTGTAATTATTTCATTCAGCAGTTTTCTCATTCCCTTGGTTTGAGTCTCTGTACCTTCCTCTATCCTGATGACTCGTAAGTGTGTTTTTTTTTTATGTTATCCCAAATCTCTTGGATGTTTTTCTTGTGATTTTTTTGCCAGCCTTTCTGAGTTGGCTGGACTCGTTTCAAGATGATATATTTTGTCTTCATTATGTGACCTTTTGGCTTTTACTTGCTCCACTCTGTTATTGATACTCTAAATGGAGTTCTTAATTTGGTTTATCATTTCCTTCATTTCTAGAATTATTGTTTGATTTTTTTATAATCTTTATCCTCTGATAAAGATGCTTAACTTTTTCTTTTATCTGTTTATGTAATTCATTTTCAATGTTTTCTTTTACTGTTTGGATTTTCTGTCTCGTATCCTCTTTAAGTTTATATTCCATCTGTCTAAGGTATTCCTTGAGTTCTTTATATGACCATTTTTCTGATGACTCTAGGTCCTCCTGAATATTTAGGGTGTCCTTCGTGGTTTGTACTCCTTTTCTTCCTTTCTTGTTTATGCTGCTCATGTTACTTCTTGTTCTGTTTGACTGCTTAGTTACTGTTTACTCTTATAAATTTATTTGATGCTTGGGAGGAAAGATTTTAGAAGGGAAGGTAAAAAGTCACTAAAGAGAATGAGAGTAGGCAGGTAGAATGCAAGGAATGGGAAATAAGAAAATTGAAAAGAAATGAAAAGACAATAGAAAAAATAGAAAATAAAGAAAGAAAATGATTTTTTAAAAAAATGATTATGATAATATAAAATTAAAATTAAAATTTTAAAAAATAATAATAACAAAAGAAAAAATTAAAAAAAATTAAAAACATTTTAAAAAAGTTAAAGAACAGCAACAAAAAATGAAAATAAAAGAAAACAAAAAAAACAAAAACAAAAAAAACAAACTAATATAATAATAATAATAATAATAATAATAATAATAATAATAATAAATGCAGTCATAGATTGCAATAAACTTTTTTTCCATTAGGCAGAGCTGTGCCCACTGGGCCAAGCTTCTCCTTTCAATAGGTGGGAACCAATCACTGTGCAGCAGCTATTCCTCCCACACTGGGTGGGTGTCCAATCCTGAGTGCCTAGGGTCTTCTTTTGTGTTTCCTCAAGCCAGGCCCCACTCACCTGTGATACTCACCACAATACTGGCTACATGCCAAATCTGCTGCTCCTAGGAGCCCTGTTTTCATGAACGCCTGGGCACAATCTCCCTGTTTGTCTCCCTCAGACCCTAAGTTTGTAGAGCTTAGGCCTGAGAACCCCCAGCGAATTTGCTTGCACTCCGGAAGCCATGCCCCCGGAAGCTGGAGCAAGAGACTTCAGTTTTCAGCACTGGTGGGAGCGGTGGCCTGGAGGTCTGCACCACGAGTCCCGTGCCACTCCTAATTCCCTCGGTCTGGATATCACGCTCAAGGGAGAGCTGGGAGGGGCTCTTAAGATTTCCCCACAAGTTCGCAAATTTATAGGAATTTGCTTCACTTTCAATCACTTCCTGCTTCAGGACACATGTATTCTTCCATGTTTCTTGACAGGTCTTTTCAGGAGACTTCTATCAAGACACATGACTTTCAATTTCCATAATCACTTTTGAAGCAAAACTCACATAAACTTTATGATAAATTATAACTCTGATATTACCATTAGATGTATAACTGGTTGGAATTAATAATTGCATACCAATATAGGATTTCTTATATATTTTCAGATAAAAATTCAATCCATTATTTAAAGTGAAAAGAGTTATATTATTTATTCACAGTATGGTCTATTCATGCATTATCTCTATATTCATAGACGCAGTGTACACTTCTTTATACCCCCAATACTAATTTATACGTCTTCAAAATATTGCTCCCTGAAATGGTGGAAGAAATACTCATGTCACCTGATCTACTTATACATTTAATCACAGAAATATTCGGAACACAAAATGCAAAGGTCACACTTATGTTTGTACCAAAGCCTAAAAGGAAAGTAAACATGGATTACTAAAAACATCCATGTCCATGTTGCCTAATGCTGTCAAATGTCAATCCTATTGGTGACTACATATTTGTTTCTTCTTAAGATTATATATTCAAACTCAACCCTACTGAAAATGTCTAATCCTATCCCTCACTTTATACATTGCCTGATTTCATTATGGCTCTATTTCTATCTGTTTCCTACATATTTTCCCCAGTTCATCATTGTGACTGACTCTTCACATGTGCTGACATTTACATTCACACTCTAATCGATAACCTATTGCTAATAAACTTTTGTTCCTAATCCTATACTCATTCTTTTTGTAAACCTACCGACTATCTTCCTAATCCGACCGACTATCCTTTTTTGACTGGTTGTTCTCTTCTACATTCAATCAAGCAAGGTACAAGGTCTTATGCCATTGTATATTGATCTATCTGAGACCTCTGTGCAGAATGCAATTCAATGCTAAGTATCACAATCAAGGGTCCAATGCCCTTCTGGGCTTCAAATGTTACCTAGATTTCTGGTTTCACACTTATATTTTACATATATATTCTGGTAAATATCGCAGTTTCAAATACCATTATTCATTCTGCAGGATGATTCCTAAACTAAATCCAACATGTTATTGACCCTAAACATACACTGTTCCCTCAATCTAACTTTACAGAAGAAGGGACAGAGTTGGTCTTACAATACAGGAATGTAGGGGTTCTTCCACCTGCTGAGAACCTCAAAGGTCCATGCAGACATGATCCCTGGAAAAGAGGTAGACAGCTATGAAGGACCTGAGAGAGCAAAAGTCATCTTCCATGGCAAACAACCTTGTCAGGATGAAGGGGTGTGTCTGAATCAGCCACTTTCTTCTTAATGTAGAGAAGATGGACCAAACAAGGTCTGTGTGGAGAGCTGTTCCCGTGTGCCTATGGTTGATATGCCATTCTAACTTGTGACAGTGTCACAGGAAGTAGGGGCAGCCTCCATCTCATGGGACCCTTGGAAGCAACTATTAGGACAAAGTGTTTGCCAAGGCATTGACCTATTCAGTTCCTGAAGGAAGTGACCTACCTTACTTCTTTGGTGATGGAACTCTCTGAACTTGGGATCCAGGAAGCCAGGCATCCAGAGCCAGTCCCAGTCCCAGTCCCAGTGGGCTCACTTGTTTAGTTTTACTAATGACAGTTTCTGTCTTTTTTGGTACCTACTGATGTGAGGATGGCCAAATGCCAGGAGAGCTCTGAAGACGGGCCTTTCCTTAGTAACTAGGTAGTGGCTCACCGCTGGCTCCTAACAACTTCACAGAGTTGGCCAAGGACACCAGATCTGACACAGGACAGGCCATTTTGGGGGAACATAGTAGGGCCCGCCAGTCAGAGGACACTCTGGATATTCACAGACTTACTTGGGGAAGGAGGTGCCTTTGTGTTTGTGGGTGTGAGTTTGTGGTTTTGTCTCATTTTCTTAGAATAGGTAGAAAAGCTGGTATGTCTGTTTTGCAGTGGACTGTTTCTAGATAGTCGTTTGACAAGGCAAGTGTTTCTATGTCTGTGTATAACACTGTGTCCGTGGTTGTAGACATTAGAAAAGAGAATGCATCAATGAATGTGTCCTGTCTAGTAGAAAGCTTCCCAGCATTCATCCTGCCCAATTTATGACTGCACTGCAGGTTGCCTTATCGATGGGCAACACCTAATATCTTCCTAAGTTTCAGATTTCTTCCTGAATTCTGACCAATCATCAGAATAGTCTCATGGTTTTGTGTCCAAGATAGGTACCACCCCAAGCTCTGTCACATGGCCATGTACTGAATAGCTGAAGGTAATGGCGAGCATCTTAGAAAACTCAGATATCAGTGTGACCAGGTAAGTCTCAGTGGAGAAACCATGTTTTGTGCCTTTTGCTTACCTATTTTTCTGTTTCACTGAATGACAGGAAGGTCTTTGCCTCAGGCCACCCATTTGTGAAGCATGAAAAAAACAGTTTTCATATGGAAATGATTGGGCATCACCTGTGGCTCTTTGCTTAATTGCTTTGAAAGGGATGTGTCTGAATCAGCCTCTTGGCCCTCTGTGAGGCTGTGGCTTAGATTCTCAGCACCTGATGGATATAAAGAAAGATCCCATGTGTGCATCCAAAACCAAAATGTCAAAATTCAGTCATTGTGGATGATGTCTCTCTCCTTCCTCTATTAGGTTGCAGACAATCATCAAGTGAGTATAGGGATCCTTTGGGTCAAATGAGTTTTTCAAAGCCATACAGAGGTGCGTGGGTTTTCTCATGATTCCACTTCACATAAAGAATCTAAACCCCACAGTCAGTAGGCCTCAAATTGGAGAAGCAGAGCAGTTGTAATGGCAGGCCTATTTGATCACTCCTGGTTCACAGGTATGGTGTCCAGGCCACCCTGACTTTAGGCAAATGAGGGCCAAGGGAGCTTATTTTGGACACTCTCTTGCGCTGTACCCCTCATGGAAATCTCCAGCCAGAGGTTATAATGAGGGCCTATGTGGAAGAAGATGAGGGCCATGTGGGAATGTTTTGGTTTTAATTTTGGTCATTTGTGTGGCAGTTGGAAGGGATGACTGGGTCGACCTCGGCTTGTACTCTGGTGTAATACTCCTTAGAGACTGAGTTGTAGAACTGACCTCAGAGAAGTATTGCCATGGATTGTGTGGGGATGTTAGGAGGCCACGCATGAGAGTCGCCCTTTGAAACTGAGATCTAGGCCAAGGGTGGCTTTCCACAAAACACTGAGAATCTCAGCCAGGATATCACATGATTTTATTCTGAAAAACTTGGCAGCCATAGTTGAGAGTCAAAACACACATGGACCTCACATTGGAGACCTCAATGGTCCTGGCTTCATGTGACCTTTTGGCGACTATTTGGGATGCCTTGCCTGTGATTGTTCTCCAGAGCTTTTATTGAAATGAGCTTCCTTAACATTTAATGGTTCCTGAATGAATTGAAACCCACAGTGACTAAAACTTCTTCCTTGAATAATGGCTAGATAAATACCATGAAATTTTTGAAATTTCCATGACGAGGTGGCACTGGAAAACCTTTGGATGTCCTGATGCTGATCTTAGTATACCAGACAGTGCCTTGATTGACAGGGTTTCATGAGAATGGTGAAGAACAGAGATGCCAGTTAGTTGTCGCCTACTGATTAGTGGGACTAGAGCAGTGGTGGACAGATGTGTGACAAAACATCTGTGGTGGGGCCACGTGGATCTGCCATTGGCTTCCAAATGGCTTGTGACTGATATGGTTACAGCCAACAGACCCAATAGGTAAAGGCATCTTGTTATATGGAGAGGTTTCAGGGAAATGTTCAGAATCAGGTTGCTATGATCAAGGGGGCAAGCTATGTGGGATAGAAGCCTGGTTATTGCATTCTCCTGCAAACCCTCACCCACCACACGTGACTAAACTCCCTCCAGCAATGTGTCCCAATTGAACTCCTTTATTTAGTGAAGCAAATACCAAACTCCCAATGCAACAGCAAGAAACACCACTAAAAGTGGAGGATGAACAAATGTCTTCCCAGTTAACACAGGGAGAAACTTAGCCCCAATGTCCACAGTTTAGCTACAAAAAAAGAATTCAGCACTGCTGCCACATGTTCAATGAAAAATAAGAAACCATGTCTTACAGGTCACATATATGCAGAACTAGCTTTGATGGTCTCTCTACAAAAGAACTAAATCTCCTGAAAACAACATATATTTCAAGTGACCAACCTCAGAGGTAGTTTCTCAAGAATTCTTTCGGCCAGCAGAGCTCCATGTTTGAGGAGTGTTTACCTTTTGCCTTACTTTTTTGAACTCTGCTACCACCTCCAAGGTTGTGAACTCCTGAGCATATTCCATTCCAGATATGTATTCACAGATTTTCTAACTCTTCTCCTCTAACTGTGTCTTACTTTGGTAAAAGATAATGTCAAGGCATTGTTCTGGATGAGAGTGGGAAGATTTTGGGTAGCACATATTTGCATAGGCATTGGATACATTTTTCAATTTCCCTTCAAAATACTGAATCTCTGACCCTAACCAATTCCCAACTAGACTCTGACTACTAATCCTAATATGATGGAGAAAAATAACAAAAAGCAGAAAAGAAGTACAAGCAGTTCAGAGGAGGCAAGGTGTATACTAGGACTTGCCTTTTGCATAATATAGGGTAGGAGTTATAAATCTTGCAAATTTTTTTTTGAAATAGTTCTCCATGAGTTTTAAAAGTTAACAAATATGTGAATTCCTTTCTCCCTTTCTCTGTAGCCTATTAAGCACATGTATTTTTATATGCACATATAGATTTCTACCTGGTACCACACGTACATTCTTGTGAGGTGTTTGACTTGGCAGATACAAATTGTGAGAAGAGATCACTCCTCGTAAATGCTGTTGGAACTGAAATTTCAAACTATGGGTGAACTTTCTAGTTGAACAACATTATACATAAATCCATGTTCAGTATAATGAATATTTTTGGATCTGTGTATGATATATATTTCATGATGAATTTTGATTGGCATATATATTGCTAGTTTTTAATGTCTCTCTCTCTCTCTCTGTATATATACTCTCCAGATTTTTCAAAATATGTAATATATGTGACTTATTATACACTCCCTAAATTCATTCATATTCATTTATGTGGATTTATAATCAACTTTTCACAAGATTATTTTCTAAAATATTCATCCACCTGAAATTCATATTTGTTTCCTATTACTGACAACTAACTTCAGTGAATGGTGTATACAAATCCTAATATTTCTACAGTAACTGACCCAGTTTAACATCAACGCAAGCAGATTCCTATGGGACATGATATATATTTTGACATTCATATTTATTCAACAATGGGACATTATTATTTCTTCAGTTTATGCACATCATAGTATATATATTTCATCCAAAATTTCAAAAATATATAGGAATTTGTTTCACTTTCAATCACTTCCTGCTTCTGAACACATGTATTCCTCCATGTTGCTTTACTGGTATTTTCATGAGACTTCTTTCCAAACACATTATTTTCGATTTCCAAAATCAATTTTGAAGCGAAACTCACACACTCTTCATGAAAATCCTAATACTAATATTATCATTGATGTATAACTGGTTGTAATGAATGTCTGTATATCAATATTTGATTTCCTGTATATTTTCAGATATCAATTCAATTCATTATTTATAGTGGAATGAGTATATGTTTTATTCAGAGTATGTTCTATTCATGCATTATCTGTATATTCATAGAAACAGGGTACACCTCTTTGTACCCCCAATACTAATTTATACATCTTCAAAATATTGCTCCCAGAAATGGTGGAAGATATACTCATGTCACCTGATCTACATATATATTTTATCACAGTAATATTATGGACACAAAATGCAAAGGTCACACTTATGATTGTACCAAAGCCTAAATGGAAAGTGAGCATGGATTAGTAATAACATCCATGTCCAGGTTGCCTAATGCTCTCAAATGTCAATCCAATTGGTGACTACATATTTGTTTCTTGCTAAGATTATATATTCAACCTCAACCCTGTTGAAAATGTCTAATCCTATAACTCACATTATACTTTGCCTGATTTCCTTTTGTCTCAATTGATATTTACTTTCATACATATTTTCCCCAGTTCATCATTGTGAATGACTCTTCACATGTGCTGACATTTACATTCACTCTCTACCCGAAACCCTATTGCTAAAAAACTTTTGGTCCAAATCCTATACTCACTCTTCTTTCTAAACCTTCTGACTATCTTCCTAATCCTGCCGATTATCCCTTTTTGACTGCATGTTCTCTTCAACATTCAATCATCCAAGGTAAAGGTCCTATGCCATTGTATAGCGATTAATCAGAGACATCTGTGCAGAACATAATTCAAAGCTAAGTATCCTACCCAAGGGCCCAATACACTTCTGGGCTTCAAAACTTACTTAGATTTGGGTTTTCAAACTTATATTTCACCTTTATATTCTTTTAAATATCGCAGGTTCCCAATAACATTACTCATCCTGCAGAATGATTCCTAACCGAAATCGAACCTGTTATTAACCCTAACCATACGCTTTTCCCTCAATCTAACTTTACAGAGGAGCAGGGACAGAGTTGGTCTTACAATACAGGAATGTAGGGGATCTTCCACCTGCTGAGAACCTCAAAGGTCAATGCAGAAATGATCCTTGGAGAAGTTGTAGGCAGCTATGTAGTACCAAAGAGAGCAAAAGTCTTCTGACATGGTAAAGAACCTGGACAGGATGAAAGGATGTGTCTGAATCAGCCTCTCTCTTCTTAATGTAGAGAAGATGGACCAAAGCAGGCCTGTATGGAGAGAAGTTCCCCGGTGCATATGGTTGATATACCATTCTAACTTGTGACAGTGTCACAGAAAGTAGGAACAGCCTCCATCTCATGGGACCCTTGGCAGCAACTGCTAGGACAAAGTGGTTGCCAAGGCAGTGACCTCATTCATTTCATGAAGAAAGTGACTTCACCTAACTTACTTGGTGATGGAACTCTCTGAACTTGGGATCAAGGAAGCCAGGCATCCAGAGCCAGTCACAGTCACAGTCCCAGTGGGATCACATGTTTGGTTTTACCAAGGGCAGAGAGTCTTTTTTTGGTATCTACTGATGTGAGAATGGCCAAATGCCAGGACAGCTCTGAAGAGGGTCCTTTCCTAAGAAAGCAGGTAGTTGGTCATTGCTGGTTCCTGACAACTTCACAGATTTGGCCACGGAGACCAGATCTGAGACAGGGCAGGCCAGTTCGGGGTAACAATATGGTCCACAGACAGAGGACACTCCGGATAATCACAGACATATTGGGGGAAGGAAGTGCCTTTGTGGGTGTGGGTGTGAGTTTGTGGTTTTGTCTCATGTTCTGAGAATAGGTAGGAAAGGCGGTTTGTTTGGTTTGGAGTGGACTGTTTCTAAAAAGTCGTTTGAAAAGGTGAGTGTTTCTATATCTGTGTATCTCACTGTGTTCGTGGTTGTAGACATGAGAAAAGAGAATGCATCAATGGATATGTCCTGTCTAGAAGAATGTTTTCCAGCATTCATCCTACCCAATTTATGACTGGACTGCAGGTTGCCTTATGGATGGGCCACCCCTACTATCGTCCTAAGTTCCTGTTTTCTTCCTAAATTTTGGCCACTACCCAGAATAGGCTCATGGTTTTGTGTCCAAGATATGTAACACCTCCAATCTCTGTGACATGGCCATGTACTGGATAGCTGAATGGAATGGCGAGCATCTCAGGAAACTCAGATATCAGTGTGACCAGGAAAGTCTCAGTGGAGAAACACTGTTTTGGGCCTTCTGCTTACCTATTTTTCTGTTGCCCTGAATGTCAGGAAGGTCCTTACCTCAGGACACTCCTTTTTGAAGCCTGAAGTAAACAGTTTTTAAATGCAAATGAATGGGCATCACCTGTGGTGCTTTGCTTAATTGCTTTTGAAAGGGATGTGTCTGAATCAGCCGCTTGGCTCTGGGTCAGGCTATGGATTAGATTCTCAGCACCTGATGGATATAAAGAAAGTTCCCATGTGTGTATTGAAAACAAAAATGGTAAAAATATAAGTCATTGTGCATGAAGTTTCCTGCCTTCCTCTGTTAGGTTCCTGACCTCCATCAAGTGAGAATAGGATCCTCTGGGTCAAATGAGTTCTTTGAACTCCTGCACAAGTGCTTGGGTTCTCCCATGATGCCAAATCACATAAAGAATCTATACCTGACAGTCAGTAGGCCTCAAATTGGAGAAGCAGAGCAGTATTAAAGGCAGGCCTATTTGATCACTCCTGGTTTACAGGAAGGGTGTCAAGGCCACGCTCACTTTAGGCAAATGACGGGCAAGGGTGCATATTTTGGACATTGTCTTGGGCTGCGCTCCTAATGGAAACCTCCAGCAAGAGTTTATGATGAGTGTCTATATGGAAGAAGATGAGGGTCATGTGGGAAAGTTTTGGTTTCAATTGTTGTCATTTGTGTGGCGGTTGGAAGAGATCACTGGGTCCACATGGGCTTGAACTCTGGTGTGATTCTCCTTCGAGACTGAGTTCTGGAACTGACCTCAGAGAAGTATTGCCATTAATTGTGTTGGGATTGTAGGAGGACACGCATGAGAGTCACCCTTGAAACCTGAGATTGGGCCCTGGGTCGCTTTCCACAGAGCACTGAGAATCTCAGCCAGGATATCACATGATTTTATTCTGAAAGACTTGGCAGCTATAGTTAAGAGTCAAAACACACATGGACCTCACATTTTAGACCTCAATGGGCCTGTCTGCATGTGACATTTTGACCACTCTTTGGGAAGCCTTGCCTGTGAGAGATCTCCAGAGCTTTCATTGAAATGAGCTTCCTCACCATTTCATGGTTCTTGGATGAATGGAAACCCCAAAGTGCCTCCAACTTCATTCTTGAACAATGGATAGATAAATACCATGAAATTTTTGAAATTGCCAATGACCAGGTGGCACTGGAGAACCATTGGATGTCCTATTGCTGCTCATGAGTGTACAAGACAGTGCCTTGATTGACTGGATTTCTTGACAATGGTGTAGAACAGAGATGCCAGTAAGTTGGAGCCTGCTGAGTAGTGAGCCTAGAGCAGTGGTGTGCAGTTGTCTGATAATATATTTGTGGTGTGGCCATGTGGGTGTGTCATTGGCTTCCAAATGGCTTGTGACTGATTTGGTGCAGCCAGCAGAAAATTATATGAAAAGGCATCTGGTTATATGGACAGGTTTCAGGGCAATGTTCAGAATCAGGTTGCTATGGTCAAGGGAGCAAGCAATGTGGGATAGAAGCCTTGTTGGTGCATTCTCCTGAAGACCCTGACCCACCACACCTTACAGGACTCCCACCAGCACTGTGACCCATTTGAAATCCTTGTATGTTGTGAAGCAAATACAAAACACCCAGTGCAGCTGCAAGAAACACCACGAAAATTGGAGGATGACCAAATGGCTTCAAAGTCCACACAGGGAGACACTTAGCCCCCAGTGGCCACAGTTTATCTACAAAGAGAGAATTCATCACTGCTTCCTCATGTTCATTAGAAAATAAGAAACCATATCCTCCAGGTCACATAGATGCAGACCCAGGTTTGATGGTCTCCGTACACAGGGAACTAAAGCTCCTGACAACAACATATACTTCAAGTGCCCAACCTCAGAGGCAGTTTCTCAAGAAGTCTTAATGCCAGCATAGCTCCATGTTTGTGGAGTGTTTACACTGTCCCTTACATTTGGAAACTCCTCTACCACCTCCTGAACATTTTCCATTCCAGGTATGTATTCACAGATTTTCTAACTCTTCTTCTCTAATTGTGTCTTACTAGGGGCGAAGATATTGTCAAGGCATTGTTCTGGATGAAAGTGGAAATTTTTTGTAGCAGATATTTGCATACACATTGGATTCATTTTCCTATTTTCCATTTGAAATACTTAATAACTGACACTAACCCATACCCTAATAGACTCTTACTACTAATCCTAATATGATGGAGTAAAATAACCCAAACAGAATAGAAATACAAACATTTCAGAGGAGGCATGGTGTATAGTTAGACTTGGCTTTTGCATGATAAAGTGTAGGTGTTATAAATCTAGTTAATTTTTAATTGAAATAGTTCCATGTGTACTTAAAGTTAACAAATATGTGAATTCCTGTCACCCTTTCTCTGTAGCCTATTCAGCACATGTATTTTTATATGCACATATAGAATTCTACCTGGTACCACAGGTACATTCTTGTGAGGTGGCTGACTTGGCTGATAGAAATTGTGAGAATAGATCACTCCGCCTAAACGCTGTTGAAACTGAAATTTCAAACTATGGGTGAGCTTCCTAGTTGAACAACATTATACATAAATCCATATTCAGTAAAATGAATATTTTTGGATCTGTGGATGATATATATTTCATGGTGAATTTCGATTGGCATATGTATTGCTAATTTTTAATGTCTGTGTGTGTGTGTGTGTGTGTGTGTTAATATATATACACTCTAAATTTTTTTAAAATATTAAATATATGTGTCTTATTATAAACTCCCTAAATTCATTCATATTCATGTATGTGGATTTAGAGTTAACATTTCACAAGATTATTCATGGAAATATTCATCCACCTGAAATACATATTTTTTTCCTAGAAATGAAAACTAACTTTAGTGAATGGTGGATACAAATCCTAATATTTCTACAATAATTGATCCAGTTTCTCATCAATGCAAGTAGATTCCTATGGGACATGATGTGTATTTTGATGTTCATTCTTATTCACCACTGGTATGTTACAATTTCTTCAGTTTATGCACATTATAGGATATATATTTCATCCATACGTTAGCAAAATTATAGGCATTTGTTTCACTTTCAATCATTTTCTGCTTTAGAACACATGTAATCCTCCATGTTTCTTGACTGGTTTGTTTATGAGACTTCATTCCAAACATATTATTTTCGATTTCCATAATTATATTTGAAGCAAAACTCACACATCCTTCATGATAAACTATAACCCTAATATTACTATTAGATGTATAACTGGTTGGAATGAATGATTGTATATCAATATAAGATTTCTTATATATTTTCAGATATCAAATAAATCCATTATTTAAAGTGGAACCAGTTATATTATTTATTCACACTATTGTCTATTCATGCATTGTCTCTATATTCATAGACACAGGGTACACCTCTTTGTAAACCCAATACTAATTTATACGTCTTCAAAATTTTGCTCCCAGTAATGGTGGAAGAAATACTCATGTCATCTGATCTACATATACATTTTATCACAGTAATATTCTGGACACAAAAAGAAAAGGTCACACTTATGTTTGCACCAAAGCCTAAATGTAAAGTGAACATGGATTACTAAAACCATCCATGTCAAGTTTGGCTAATGCTCTCAAAAGTCAATCCTATTTGTGACAACATATTTGTTTCTTGCTAAGTTTATATATTCAAACTCAACCCTGTTTAAAATATCTAATCCTATCTCTCACTTTATACTTTTCCTGGTTTCATAATGTCTCTATTTATATCAGCTTTCCTACATACTTTCCACAGTTCATCATTGTGACTGACTCTTCAATTGTGCTGACATTTACATTCACACTCTAATCCAAACCCTATTGCTAAGGAACTTTTTTTCCAAATCCTATACTCACTCTTCTTCTTAAACCTACTGACTATCTTCCTAATCCTACCCATTATCCCTTTTTGACTGGATGTTCTCTTTTACATTCAATAATACAAGGTACAGTGTCTAATGCCATTGTATATCGATCTATCTCAGACATCTGTGCAGAACATAATTCAACGCTAAGTATCACACTCAAGGGCCCATCCCCATTCTGCGCTTCAAATCTTATTTAGATTTCTGTTTTCATACATATATTTCACCTATATATACTTATAAATGTCGCAGGTTCCTAGTACCATTATTCATCCAGCAGAATGATTCCTAATCAAATTGAACATATTATTAACCCTAACCATACACTGTTCCCTCAATCTAACTTTACAGAAGAGCAGGGACAGAGTTGGTCTTACAATACAGGAATATAGGGGATCTTCCACCTCCTGAGAACCTCAAGGTCCATGCAGAAATGATCCCTGGAGAAGATGTAAACAACTATGAAGGACCTGAGAGAGCAAAAGTCAGCATCCATGGCAAACAACCTGGTCAGGATGAAAGGTTGTTTATGAATCAGCCTCTCTCTTCCTATTGTAGAGAAGATGGACCAAACCAGGTTGGTGTGGAGAGCTGTTCCTAGGTGCCTATGGTTGATATACCATTCTACCTTGTGAAAGTGTCACAGAAAGTAGGGGCAGCCTCCATCTCATGGTCGTCTTGGAAGCAACTGTTAGGACAAAGTGGTTACCAAGGCAGTGATCTGATTCAGTTCCTTAAGGAAGTGACCTCACCTCACTTCTTTGTTGATGGAACTCTCTGAACTTGGTATCCAAGAAGCCAGGCACCAAGAGGCAGTCCCAATCCCAGTGGTCTCACTTGTATGGATTTACCAAGGACACAGTCAGTCATTCTTGGTACCTACTGATGTGAGCACAGCCAAAACCAGGAAAGCTCTGAAGAGGGGCTTTTCCTGAGAAAGTAGGTAGTGGCTCACTGCTGGCTCCTGACAACTTCACAGAGTTGGCCAAGGAGACCAGATCTGAGACAGGACAGGCCATTTCATTGGAACATAGTATGGCCCACCAGTCAGAGGACACTCCGGATAGTCACAGACCTACTTGGGGGAAGGATGTGTCTTTGTGGGAGTGGGTGTGGGTTTGTGGTTTTGTCTCATATTCTGAGAATAGGTAGGAATGGCGGATTGTTTGGTTTGGAGGGAACTGTTTCTAGTAAGTCATTTGACAAGGCAAGTGTTTCTATGTCTGTTTATACCACTGTGTCCCTGGTTGCAGACATTAGAAAAGAAAATGCATCAATGGGTGAGTCCTGTCTAGTAGAAAGCTTCTCAGCTTTCATCCTGCCGAATTCATGAATGGACTGCGGCTTGACTTATCAATGGGGAACACCTGCTAACTTCTTAAGTTCCTGTTTTCTTCCTGAATTGTGTGCACTCTCCAGAATAGGCTCATGGTTTTGTGTCCATGATATGTACCTCCTCAAATCTCTGTGACATGGCCATGTACTGAATAGCTGAAGGGAATGGCGAGCATCTCAGAAAGCTCAGATATCAGTGTGACCAGGAATGCCTCAGTGGAAAAACCCTGCTTTGGACATTTTGCTTACCTATTCTTCTGTTGCCCTGAAAGTCAGGAAGGTCTTTGCATCAGGTGTGTCATGTGGGAGTGTTTTGGTTTTAATTGTGGTCATTTTTGTGGCCGTTGGAAGAGATGACTATGTCCACCTGGGCTTGAACACTTATGTGATTCCCCTTAGAGACTGAGTTCTGGAACTGACCTCAAAGAAGGATTGCCATGTATTGTGTTGGGATTTTAGGAGGCCACGCATGAGAGTCGCACTTGGAAACTGAGATCTAGGCCCAGGGAGGCTTTCGGAAGAGCACTGGAAATTTCAGGAAGGACATCACATGATTTTATTCTTAAAGACTTGGCAGCCATCGTTGCAAGTCAAAACACACATGGACCTCACATTGTAGACCTCAAATGCCTGGCTTAATGTGACCTTTTAGCCTGTCTTTGGGAAGCCTTGCCTCTTAGAATTCTCCAGAGCTTTCATTGAAATGAGCTTCTTCTCCATTTTATGGTTCCTGAATGAATTGAAACCCACAGTGCCTTCAACTTCATCCATGAAAAATCCCTAGATAAATATCATTAAAGTTTGGAAATTCCCATCACCTGGGGGCACTGGAGAACCTTTGGGTGTCCTATTGCTGATCATGAGTGTACCAGACAGTGCCTTGATTGACTGGGTTTCATGAAAATGGTATAGCACAGAGATGCCAGTAACTTGGAGCCTGATGAGTAGTCGGCCTAGAGCAGTGGTGTGCAGGTGTGTGTTAAAACATCTGTGGTGGGGTGATGTGGATATGCCATTGGCTTCCAAATGCCTTGTGACTGATATGGTGCAGCCCCCATACCCTTGTATGTAAAGGCATCTTGTTATATGGAGAGGTTGCAGGGTAATGTTTAGAATCAGATTGCTATGGTCAAGGGGGCAAGCTATGTGGGATATAAGCCAGGTTGGTGCATTCTCCTGCAGACCCTTACCCACCACACGTGACAGAACTCCCTCCATCACTGTGTCCCAGTTGAACTTCTCGTATTTTGTGAAGCAAATACCAAACTCCCAGTGCAGCTGCAAGAAACACCACGAAAATTGGAGGATGACCAAATGGCTTCACAGTCCACACTGGAAGACACTTAGCCCCCAGTGGCAACAGTTTACCTATAAAGAGAGAATTCAGCCCTGCTGCCTCATGTTCATAGGAAAAAAAGAAACCATGTCCTCCAGGTCATATAGATGCAGACCCAGCTTTGATGGTCTCACTACAAAGGAAGCTAAAGCTCCTGTCATCAACATATATTTCAGGTGCCCAACCTCAGAGGCAGTTTTTCAAAAAGTCTTTAGGCCAGCAGAGCTCCATGTTTTTGGAGTTTTTACCCTGTCCCTTACTTTTTGAAACTTCTCTACAACCTCGAAGGTTGTGAACTCCTGAGCATTTTCCATTACCGATATGTATTCACAGATTTTCTAACTCTTCTCCTCTAATTGTGTCTTACTTGGGGTGAAGGAAATGTCAAGGCATTGTTCTGAATGAGAGTTGGAAGATTTTTGGGTAGCACATATTTGCCTACACATTGGATTCATTTTCCAATTTTCCATTCGAAATACTGAATCCCTGACTGTCAAGGGTAGAAGGAATTCTTTTTCAAAGAACAGCCTGACACTTACAAGAAACAGCCACCAGGAGACATCCTGTCTGGAAGACATCCTGTAGCCATATGTGTCCCTGAGACATCCTGTGGCCATCTTTCTTCCAGAAACATCCTGAAGTTATCTCACCTTGTGAAGACATCCAGGAACTGCAGATAAGAGAGTTTTCCCAAATCCAGCATTTTAATACCCATGTGTGAACAATAAAATTTTGCAGCTTGATCAGAACTCCTGTGTTGCTCTCATCTCTCGTGTCTCTTGTCCCTTCATTCCTCCCCATCTAGGTTCGCTGCCCATGTTGATGTGTCCTGCCGGCCGGGACATCTGGCGCATACCGACTGGGGCTCAAGCCATTGACTGAGGGGGAACCCCTTCCTCCTGGAAAACTTGGTCAAGAGGAGCCCGCGATCGTCTCAGCAGACACCACCCGAAGACATATCCAGGAGGAGGGTGGGAATGATGCACGGTGAGTGACCCACCATGTGACAAGCAGTATCGTCACATGATTTGTTTATTTCAGGCCTCAAGGAGTTCTTCAAGACATGGGGGGCACATGTTAAGAAAAAGGACTTAAAATTTTTCTTTTCACACATAGGAGCATTGTGTCCATGGTTTCCTCTTGAAGGGACCATTGATGGCAAAAATGGCTTAGAGTAGGAGACTGTTTAAAAGATTATTATGAATCCTTTGGCCCAGAAAAAATGCCAGTTCCCACCTTTTCTTACTGGAACTTAATTAATGAAATTCTTAAAAGTTTTCGCTTTGACAATGGTACCTTACAACTTGTCAGGATTGGGGAAGAGATTATGCAAAAGACCTCTCTTCCCTCCTCTGCATGCCCATCATTAGTATAGACATAGACCCTTATCAGTCTTCCCAGGACCCTGAGAACCTTCCTGGTCCCCCTAAAAATACGACCCTAATTAATAAGGCTCCAATGATTAAAAACCACCTTTATCCAGTTTTAAATCCCAGAGACACATTGACCCCTGGGAAGGACGCTATCTTGGAGAAGGAAGCAGCTCTCTACCATTCAGAAGACCCGCAACCTCTCAGGACCCTGCCACAGCCTATAGGATTTACACATCCACCTCCCTCCTATATCCCTCCTGCCTTTTGTGCTCTGGCCCTTCAGGGGCCAAGTGCCCCCCCAGATATTTTTTCCCTACTTCCCCTACCTAACCTCGCTCCCTTGCCAGCATCCTTCCAACATAGACGGGAAGAGATGCAACTTTTAAAATAATTAAATTCCCTTGACTCTGAGCTCTCTTCATTAGCCTTAGCTATGGAGTCAATGCAAGCTGGCCCACAGCGGTCTAATACAAAGTCGAAGCCACTCCATCGGCCTGTTCTCACCTTCCCAGTCACCACCAGTCAGATAGATAAGCCTGCCCAGGCTGCGGTCAAAGACTTCGATGAGGAACAAGAGGAGGAAGCGGGGGAAATGGATCAAGGAGATCAGGACTCAGAGGATGAGGAGTTCACCCCTGGGCAGGAAGGAACCCAGAGTCTACAAAAAATTAAGCCTATGTTTTCTTGAAAAACTTAATAAGGCTTGTGCTCACTATGGCCCCACTGTGCCCTACACGTTGGCTTTATTAGAAATCCACAGCGCACAATGGCTTACTCCCAATGATTGGAAATTTTAAGACCAAGCTACCTTCAGTGCCGGAGACTTCCTGTTATGGAATGCAGATTTCGAAGACAATGTCGGGAAACTGCTCAAATAATTTTAACTAAGGCCTCCTCTGAATCTGGGACTTAAGTTTAGCTAGTGGGCAATGCGCCTTTTGACACTAAAAATAACAGGCACGTTTCCCTCCTGGACTCTTGGCGCAGACTCAGATGGCTGGTTTTCCTGCTTGGTGACACCTCCCTCAAAAGGCCTCGGCTACCAATTCCCTGGCAAAAATTTGACAAGTGCCCCATGAGCCTTATAGGTAGTTTGTTCCCCGGCTTAACCTAGCTGCGGAATGCTTGCATGAACCAAGCGAAGGTGAAAGCATCTATGTAAAACATCTTGCCTTTGAAAATGCCAACCCAGCATGTCAGGATGTTCTTCAACCACATAAGGATAAAGGGAAACTTTCTGAATTTATTAGACTCTGTGCAGGCGCGGGTGCAGCCCATGCCATGGGTCTCGCTTTAGGGGCCGCCTTTACCAAGGCGTTTCACGATCCTGGCTCACGTACTTGCTTTACTTGTAAACAACCTGGCCATTTTGCATGTGGGTGTCCGACAGGCAAACAAAGCCTAGGAATAGCGTCTCCTCAAACTGGGGCTTAACCGCCCCCAGCTACCCTTTTCCATAGAAGTGGTAAAGGTCATCACTGGGCCAGTGAGTGTAGATCTAAGACAAATGCCCTCAGACAGCCTATTTCTTCCTGCTTCTCGGGAAACTCCCTGCGGGGCCAGCCCCTGGCCACAACATCCCCCAGGACAAACACAGGAGCAATAAGGTTTGTTCCCTCCCAAACTCCCAACCTACCACAAAATCCTTCTCCACAAATCCCTCCCTCCAACTAGCCACCCAGGCAGCACAAAATTGGACCTCTGTGCCACCACAGTTACAATATTAGACTCAATGCAAGGGCCCCAGATAATACCCACTGGAATTATGGGTCCCTCTCCATCTCATACATGTGCCCTTATTCTTGGAAGAGCCTCCACTACCATACAAGGTGTTCAGGTCTTCGCTGGCATTAACGATAATGATTTCACTGAAGAAATAAAAATACTGGCCACTGCTATTAATGGAGTTGCCTCCATCCCAGCAGGAACAAGACTTGCACAATTAATTCTCCTTCCCTTGGATTCAGGAGGCATTTCCACCACCCAAACCTACCTCGGGGGGCTGCCTTCTTAGGCTTCTCTGATGTGTATTGGGTTCAACCCATTTCTCACAATAGACCCACCCTTACCTTACTTACTGAAGGAAAGGAATTCCAAGGAGTTCTAGATATTGGAGCTGATGCCACAATTATTTCTCAAAAATACTAGCCATCAGGTTGGCCCCTCACTCCATCCTTGACTGACCTTAAAGGGATAGGAAAATAAAAAAATCCTCTGGTCAGCTCAAGGTCTATTAGCTGCACTGATAAAGATGGTAATAAGTCAACTGTCACTCCTTTCGTTGATTCTGACCTCCCTGTTAACGTATAGGGTGGAGATATTTTGAGTCATTAGAAGTTATTCTCGCCAGTCCCAATTCCATGGTGACTCATCAAATGCTTCCTATGAATTTTGTTCCTGGTACAGGCCTGGGGATACTGAAACAAGGACTGGTGGAGCCTATACAACCCATAAAAAAACAAATACATGTGGACTTGTGTATTCAGATTTTTAGTGTCGGCCCCTGACCCTCCTGTACCCCATGCAGATAAAATTATTTGGGAGACTCAGACTCCTGTGTTGGTGGATCAGTGGCCCCTTACCCAAGAAAAATTGGAGGCTGCCTCCACGTTAGTGCTGGAACAGCTGGCAGCCGGCCATGTAAAGCCCTCAACCTCAC
This sequence comes from Callospermophilus lateralis, assembly GCF_048772815.1. Lineage (NCBI taxonomy): Eukaryota > Metazoa > Chordata > Mammalia > Rodentia > Sciuridae > Callospermophilus > Callospermophilus lateralis. Next base: position 438,101 of record NW_027515785.1, read on the forward strand.
CATGGATTACTCCTATTTTTATTATCAAGAAAAAATCAGGCAAGTGGCGCCTTTTACAATATTTGTGTGCCATTAATAAAGTTATGTGCCTGATGGGAGCACTACAGCCAGGCATTCCCACACCAGTGGCGATTCCAAAAACCTATTGTAAAATGGTTATTGACTTAAAAGATTGCTTTTTTACCATTCCTTTACATCCTGAGGATAGACCCTATTTTGCCTTTAGTCTCCCTCGCATTAATTTTCTGGGCCCTATGCAGAGATTTCAATGGAAGGTTCTTCCCCAAGGTATGGCCAACAGCCCTAGTCTTTGCCAAAAATACGTTGCTCAAGCAGTAGACCCTGTGAGAGAGCGATGACCACAAAATTATATTTTACATTATATGGATGATTTGTTAATTGCTGCACCTAATACACATGACCTTAATAATTGTTACTTGGACTTTTACAAAACCTCACTTCCTTGGGACTACAGATAGCTCCAGATAAGTTTCAAACACAGGACCCTTATACCTATTTGGGCCTTAAACTTCAAGATAATCAGATCCAAATTCCTAAAATACAACTATGTGTGGACCATATTCACACACTTAATGATTTTCAAATATTACTGGGGGATATTCAATTGCTAGGAACATATTTAAAATTACCCACTTGTGTACTTTTGCCCCTTAATGATATTTTGATAGGTGATTCCCACCCCTCCTCCCCTCAAAAGCTTACTCCCGAGGCATGACATGCATTAAACCAAGCCACAGAAGCCATTGCCCAAAAGTTTGTTACACAAATTTCTTATAACCTTCCTCTGGTTCTGGTTTTTTTCCACACTCCTCATACACCCACAGGAATATTTTGGCAGCGAGATCCACATTTTAAAAATAAAGGCTGCCCCTTGCTTTTGGTCCTTGTACCCACCACATCCTCCAAGGTTATTACTGTTTATCTTGCTCAGGTAGCTTCTCTTATTTTTAAAGGTCGTTTGCTTTCTCGACAACATTTTGGCAAAGACCCTGATAATATTTTAATTCCATATACTAAGGACCAAACCCTTACTACAATTTTTACTACAGACATGGATGAATGGGATATTGCCCTATCAGGCTTTTTGGGAACAATTCATAACCACATCCCCAATGACCCCCTTTTAAATTTTGTCCAGTTACATCCATTTATTTTTCCCAAAATTACTCAAAAGGCTCCCATTCCTCAAGCCCTTACCTTTTTTACAGACGGTTCCAGTAATGGCCGTGCAGTCTTTGTTGTCAATAACAAGCCTACCACCTTTGATACTGTCTATCAGTCAGCTCAGTTTGTGGAATTGTTCGCCATAACACAAGTTTTTATAAAGTTTTTTGATAATCTTGTTAATATTTATACAGACAGTGCCTACATTGCTCATTCTGTGCCCCTTCTGGAGATTTCACCCACCATTAAGGCTTCTTCCAATTCCCCCTTTCTGTTTCACCAGCTTCAGCAGCTAATTCAGGCCAGAAAACATCCATTTTCCTTAGGACACATCATGACACACTCTGACCTTCTGAGCCCTCTAACACAAGGTAATGCCCAAGCTGATGCAGCAACACGTTCCATCTTTCCAATTTTTGTTGGCTCCATTCAAAAGGCCATGGAGTTACACAATCTTCACCATCTAAATTCCCAGAGCCATCGATTACTTTGGAAAATTACCAGGCAACATGCATGAGAAATAGTAAAAGCATGCCCTGCTTGCACTGTCTCCCTCCCCATTCAACACTTGGGAGTTAACCCCCGAGGATTACTGCCCAATCAGATTTAGCAAATGGATGTTATTCATTTTCCTGAATTTTGAAAAACCAAATATATATACGTTTCTATAGATACCTTCAGCGGCTTTATTTTTGCATCACCACATTCTTGAGAGGCTACCAAAGATGTCCTTTCTCATCTTGTTTCAGCCTTTTTCGTAATGTGTAAACCAATACATATTAAAACAGATAAATGTCCTGCGTATACCAGTGCCAAGTTTAAACAGTTTTGTGCTACCTTGCAATTTTGTCATACTACTGAAATTCCATACAACACTCAGGGCCAAGGCATGTGGAACTTGCCCAGCTTACCTTAAAGACTTGGCTATCCCGTCTTAAGGCTTCCGCCCTTGTATTTACCACTCCCAGGGATCGCCTTAACCATGCATTATTTGCCCTTATTTTTCTTACCCTAGACAGTGAAGGCCATTTGGCCACAGACAGACACTGGCATCCTTCATCCAATTCTGTTCACACACCTGTTATGTGGTGCAATCCCATTACAAATAAATGAAAACGCCCACATCCTATCCTCATCAGGGGATGAGGCTCAGCTTGTGTTTTGGACCAAGAGCAAGCATCCCCAAGATGGTTACCAGAATGCCTGGTTAAACAGGTAAATTACTTACCTCAACCCAGGGACGGAGGCCCTCCCCCTGAGGACAAATTTTCCTCCATTTCAGATACAGCCAACAATCTGTGCGAGGATCCTGCTTAAGGCACTTCTGCTGAACAGGTTTGAACACAGAGGCCTTGGACCTCTAATTTCCAACATCATGGGGTACCTTTTTGCCCCCCCCCGTGAATGCAAAGGAGGATTTTGGACTGAGGCTCCCACTAGTTGGACCCAGACTGCTGACTGCATGACTAAGGTGACTTACCTCCGTGCCAAGGTTGACCATAATCTCGGAGGAGTTCATCAGCCTAAATGGGTATGTGTTAACAAGCCAAAGATTATTCCCCCTAGTACAAGTCTAGTACAAGTAAAGCTCTCCAAAATTGTTCTGCAACTTGTACGCATACCCAGGCGATGCATGTCTCTTGTAATGCGTCGGCTTCACTTTGTGTTAATAAACAGGGAGAACAATTTTTTGAAGCCTCCCTAACTAAAACTCATGCAGCAGGGGGACCACTATTCATTATACCCCCATTCTCTTTGACCATGGAGGAGATGGAAAATACACCAAGCTACAGTCAGCTGGGTGCCAAGGCACTGTCGGAAAACCTTCCGACTGGCCCATTAAGGCCCCTACAGGGGTCTCTGATTGTGGAGGACCCACTTATTCTGTCAAGCATCCTCAGATAATCAAACTTTTGAAACCCCAAATCCCTGAGCTCACATATCATCCCTTAATGTAGCCTAAATCCCAGTTCCCAGGTTTAGATACCAATACATTAGATATTTTGCAAACTACATTCTCCTTGCTTAATAATTCGAACCTCACCCTTGCTGGTGATTGCTGGCTCTGCATGACAACAGGGGCAATCATGCCTATGGCAGTTCCTATTAATTCTATCATGGACAATGATATTACATGCCAACCCGGATTTCCCTTTAAAGTACAGCCTATAGGCACTTTTACATTATTTCTTTTAGGCGCGATGCAGAATAATACCTATGATATTGATGTTCGACTTACTTCCTTAGGAAATTGCTCAACAGTATAAAATTATTCCTCATCCACCCCATCTCTTTGTCCCTCCAATGGCACAGTTTTTATGTGTGGAGGAAACTCGGCCTTCCCACGCTTCCAGCGAATTGGACCATTGGTTGTGTTCTTGCTTTATTACTCCCTGATATAACTATTGTCCCAGGAGATGAAACTCTACCAATTTCTAGCCTAGACACTTTAGTCAAAAGACACAGGTGGGCAATACAGGCTTTACCACTCATTGCCAGCCTTGGAATAACAGCTGCTGTGGGCACAGGTACAGTGGCTTAGGCACGGCTATTCACTCTTACCATCGCCTGTCTCAACAACTTATAAATTATGTACAAACTTTATCAGGAACCATTAAAGATTTGCAGGACCAAATAAATTCCCTGGCAGAAGTGTTCCTTCAAAACATACGAGGCTTAGATTTGCTGACAGCTAACCAGGGAGGTATTTGCTTAGCCTTAGGGGAACGATGCTGCTTTTATGCAAATAAATCAGGCATAGTACGCATTAAAATTAAGCAGCTTCAAGAAGATCCAGAAAAGAGACAAAGGGAACTATTTGAAAATCCCCTCTGGATTGGGCATAATGGATTTCTACCCTACCTTCTTCCCCTATTAGAGGCTGGTACAATTTATTAAAGAACAGATTAATATTTTGGTTTCTAAGCCCATACAGGTCCACTATCATGGTCTGGAGATGGAAGACAGCACTGCCAACATTTAAAAGAATGTTCAACCCTTCTCACAGGCTTATTAAGTTTACATCCCCACAGATCTCTCTTTCTTACAGAAAACTATAAGTAACAGCTCTGAGCAACCATCTTCTACCCTTGCAATAAGGGTTCGTTCTCCATGGGCCCCTCCGCTTGGGGGAGGACACACCCTTGGAATGAGCACGTTAGGCCATAATAACGGAGGGTCCAGGAAGGACTGCAGGAGGATGGATCCACGGATCCCCAAACACAAGACCTCTGAATGACTCGCTCTGGTGCATGGCGGTTGGCATGCTATTCCCTCAAAGACGTCTCCTCCAAAAACATGCCAAAGCCAACACGAAATCTCCTAGGAAAGATGCTCGCTCAAATCAGGAGATATTCTAAGGCATCCTAGAGAAACAGAGCCACTATCACCCCCTAAATCCATGGCCTGTAAGGTATGGTCGAATATTTTATATAACAAAAGGGGAGATGTCAGGGGCTAGAAGGAAGTTCTCCTTCAAAAAATAGACTGACACAAGAAACAGCCCCCTGGGACACAACCTGCCTGGGAGACATCCCACAGCCATCTATCTCCTTTTGACATCCGGCTACCATCTGTCTACCTGAAACATCCTGAGGTTATCTCACCCTGTGAAGACATCCAGCAACTGCCAATAAGAGAGCTATCCCATCCGCAGCATATAAATACCCTCTGAGAATAATAAAAGTTTGCAGCATGATCAGAACTCCTGTCTTGCTGTCATCTCTCGTGTCTCTTGTCCCTTCATTCCTCCCCAACTAGGATCGACACCCAAGTTGATGTGTTCTGCCAGCCGGGCCATCTGACACTAACCCATACCCTCCTAGGCTCTGATGACAAATCCTAATATGATGGAGAAAAATAACCCAAACAGAATAGAAATACAAGCAGTTCAGAGGAGGCATGGTGTATAGTTGCACTTGCCTTTTGCATGATATAGGGTAGGTGTTATAAATCTAGTTAATTTTTAATTGAAATAGTTCTCCATGTGTTTTAAAAGTTAACAAATATGTGAATTCCTGTCTCCCTTTCTCTGTAGCCGATTCAGCACATGTATTTTTATATGCACATATAGAATCCTACCTGGTATCAGATGTACATTCTTGTGAGGTGGCTGACTTGGAAGATACAAATTGTGAGAAGAGATCACTCCTCCTAAACGCTGTTGGAACAGAAAATTCAACCTATTGGTGAGCCTCCTAGTAGAACAACATTATACATAAATCCATGTTCAGTAAATTAAATATTTTTGCATCTGTGGATGATATATATTTCATGATGAATTTCGATTGGCATATATATTGCTACATTTTATTGTCTGGGTGTGTGTGTTGTGTGTGTGTGTGTGGGGGGTGTATATATATATATATATATATATATATATATATATATATATATACACTCTCCAAATATTTCAAAATATGAAATATATGTGTCTTACATATACTACCTAAATTCATTCATGTTCATGTATGTGGATTTATAATCAACTTTTCACAATATTATTCTCAGAAATATTCATCCACCTGAATTACATATTTGTTTTCTAGTACTGAAAACTAACTTCAGTGAGTGGTGCATACAATCCTAATATTTCTACAGTAACTGACCCAGTTTAACATCAATGCAACTAGATTCCTCTTGGATATGATGTCTATGTTGAAGTTCATTTTATTCAACACTGGTACATTACTATTTGTTCAGTTTATACACATCATAGGATATATATTTCATCAACAACTTCAATAATTTATAGGATTTTGATTCACTTTCAATCATTTCCTGAATCAGAACACATGTATTCCTCCAGGTTACTTGATTGTTTTTTCATGAGACTTCTTTCCAAACGCTTTTTTTTTTCGATTTCCATAATCATTTTGAAGAAAAACTGACACACTCTTCATGATAAACCATAACCCTAATATTACCATTAGATGTATTTCTGGTTGGAATGAATGATTGCATATAAATATACGATTTTCTGTTTATTTTCAGATATCAATTCAATCGAATATTTAAAGTTGGAACAAGTTATAATATTTAATCACAGTATCGTCTATTCATAATTTATCTCTATGTTCATAGACACAGAGTAAATCTATTTGTAACCCCAATACTAATTTTTTCATCTTCAAAATGTTGCTCCCAGAAATGGTGGAAGAAATACTCATGTCACCTAATCTACATATACATTTTATCACAGTAATATTCTGGACACAAAAAGAAGAGGTCACACTTATGATTGTATCAATGCCTAAATGAAAAGTGAGCATAGATTACTGAAAACATTCATGTCCAGTGTGCCTAATGCTCTCAAATGTCAATCCTATTGGTGACTACATATTTGTTTCTTCTTAAGACTATATTTTGAACCTCAACCCTGTTGCAAATGTCTAATCCTATCACTCAATTTATACTTTGCCTGATTTCCTAATGTCTCTATTGATGTCTGCTTACCTACATATTTTCCCCAGTTCACCATTGTGACTGACCCTTCACGTGTGCTGACATTTACATTCACTCTCTACCCGATACACTATTGCTAAAGAACTTTTGGTCCAAATTCTGTACTCAGTCTTCTTCTGAAACTTATCGAATATCTTCCTAATCCTACCGACTATCCCTGTTCTAGTGGATGTTCACTTCTACATTCAATCATCCAAGGTACAAGGTCCTATGCCATTGATTATCTATTTATCTGAAACACCTGTGCAGAACGTATATCAAAGCTAAGTATCCCAATCAATAGCGCAATGCCCTTCTGGGCTTCAAATCTTACCTAGATTTTTGTTTTCATACTTATATTTCACCTATATATTCTTATAAATATCACAGGTTCCCAATACCATTATTCATCAATTAGAATAATTCCTAACCCAAATCAAACCTGTTATTAACCCTAACCATACACTGTTCCCTCAATCTAACTTTACAGAAGAGGAGGGACCAAGTTGGTCTTACAATACAGGAATGTAGAAAATCTTCCACCTGTTGTAAAACTCAAAGGTCCATGAAGAAGTGATCCCTGGAGAACATGTAGGCAGCCATGAAGGACCTGAGAGAGCAAACGTCATCTTCCATTGCAAACAACCTGGTCAGGATGAAGGGTTGTGTCTGAATCAGCCTCTCTGTTCATAATGTAGAGAAGATGGACACAAACAGTCCTGTTTGGAGAGCTGTTCCTGGGTGCCTATGGTTCATATACCATTCTAACTTGTGAAAGTGTCACAGGAAGTAGGAGAAGCCTCGATCTCATGGGACCCTTGGAAGCAACTGTTAGGACAAAGTGGTTGCCAAAGCAGTGACCTCATTCAGTTCCTGAAGGAAGTGACCTCACCTCACTTCCTTGGTCATGGAACTCTCGGTACTTGGGATCCAGGAAGCAAGGTACCAAGAGCCTGTCCCAGTCCCAGTCCCAGTGGGCTCACTTGTTTGGATTTACCAAGGACAGAGTCAGTCTTTCATGGTACCTACAGATATGAGGATGGCCAACTGCCAGGAAAACTCAGAAGAGGGGCCTTTCCTGAGAAAGCAGATAGTGGCTCACCGCTGGCTCCTGACAAGTTCACAGAGTTGGTGATTTCCGGGAATCATAAGTTGGCCCACCAGTCAGAAGACACTCTGGATAGTCACAGACATACTTTGTAGAAGGTGGTGCCTCTGTGGTTGTCGGTGTGGGTTTGTGGTTTTGTCTCATGTTCTGAGAATAGGTAGAAAAGGAGGTTTGTTTGATTTGGAGTGAACTGTTTATAGTAAGTCGTTTGGCAAGCAAGAGTTCCTATGTCTGTGTATCCCACTGTGTCCATGGTTTTAGACATTAGAAAACAGAATGCATCAATTGTTGTGTCCTGTCTAGTAGAAAGCTTCCCAGCATTCATCCTGCCGAATTTATGAATGGATTTCAGCTTGCCTTATCGATGAGCAACATGTGGTATCTTCCAAAATTCCTGCATTCTTCATGAATTCTGGCTACTCTCCAGAATAGGCTCATGGTTTTGTGTCCAAGATATGTAGCAGTTCCAAGCCCTGTGACATGGCCATGTACTGGATAGCTGAAGGGAATGTCGAGCATCTCAAAAAACTCAGATATAAGTGTGACCATGATAGTCTAAGTGGAGAAACCCTGCTTTGGGCCTTTTGCTTACCTATTGTTCTGTTGCCCTGAATGTCAGGAAGGTCTTTGCCTCAAGACATTCGTTTGTGAAGCCTGAAGAAAACAGGTTCAAATGGAAATGAATGGACATAACCTGTGGATCTTTGCTTAATTCCTTTGGAAATAGAAGTGTCTGAATCAGCCTCTTGGCCCTGTGTGAGGCCGTGGCTTAGATTCTCAACCCCTGAAGAATCTAAAGAAACATCACATGTGTGCATCCAAAACAAAAATGGCCAAAAGTGCAGTTATTGTGGATGAAGTCTCTCCCCATTCTCTGTGAGGTTCCTGACCTCCATCAAGTTAGAATAGGGATCCTTTGTGCCAAATCATTTCTTCAAAGCCCTAAAGTGGCTTGCCCATAATTGCTTGAATTTTCCCGTGACTACAATTCACATAAAGAATCCAAACTGCACAGTCAATACGCCTCAAATTGGAGAAACAGAGAAGTATTAACAGCAGGCCTATATGAACACTCCTGGTTCACAGGAGTGGTGTCCAGGCCACCCTGAATTTAGGCAAATTAGGGGCAAGAGAGATTATTTAGGAGACTGTCTTGAGCTTCGCCCCTCGTGGAAAATTCCAGCGATAGGTTATGATGAGTGTCTATATAATAGAACATGAGGGCCATGTGGGAGTGTTTTGGTTTTAATTGTGGTTGTTAGTGTGGTGGTTGGAAGAGATGACTGGGTCCACCTTGACATGAACTCTGGTGTTTTTCCCCTTAGAGACTGAATTCTGGAACTGACCTCAGAAAAGTATTGCCATTAATTGTGTTGGGATTTTAGGAGGCCATGCATGAGAGTCGCCCTTGGAAACTGAGATCAAGGCCCAGGGTGGCTTTCAACAGAGCACTGGGAATCACAGCCAAGATATCACATAATTTTCTTCTGAAAGACTTGGCAGCCATAGTTGAGAGTCAAAAGACACATGGACCTCACATTGTAGAACTCAATGGGCCTGGCTTCATTTGACCTTTTGGCCATTCTTTGGGAAGCATTACCTGTGAGATTTCTCCAGAGCTTTCATTGAAATGAGCTTCGTCAAGATTAATGGTTCTGGAATGAACTGAAACTCACAGTGCCTCCAACGTCATTGTTGAAATATGGCTAGAAAAATACCATGAAATTTTTGAAATTTCCATGACCAGCTGGCACAGGAGAACCTTTTGATGTCCTGTTGCTGATCATGAGTATAACAGACAGTGCCTTGATTGACTGGTTTTAATGAAAATTGTGTAAAACAGAGATGCCAATAAGTTGGAGCCTGATGATTAGTGAGCCTAGAGCATTAGTAGGCAGGTGTGTGATAAAACATCTGTAGTGGGGCCATGTGGATCTGCCATTGGCTTCCAAATGGCGTGTGACTGACATGATGCAGCCAGCAGTCCCTTCTAAGTAAAGGCATGTTGTTATATGAAGAGGTTTCAGGGCAATGTTCAGAATCGATTTGCTATGGTCAATGGGGCAAGCTATGTGATATAGAAGCATGGTTGGTGCATTCTCCTGCAGAAATTGAAATACCACATGTGACAGAACTCCCTCCTGCACTGTGTCCCAGTTGAACTCCTTGTATTTCATGAAGCAAATACCAAACTCCCATTGTAGCAGCAAGAAACACCATGAAAATTGGAGGATGAACAAATGGCTTCACAGTCCACACAGGGAGACACTTAGAACCCAGTGGCCACAGTTTACCTACAAAGATCAAATTCAGGACTGGTGTCTCATGTTAATTGGAAAATAAGAAACTATGTTTTACAGGTCACATAGGTGCAGACCCAGCTTTGATGATCTCAGTACAAAGGAAGCTAAAGCTCCTGATAACAACATATGTTTCAAGTGCCCAACCTCAGAGGCAATTTCTCAAGAAGTCTTTAGGCCAGCAGAGCTCCATGTTTATGGAGTGTTCACCCTGTCCCTTACTTTTGGAAACTCCTGTACCACCTTCAAGGTAGTGAACTCCTTAGCATATTCCATTCCAGATAAGTATTCACTGATTTTCTAATTTTTCTCCTCTAATTATGTCTTACTTGGAGCGAAAATAATGTCAAGCCATTGTTCTGGAGGAGTGGGAAGATTTTGTGTGGCACATATTTGCATACACATTGGATATATTTTCCAATTTTCCATTCGAAATACTGAATCCCTGACTCTAACCCCTACCATACTAGACTCTGACTACTAATCGTAATATGATAGAGAATAATAACCAAAACAGAATAGAAATACAAGCAGTTCAGAGGAGGCATGGTGTATAGTTGGAATTGCCTTTTGCATTATATAGGGTAGGAGTTATAAATCTAGTCATTTTTTGTTGAAATAGTTCTCCGTGTGTTTTGAAAGTTAACAAATATGTGAATTCCTGTCTCCTTTTCTCTGTAGCCTATTCAGCACATGTAATTTTATATGCACATATAGAATTGTACCTGGTATCACACGTACATTTTTGTGAGGTGACTGACTTGGCAAATACAAATTGTGAGAAGAGATCACTCCTCCTAAATGCTGTTGGAACTGAAAATTCAACCTATGGGTAAGTCTCCTAGTTGAACAACATTATACATAAATCCATGTTCAGTATATGAATATTTTTGGGTCTGTGGATGATATGTATTTCATGATGAATTTCGATTGGCATATATATTGCTAGTTTTTAATGTCTGTGTGTGTGTGTGTGTGTGTGTGTGTGTGTATATATATATATATATATATATATATATATACTCTCCAGATTTTTCAAAATATGAAATATTTGTGTCTTATTTTGCACTCCCTAAATTCATTCATATTCATGTATGTGGATTTATAATCCACTTTTTAAAAAATTATTCTCAGAAATATTCATCCACCTGAAATGCATATTTTTTCCTAGTACTGAAACAGTTTTCAGTAAATGGTACATCCAAATCCTAATATTTCGGCATTGCAAGATGACTGTGAAGACAGTGTATCACACCCAGTGTACCCTGCCACTGTGCAAGTGAATAACGAGTTAGAGGGATGAAAAACTATCTTGTTAGGATCTTACAGGAAAATGGGTGTTTACCGAAACCTTGAAGAATGATTTCCACCACTGAGGTGAGGTAATTGAGTCTCAAACACAAGCCACTTGTGCAACTGGAGATCCATTCTGATTGATCCGCGTGACCTGCCCTGTGTCTACAAATGGTGAGGCACCACCGAGAAGCGACCAGCAAGCAGGGAGAAACGTTGCTGCGGATTCTGTGGAATCCTGCTGGCTGAGCATCCACTGAGCCCCCAGCTGAATTCGGGATTTCAGACGGGGAAGTTAGCAGTACATTTCTATGGCCCAAAGCGGAAACTCCACAAAGGAAACCAACAGCCGCCATCTTGGAGAGCTGAAGTAACCACCACCACTCCCTGACAGATTGCAAGAATAAAACAGGTGTGTGTTTCTCAGCTCATCTCACATACAGAGGGGAATTCGCATAAAATATCTCCTAGGCTATTGGGGGAGGGATAATCAGAGCAAGTCTGCATAAAGACTGGGGGAAAACTAGAGGCACCTGACCTTCATCTCCCCTTCCCATCAGCAGCAAAAATGAAACTTGTCTAGCCAGTGCGGGGAGATGGGCAAGAGAAAAAAATTAAAACAATAGAGTTCCAGGGTTCCCAATAGACACCCTCCCCACCCAACAAACGGCAGACCCAGAGAACAGTTTGAGATGCCGAGAAGCATCACTCAGGAGAAATCTGGTCTAGCAGGAGAAATCAGGACTAGCAGGATAAACCAGGGGACTAGAGGCCAGGCCCTCCTGACTGGTTGGCTGGAGAACGCCGGCCCACTGCCAGTGTGACTGGGCAACTGGAGACCAGCTTCCTGCTGGCGCCAGCCCACCTGCTGACGCTATGTCTTGACGGCTGGAGAACGCGCGCCTGCCGGCGACCGAACGCGCAACTGTGTGGCTAGAGATCACCCACCAGCCGAAGACAGACCACAAGCTGCCCGCTCTACTGGGTGGCTGGAGACTGCTGGCCTGCCAGCGACCGGGAGCTGAAACCAACCAGAGACAATCCAGTCCACCCACCCAATTCGGACACTCCGGCAAGGAACCTGGGGCCCACCACAGCAGAGAGGTGACATCACTGGAGCTCAGCCGTCAGAATTCCTTAACAGCGGAATCCACTTAAGCAGGCATAGTCTACCAACACAAAGGAGAGAAAACAGAGATATATAAACCCATAACAAATCTATAGAAGAGAGCAGAAACACAGCAATCAAATAGAGCTGGAAAATGACGTGAACATCATGAAAAAACAAGGGAAAACAAGGTGTACAAACAATGAAGGACAACTTAATACTACAGGAGAACCTAGAAGCATCAGAAACAGGGATAGGGAAAAAACTTAAGTCATACCTAACTCAGATGGAAAGGAATAAGAGAGAAGACATGAGGCAGCAAGTCTAAGCAATAAAAGTATATTTTGAAAATGAATTAAACAAACAAATTCAAATGGCAAAGAACAAGCTTTACAAGGAGATAGAGATCTTTTAAAAAATCATACAGTAATTCTAGAAATGCAGGAAACTATAAACCAAATTAAAAACTCAAAAAAGAATATTACAAATAGACTAGATCAAGTAGAAGTCAGAACATCAGATAATGAAGACAAAGTTTGTCAACTTGAAAAGAATATAGTCAACACAGAAAACATGCTTAAATCCCATGAGCAACTATTCAAGAGATATGGGATGTCATAAAAAAAACAAAATTGGGAGTCATCGGGATAGAAGAAGGCATAGAAATTCAAACCGAATGAATGAACAACATATTAAATGAAATAATTCTAGAAAACTTCCCAGAGATGAAAGATGGAATGGATTGCCATATCCTGGAAGCCTACAGGACCTCAAACATTCAAAACCATAATAGACAAACTCCAAGACATATAATTATGAAGATAGCCAACATACAGAACAAGGAGAGAATATTAAAAGCTACGAAAGAAAGTAGGCAGATAACATTCAGGGGTAAACCAATAAGGTTAACAATTGATTTTTCATCACAGACTTTGAAAGCGAGAAGATCTTTGAACAATGTATTTCAAACACTGAAAAATAATGGATTTCAACCAAAAATACTGTATCCAACAAAATTAAGCTTCAGATTTGACAATGAAATTAAGTCCTTCCTGATAAATAAAAGCTAAAAGAATTCACAGACAGAACACCAGCACTGCAAAGCATTTTGAGCAAAATACTACAAGAAGAGGAATTGAAAAATAGTGCCCAAAACTAACAGCGGGAGGTATCTGAGTAAAGGGGTAAGAAAAAAACCAAAAAGTAAAAACTACCCAAATTAAAATAAATAAATAAATAAACATGACTGGAAGTACAAATCATATTTCAATTGTAACCTTAAATGTTAAAAATCTAAACTCACCAATCAAGAGACATAGGCTAGTAACCTGGATCAAAAAAATAAATCCAACAATATGCTGCCTTCGGGAGACTCACATGAAAGGTAAAGACATACACAGGCTGAAAGTGAAAGGTTGGGAAAAATCATACCACTCATATGGCCCTCGGAAGCAAGCAGGAGTGGCCATACTCATATCATATAAAATCAACTTCAAACCTACGTTAATCAAAAGGGATAAAGTAGGACACTATATATTGTTAAAAGGAACCATCCACCAACAAGACATAACAATTATCAATTGGTATGCACCAAACAATTGAGCTGCAACGCTCATAAAACAAACTCGCCTCAAGTTCAAGAGTCAAATAGACTACAACACAATAATTATCGGTGACTTCAACACACCGCTCTCGCCATTAGACAGATCCTCTATAAAAAACTGAATAAAGAAACTATAGAATTCAACAGCACAATCATTAACCTTGACGTAACCGACATATATAGAATACATCAACCATCATCAAGTGGATACACTTTATTCTCAGCAGCACATGGATCCTACTCCAAGTTAGACCATATATTATGCCATTGGGCAACTCTTAGTAAATATAAAGGCGTGGAGAAAATACCATGCACCATATCTGATCATAATGGAATGAAACTGGAAATCAATGATAAAAGAAGGAAGGAAAAATCCTACATCACATGGAAAATGAACAATATTCTACTGAATGATCAATGGGTTACAGAAGACATAAAGGAGGAGATAAAAATATTTTTAGAATCAAATGACAATACAGACACATCATACTGGAATCTATGGGACACAAAGAAGGCAGTTTTAAGAGGGAAATTCATTTCTTGGAGTTCTTTCCTCAAAAAAAGAATAAAACAAAAAATAAATAAACTCACAGTACACATCAAAAACCTAGAAAAGGAAGAGCAAAACAACAGCAAATGTAGTAGAAGACAAGAAATAATTAAAATTAGAGCAGAAATCAACGAAATTGAAACAAAAAAAAAACATTGAAAAAATTGATAAAACTAAAAGTTGGTTCTTTGAAAAAATAAATAAGATTTACAGGCCCTTAGCCATGCTAAGGATGAGAAGAAGAGAGACAACTGAAATTACTAACATACGGAATGAAAAAGACAATATCACAACAGACAGTACACAAATACAGAAGATAATTAGAAAGTATTTTGAAACCCTATATTCCAATAAAATAGAAGATAGTTAAAATATCGATAAATTTCTTAAGTCATACGATCTGCCCAGATTCAGTCAGGAAGACACACACAATTTAAACAGACCAAAAACAAAGGAAGAAATAGAAGAAGCCATCAAAATACTACCAACCAAAAAAAGCCCTGGACCTGATGGGTATAGAGCAGAGTTCAAAAAAACCTTCAAAGAAGAATTAATACCAATACTTCTCAAGGTATATCAAGAAATAGAAAAATAAGGAGCTCTTCCAAATTCATTCTCGGAGTCCAAAATCACCCTGATCCCAAAACCAGACAAAGACACTTCAAAAAAGAAAACTACAACCAATATCTCTAATGAACTTGGATGCAAAAATTCTCAATGAAATCCGTGTGAATTGAATCCAAAAGCATATCAAAATAGTTGTGCACCATGATCAAGTAGGATTCTTCCCTGGAATGCAAGGCTGGTTCAATATACGGAAATCAATAAATGCTATTCACCACATCAATAGACTTAAGGACAAGAACCATATGATCATCTCGATAGATGTAGTAAAAACATTCGACACAGTTCAGCATCCCTTTATGTTCAAAACACTAGAAAAACTAGAAATAACAGGAACTTACCTAAACATTGTAAAAGCTATATATGCTAAACCTCAGGCTAGGATCATCCTAAATGGAGAAAACTGAAGGCATTCCCTCTGAAATCTGGAACAAGACAGGGATGCCCTCTATCACCACTTCTATTCAATTTAGTTCTTGAAATACTAGCCAGAGAAATTAGACAGACAAAATAAATTAAAGGCATAAAAATAGGAAAAGAAGAACTTGAATTATCGCTATTTGTGGATGACATGGTAATATATTTAACAGACCCAAAAGGGTCTACAAAGAAACTGCTAGAGTTAATAAATGAAGGATATAAAACCAACACGCATAAATCAAAAGCATTCCTGTATATCAGAAACAAAACTTCTGAAATGGAAATGAGGAAAACCACTCCATTCACAATATCCTCAAAGAAAATAAGATACTTGGAAATCAACCTAACAAAAGAGGTGAAAACCACAGAACCCTAAAGAGAGAGATAGAAAAAGATCTTAGAAGATGGAAAAATGTACCCTGTTCATGGATAGGCAGAACTAAATTCATCAAAATGGCGAAATTACCCAAAGTTCTATACAGGTTTAACGCAATGCCAATCAAAATCCCAATGGCATTTCTTGTAGAAATGCTAAAGCAATCATGAAATTCATATAGAAAAACAAAAGACACAGAATAGCAAAAGAAATTCTAAGCAGGAAGTGTGAATCGGGAGGTATAGCGATACCAGAGTTCAAACTTTACTACAAAGCAATAGTAACAAAAACAGTGTGGTACTGGTACGAAAACAGGCAGGTGGACCAATGGTATAGAATGGAGGACAGAGAAACCAATCCACAAAATTACAACTTTCTTATATTTGATAAAGTGGCTATAAACATGCAATGGATGAAGGATAGCATCTTCAACAAATGGTGCAGGGAAAATTAGAAATCCATATGCAACAAAATGAAACTGAATCCCGTTCTCTCACCATGCACAAAAGTTAAATCAAAATAGATCAAGGAGGTAGATATCAAATCAGAGACACTGTGTCTCATAGAAGAAAAAGTTGGCTACGATCTATATACTGTGGGGTCAGGCTCCAAATTCTTTAATAAGACATCAATAGCCCAAGAGTTAATAACAAGAAAAAAACAAATGGGACTTACTTAAACTAAAAAGTTTTTTTCTCAAGAAGAGAAACAATAAGAGAGGTAAATAGAGAGCCTACATCCTGGGAACAAATTTTTACCCCTCACACTTCAGATAGAGCCCTAATATGCAGAATATACAAAGAACTCAAAATATTAAACAATAAGATAACAAATAACCCAATCAACAAATGGGCCGAGGACCTAATCAGACACTTCACAGAGGAGGACATACAATCAATCAACAAGTACATGAAAAAATGCTCACCATCTCTAGCAGTCTGAGAAATGCAAATCAAAACCACCCTAGGATACCATCTCACTCCAGTAAGATCGGCAGCCATTAGGAAGTCAAACAACAGTAAGTGTTGGCGAGGATGTGGGGAAAAGGGGACACTTGTACACTGCTGGTGGGACTGTAAATTGGTGCAGCCAATTTGGAAAACAGTATGGAGATTCCTGGGAAAGCTGGGAATGGATCCACCATTTGACAAAGATATCACCCTTCTTGGACTATTCTCTGAGCATCTTAAAACAGCGTACTATTGGGATACTGCCACATCAATGATCATAGCGGCACAATTCACAATAGCTAGACTGTGGAACCAACTTAGATGCCCTTCAATAGATTAATGGATAAAAAAAATGTGGCATCTATACACAATGGAGTATTACACAGCACAAAAATGACAAAATCATAGAATTTGCAGGGAAATGGATGGCATTAGAGCATATTATGTTAAGCGAAGCTAACCAGTCCTTAAAAAAACAAATGCCAAATGTCTTCTCTGATATAAAGAGAGCAAATAAGAGCAGAACAGGGAGGAAGAGCATGAGGAAAATATTAACATTAAACAAAGACGAATGGGGGGAGAGAAAGGGAGAGAGAAGGGAAAGCTTATGAAAATTGTAGGAGACCCTCAATGTTACACAAAATCGCATATAAAATGTTGTGAGGGGAAGTGGGGGGGGAACAATGGAGAGAATTGAACAATAGCAGATGAGGTAGAGAGGGAAGATGGGAGGGGAGGAGAGGGTGGATAGTAGGGGATAGGAAAGGTAGCAGAATACAACAGTCACTAATATGCCATTATGTAAAAGTGTGAATGTGTAACCGATGTGATTCTACAATTCGTATTTGGGGAAAAAATGGGAGTTCATAACCCAATTGAGTCAAATGTATGAAAGATGATATATCTTGAGCTTTGTAATGTTTTGAACAACCAATAAAAATAAATAAATAAATAAATAAAGGTTTAAAATTTAGTGGGAAGAAATCAGCTAAAAATGGGTTCAGATGTATTCATTTTGCTATGCAGAAACTTTGTTTTGTGTAGTTGTAAATATCACAAATTTATTTTACCAGAAAATGCACATAAATTGAGATGAAAGGATAATTCACCTATCTTCATGAAAAATTCATAGCATTTTATACACTTTTCATACTTCATTTTTTTCGTGAATATTTTGACATGGACAAGGTCTAGTCTTAGGCTATTCTTCCAGAATACTACCTCATCTGACAAGTTCGTACAATGTGTTGGATTGTTCTTTTCATCTTTTATTTAATAGTTTCTTGGTGATAATGTGTATTTTTCTTATCTTTATTTGGACATTATCTTTGCATTTTATGTTTTACTGGGGAAGAGACTCATCAAAAGCTCTTTATTATATGTATCAACAATCAAACATTTAGAGCATGCAATTATTCTTAATTTTGCATGAAAATAAATTTGTACCATTTTTCTTATAAAGATGTAGTATTATTAATAATGTCCCTACTGTAATAAGTAACTACTTACAAGAAGAATTAAACAATTGACTTTATATCAATTATGAACATGAAAAGTACTAAAATAAGTATTTGGCAATTAATACACAATTGATAGAAATAGAAATCACAAGAACGCCATTTAAAATGTCAGTGCATATGGTCCTTAAATAATAGGTTGTTCAAATAAAATTTCTCTAATTCATAAGAGTTAATATGCCATATTACAGCTTAATGTGATATAAAACCTTAAATTATCAGTATTGATAAATAAGAATGATACCTTTTTACTTAAATATGTTTATGTGATTTTCACTGTAAGATGTTAATTATGGAAGAATTGAGAATTAAGAAAGACTTGGTCTATATTATTTCTAACAGGAAAATCAAAGTACTTTTAAATATATATGTATATATATATATATGATATATGTAATGCATATGCATGAATATAGATACATATGTGTAATAAATGTATTGTAATATATCTATCAGGTGATTATAATTTTTAGATTTTCTCAAGAAAAAGAATGACTATAAAAAACAGTCTTAAACTTAAATTTCATAGCATACTACTGTTTGTAATGACATGAGAGAAAAATAGATATGGAGGGGAAACAAAAAAGGAAGGGAGAGAAGGGGGAAATGGGGAAGAAAGTGAGTAAAGAAGAGGGACATGAGTGTATGATGTTAAGATAAAAGTGGAGGGGCTGGGTTTGTGGCTCAGTGGTAACATGCTTTTCTAGCATGTGTCAGGCACATGGTTCTATTCTCAGCACCACATACAAATAAACAAAATGAAGGTCAATCAACAACTGAAAAAATAAAAAAGAAAAAAGAAGAAATATTACGAAAATTCCAAGCTTTGATGAATGTTAAATAAAAAAAAATTATGTTACATAGCCTTATGTAATTTTAGACTATCCAAAATAGTCACTAAATGTTAGATTATTAGTGCTATAACTAAAAATCCATTGATCTTTCATCTACATTCTGTGGCATGCTAGTGCTAAAATAAATTGTATTATTAATCCCCCCCAAAATCCTAATATTTCTACAGTAACTGACCCAGTTGAACATCAATGCAAGTATACATGATGTGCATTTTGACGTTCATTTTGATTCAACACTGGTACATTTCTATTTCTTCAGTTTATGCACATCATAGCATATATGTCTCATCAAAATTTCGCAAATTTATAGGCATTTGTTTCACTTTCAATCACTTCCTGCTTGAGAACACATGTATTCCTCCATGTTTCTTGACTGCTCTTTTCATGAGACTTCTTTCCAAACACATTATTTTCGATTTCCATTATCACATTTGAAGCAAAACTCACAAACCCGTCACAATAAACCATAACACTAATATTACCATTAGATGTGTAACTGGTTGGAATGAATGGTTCTATATCAATATAAGATTTCTTACTTAGTTTCAGATATCAATTCAATCCATTATTTAAAGTGGAACCAGTTATATTATTTATTCACAGTACAGTCTATTCACGAATTATCTCTATATTCATAGACACAGGTACACCTCTTTGTACCCCCAATACTAATTTATACGTCCTCAAAATATAGCTCCTAGAAATGGTGGAAGAAATACTCATGTCACCTGATCTACATATACATTTAATCACAGTAATATTCTGGACACAAAAAGCAAAGGTCACACTTATGATTGTACAAAACCTAAATGGAAAGTGAACATGGATTACTAAAAACATCCATGTCCAGGTTGCCTAATGCTCTCAAATGAAAATCCTATTGGTGACTACATATTTGTTTCTTCCAAAGATTATATATTCAAACTCAACCATGTTGAAAATGTCTAATCCTGTCACTCACTTTATACTTTGCCTGATTTTGTAATGTCTCTATTGATATCTGCTTTCCTACATATTTTCCCCAGTTACTCATTGTGACTTCCTCGTCACATGTGCTGATATTTACATTCACTCTCTTAGCGATACCCTACTTCTAAAGAACTTTTGTTCCAAATCCTACACTCATTCTTCTTCCTAAATTTACCGAATATCTTCCTAATCCTACCGACTATCACTTTTTGACTGGATGTTCTCTTCTGCATTCAATCATCCAAGGTGAAAGGTCCTATGCCATTGTATATCGATTTATCTGAAACATCTGTGCAGAATGTAATTCAACGCTAAGTATCCCAATCAAGGGACAAATGACCTTCTGGGCTTCAAATCTTACTTAGATTTCTGTTTTCATACATATATTTCACCTCTATATTCTTGTAAATATCACAGGTTCCCAATACCATTATTCATGCAGCAGAATGGTTCCTAACCCATATCGAACATGTTAATAACACTAATCATACACTGTTCCCTCAATCTAACTTTGCTGAAGAGCAGCGACAGTGTTGGTCTTACAATACAAGAATGTATGGGATCTTCCACCTGCTGAGAACATCAAAGGTACGTGCAGAAATGATCTCTGGAGAAGTTGTAGGCAGCTATGAAGGACTTGAGAGAGCAAAAGACATCTCCATGGCAAACAACCTGGAAGGATGAAGGAATGTGTCTGAATCAGCCTCACTCTTCTTAATGTAGAGTAGACCAAACCAGGCCTGTGTGGAAAGCTCTTCCCAGGTGAGTATGGTTGATATACCATTCTAACATATGAAATTGTCACAGGAAGTAGGGGCAGCCTCCATCTCATGGAACCCTTGGAAGCAACTGTTAGGACAAAGTGGTAGCCAAGGCAGTGACCTCATTCAGTTCCTGAAAGAAGTGACCACACCTCACTTCCTTGGTGATGAAAGTCTCTGAACTTGGGATCCAGGAAGCCAGGCACCCAGAGCCATTACCAATCCCAGTCCCAGTGGTCTCACTTGTTTGAATTTACCAAAGACAGAGTCAGTCTTTCTTCTTACCTGTTAAGGTCTGTAAACAAGTCAGATTGGCACCTGTTATTTTGCTGGAGAAATGTTAGAGTCTGTAAACAAGTCTGGATGGCGCCTGGCAAAATGCCAGAGGGAGTGGTTTGTGAAGTAACAAAAGTGAGCCATTAAGTGTAAAGATTCCTTATTGGTTGACTGCTGTATCTATTTTATGCTAATGAGATAGGCTGTGTAAAATGTATAAATATCGCTCAGATCTTACAATAAACGGCTCTCATTCCTGCTGCATCAACATACACAAGTTATTCGTCACCCCCCAGGTTATTCTGCTGCAGCGGGACTGTGGCAGATGGTGGCCCGTTACGGGGAGCCCTGGGACACTCACGGGTAAAGGTCGAAAAAAGCTTTCTGTCCATAGATAGGACGGGAGCAATCTGCTGGTCCCTAGGCAGATAGGGCGATAGGAAAAATGACCATTTCGAGAAAATGGAGAAGATTGATGCAGTATGTTTGTGTCTTGTTTTGCCTTGAAATGTTGTATTGTCTTTGTGATGAAAATATGGAAGGGGTGAGAAGTAAATTGATAAGAGAAAAAGGCACCCCAGTGGAACGAAGAATAGTTAGGGCATGTGTTGATAAAAGCCCAGAAACTCTAGTCAGAAAGAAACAGAAAGTTCAGAAGAAGAAGGATTATCAGGAAAAAAGTTGCAGCAAAAGGCTATTACTGAATACTTTTCGATACTGGAGGGTGCGTGAAATGACAAGGCGGCTGCCACCTGCCCAAGCCGATCATGGCGCAGTAAGAATTTTCCAAGAGGCAGTTGAGGGCTCTTCCCCACCCCCCTGCCCTGGGGAGCGGATCACCACTGTGAGCCCAAATCTAGACCTGACCTGGAGGCACAGTCTCGCAGGCTTTTGCTCCCTGTGCCCGGAAGAAGTTTGAGCCCAGGACTCTCCCTGGGGCCATCTGGGGCTGCCCAGGATGCTACAGCTGGCAGAAGATGCCACTGGCATCCCTGAAGTTTGATCATTTCCAAGGCCAGTAACTACAATGGGTCTCCCACACCTGCAGGCTGATGAGTAATGAGTACTATTAAGGCTTATTTCAAATGTAAAAAACCTTGAGATAATGTACTAAAATTGTTCAGAAGGTTGTTTTCTTAGTGAAATGCTACAGGATTTTCTTTAGCCATCCGGAGTTCCTGCCTTCGTCCAAGTGCCGGTGAAAACAAAGGTGGAAGAATTTACAATGTTGCTGAGAACTGGAGGAAACTTCGGCTGAGAACCCGAGAAGACTTCGGAGCTATCGCTGTTTCTGCTACTACAACTTAAGCTAGCTGCCTGGAGAACTTACCTGGACTGTGATTTACCTGAACTCTGAGTTAATATATTGAGACACTGCTTTATCTGGACTGAGACAACAGACTGTAATCTACAACAACTTGTAACTCGGTATCTTTGCTAACGGTGTCATTGCTGGTATAAGTTTTCCAAGGGCTTCTTGCATGGAGCCATCAATTGGATTGGTATTGTAACATTTTGTATCCTCCCTTTCTGTTTCTAGCAGGTTATTTATGGTGTTTCTGTAAAAAACACTATGGTCCTTATTTAAATTAAACAAAAGGGGGAAATATTAACGTCTGTAAACAAGTCAGATTGGCACCTGTTATTTTGCCAGAGAAATGTTAGAGCCTGTAAAGAAGTCTGGATGGCGCCTGGCAAAATGCCAGAGGGAGTGGTTTGTGAAGTAACAAAAGCGAGCTATTAAGTGTGGAGATTCCTTATTGTTTGACTGCTGTATCTATTTCATGCTAATTAGATAGGCTGTGTAAAATGTATAAATACCGCTCTTATTCAACAATAAACGGCTTCCAGTCCTGCTGCATCAGTCTACACAAGTTGTTCGTCACCCCCCCGGTTATTTTGCCCAGCCAGCCGGGCTACGGCACTTACCTACTGATGTGAGGATGGCCAAATGCCAGGGAAGCTCTGAAGATGGTTCTTTCCTGATAAAGCAGGTATTGGCTCACCGCTGACTCCTGACTACTTCAAGAGTTGGCAAAGGAAAGCAGATTTGAGACAGAACAAGCAATTTTGGGGAACATAGTATGGCCCACCAGTCAGAGGACACTCTGGATAGTCACAGACCAACTTGGAGGAAAGAGTTGCCTTTGTGGGTGTGGTTGTGGGTTTGTGTATCCCACTGTGTCTGTGGTTATAGACATTAGAAAAGAGAATGCATCAATGGATGTGTTCTGTCTAGTAGAAAGCTTCTCAGCATTCATCCTGCCAAATTTATGAATGGACTACGACTTTCCTTATGAATGGGCAATACCTGCTATCTTCCTAAGTTCCTGTTTTCTTCCTGAATTCTCGCCACTCTCAAGAATAGGCTCATGGTTTTGTGTAAAAGATATGTACCACCTCCAAACTCTGTAACATGGCCTTGTACTGGATAGATGAAGGGAATGGAGAGGAACTCAGTAAACTCAGATATCAGTGTGACCAGTAAAGTGTCAGTGGAGAAACACTGATTTGGGCCTTTTGTTTACCTATTGTTCCGTTGCCCTGAATGTCTGGAAGGTCTTTGCCTCAGTCCACCCCTTTGTGAAGCGTGAAGAAAACAGTTTTCTAATGGAAAATAATGAGCATCACCTGTGGCTCTTTGCTTAATTGCCATGGAAAGGGATGTGTCTGAATCAGCCTCTTGGCCCTGTGTGAGGCTGTGACTTAGATTCTCACCACCTGATGAATCTAAGGAAAGATCTCATGTGTGCATCCAAAACCAAAATGGAAAAAGAGCAGTCTTGTTAATGAAGTCTCTCGCCTTCCTCTGTAAGGTTCCTGATTTCCATCAAGTGAGAATAGGTATCCTTTGGTTCAAAAAGTTTTTCAAAGCCCTGCAGAGGCAAGCCCATAGGTGCTTGGATTTTCTCATGACTCCAATTCACATAAAGAATATAAACCCCACAGACATTAGGCTCAAATTGGAGAAGCAGAGCAGTATTAATGGCAGGCCTATTTGATCACTCCTTGTTCACAGATAGGTGGTCAAGCCACCCTGACTTTAGACAAATGAGGGTAGGGAGCATATTTTGGATACTGTCTTCAGCTGCGCCCCTCATGGAAACTTCCAGCCAGAGGTAATGATGAGTGTCTATGTGGAAGTAGTTGAGAGCCATGTGGGAGTATTTTGGTTTTAATTGTGGTCATTTGTTTGGCTGATGGAAGAGATGACTGGCTCCACCTTGGCTTGAACTCTGGTGTGAGTCTTCTTAGAGACTGAGTTTGGAAATTACTGCAGAGATGTATTGCCATGAATTGTGTTGGGATTTTTGGAGGCCACACATGGTAGTGGCCTTTGGAAACTGAGATCTAGGTCCAGGGCGCTTCCCACAGAGCACTGGGAATCTGAGCCAGAATATCACATGATTTTATTCTTTAAGACTTGACAGCCATAGTTGAGAGTAAAAACACACATGGACCTCACATTGTAGACCTCAATGGGCCTGGCTTCATTTGATCTTTTGGCCACTCTTTGGGAAGTCTTGCCTGTGAGAGTTCTCCAGATGTTTCATTGAAATGGGCTTTCTCACCATTTGATGTTTCCAGAATGAATTAAATCCCACAGTGCCTCCAACCTCATCCTTGAAAAATGGCTAGATAAACATCATAAAAATTTGAAATTCCCATCACCAGGTGACACTGGATACACTTTGGATTTCCTGTTGCTGATCATGAGTGTACCAGACAGTGCCTTGATTGACTGGGTTTCATGAAAATGGTGTAGAACAGTGATGCAAATAAGTTAAAGTCTGTTGAGTAGTGGGCCTAGAGGAGTGTTTTGCAGGTCTGTGATAAAACTTCTCTGTTGGGATTATGTGGATCTGCCAAAAGGCTTGTAACTGACATGGTGCAGCCAGCAGACCCAAGTATGTAAAGGCATCTTGTTGAATGGAGAGGTTTCAGGTCAATGTTCAGAATCAGGTTGCTATGGTCAAGAGGGCAAGCTATGTGGGATAGAAGCCTGGTTGGTGCATTCTCCTGCAGACCCTGACGCACAACACGTGACAGATCTCCCTCCAGCACTGTGACCCAGTTGAATTTCTTGTATTTCCTGAAGCCAATACCAAACTCCCAGTGCAGCAGCAAGAACACCATGAAAAGTGTAGGATGACCAAATGGCCTCACAGTCCACACGGGGCCACACTTAGCCTTCAGTGGCAAGAGTTTACTTACAAAGAGAGAATTCAGCCTTGCTGCCTCACTTTCTTTGGAAAATAAGAAACCATGTTCTGCAGGTCACATAGATGGAGACCCAGCTTTGGTGGTCTCACTAGAAAGAAAGCCATAGGTCCTGAAAACAACATATACTTCAAGTGGCCAACCTCAGAGGCAGGTTCTCCAGAAGTCTTTAGGCTGGCACATCTCCATATTTGTGCAATATTTACCCTGTCCCTTACTTTTGGAAACTCCTCAACCACCTCCAAGATTGTGAACTCATAATCATGTTCCATTCCTGATATGTATTCACAGATTTTCTAACTCTTCTTCTTTTATTTTGTCTTACTTGGGGCAAAGATAGTGTCAAGGTATTGTTGTGAATGAGAGTAGGAAGATTTTGTGTAGCACATATTTGCATACACATTTGATTCATTTTCCTATTTTACATTCAAAATACTGAATCCCTGACACTAACCCATACCCTACTAGACTCTGACCACTAATCCTAATATGGTGGAGAGAAATAATGCAAACAGAATTGAAATACAAACAGTTCAGAGGAGGCATGGTGTATAGTTGGATTTGCCTTTTGCATGATAAAGTGTAGGTGTTATAAATCTAGTCAATTTTTAATTAAAATAGTTCACCATGGGTTTTTGTAGTTAACAAATACGTGAATTCCTGTCTCCCTTTCTCTGTAGCCTATTCAGCACATGTATTTTTATATGCACATATAGAATCCTACCTGGTATCACACGTACATTTTTGTGACCTGGCTTACTTGGAGATACAAATTGTGAGAAAAGATCACTCCTCCTAAACGCTGTTGGAACTGAAAATTCAACCTATATGTGAGCTTCCTAGGAGAACAACATTGTACATAAATCCATGCTCAGTACAATAAATAATTTTGCATCTGTGGATGTTATATATTTCATGATGAATATTGATTGGCTTATATATTGGTACTTTTTAATATCTCTGTGTGTGTTTTGGGTATATATATATATATATATATATATATATATATATATATATACACTCTCAAGATTTTTCAAAATATGAAATATATGTGTCTTATATACACTACCGAAATTCATTCATGTTCATGTATGTGGATTTATAATAAAAATTTCACAAGATTATTCTCAGAAATATTCATTCACCTGAACTACATATTTGTTTCCTAGTACTTAAAACTAACTTCAGTGAATGGTGCATACAAATCCTAATATTTCTACAGTAATTGACCCAGTTTAACATCAATGCAATTAGATTCCTATGGGACATAGTGTGTATTTTGATGTTCATTTTTATTCAACACTGGTTCGTTAATATTTCTTCAGTTTATGCACATCATAGGATATATATTTCATCCACAAATTCACAAATTTATAGGCATTTGTTTCACTTTCAATAACTTCCTGCTTCAGAACACATGTATTCCTCCAGGTTTCTTGACTGGTCTTTTAATGAGACTTCTTTCCAAACACATTATTTTCGATTTCCATAATCACATTTGAAGCAAATCTCACACGGTCTTTATAATAAAACATAACGCAATTATACAATTAGATGTGTAACTGGTTGGAATGAATGATTGTATATCAATATAAGTTTTTGTGTATATTTTCACATATCAATTCAATCCATTATTTAAAGTGGAAACAGTTATATTATTTATTCACAGTATTGTCAATTCATGCATTAATTCTATATTCATAGACACAGGGTACAAATCTTTGTACTGCCAATAATAATTTATACATCTTCAAAATATTGCTCCCAGAAATGGTATAAGAAATACTTATGTCACCCGATCTACATATACATTTTATCATAGTAATATTCGAGACACAAAATGCAAAGGTCAAACTTATGATTGTACCAAAGCCTAAATTGAAAGTGAGCATGGATTACTAAAAACATCCATGTCCATGTTGCCTAATGTTCTCAAATGTCAATCCTATTTGTGACAACATATTTTTTTCTTCCTAAGATTATATATTCAAACTCAACCCTGTTGAAAATATCTAATCCTATCACTCACTTTATACTTTTCCTGATTTCTTAATGTCTCTATTGATATCGGCCTTCCGACATATTTTCCCCAGTTCATCATTGTGACTGACTCTTCACATGTGCTCACATTTAAATTCACTCTCTATCCGAAACCCTATTGCTAGAGAACTTTTTGTCCAAAACCAATACTCACTCTTCTTTCTGAAACTGAATATCTTTCTAATAATTCCAACTATCCTTTTTTGACTAGAAGTTCTCTTAAACATTCCATCATCCAACGTCCAAGGTCCTATGCCATTGTACATCGATTTATCTGAGACATCTCTGCAGAAAATAATTCAAATCTACGTATCCCAATCAAGGGCCCAATGCCCTTCTGGGCTTCAAATCTTACCTACATTTCTGTTTTCATACTAATATTTCACGTATATTTTCTTGTAAATATTGCAGGTTCCCAAACATTCCTGCAGAATGATTCCTAACTCATATCGAACATGTTATTAATCCTAACCATACACTGTTCCCTCAATCTAACTTTACAGAAGATTAGGGACAGAGTTGGTCTTTCAATACAGGAATGTAGCAGATCTTCCACCTGCTAAGATCCTCAAAGGTCCATACAGAAGTGATCCCTGGAGAAGATGTAGGCAGCTATGAAGGACGTGAGAAGGAAAAAGTCATCTCCATGTAATGGCTCACCGCTGGTTCCTAATAACCTCACAGAGTTGGCCAAGGAGTCCAGATCTGAGACAGGACAGGCCATTTCTGGGAACATAGTATGGCCCACGAGTCAGAGGACACTCCGGATAGTCACAGACCTACTTGGGGGAAGGAGGTGCCTTTGTGGGTTGGGTGTGAGTTTGTGGTCTTTTCTCATTTTCTGAGAATAGGTAGAAAAGGCAGTTTGTTCATTTTGGAGTGGATGGTTTCTAGAAAGTCGTTTGACAAAGAGTGTGTTTCTATGTCTGGGTATCCCAATGTGTTCGTGGATGAAGACATTAGAAAGAGCATGTATCAATGGATGTTTTCTGTCTAGTAGAAAGCTTCCCAGCATTCATCCTTCCCAACTTATAGATGGACTTGGCTTGCCTTCTGGATGGGCAACACCTACTGTCTTCCTAAGTTCCTGTTTTCTGCCTGAATTCTGGCCACTAACCATAATAGGCTCATGGTTATGTGTCCAAGATATGTACCACCTCCAAGCTCTGGGACATGGCCATGTACAGGATAGCTGAAGGGAATTGGAGCATCTCAGAAAACTCAGATATCAATGTGACCAGTAAAGTCTCTGTGGAGAAACCCTGCTTTGGGCCTTTTGCATACCTATTCTTCTGTTGCACTGAATAACAGGAAGGTCTTTGATTAGGCCACGCCTTTGTGAAGCCTGAAGAAAACAGTTTTCAAATGGAAATGAATGGGCATCACCTGGGGCTCTTTGCTTAATTGTTTGGAAAGGGATGTGTCTGAATTGGCCACTTGGCCCTGTGTGAGGCTGTGGCTTAGATACTTAGCACCTAATGGACCTAAAGAAACATCCCATGTGTGCACCCAAATCCAAAATGTCCAAAAAGCATTCATTGTGAACTACGCCTCTCGCCTTCCTCTGTAAGGTTCCTGATCTCCATCAAGTGAGAATAGGGATCCTTTGCATCAAATGAGTACTTCAAAGCCCTGCAGAGTCTAGCCCATTGGTGCTTGTGATTACGCATGACTCCAGTTCACATAAAGAATCTAAATCCCACAGTCAGTAAGCCTCAAATTGGAATTGTGGAGCAGTATTAAAGGCAGGGCTCTATGATCATTCCGTGTTCAAAGGAAGGGTGTCCAGGAAACCCTGACTTGTGACAAATGAGGTGCGAGGGTGCTTATTTTGAACACTGTGTTGGTCTGTGCCCCTCATGGAAACCTCCAGCCAGAGGTTATTATTAGTGTCCATATGGAAGAAGATGAGTGCCATGTGGGAGTCTTTTGTTTTTAATTGTGGTCATTTGTGTGGCGGTTGGAAGAGATATCTGGTTCCTCCTGGGCTTGAACTCTGGTGTGATTTCCCTTAGAGACTGAGTTGTGGAACTGTTTTCAGAGAAGTATTGCCATGAACTGTGTTGGGATTTTAGGAGGCCACACATGAGATTCGCCCTTGGAAACTGAGATCTAGGCCCAGGGTGGCTTTCCACAGAGCACAAGTAATCTCAGCCAGGATATCACAAGATTTTATTATTAAAGACTTGGCAGCCATAGTTGAGAGTCAAAACACACATGGAGCTCACATTGTAGACCTCAATGAGCCTGGCTTCATCTGACCTTTTGGCCACACTTTGGGAAGCTTTGCCTGTGATAGTTCTCCATTTCTTTTGTTCAAATGAGTTTCCTCGCCATTTAATGGTTCCTGAATGATTGGAAACCCACAGTGCCTCCAACTTCATCCTTAAAAAATAGCTAGATAAATACCACCAAATTTTTGAAATTCCCTTGACCAGGTGGCACTGGAGAACCTTTGGATTCCTGTTGCTGATCATGAGTATACCAGACAGTGCCTTGATTGACTTGGTTTCATGAAAATGGTGTAGAACAGAGATGCCAGTAAGTTGGAGCCTGCTGAGTAGTTGGCCTAGAGCAGTGGTGGGGAGTTGTCTGATATAACATCTGTGGTGAGGCCATGTTTATCTGCCATTGGCTTCCAAATGGCTTGTGACTGACATTGTGCATCCAGCAGACCCTTGTATGTAAAAGCATCTTGTTATATGGAAAGGTTTCAGGGCAATGTTCAGAATCAGGTTGCTATGGTCAATGGGGCAAGCTTTGTGGGAAAGAAGCTTGCTTGGTGCATTCTCCTGCAGACCCTGACCCACCACATGTGACAGAATTCCCTCCAGCACTTTGTCCCAGTGGAACTCCTTGTATTCCAAGAAACAAATACCAAACTTCCAGTGCAGCAGCAAGAAACACCACAAAAAGTGGAGGATGAAAAAACGGCTTTACAGTAAACACAAGGAGACACTTAACGCGCAGTGGCTACAGTTTACCTACAAAGAGAAAATTCAGCACTGCTGCCTCATGTTCATTGGGAAATAAGAAACAATGTCCTCCAGGTCACATAGATGCAGACCCAGTAATGATGGTCTAACTAGACGGAAGCTAAATCTCCTGACAACAACATATATTTCAAGTGCCCAAACTCAGAGGCAGTTTCTCAAAAGTCTTTAGGCCAGCAGAGCTCCATGTTTGTGCAGTGTTTACCCTGTCCCTTACTTTTGGAAACTCCTATACCACCTCCAAGGATATGAACTCCTGAGCATATTCCATTCCAGATATGTATTCACAGATTTTTGTAACTCATCTCCTCTAATTGTGTCTTACTTTAAGCGAAGGTGATGTCAAGGCATTGTTCTGGATGAGAGTGGGAAGATTTTTTTGTAGCACATATTTGCATAAATATTGAATTTATTTTTCTATTTTCAATTCGAAATACTGAATCCCTGAAACTAACCCATAACCTACTAGACTCTGACTACTAATCCTAATATGATGGAGTAAAATAACCCACACAGAATAGAAATACAACCAATTTAGAAGAGGCATGGTGTATAGTTGTACTTTCCTTTTGCATGATAAAGGGTTGGTGTTATAAATCTTGTCAATTTGTAGTTAAAATAGTCCTCTATGTGTTTTTAAAGTTAACAAATATGTGAATTCCTGTCTCCCTTTCTCTGTAGCCTATTCAGCACATGCATTTTCATATGCACATATAGAATACTACATGGTATCACACGTACATATTTGTGAGGTAGCTGACTTTGCAAATACAAATTGTTAGAAGAAAACACTTCTTCTAAATGCTGTTGGAACTGAAAATTCAACCTATAGGTGAGCTTCCTAGTTGAACAACATAAATCCATATTTAGTAAAATCAATATTTTGGGATCTGTGGATAATATATATTGCATGGTGAATTTCGATTGGCATACATAATGCTACTTTGTAATGTCTGTATTTAGGTGTGTATGTGTGTGTGTGTGTGTGTGTGTGTGTGTGTATTATATATATATATATATATATATATATATATTCACTCTGCTGATTATTCAAAATATAAAATATATGTGTCTTATTATACACTAACTAAATTCATTCATATTCATGTATTTGGATTTATAATCAACGTTTGAGAAGATTATTCTCAGAAATATTCATCCACCTGAAATACATGTTTGTTTCCTAGTACTGAAAACTAACTTCAGGGGATCATATTATGGCGGTGATGGGAGTTCATTACCCCCGTGTACCGCCTCACATTGCAGGAGAAGGACAAGTTAGAAAGGCTAAAATCTATCTTGTTAGAAATTTCCAGGAAAATTGGTGTGCTCCAAAACCTACAGGAAGGATTTCCATTGCACAAGGACCAGCTACGGGGGCTCAAACGCCAGCGATTTGTCCTCACGGAGAGTCACGCTGCTTATTCAGCAAATCACCCCACAGCTAGTGTCTGCAATGCGCGCTGGGAAAGGACGAGAGAGCAACGCAAAGATATAGCCCTGTGGATTATGCGGGCTCCTGCCAGCTGTGCAATCACGGTGCTCAGTGTTGAGTTCTGGGTTTGAAACGGGGGAAGGAAGCGGTCCAATTCGGTTTTCCACACCGGTGAGAACACAGAGGAAGATAGCGGTCACCATCTTGGAGAGCTGACGTCACCATCCATGTTTTCGACTCATCACAGCTCATTCAGATACAGAATAGGTAATTTCAGGCTGCCATTCGCCTTCATCTTGCAGACAAATTACTCAGGGTCAGTGCTGAAGAACCCACGAAAATTGCTTCTTGGATCCTGCTCCTATCAGAACATACACCGAGCCCGGAGCGGCTGAATTCCGGGTCCCGGAACTGCTCTGGCCCAGGGCTAAAGAACCTGCAGAAACTGTTTCTTGGTCTGGGTCCTGATGAATACTGTAAAGGTAAATGCCAACTGAGCCTTCATAGACAGTGGCAACAGGATTGAGACGGGGCTTGTGAGGGCCGGTCAGGACTCACTCGTTGCTTTGGTCACCTGGCAAAGGGAAAGAAATGCTGCCATTCACATGGGATACCAACATGGCAGAGATCTGATGTGATCACAAAGCGGTGGAGGAGATAACTTCATCTATACCAGCGGCGAGAGA
This sequence comes from Callospermophilus lateralis, assembly GCF_048772815.1. Lineage (NCBI taxonomy): Eukaryota > Metazoa > Chordata > Mammalia > Rodentia > Sciuridae > Callospermophilus > Callospermophilus lateralis. The sequence goes on from NW_027515785.1 coordinate 470,812, forward strand.
AATAGTTGGTCTCCTGGTAAAGAAAGTGAGTCACAAACATCCGAGTCTCTCTCACTTAGTCATCAAGCCAGAGGTGCAGAGCAGAGCTGCCGCCTGTGCCTGGAACAGGCCCAGCGACCCACCGGCATGGTAGTCACGTCACCCCAATTGGAGTAGGGGCAGAGCACACCCATGCCTGCAAGGTAGGCAGACGTATGACCGACCGGCAGAACAGGCCCAGGGGCCTGTCAGAATGGTAGACAGATCACCCCAATTGGAGGAGCATCACAGCCGCCAACCTCACCTGCAATGGAGACTTTTCCACTATACAAGAGCAATATAAATATATAGGGGGAAAATTTCAAAAACACAACAGTTTCACCAAGCAGAAAGAAACACAAGCTGTATGAAAAGACAAGAAAAGAAAGGACCACAAGCAATGCAGGTCAACTCAACTTTAGAAGAGGTAATAGATGCAGCATATGGAATGTCAGATAAAGAATTCAGGATATACATGCTTCATGTGATCTGGAATCTCAAGGAAGACATTAGAGAGCAAAAATCAGACAATGAAAGATCACTTCGACAATGAATTACATAAAAAAATCCAAGTAGCAAAGATCAACTATACAGTGAGATAGAGGTTATAAAAAACAACAAACCGAAATCTTAGAAATGCAGGAAGTAATGAACCATCTTAAAAACTCAATTGAGAATACTACCATTAGAGCAGAATACTTAGAAGATAGAACATCAGACAATGAAGACAAAGTATTTCAACTCAAAAAGAACATATACAGCTCAGCAAGACTGTTAAGAAACCATGAGCAAAAGTGCAAGAAATATGGGATAACATAAAGAGACCAAACATAAGAGTCATTGGGATACAGGAAAGTATGGAGGTCCAAACCAAAGGAGTGAGCAATCTACTCAATGAAATAATAGGAGAAAAATTAATAGACTTGAAGAATGAGACAAAATCCCAAATCCTAAAAGTCTACAGGACGCCGAACATGCAATATCATAAGAGATCCACACCTAGACACAAGATAATGAAGATACCCAACATACAGAATAAGGAGAGAATTTTAAAAGCTACAAGAGAAAGGAAGCAGATTATAGTTAGTGGTAAACCAACCAGGATAACAGCTGATCTTTCAACACAGACTCTGAAAGCTAGAAGATCCTTTAATAACATATTTCAAACACTGAAAGAAAATGGGTTCCAACCAATAATCATGTATCCAGTGAAATTAAGCTTCAGATGGAAGATGAAATTAAAACCTTCCACAATAAACAAAAGTGAAAAGAATTTGCAGCTAGAAAACCATCTCTATAAAACATCCTCAGCAAAACATTACAGGAAGTGGAAATGGAAAATATCAATGAAAACCAACAGTGGAAGGTAGGACATTAAAGGGGGGAAAATAATCAAAGAGGAAAACAAACTATGTTTAGTAACATAAATAAACAAATATGGCTGGAAGAACAACCCATATCTAAATAATAACCAAAAATCTTAATGGCTTAAACTCACCAATTAAGAGACACAGGCTAGTAGAATGGATCACAAAACAAGAACCAACAAAATGCTGCCTACAGGAGACGCATTTTACAGGAAAAGACATACATAGACTCAAGGTGATACTTTGAAAAATCATATCACTCTTATGAACGTTGGAAACAAGCAGGAGTGTCCATACTCATATAAAATAAAATAGATTTCAAGCCAAAGTTAATCAAAAGCGATAAAGAAGGACACTACATACTACTCAAGAAAACCATACACCAACAAGACGTAACAATCATAAATATATATGCCCCAAACAATGGTGCAGCTTTGTTCATCAAACAAACTTTTCTCAATTTCAAGAGTCTAATAGACCACAATACAGTAATCATGAGAGACATGAACACACCTCTCTCACCACTGGACAGATCTTCCAAACAAAAGTTGAATAAGAAAACTATAGAACTCAATAACACAATTAATAACCTAGACTTAATTGACATATATAGAATGTACAACCCATCATCAAGAAGTTACACTTTTTTCTCAGCAGAACATGGATCCTTCTCAAAAATACATCATATATTATGTCACAGGGCAACTCTTAGACAATAAAAAGGAGTAGAGATAATACCATGCATTTTATCTGATCCTAATGGAATGAAACTAAAAATCAATGATATAAGAAGGAAGGAAAAATCATTCATCACTTGGAGAATGAACAATAGGTTTCTGAATGATCAATGGGTTATTGAAGACATCAAAGAGGAAATTAAAAAATTCTTAGAGGTAAATGAAAACACAGACACAATATATCGGAATCTATGAGACACATTGAAAGCAGTTCTAAGAGGAAAATTCATTGCTTGGAGTTCATTCCTTAGAAAAAGAAAAAACCAACAAATAAATGATCTCATACGTCATCTCAAAATCTTAGAAAAACAAGAGCAAACAACAGCAAAAGAAGTAGAAGGCAAGAAATAATTAAAATCAGAGCAGAAATTAATGAAATCGAAACAAAAGAAACAATTGAAAAAATTGACAAAACAATACATTGGTTTTTTGAAAACATAAATAAAATCGACAGACCCTTAGCCATGCTAACAAAGAGAAGAAGAGAGAGAAATCAAATTACTACCATATGAAATGAAAAAGGAAATATAACAAAAGACACTTCAGAAATACAGAAGAAAATCAGAAATTATTTTGAATTAATATACTCCAATAAAATAGAATATAGTGAAGGCATTGATAAATTTCTTAAGTCATATGATATGCCCAGATTGAGTCAGGAGGATATAGACAACCTAAACTGTCTAATATCAATTGAGGAAATAGAAGAAACCATCAAAATACTACCAACTAAGAAAAGCCCAGGACCGGATGGGTATAGAGCATAGTTTTAAAAAACATTTAAAGAAAAACGAAAAACAATACTTTCAAGCTATTTCAGGAAAAATGCAAAAATCCTCAAAAAAATTCTGGCGAATCAGACACAAAATCATATATATAAAAAAAAATGTGCACCATGATCAAGTAGGATTCATTCCTGGGTTGCAAGGCTGGTACAATATACAGAAATCAATAAATGTTATTCATCACATCAATAGACTTAAAAATAAGAACCATATGATCATCTCGAGAGATGCGGAAAAAGCATTCGACAAGGTACAGCATCACTTTACGTTCAAAACTCTAGAAAAACTAGGGATAACAGGATCATACCTCAATATTGTAAAAGCAATCTATGCTAAGCCTCAGGCTAGCATCATTCTGAATGGAGAACAATTGAAGGCATTCCCCCTAAAATCTGGAGGAAAACAATGATGCCCTCTCTCACCCCTTCTGTTCAACATAGTTCTCGAAACACTGGCCAGAGCAATTAGAAAGGCTAAAGAAATTAAAGGCATAAAAATAGGAAGAGAAGAACTCAAATTATCGCTATTTGCAAAAGACATGATTCTATACCTAGCAGACCCAAAAGGGTCTACAAAGAAACTATTAGAGGTAATAAATGAATTCAGCAAAGTGGCAGGATATTAAATCACCACGCATAAATCAAAGGCATTTTTGTATATCAGCGACAAATCCTCTGAAATGGAAATGAGGACAATCACTCCATTCACAATATCCTCAAAAAAAATAAATAAAATACTTGGGAGTCAACCTAACAAAAGAGGTGAAAGACTTATACAATGAAAACTACAGAACCCAAAAGAGAGAAATAGAAGAAAATCTTAGAAGATGGAAAAAATATACCCTGTTCATGGATAAGCATAACTAACATCATCAAAATGACAATATTACCAAAAGTTCTCTATAGGTTTAATGCAATGCCAATTAAAATCCCAAGGTCATTTCTTGTAGAAATAGATAAAACAATTATGAAATTCATATGGAAAAGACCCAGAATAGCAAAAACAGCTCTAAGCAGGAAGTGTGAATCAGGCAGTATACCGATACCAGACCTCAAACTATACTACAGATCAATAGTAACAAAAATAGCATGGTACTGGTGCCAAAACAGGTGGGGTGGACCAGTGGTACAGAATAGAGGACACAGAAACCAATCCACAAAACTACAACTATCTTATATTTGATAAAGGGGCTAAAAGCATGCAGTGGAGGAAGGATAGCATCTTCAACAAATGGTGCTGGGAAAACTGGAATTCCATATGTAACAATATGAAACTGAATCCCCTCCTCTCGCCATGCACAAGAGATAACTCAAAATAGATCTAGGAGGTTGATATCAAATCAGAGACACTGCATCTGGTAGAAGAAAACTTTTGCCACAATCTACATACTGTGGGGTCGGGCTCCAAATTTCTCAATAGGACACCCATAGCACAAGAGTTAATCACTAGAATCAACAAATGGGACTTACGCAAACTAAATAGATTTTTCTCAGCAAAAGAAACAATAAGAGAGGTCAATAGGGAGCCTACATCCTTGGAACAAATCTTTACTCCTCACACTTCAGATAGAGCCATAATATCAAGAGTAACAAAGAAGCCAAAAAAATTAAACAATAAGAAAATGAATAACCCAATCAACAAATGGGCCAATGACCTGAACAGACACTTCTCAGAGGAGAACATACAATCAATCAATAAGTACATGAAAAAATGCTCACCATCTCTAGGAGTCAGAGAAAAGCAAAACAAACCCACCCTAAGATACCATCTCACTGCAGTAAGATTGGCAGCCATTATGAAGTCAAACGACAACATGTGCTGTCGAGGATGTGGGGAAAAGGGCACACCTGTACATTGCTGGTGGGACTGCAAATTAGTGCAGCCAATTTGGAAAGCAGTATGGAGATTTCTTGGAAAGCTGAAAATGGAACCACCATTTGACCTATTCCCCTTCTCGGTCTATTCCCTAAACACCTAAAAAAAGCATGCTACAGAGATACTGATAAATTGATGTTCATAGCAGCACAATTCACAATGGCAAGACTGTGGAACCAACCTAGATTCCCTTCAATAGATGAATGGATTAAAAATGTGGCATTTATATAGAATGGCTTTTGACTCACAAGGTGCAGCCAGCAGACCCTTATATGTAAAGGCAAATTGTTATATGGTTTGGTTTCAGGTAAATGTTCAGAATCAGGTTGCTATGGACACGGGGGCAAACTATGAGAGATAGAAGATTGGATGGTGCATTCTCCTGCAGACCCTGACCATACACACGTGACAGAACTCTCTCCAGCACTGTGTCCCAGTTGAACTCCTTGTATTTCGTGATGCAAATACCAAACTCCCAGTGCAGCAGCAAGAAACCCACGAAAAGTGGAGGATGACCAAATGGCTTGACAGTTCAAACGGGGAGACACTTAGGTTCCAGTGTCCACAGTTTACTTAGGAAGAGAGAATTCAGCACTGTGGTCTCATGTTCATTGGAAAATAAGAAACCATGTCCTCCAGGTCACATAGATGCAGACCCATCTTTGAAGGTCTCACTACAAATGAAGCTAAAGCTCCTTACAACAAAATATATTTCAAGTGCCCAACCTCAGAGAGACTTTCTCAAGAAGTCTTTAGGCCAGTAGAGCTCCATGTGTGTGGACTGTTTAACCTTTCCCTTACTTTTGGAAACTACTTTAACACCTCCAATTTTTTGAACTACTGAGCATATTTTATTCCACATATGAATTCACAGATTTTCTAACTCTTCTCCTCTAATTGTGTTTTACTAGGGTCGAAGGTAATGACAAGGCATTGTTCTTGATGAGAGTTGGAAGATTTTTGCGTAGCATATGTTTGCGTACACATTGGATTCATTTTCCTATTTTCCATTCAAAATACTGAATCCCTGACACTAACCCATACCCTACTAGACTTTGATGATTAATCCTAATATGGTGAAGAAAAATAACCCAAAGAGTATAGAAATACAAGCAGTTCAGAGGAGGCATGGTGTATACTAGGTCTTGCCTTTTGCATGATAAAGGGTAGGTATTATAAAAATAGTCAATTTTTAATTGAAATAGTTCTACATGTATTTTTAAAGGTAACAAATATGTGACTTCCTGTCTCCTTTTCTCTGTAGCCTATTCAGCACATGTATTTTTATACGCACATATAGAATCCTACCTGGTATCACACATAATTTCTTTTGAGGATACTGACTTGGAAGATAAAAATTGTGAGAAGAGATCATTCCTCCTAAACGCTGTTGGAACTGAAAATTCAACCTATGTCAGCTTCCTAGTAGAACAACATTATACATGAATCCATGTTAAGCAAAATGAATATTTTTCGATATGTGGATTATATATATTTCATGATGAAATGCGATTGGCATATATATTGCTACTTTTTAATGTCTGTGCGTGTGTGCGTGTGTGTGTGTGTGTGTGTGTGTGACTCTCCAAGTTTTTTAAAATATGAAATATATGTGTATTATACACACTCCCTAAATTCATTCATGTTCATGTATGTGGATTTCTAATCAACTTTTCAGAAGATTATTCTCAGAAATATTCCTCCACCTGGAATACATATTTGTTTCCCATTACTGAAATCTGACTTCAGTTAATGGTTCATACAAATCCTAACATTTCTACATTAACTGACCCAGTTTAACATCAATTCAAGTAGATTACTATGGGACAAGATGTCTATTTTGAACTTCATTTCTATTCAACACTGCTACATTACTATTTCTTCACGTTTAGCCCATCATAGCATATATATTTCATCCACAAGTTCACAAATTTAGAGGCATTTGGTTCACTTTAAATCCCTTCCTGCTTTAGAACACATGTATTCATCCAGGTTTCTTGACTGGAATTTTTTGAGACTTCTTTCCAAACACATTATTTTCGATTTCCATAATCCTTTTGAAGAAAATCTCACACACCCTTCCTGATAAACCATAACCTAATATTACCATTAGATGTATAACTGGTTGGAATGAATGATTGTATATCAATATTAGATTTCCTGTATATTTTCAGATATCAATTAAATGAATTATTTAAAGTGGAACCAGTTATATTATTTATTCACAGTATGGTCTACTCATGCATTATCTCTATATTCACAAACACAGCGTACACCTCTTTGTACCCCCAATACTAATTTATACGTCTTCTCAATATTACTCCCGGAAATGGTTGAAGAAATACTCATGTCACCTGATCTACATATACATTTTATCACAGTAATATTCTGGACAAAACTGCAAAGGTCACACTTATGATTTTACAAAGCCTAAATGGAAAGTGAACACGGATTACTAAAAACATCCATGTCCAGGTTGCCTAATGCTCTCAAATGTCATTCTTTGGTGACTACATATTTTTTTCTTCCTAAGATTATATATTCAAACTCAATCCTGTTGAAAATGTCTAATCCTAACAATCACTTTGTACTTTGCCTAATTTCCTATTGTCTTCCTTGATATTTGCTTTCCTACATTTTTTCCCTAGTTCATCTTTGTGACTGACTCTTCACATGTGCTGACATTGGCATTCACTCTCTAATCGAAACCCTGTTGCTAAAGATTTTTTTTTCCAAATTCTATACTCACACTTCTTCCGAAAACTACCGATTATCTTCCTAATCTTACCGACTATCCCTTTTGGAGTTGATGTTCCCTTCTAAATTCAATCATCCAAGGTACAAAGTCTTATGCCATTGTATATTGATTTATCCAAGAAAACTCTGCTGAAGGTAATTCAATGCTAAGTATCCCAATCAAGGGCCCAATTCCCTTCTTGGCTTCAAATCTTACCTAGATTTCTGTTTTCATACATATATTTCACCTCTATGTTCTTATAAATATAGCAATATCATTATTCATCCCTCAGAATAATTCCTAACCCAAATTGAACAAGTTATTAATGCTAACCATACACTGTTCCCTCAATCTAACTTTACAGAAGAGCGGGACAGAGTTGGTCTTACAATACAGGAATATAGGGGATCTTCCACCTGCTGAGAACCTCAAAGGTCCATGCAGATATGACCCCTGGAGAAGATATAGGCAGATATGAAGGATCAAACAAGGCCTGTGTGGAGAGCTGTTCCTGGGTGCCTATGGTTGATATACCATTCTAACTTGTAAAAGTGTCACATGAAGTAGGGGTAGCCACCAGCACTTGTCCCCTTTGAACTCCTTGTATTTCGTTAAGCAAATACCAAACTCCCAGTGCAGCAGCAAGAAACACCACGAAAATGGAGGATAAACAAATGGCTTCACAGTCCACATGGGGAGACACTTTGCCCCCAGTGGCCACAGATTACCTACAAACAGGGAATTCAGTACTGCTGCCATATGTTCATTATTAAATAAGATACCATGTCCTCCAGGTCACATAGATGCACACCCAGCTTTGATGGTCTCACTACAAAGAAGCTATAGCTCCGGACAACAATATAAATTTAAGTGCCCAACCTCAAAGCCAGTTTCTCAAGAAGTCTTTAGGCCAGCAGAGCTCCATGTTTGGGTTGTGTTTACAATGTCCCTTACTTTGTGAAACTCCTCCACCACATCCAAGGTTGTGAACTCCTGAGAATTTCCCATTCCAGATTGGATTTATTTTCCAATTTTCACTTCTACAGTAACTGACCTAGTTTTACATCAATGCAAGTAGATTCCTATGGAATATGATGTGTATTTTGAAGTTCATTTTTATTCAACACTGTTACATTACTATTTCTTCAGTTTATGCACATAATAGGATATATATTTATTCCACAAGTTAGGAAGTTTATAGGCATTTGTTTCACTTTCAATCACTTTCTGCTTCAGAACACATGTATTCCTCCATGTTTCTTGACTGGTCTTCTCATGAGACTTCTTTCCAAACACATTATTTTCTATTTACGTAATCACTTTTGAAACAAAACTCACACACCCTTCATTATAAACCATAACTCTAAGATTACCATTAGATGTATAACTCTTTGGAATGAATGATTGTATATCAATATAAGATTTCCTATATATTTTCAGATATCAATTCAATCAATTATTTAAGTGGAACCAGTTATATTTTTTCCCAGTATGATCTATTTATGCATTATCTCTATATTCATAGACACAGCGTACACCTCTTTGTACCCCCAATACTAATTTATTCGTCTTCACAATATTGCTCCCGGAAATGGTGGAAGAAATACTCATTTCACCTGATCTACATATACATTTTATTACAGTAATATTCTGGACACCAAATGCAAAGGTCACACTTATTATTGTACCAAAGCGTAAATGGAAAGTGAGCATGGATTACTAAAAACATCCATGTCCACATTGCCTAATTCTCTCAAATGTCAATCCTATTCCTGACTACATATGTGTTTCTTCCTAAGATTATATATTCAACCTGAACCCTTTGAAAATGTCTAATCCTATCACTTTATAGTTTGCCTGATTTTGTAATGTCTCTATTGATATCTGCTTTCCTACATATTTCCCAAGTTCATCATTGTGATTGACTCTTCACATGTGCTGACAAACATATTCACTCTCTAACCAAAACCCTATTGCTAAAGAACTTTTGTTCCAAATACTATACTCACTCTTCTTCCTATACCTATTGACTATCTTCCTAATCCTACCGACTATCCCTGTTTGACTGGATGTTCTCTTGTACATTCAATCATCCAAGGTAGAAGATCCTATGCCATTGATTATAGATTTATTTTAGACATCTGTGTAGAAAGTAATTCAATGCTAATTATCCCAGTCAAGGTCCCAATGCCATTCTGGGCTTCGAATCTTACCTAGATTTCTGTTTTTATAATTATATTTCACCTCTATATTCTTTTAAATATTTTAGGTTTCAAATACCATCATTCATCCAGCAGAATGATTTCTAACCCAAATCAAACATGTTGTTAACCTTAACCATTCACTGTTCCATCAATCTAACTTTACGAAAGAGCAGGGATAGAGTTGGTCTTAAAACACAGGAATGTATGAGATATTTCACCTGATGAAAACCTCAAAGGTACATGCATAAATGATCCCTGAAGAACATGAAGGCAGCTATAAAGGACCTGAGAGAGCAAAAGTCATCTTCAATGGCAAACAACCTCGTCAGGATGAAGGGTTCTGTCTGAATCAGCCTCTCTCTTCTTAATGTAGAGAAAATGGACCAAACCCAGCCTGTGTGGGTAGCTGTTCCAGGGCGCCTATTATTGATATACCATTCTAACTTGTGAAAGTGTAACAGGAAGTAGGGGCAGCCTCTTTCTCATGTGACACTTGGAAGCCACTGGTAGGACAAAGTGATTGCCAAGGCAGTAACCTCATTGAGTTCCTGAAGGAAGTGACCTCACCTCACTTCCTTGGTGATTAAAATCTCTGAACTTGGGATTCATGAAGCCAGTCACCCATAGCCAGTCTCAGTCCCAGTCCCAGTGGTCACACTTGTTTGGATTTACCAAAGACAGAGTCAGTCTTTCTTGGTAACTACTGATGTGAGGATGGCCAAATGCCAGGAAAGCTCTGAAGAGGAGCCGTTTCTGAGAAAGCAGGTAGTGGCTCACCTCTGCCTCCTGACACCTTCACAGAGTTATCCAAGGAGACCAGATCTGACACAGGTCAGGCCATTTCAGGGGAATATAGTATGGTCCACCAGTCAGAGGACACTCTGGATATTCACAGACCTACTTGAGTTAAGGAGGTGCCTTTGTGGGTGTGGGTGTGAGTTTGTGGTTTTGTCTAATGTTTTGAGAAAAGGTAGGAAAGGCGGTTTGTTTGGATTGGAGTGGACTGTTTCTAGTAAGTCGTTTGACAAGGCGAGTGCTTCTATGTCTGTGTTTCCCACTCTGTCCGTGGTTGTAGACATTAGAAAAGACAATGCATCAAGGATGTGTCCTGTCTAGTAGAATGCTTCCCAGCATTCTTCCTGCCCGATTTAGGAATGGACTGTGGCTCGCCTTATGCATGGGAAACACCTACTAACTTTCTAAGTTCCTGTTTTCTTCCTGAATTCCGGCAAATCTCAAGAATAGGCCCATGGTTTTGAGTCCAAGATATGTACCACCTCCAAGCTCTGTGACATGGCCATGTACTTGATAGCTGTAGGGAATGGGAACATCTTAGAAAACTCAAATAACTGTGTGACCAGTAAACTCTCAGTGGAGAGACCCTGCTTTGGTTTATTTGCATACTTATGGTTATGTTGCCCTGAATGTCAAGAAGGTCTTTGCCTCAGGCCACCCCTTTGTGAAGCCTGAAGAAAACTGTTTTCAAATGGAAATAAATGGGCATAATATGTTGCTCTTTGCTTAATTGCTTTGGAAAGGGATGTGTCAGAATCAGCCTCTTGGGCCTCTGTGAGGTTGTGGCTTAGATTCTCAGCACATAATAGATCTAAAGATAGATTCCATGTGTGCAATCAAAACCAAAATGGCAAAAAAAATAGTCATTGTGGATGAGTCTCTTGCATTCCTCTGTTAGGTTCTTTACCTCCATCAAGTGTGAATAGGAATCCTCTAGGTCAAATGAGTTCTTCAAAGCCCTGCAGAGGTGCTTGTGTTTTCTCAAGACTCCAAATCACATAAAGAATCTATACCTGAGAGTCAGTAGGCCTGAAATTGGAGAAGGAGAGCAGTATTAATGGCATACCTATTTGATCACTCCTGGTTCACAGGAAGGGTGTCCATGTCACCCTGACTTTAGGCAAATGAGGGGCAAGCAACATTATTTTGGACACTCTCTTGGGATGCATTCCGCATGGTAACCTCCAGCCAGAGGTTATGATGAATGTCTATATTTAAGAAGATGAGGGCAATGTGGGTGTATTTTGGTTTTAATTGTGGTCATTCTTGTGGCAGTTGGAAGAGATGACTGGATCCACCTGGGCTTGAACTCTGGTGTCATTCCCCTTAGAGACTGAGTTCTGGAACACACATCAAGGAAAAATTGCCATAAATTGTGTGGGGATTTTAAGAGGCCACGAATGAGAGTCGCCCTTGGAAACTGAGATCTATGCCCACGGTGGCTTTCCACAGAGCACTGGGAATCTCAGACAGGATATCACATGATTTAATTCTGAAAGACTTGGCAGCCATATTTGATAGTCAAAACACACATGGACCTCAATTGTAGACCTCAATGGGCGTGGCTTCATGTGACCTTTTGGCCATGCTCTGGGAAGCCTTGCCTGTGAGAGTTCTCCAGAGCTTTCATTGAAATGATCTTCCTCAACATTGAATAATTCCTGAATGAATTGAAATAAACAGTGCCTCCAACTTTATCTTTGAAAATTGGCTACATAAATACCATGAAATTTTTAAAATTCCAATAAATAGGTGGCACTGAAGAACCTTTGGATGTCCTGTTGCTGATCATGAGTGTACCAGACAGTGCCTTGATTAACTGGTTTTCATGAATATGGTGTAGAACAGAGATGCCAGTAATTTGGAGCCTGCAGAATAGTGGGCCTAGAGCAGAGGTGATTAAGTGTGTGATAAAACATCTGTGGTGGGGTCATGTGGATCTGCCATTGTCTTCCAAATGGCTTGTGACTGACATGGTGCAGCCAGCAGAACATTGTATGTAAACGCATCATGTTATATGGAGAGGTTTAAGGGCAATGTTCAGAATCAGGTTGCTATGGTCATGGAGGCAACCTATGTGGTATACAAGCCCTGTTGGTGCATTCTCCTGCAGACCCTGACCCACCACATGTGACAGAACTCCCTCCAGCACTGTGGTCAAGTTTAACTCCTTGTATTTCATGAAACAAATACAAAACTCTGACTGCAGCAGGAGACATTATAAAAAGTGGAGGATGATGAAATGGCTTCACAGTCCACATGGAGAGACACATAGACCCCAGTGGCCATAGTTTACCTACAAAGAGAGAATTCAGCACTGCTGCTTCATGTTCATTGGAAAATTATAAACCATGTGCTCAAGGTCACAGAGATGCATAAACAGCTTTGATGGTCTTACTAGAAAAAAAGCTAAAGCTCCTGAAAACAACATATATTTCAACTGTCCATCTTAGAGGCAGTTTCTGCAGAGTCTTTAGGCTGGCAAATCTTCATGTTTGTGGAGTTTTTACATAGTCCCTTACTTTTGGAAACTCCTCTACCATCTCCAAGGTTGTGAAATCCGGAGCAGTTTTCATTTCAGGTATGAATTCAAAGATTTTCTAACTCTTTTCCTCTAATTGTGTCTTACTTGGGGTGAAAATAATGTAAAGTTATTGTTCTAAATGAGAGTGGGAAAATTTTTGTGTAACACTAATTTGCATACACATTGATCCATTTTCCAATTTTCCATTTGAAATACTGAATCCCTGACAGTAACTCATACCCTACTATACTCTGACTACTAATCCTAATATGATGGAGAATAATACCCAAACAGAATGAAAATACAAGCAGTTCAGTGGAGATATGGTGTACAGTTGGACTTCCCTTTTGCATGATTAAGGGTAGGTGTTATAAATCTACTCAATTTTTAATTGAAATAGTCCTCCATGTGTTTTTAAAGTTCACAAATATGTTGATATGTCTCCCTTTCTCTGTAGCCTACTCAGCACATGTATTTTTATATGCACATAGAGAATCCTACCTGGTATCACACGTACATTTTCATGAGTTGGCTGAATTGGCAGATACAAATTGTGAGAAGAGATCAGTCCTCCTAAACCCTGTGGGAACTGAAAATTCAAACTATGTGTGAGCTTCCCAGTAGAACAATATTATACATAAATCCATGTTCAGTATAATAAATATTTTTGCATCTGTGGATGATGTATATTACATGATGAATTATGATTAGCATGTATTTATTGATACTATTTAATGTATATTTGTGTTTATTTAAAATATATATATATATATATATATATATATATATATATATATATATATCTCCAGATTTCTCAAAATATGAAATATATGTGCAGATTTCTCAAAATATGAAATATATGTGTCTTATACACACTCTGTAAATTCATTCATGTTCATGTATATGGATTCATAATCAACTTTTCAGAAGATAATTCTCAGAAATATTCATCCACCTGAAATACATATTTGTTTCCCAGTACTGAAAACTAACTTCAATCAATGGTGTTTACAAATCCTAATATTTCTACAGTAACTGACCCAGTTTAACATCAATGCCAGTAGATTCCAATGGGACATGATGTCTATATTGACCTTCATTTTAATCCAACACTGGTACATTACTATTTCTTCAGTTTTTGCACATAATAGGATATGTATTTCATCCACAAGTTCACAAATATATAGGAATTTGTTTCACTTTCAAACACTTCTTGCTTCAGAACACATGTATTCCTCCATGTTACTTGACTCGTCTTTTCATGAGACTTCTTTCCAAATACATTATTTTCAATTTCCATAATCAATTTCGAAGCTAAACTCACACACTCTTCATGATGAACCATAACATTAATATTAACATTAGATGTATAACTGGTTGGAATGAAAAATTGTATATCAATATAAGATTTCCTCTATATGTTCACGATTCAATTCAATCCATTATTTAAAGTTGGAACCAGTTATGTTTTTTATTCACAGTATTGTCTATTAATGCATTATCTCTATATTCATAGATACAGTGTACTCCTCTTTGTCCCTACAATACTAATTTATACGTCTTCAAAATATTGCTCCCAGAAATGGTGGAAGAAATACTCATGTCACCTTATCTATATATAGATTTCATCACAGGAATATTCTGGACACAAAAAGCGAAGGTCACACTCATGATTGTATCAAAGCCTAAATGCCAAGGGAGCGTGGATTACTAAAAAGAACCATGTCCAGGTTGCCTAATGCTCTCAAATGTAAATCCAATTGGTGACTACATATTTGTTTCTTCCTAAGATTATATATTCAACCTCAAACATGTTGAAAATGTCTAATCCTATCACTCACTTCATACTTTGCATGATTTCGTAATATCTTTATTGATACCTGCTTTCACACATATTTCCCCCAGTTCATCATTGTGACTGACACTTCACATATGCTGACATTTACATTCACTCTCTACCCGAAACCCTATTGCTAAAGAACTTTTGGTCCAAATCCTATACTCACTTTTCTTTCTAAACCTACTGACTATCTTCCTAATGCTACTGACTATAGTTTTTTGACTCGATGTTCTCTTCGACAATCAATTATCCAAGGTATATGGTCCTATGCCATTGTATATCAATTTATCTGAGACACATGTGCAGAACATAATTCAAACCTAAGTATCCCACTCAAGGGCCCAGTTCCCTTCTGGCTTCCAATCTTATCTAGATTTCTGTTTTTATACTTATATTTTACCTATATATTTTTGTAAATATCACAGGCTCCCAATACCATTATTCATCCGGCAGAAAGATTCCTAACGCAAATCAAACATGTTATTAACCCTAAACATACACTTTTCCCTCAATCTAACTTTACAGAAGAGGAGGGACAGAGTTGGTCTTACAATACAGGAATGTAGGGGATCTTCCACCTGCTGAGAACATCAAAGGTATATGCAGAAATGATCCCCTGAGATGATGAAGGAAGCTATGAAGGACCTGAGAGAGCAAAAGAAATCTTCCATGGCAAACTATCTGGTCAGGATGAAGGGATGTGTCTCAATCAGCCTCTACCTTCTTAATGTAGAGAAGATGGACCAAACCAGGCCTGTGTGGAGAGCTGTTCCCAGGTACCTATGGTTGGTATACCATTCTAACTGTGAAAGTGTGACAGGAAGTAGGGACAGCCTCCATCTCATGGGACTTTTAGAAGTAACTTTTAGGACAAAGTGGTTGCAAATTCAGTGACCTCATTCAGTTCCTGAAGGAAATGACCTCACCTCACTGCCTTGGTGATGGAACTCTCTGGACGTTTGATCCTGGAAGACAGGCACAAAGAGCCAGTCACAGTCCCAGTCCCAGTGGTCTCACTTGTTTTGATTTATCAAGAACAGAGTCAGTCTTTCTTAGTACCTACTGATGTGACGATGGCCAAATGACAGGAAAGCTCTGAAGAGGAGCTTTTCCTGGGAAATCAGGTAGTGGCTCACCCATGGCTCCTAACAACTTCAAAGTGTTGGCCAAGGAGACTAGATCTGATACAGGACAGGCCATTTTGGGGGAACATACAATGGCCCACCATTCCGAGGACACTCTGGAGAGTCACAGACTTACTTGAGCAAAGGAGGTGCCTTTGAGTGTGTGTGTGTGGGTTTGTGGTTTTGTCTCATGTTCTGAGAATAGGAAGGAAAGGCTCTTTGTTTCGATTGGTGTGGACTGTTTCCAGTAAGTCGTTTGACAAGGCGAGTGCTTCTATGTCTGTGCATCCCACTCTGTCCGTGGTTGTAGACATTAGAAAAGAGAATGCATCAATGGATGTGTCCTGTCTAGTAGAAAGCTTCCAAACATTCATCCTGCCCAATTTACAAATGGACTGCAGCTTGTCTTATTGAAGGGCAACATCTGCTCTCTTACTAAGTTTCTGTTTTCTTCCTGAATTCTGGAAACTCTCCAGAATAGCCTCATGGTTTTGTGTCCAAGATATGTACCACCTCCAAGCTCTGTGATATGGTGATGTACTGGATAGCTGAAGGGAATGGCGAGCATCTAAGAAAACTCAGATATCAGTGGGACCAGGAAAGTCTCAGTGGAGAAACCCTTCTTTCGGGCTTTTGCTTACCTATTGTTCTGCTGCCCTGAATTTCAGGAAGGTTTTTACCTCAGGACACTCATTTGTGAAGCCTGAAGAAAACAGTTTTCAAATGGAAATGAATGGGCATCACCTGTGGCTCTTTGCTTAATTTCATTGGAAATGGATGTTTCTGAAACAGCCTCTTGGCCCTGTGTGAGGCTGTGGTTAGATACTCAGCACCTTATACATCCCACGTGTTCATCCAAAACCAAAATGGCCAAAAGAGCAGTCCTTGTGGATGAAGTCTCTCCCTACCTCTGTAAGGTTCCTGACCTCTATCAAGTGAGAATAGGGTGCCTTTGGGTCAAATGAGTTCTTCAAAGCCCTTCAGAGGCTAGCCCATAGGTGATTCCAATGATTCCAATTCACATGAAGATTCTAAACCCCACAGTCAGTAGTCCTCAAATTGGAGAAGCAGAGCAGTATTAACGGCAGGCCTATTTGATCAGTCATGGTTCACAGAAAGGTGTTCAGGCCACCCAAACTTTAAGCAAATGAGGGGCAAGGGAGCTTATTTTGGACACTGTCTTGGTCTGTGACCCTCATGGAAACCTCCATCCAGAGGTTAAAATGAGTGTCTATATGGAAGAAGATGATGGCCATGTGGAAGTGTTCTGGTTTTAATTGTGGTTATTAGTGTGGTTGTTGAAAAATATGACTGGCTCCACCTGGTCTTGAACTCTGGTGTGATTCCCCTTAGAGACTGAGTTCTGGAACTGATCTCAGAGAAGTATTGCCATGAGTTTTGTTGGGATTTTAGAAGGCCATGCATGAGAGTCACCCTTGGAATCTGAGATCTGTGCCCAGGAAGGCTTTCCACAGAGCACAGGGAATCTCAGCCAGGTTATCACATAATTTTTTTCTGAAAGAATTAGCAACAATAGTTGAGAGGCAAAACAGGCAAGGATTTTACATTGTAGACCTCAATGGGCCTGGCTTCATGTGACCATTTGGCAACACTTTGGGAAGCCTTGCCTGTGAGAGTTATCCAGAGCGTTCATTGAAATGGGCTTCCTCACCATTTAATGGTTACTTAATTAAATGAAACCCTCAGTGCCTACAACTTCATCCTTGAAAAATGGGCTCGATAAATACCATGAAATTTTTGAAATTCCCATGACCAGGTGGCACTGGAAAACCATTGGAGATCCTGTTGCTGATCATGAGTGTACCAGAAAGTGCCTTGATTGACTGGGTTTCACAAAAAAATTGTGTAGAACAGAGATGCCAGTAAGTTGGAACCTGCTGAGTAGTGGGCCTACAGCAAAGGTGGGTAGGTGTGAGATAAAACATCTCTGGTGGTTTCATGTGGATCGGCCGTTGGCTTTCAAATGGCTTGTGACTGACATGATGCAGCCAGCAGACCCTTATATGAAAAGGCATCTTGTTATATGGATAGGTTTCTGGGCAATGTTCAGAATTAGGTTGATATGGTCAAGGGGGCAAGCTATGTTGGACATAAGCCTGGTTGGTGCATTCTCCTGCAGACTCTGTCCCACCACACGTGACAGAACTCCCTCCAGCACTGTGACCCAGTTGAACTCCTTGTATTTCATGAAGCAAATACCAAACTCCCAGTGCAGCAGCAAGAATCACCACAAAAAGTAGAGTATGACCAAATGGCTTCACAGTCCACACGAAGAGACACTTATCCCCCAGTTGCCACAGTTTACCTACAAAGTGAGAATTCAGCACTGCTGCCTCATTTTCATTGGAAAATAAGATACCATGTCCTCCAGGTCACATAGATGTTGACCCAGTTTTGATGCTCTCACTACATAGGATGCTAAAGCTACCGACAACAACATACATTTCAAGTGTCCCAACTCAGAGGCAGTATCTCAAGAAGTCTTTAGGCCTGCAGAGCTCCATGTTTGTGGAGTGTTTACCTTGTCTTTTATTTTTGGAAAGTCATCTACCACCTCCAAGGTTGTGAACTCCTGAGCATATTCCATTCCGGGTATGTATTCACAGATT
The DNA here is from genome assembly GCF_048772815.1 of Callospermophilus lateralis. Classification (NCBI taxonomy): domain Eukaryota; kingdom Metazoa; phylum Chordata; class Mammalia; order Rodentia; family Sciuridae; genus Callospermophilus; species Callospermophilus lateralis. Next base: position 489,448 of record NW_027515785.1, read on the forward strand.
TTCTAACTCTTATCCTCTAATTGTGTATTTCTTCCAGCGAGGGTAATATCAAGGGATTGTTCTTAATGTGAGTGGGAAGATTTTTGTGTAGCACATATTTGCAAACACATTGGGTTTACTTTCCTATTTTCCATTCGAAATACTGAATCTCTGACACTAACCCATACCCTACTAGACTCTGACTACTAATCCTTATATGATGGAGAATAGTAACCCAAACAGAATACAAACACCAGCAATTCAGAGAAGGCATGATATGTAGTTGGACATCCCTTTTGGATTATATTGTGTAGGAGTTAAAATATATATTTAATGTTTATTGACATAGTCTCCATGTGTTTTTAAAATTAACAAATATGTGAATTCCTCTCTCCCTTTTCTGTAGCCTATTAAGCACATGTATTTTTATATGCACAAATAGAATCCTACCTGGTATCACATGTACATTCTTCTGAGGTGGCTGACATGGCAGATAAAAATTGTGAGAAGAGATCACTCCTCCTAACCTCTGTTGGAACCGAAAATTTAACCTATGGGTGAGCTTCCTAGTTGACCAACATTATGCATAAATCCATTTTCAGTAAAATGTATATTTTTGGATAAGTGGATGTTATATATTTAATGATGAATTTCGATTGGCATATATATTGCTACTTTTTAATGTCTCTGTGTGTGTGTGTTTGTGTGTGTGTGTGTGTGTGTGTGTGTGTGTATATATATATATATATATATATATATTCTACAGATTTTTCAAAATATGAAATATATGTGTCTTATTATACACTTCCTAAAATCATTTATATTCATGCATGAGGATTTATAATGAACTTTTCACAAGATTATTCTCAGAAATATTCATCCACCTGAAATACATAATTGTTTCCTAATACTGAAAACTAACTTCAGTGAATGGTGCATACAAATCATAATATTTTGACATTGCAAGAGGGCCGTGAATAGAGAGCATCATACCCATTGTACCGCGCCACTGCGCAGGTGACTAACGACTAAGAACGACAAAAAACTATCTTGTTAGGAACTTACAGCAAAATGGGGGTGCACTGAAACCTAGAAGAAGGATTTCTAGCACTGAGGTCCGGTAAATGAGTCCCAAACATGAGCCAACTATGCGACCGGAGATCCTGTCTGACTGATCCACGCGACCCGTCCAGTGGCTACAGACAGCAGGGCACCACTGAGATGCGATCAATAATCACGGAGAAACGTTGATGCAGATTCTGTGGAATTCTGCCAGTAGAGTCCCCACTGAGCCCTGGGCTGAGTTCAGGGTTTCAGATGGGGAAGGAAGTGGTACAGTTCTAACCCCCACAATAGAAACTCCACGAAGGAAACCAACGGCCACCATCTTGGTGAGCTGAAGTAACGACAGCCACTCCCCTACAGATTGCAACAATAAAACAGGTGCTGTTACTCAGCTCATTTCCCATACTTCGGGGAATTTGCATCAAATCTCTCCTAGGCTTTCTGGGGGAGACATTATCAGAGCGAGCCTGCATAAAGACAGGGGAAAACTAGAGGCACCTGACTTTCAACTCCCCCTCCCATCAGTGGTGAAAAAAACCTGTCTAGCCAGCGCTGAGAGAGGGGCAAGCGGAAAAAAAAAATCAAAACAATAGAGTGCCGGGGTTCCCAATAGCCAACTGTGCAATCAGAGCTCCGGGCTGATTGAATCATGCACCCAGGCCTGCTGTTACAGATGGCGGGGCACCACCGAGAAGTGACCTGAAGCAGGGAGAAATGTTGCTGCGGATTCTGTGGAATCCTGCCGGCTGAGCTCCCACTGATCCCTGGGCTGAGTTTGGGAATTCAGACAGGGAAGAAAGTGGTATAGTTCTATCCCCCACAAAAGAAACTCCACCAAGGAAACCAGCGGCCACCATCTTTGAGATCTGAAGTAACCACCGCCTCTCTCCAATAGATTGCAACAATAAAACAGATGTGTGTTACTCAGCTCATCTCTCATACAGCGGGGAATTCGCATAAAATGTCTCCTAGGCTTTTCGGGGGAGGGTTAATCAGAGCAAGCCTGCATAAAGACGCAAGAAAAACTAGAGACACCTGACTTTCGACTCCCCCTACCATCAGTGGCGATAACGAAACGTGTATAGCCAGTGCTGGGGGAGGGGCAAGCGGAAAAATCAAAACAATAGAGTGTCTGGGTTCCCAAAAGACACCCTCCACACCCAACAAACGGCAGGCACAGAGTACAGTTTGAACTGCCGAGAGGCATCACTCAGGGGAAATCTGGTCTAGAAAAAGAAACCAGGACAAGCAGGAGAAACCAAAGGACTAGAAGGCAGGCCCTTGTGACTGGGCGACTGGAGACCGCAGGCCTGCACGTGACATTCCACCCACTACCTGAGTGACTGGGGGGCTGAGGAATGCCCGCCCGCCGGCAACCGAGCGTGAGACTGCATGGCTAGAGATTGCCAACCCAATGGCGACAGCCCACCTGCTGCCCGCGTGACTGGGCGGCTGGAGACCGCATGCCCGCTGGCGACCAACCCCGCAATTGGGCGGCTGGAGACCACCCGCCTGCCAGTGACCCAGAGCTGAAACAAACCAGAGACAGTCAAGTCCCACCCCCCAATTCAGACACCTCGGCAAGGAGCCTGGGGCCCGCCAAAGCAGAGAGGTGACATCACTGGAGCTCGGCCTTCGGAATTACTTCCAAGCAGAATCCACTTTAGCAGGCATAGTTTACCAACACAAAAAAGAGACAACAGAGATATACAACACCAAAACAAATCTAAAGAATAAAGCAGAAACACAGCAATCAAATAGAGCTGGAAAGTAACGTGAACATCATGAAAAACCAAGGGCAAAAAAGGAGTACAAACAATGCAGGACAACTTAATTCTACAGGAGGACCTTGAAGCATCAGAAACAGGGATAGGGAAAGAACTCAAGGCATACCGAACTCAGATGGAAAGGAATATTAGAGAAGACATGAGGCAGCAAGTCCAAGCAATAAAAGTATATTTTGAAAATGAATTAAACAAACAAATTCAAATGGCAAAGAATGAGCATTACCAGGAGATAGAGATCTTAAAAAAAATATTAAACAGTAATCCTAGAAATGCAGGAAAATATAAACCAAATTAAAAACTCAAACGAGAATATTACAAATAGACTAGATCAAGTAGAAGTCAGAACATCAGATAATGAAGACAAAGTTTATCAACTTGAAAAAAATTGAGTAAACACAGAAAAGATGCTTAAATCCCACCAGGAATTTATTCAAAAGATATGGGATGTCATAAAAAAACAAAAAACAAATTTAAGAGTCATCAGGATAGAAGAAGGCATAGAGATTCAAACCAAAGGAATGGACAACATATTAAATGAAATAATTCTATAAAACTTCCCAGAGATGAATGATGGATTGGATTGCCAATTCCTGGAAGCCTACAGGACCCCAAACATTCAAAACCAAAATAGACCAACTCCAAGACATATAATTATGAAGATAGCCAACATACAGAACAAGGAGAGAATATTAAAAGCTACAAGAGAAAGGAGGCAGATTACATTCAGGGGTAAACCAATTAGGTTAACAACTGATTTTTCATCACATTCGTTGAAAGTGAGAAGATCCTGGAACAATGTAATTCAAATGCTGAAAAAAAAAAAAGAATTCCAACCAAGAATACCATATAAAGCAAAGTTAAGCTTCAGATTTGACAATGAAATTAAAGTCTTTCACGATAAACAAAAGCTAAAACAATTCTCAGCCAGAAAACCAGCACTGCAAAGCATTTTGTGCAAAATACTACAAGAAGAAGAGTTAAAAAATAGTGCCCAAAACTAACAGTGGGAAGTATCTCAGTAAAGCGGGAGGAAAGTAACCAAAAAAGTAAAAACTATCCAAACTAAAATATAATAAATAAATAAACATGACTGGAAGTACAAATCATATTTCAATTGTAACCTTAAATGTTAATGGCCTAATTTCACCAATCAAGAGACATGTGCTAGTGACCTGGATCAAAAAAACAAATCCAACAATATTCTGCGTTCAGAAGACTCATATGATAGGAAAAGACATACACAGGCTGAAGGTAAAAGGTTGGGAAAAATCATAACACTCACACGGCCCTCGGAAGCAAGAAAGATTTGCCATACTCATATGGAATAAAATCAACTTCAAACCTAAGTTAATCAAAAGGGATAAAGAATGACACTATATTCTGTTAAAAGGAATCATCCACCAACAAGAAAAAAACAATTATCAATTTGTATGCAAGAAGCAATGGAGGTGCAACGTTCATAAAACAAACTCCCTCAAGTTCAAGAGTCAAATAGACTACAACACAATAATTATGGGTGACTTCAACATACCACTCTCGGCATTAGAGAGATACTCTAGACAAAAACTGAATAAAGAAACTATAGAACTCAACAGCACAATCAATAACCTAGACTTAACCGACATATATAGAATATATCAACCATCATCAAGTGGATACATGTTCTTCTCAGCAGCACATGGATACTACTCAGAGATACACCATATATTATGCCATAGGGCAATTCTTAGTAAATATAAAGGCATGGAGATTATACCGTGCACCGTATATGATCATAATGGAATGAAACTGGAAATCAATGAGAAAAGAAAGAAGGAAAAATCCTACATCACATGGAAAATGAACAACATGCTACTGAATGATCAATGGGTTACAGAAGACATAAAGAAGGAGATAAAAAAATTCTTAGAGACAAATGACAATACAGACACAACATACCGGAATCTATGGGACACAATGACAGCAGTTTTAAGAGGGAAATTCATTTCTTGGAGTTCTTTCCTCAAAAAAAGAAAAATACAACAAATAAATGAACTTAAACTACACCTCAAAAACCTAGAAAAGGAAGAGCAAAACAACAGCAAATGTAGTAGAAGACAAGAAATAATTAAATTTAGAGCAGAAATCAATGAAATTGAAACAAATAAAGTTGAAAAAATTGATAAAACTAAAAGTTGGTTCTTTGAAAAAATAAATAAGATCGACAGGCCCTTAGCCATGCTAAGGAAAAGAAGAAGAAAGAGAATTCAAATTACTAACATATGGGATGAAAAAGGCAATATCACAACAGACACTACAGAAATACAGAAGATAATTAGAAAGTATTTTGAAACACTATATTCCAACAAAATAGAATATTGTGACGATATTGATAAATTTCTTAAGTCATACGATCTGCCCAGATTGAGTCAGGAAGACACAAACAATTTAAACAGGCCAATAACAAAGGAAGAAATAGAAGAGGCAATCAAAAGACTACCAACCAAAAAAAAGCCCTGGACCGGATGGGTATACAGCGGATTTCTACAAAACCTTCAAAGAAGAATTAAAACCAATATTTTTTCAAGCGTTTTCAAGAAATAGAAAAGAAGGAGCTCTTCCAAATTCATTCTATGAGGCCAACATCACCCTGATCCCGAAACCAGACAAAGACACTTCAAAGAAAGAATACTACAGACCAATATCTCTAATGAACTTGGATGCAAAAATTCTCAATAAAATCCTGACGAATCAAATACAAAAGCATATCAAAATAATTGTGCACCATCATCAAGAAGGATTCATCCCCGTGATGCAAGGATGGTTCAATATACGAAAATCAATAAATGCCATTCACCACATCAATAGAATTAAAGGCAAGAACCATATGATCATATCAATAGATGCAGAAAAAGCACTTGACAAAGTTCTGCATCCCTTTATGTTCAAAACACTATAAATACTAGGGATAACAGGAACTTACCTCAAAATTGTAAAAGCTATATATGCTAAACCTCAGGCTAGCATCATCCTAAATGGAGAAAAACTGAAGGCATTCCTTCTAAAATCTGGAACAAGACAGGGATGCCCTTTATCACCACTTCTATTCAATTTAGTTTTGAAATACTAGCCAGAGCAATTAAACAGACCAAAGAAATTAAAGGCATAAAAATAGGAAAAGAAGAATTTAAAGTATCACTATTTGCAGATGACATGATAATATATTTAACAGACACAAAAAGGTCTACAAAGAAATGGCTAGAGTTAATAAATGAATTCAGAAATGTGGCAGGATATATAATTAACACGCATAAATCAAAGGCATTCCTGTATAACAGCAACAAAACTTCTGAAATGGAAATGAGGAAAACCACTCTATTCACAATATCCTCAAATAAAATAAGATACTTGGGAATCAACCTAACAAAAGAGGTGAAAGATTTATATAATGAAAACTACAGAACTCTAAAGAGAGAGATAGAAGAAGATCTCAGAAGATGGAAACATGTGCCCTGTTCATGAATAGGCAGATCTAACAACATAAAAATGGCAATATTACACAAAGTTCTCTACAGGTTTAATGCAATGCCAATCAAAATCCCAACGGCATTTCTTGTAGAAATAGATAAATCAATCATGAAATTCATATGGAAAAACAAAAGACCCAGAATAGCAAAAGCAACTCTAAGCAGGAAGTGTGAATCTGGAGGTATAGCGATACCTGTACTACTGTACTACAAAGCAATAGTAACAAAAACAGCATGGTACTGGTACCGAAAAAAGCAGGTGGACCAGTGGTACAGAAGAGAGGACACAGAAACCAATCCACAAAATTACAACTTTCTTATATTTGATAAAGGGGCTAAAAGCATGCAATGGAGGAAGGGTAGCATCTTCAACAAATGGTGCTGGGAAAATTGGAAATCCATATGCAACAAAATGAAACTGAATTCCCTTCTCTCGCCATGCACAAAATTTAACTCAAAATGGATCAAGGATCTAGATATAAAATCAGAGACACTGCATTTCATAGAAGAAAAAGTTGGCTACGATCTACATACTGTGGGGTCGGGCTCCAAATTTCTTAATAGGACACGCATAGCCCAAGAGTTATTAACAAGAATAAAAAAATGAGACTTACTTAAACTAAAAAGTTTTTTTCTCTGCCAGAGAAACAATAAGAGAGGTAAATAGAGAGCCTACATCCTGGGAACAAATTTTTACCCCTCACACTTCAGATAGAGCCCTAATATCCTGAATATACAAAGAATTCAAAAAAAACTATCAATAAGATAACAAATTACCTAATCAACAAATGGGGCAAGGACCTGAAATGACACTTCACCGAGGAGGACATACAATCAATCAACAAGTACATGAAAAAATGCTCACCACATCTAGCAGTCAGAGAAATGCAAATCAAACCCACCCTAAGATACCATCTCACTCCAGTATGATTGGCAGCCATTATGAAGTCAAACAACAAGTGTTTACGAGAATGTGGGGAAAAGGGGACACTTGTACACTGCTGGTGGGACTGCAAATTGGTGAGGCCAACATGGAAAGCAGTATGGGAATTCCTGGGAAATCTAGGAATGGATCCACCATTTGAACCAGCTATCGCCCTTCTCGGACTATTCCCTGAGGATCTTAAAAGAGTGTACTAAAGGGATACTGCCACATCAATGATCATAGTGGCACAATTCACAATAGCTAGACTGTGGAACCAACCTAGATGCAATTCAATAGATGAATGGATAAAAAAAAATGTGGCATCTATACACGATGGATGCAGCACTAAAAAATTACAAAATCATAGAATTTGCAGGGAAATGGATGGCATTAAAGCAGATTATGCTAAGAGAAGGTAGCCAATCCTTAAAAAAAATGGCAAATGTCTTCTTTGATAAAAAGAGAGTAACTAAGAATAGAACAGTGAGGAAGAGCATGAGGAAAAGATTAATATTAAACAAAGATGAGTGGGAGAGAGAAAGGGAGAGAGAAGGGAAAGCATATGGAAATGGTAGTAGACCCTCATTGTTACATAAAATTACATATAAGACGTTGTGAGGGGAAAGGCGGGAACAAGAGAGAGAAGTGAAGAATAGCAGATGAGGAAGAGAGGGAAGATAGGATGGGAGGGGAGGGGGGATAGTAGGGGATAATAAAGGTAGCAGAGGACAACAGTCACTAATATGACATTATGTAAAAATGTGAATGTGTAACTGATGTGATTCTGCAATTCGTATTTGGGGAAAATTGGGAGTTCATAACCCATTTGAGTCAAATGTATGAAAGATGATATATCATGAGCTTTGTAATGTTTTGAAAAACCAATAAAAATAAATAAACAAAGGTTTAAAATTGAGTGGGAAGAAATCAGCTAAAAAAGAGTTGAGATGCATTCATTTTGATAAGCAGAAAGTTTGTTTTGTGTAGTTGTAAATATCACAAATTTATTTTACCAGAAAACTGGCTATTAAAAATGAACATATATTGAGATTAAAGGATAATCCACCTACCTTCATGAAAAATTCATATCATTTCCTATATTTTTCATATTTCATTTTTTTCGTGAATATTTTGTCATGGACCAGGTCTAGTCTTAGGCTACCTCTTCTGACAAGTTCGTACAATGTGTTGGATTGTTCTTTTCATCTTTTATTTGATAGTTTCTAGCTGATAATGTGTATTTTTCCTTATCTTTATTTGGAAATACATACCCAACTACATCTTTGCATTTTATGTTTTACTGGGGAAGAGACTCATCAAAAGCTCTTTATTATATGTATCAACAATCAAACATTTAGAGCATGCAATTATTCTTAATTTTGCATGAAAATATCTTTGTACCATTTTTCTTATAAAGATGTAGAATTATTAATAATGTCCCTACTGTAATAAGTAAATACTTACAAGAAGAATTAAACAATTGACTTTATATCAATCATGAATATGAAAATTAATAATATAAGTATTTGGCAATAAATATGCAATTGATAGAAATTAAAATCACGAGAAAGCCGTTTAAAATGTCAGTGCATATGGTCCTTAAATAATAGGTTGTTCAAATGAAATTTCTCTAATTCATAAGAGTTAATATGCCATATTACAGCTTAATGTAATATAAAAACTTAAATGATAAGTATTGATAAATAAGAATGATACCTGTTTACTTAAATATGTTTATTTGATTTTCACTGTAAGATGTAAATTCTGGAAGACTTGAAAATTAAGAAAGACTTGGTCTATATTATTTCTAACTGGCTAATCAAAGTACTTTTAAATATATATGTATATATATAACATATGTAATACATATGCATGAATATAGATACATATGTATAATAAATGTATTGTAATATATCTATAGGTTATTATAATTATTAAATTTTCTCAAGAAAAAAAGAATGACTATAAAAAACATTCTTAAATGTAAATTTCATAGCATATTACTGTTTGTAATGACATGAGAGAAAAACTCCTATGGAGGGAAAATGAAAAAGGAAGAGAGAGAAAGGGGAAAATGAGGAAGAAAGTGAGTAAAGAAGAGGGAGAGGAGTGTTTGATTATAAGATAAAAGTGGAGGGTCTGGGTGTCTGGCTCAGTGGTAACATGCTTGGCTAGCATGTGTGAGGCACTGGGTTATATTCTCATCACAACATATAAATAAATAAAATGAGGTGGATCAACAACTGAAAAAATTAAAATAAAAGTAGAAATATTACCAAAATTCCAAGTTTTTATGAATGCTAAATAAAAAAAATTGTTGCATAGCCTTATGTAATTTCTAGACTCCCAAAAATAGTCATTTAATGATAGATTACTAGTGCGATAACTAAAAATCCATTGCTCTTTCCTCGACATTCTGTGGCATGCTGGTGCTTAAATAAACTGTATTATAACACCAAAAAAATTCTAATATTTCTACAGTAACTGACCCAGTTTAACATAAATGCAAGAAGATTCCCATGGGATATAATTGTATTTTGACGTTCATTTTTATTCAACACTGGTACATTACTATTTCTCCAGTTTATGCACATCATAATATGTATATTTCATTCACAATTTAGCAAATTTATACGCATTTGTTTTACTTTCAATCACTTCCTGCTTCAGAACACATGTATTCCTCCACGTTTCTTGACTGCTCCTTTCATGAAACTTTTTCCAAAGACATTATTTTTGATTTCCATTATCATTTTTGAAGCAAAACTCACACACCCGTCATGATAAACCATAACCCTAATATTACCATTAGATGTAAAACTGGTGGGAATGAATGATTGTATATCGATATAAGATTTCTTGCATACTTTCAAATATCAATTCAATCCATTATTTAAAGTGGAACCAGTTATATTATTTAATCACAGTATGGTCTATTCATGCATTATCTCTATGTTGATAGACACAGGGTACACCTCTGTGTACCCCCAATAATAATTTGTATATCTTCAAAATTTTGCTCCCAGAAATGGTGGAAGAAATACTCATGTCAACTGATCTACATATACATTTTATCACAGTAATATTCTGGACACAAAATGCAAAGGTCACACTTAGGATTGTCCCAAAGCCTAAATGGAAAGTGAACATGGATTACTAAAAACATCCATGTCTTGGATGCCTAATTCTCTCAAATGTCAATCCTATTGGTGAGTACATATTTGTTTCTTCCCAAGATTATATATTCAACCTCAACCATGTTGAAAATGTCTAATCCTATCACTCACTTTATATTTTGTCTAATTTCCTAATGTCTCTATTGATATCTCTTTTCCTACATATTTTCCCCAGTTCATCATAGTGACTGATTCTTCACATGTGCTGACATTTACATTCACTCTTTATCCGAAACCCTATTGCTAAAGAACTTTTTGTCCAAATACTATACTCACTCTTTTTTCTAAACCTACCGACTATTTACCTAATCCTACGACTATCCCTTTTTGACTGGATGATCTCTTCAACAATCAATCATCCAAGGTACAAGGTCCTATACCATTGTATATTGATTTATCTGAGACATCTGTGCAGAACATTCTTCAAAGCTAAGTATCCCAATCACGGGCCCAATGCCTTTCTGGTCTTCAAATCTTACCTAGATTTCAGTTTTCATAATTATATTTTACCTGTATATTCTTATATATATTGCAGGTTCCTAATACCATTATTCATCCAGCAGAATGATTCCTAACACTAATCGAACATGTTATTAATCCTAACTATACACTGTTCCCTCAATCCAACTTTACAGAAGAGCAGGGACAGAGTTGGTCTTACAATACAGGGGTGTAGGGGATCTTCCACCTGTTGACAACCTCAAATTTCCATGCAGATATGATCCCTGGAGAAGATGCAGGCAGCTATGAAAGGCCTGAGAGAGCAAAAGTCATCTTCCATGGCAAACAACTGGGTCAGGTTGAAAGCATGTGTCTGAATCAACCTCTCTTTTCTTAATGTAGGGAAGATTGACCAAACTAGGCCTGTGTGGAGAGCTGTTCCCAGGTGCCTATGGTTTCTATACCATTCGAACTTGTGAAAGTGTCACAGGAAGTAGGGGCATCCTCCATATTATGAGACCCTAGGAAGCAAATTTTAGGACAAAGTGGTTGCAAAGGCAGTGACCACATTCAGTTCCTGAAGGAAGTGACCTCACCTCACATCCTTGTTGATGGAACTCTCCGAATTTGGGTACCAGGAAGCCAGGAATCCAGACCCAGTCCAAGCTCCAGTCACAGTGGTCTCACTTGTTTGGATTTACCAAGGACAGAGTCAGTCTTTTGTGGTACCTAGTGATGTGAGGATGGCCAAATGACAGGAAAGTTCTGAAGACGGGCCCTTCCGGAGAAAGAAGGTAGAGGCTCACTGCTGTCTCCTGACCACTTCACAGAGTTGACCCAGGAGACCAGATCTGAGACAGGACTGGCCATTTCTGGGGAACATAGTATGGCCCTCCAGTCAGAGGACACTCTGGATAGTTTCAGACCTACTTGGGGGAAGGAGGTGACTTTGTGGGTGTTTGAGTGGGATTGTGTTTTTTTCTCATGTTCTGAGAATAGTTAGGAAAGGGGGTTTGTTTGGTTTGGAGTGAACTGTTTCTAGTTAGTCCTTTGACAAGGCGAGTGTTTCTATGTCTGTGTATCGCACTGTGTCCATGGTTGTAGACATTAGAAAAGAGAATGCCTCAATGGGTGTGTTCTGTCAAAGAGAAAACTTCCAAGCATTCATCCTGCCCATTTTATAAATGGACTGTGGCTTGCCTTATCATTGGGCAACACCTACTATTTTCTTACGTTCCTGTATCCTTCCTGAATTCTGGCCACTCTCCAAAATAGGCTCATGGTTTTGTGTACAAGATATGTACCACTTCCAAGCTCTGTGACATGGCCATGTACTGGATAGCTGAAGATAATGGCAAGCATCTCAGAAAACTCTGATATCAGTGTGACCAGTAAAGTCTCAGTGGAGAAACCCTTTTGATTACCTATTGTTATGTTGCCCTGAATATCAGGAATGTCTTTTCCTCAGGCTACTCCTTCCTGAAGCCTGAAGAAAACAGTTTTCACATGGAAATGAATGGGCATTGCTTTTGTGTTTTACAATAAAACCTTCACAGAGATTAGGCTCTACTTAACTTAAAAATACTTTTAAATTGTATCTAAGTGTAAAAAGTAACATGTAACTGTACATATCTTTTTGATAACAAGTCCAATTATACAACACAAATGATACACATAAATCTCCAACATGTTTTTATTTTAAGCCTAGAATTACCATACAACCTTAGAACACCAGCATGATACAATGCTCTTTTGAAGCTTCTACCTTACACACTTGTATACCTGGAAGATATGAACACATTAACACCACAATTACATTGATGTTTTTGTATTAACCAAGTTTAGCTTTTTAAAGAAATAACCTGGCATAATTTTATAAAAACAGTATTGTTTAACCAGCTGTTTAATTTTTTAAGATTACTTGCTCAAAACTTACACATATAACCAACTTACACAAACCTTTTTATTATTTACTTAAACCATTTTAATTACTTAATCATATAGACTCTCTTATCAAGAAACACATTTTCCCTCTATTAATCTATATCTAGAAACTTTTAGTTTCTCTTTTCCATCTGTGAACCTCTTTCTGTTCACATTTTGAAACAATACTTATAAATTTCTGAATTTAAGCAGATTATTTTGTAGACATCAACATTTTATTAGGGCCTGTTTGTACACCTAGAAAACTTATAGGCCTAATTCTAAAGACATCTTTATTTTTATCTGTTTACCCAATTTGAATTGAACCATTTGAATCACGTGAATCCAAGATATTTATATCAATTTTTAAATATTTTATGAGCGCTCCTCATCTGTCAATTGTCATATCACTGCATGATATATGGACATACACACATACAGACATACCAACATACAACACGTAACACAAGTGTAACACATAACACAATAGTGAAGGCCTTGTAGCTTTTTCAGGTGAAATATCCATTGCAATGTTTAAAATCTCCACAGTTGATCAAAAATAGAACTGATCAGAAAACATTAACCCATCTGCAGGATCAAGATCATGAGCTCAAAAAATAAAAAATACAGAATCTAAGAAAAAGCAAGAGTGCCAAAAAAGATGACTGGCCAGTAATTAGTAAATACCATATAATGTACTTTTTGTTTGGATCTAGTTTGAGTTCAGGTAAAAAGACACTTTTACTCCTTTTTATCTGTCTCCTGCTGAGTGCTGCAGGCTTCTTTTATTTGCATATCAACTTAAGTCCTGGCTGAGGACTTGAAAACTGTAAAGGCTGGAGTTCTGAGCAGAAACCTCATGCCTAAGGCATTTTAGCTATAAGTCATAATTTCCAGGTTTGAATGTTGAAAATTATGATGCAAGTTTAAGATGTAATTCTCAAAATTTTATATCTTTATGTTTTTCTACACTAGAAAATCTTGAGTCCCTTAGCCTCACCACAAAAAACTGAAAATATGATCATTTTTTGATAATATTAAAGCCACCATCATAAGAAGTTTCTCTAGGATCATTAAGCCACTTTCTTTGTTCTGAAGTTTCTAAAGTAGTAGTAAGCTACATTAAATTTCTTGAAAAAAATTTTAAAAACAACCACAGACTACCATTTGTATCCCAAATTAAGCTTTAAAAATTTCCAAGACTGTTGCTAATTAATGTCATTTCACTAAGCCAGACCAATGTTTTAATTTAGCACGTTTTTAAAAAAATCTTACACATTGAAGGGAACAGATATCATATCATAATTTATTATCTTTGCCCAAGTTAATGCACTGGTATAAATAGTGAAATTTTCTCAGGCTACCTAGTTCAAAATTAAAACTCTTTAATTATTTTTTTATCCGAAGTATTTAAGTTTTCTAGCATCAGCTATCTTAAATCAAACTAAACTCTTGTTTAAACCCAACTTTTATCTGTAAGATAGTGCAATGCTTTAGAAACCCATTCAGATACCAGATTGTTACAATTAAAAATATCATCTTTTAAATACAATTTCAGCCAAGATCATCCCCAAGAAACAATCTAAAATATCAACATATTACTGCATTCATGGTCCCTTTTGTTAAGTAAACAGAGGTGGAGCAATCCTTAAAGTGCAGGTAAGGAATAAGGGAGTTCCCCATAGCAAAATGGCTCTGGCACCTGCTGGGAGTCCCTTAGCCTCACCATTTACTTACAGGATTAGTCCTTCTGGTGGTTTGACCCCAGGCACCAGGCATATTCTATATCTCCCACCTTTTCAGTAGTCAGCTTCCAAAAAATTCATCCTCTGCTTGCAATTGTTTTGAGTGCTAGGCTTCCCCAAGAGGGCAGAGTGTGGTTCATTGAAAGTCCCCACTGGTGTGTCAAAATTTATGACTGAAGGTTTGGTTCCCATCCCCAAAGCCAATTAATAACAATTTAATAATGAGGATAGGGTTTTGAGAAAAGTTTAAGCGAGATATCAATGTTCTTAGACCCCAGGCATTTCCTTCTGCAGTGGGCGTGCTCAAGCCAACTATGGGAAGAAAAGAAATCACTGCTTCCCTAATCTCGCTTAACAAAGAGAAGAAAAGTTTATCAAAGTTCTTTAAAACACAGGTAAGAGAGGTGTAAAAGGTGAGAACAGAAAAGCTGGTGGTTCTATTGACTTTTGGTCCCTCACAGAAGAAGCTTTAGGTTAAATTTTAGCTAAAGTTATTTCCACACATCTAAGGCAGGTTGGAACTCGGGACTCTGCATCGGTCCAAACAATGCCATCACATTTAACAGAAACACAGACAAAAAGACACACAAAGACCATCATGCAGCTCCCGTTTGTTCACAACCCCAAGATCAACAATCTTGTGACTCAGGGAGAATGGAGGGAAGAGGGGGAGGAGCAGAAGGTTTGAGTTATAGGATTGTGGGCAAAGGGGTCAGATTGGAGGCAGCGACCAGGAAAGGCTTCAGGGACAGAGGCATGGAATGGCTTTGTCCCATAATGAGAGTTACTCAAACAGAGACAAGGACAAAACAAACGTAACACAAACACGGGCACACAGTTAACGTTTAACACGAGTTCAGAAGAAAAGATTAGAACCCAGTAACTGGCATAACCTGATGAGTTACACCACAAAGACAGACAGTGAATTCAACCTGAGAGAAAAAAGTAGCCAGCAAGACCTGATGGGTTTGCAACAGAGTCACTTAATGAGGGCTCATCTGTCCCTCCTCACCTAATGAGGGCACTTCCGTATCTCCTCACCTAATGAGATCACATCTGTCCCTCCCCGAGTCCTTCAAGGTGTCCCTTGCAAGAACGTGGCCGGTGGCTTTAGGACACGTTTGTCCACCACTGCCAGGGGGAACTTACACGCTCTGCTGGCAGCCACTCTGCCAACCCAAACCGAAAACCGAAAAACCAAACCTGAACAAAAAGCTCTGAGCGATCACAAGGAAAAATGGAAAGAGGCGCCTTTCTTACCCTCAGAGGGGTCCGTTGGGATCTCCTTGTTCGGTGCTGCATGATTCCCGGCCAACTCACCAAAATTAAGGGTTCAGCGAATGTCGGAGGAAGAGACCACCAAGAGACCGCGGATCATGCAACAGCAAAAAGCATTTATTGAGTTCCAATCCATCATGCTGGGGCTCCGTGCTCACTCAAGAAGGGAGAGCAGCCCAGAGCCACAAGCAGGAGTTGAGCAGTGCTTAAGTACACTTTTTGGGGAGGGCGGGACTTTACATACATCACAGTCTCTTTTAAAAAACCATCATACACCACGGGAAAATCAAACAACAATTCCAAAGATGATTAGCTCATTCTTTGGTGGGAACAGGTCTGGCAGGAGTGATAGGTCAGTTCTAAAGTGGGGTACACATTGAAACTGATTGGTTTAGGCCCTGTGATGCCTATGTGCCAGGCCACAAAGGGTACTAGGTTATTAAACAATCAGGCAGTCAGGGGAAAATTTACTGGGCAGTCCGGGAATTGTCCTACAAGCTACAGGAATTTCAGGTTTTGTGTATAGCATAGGAACGTAACAATACCTGGTCCTTTACATTTTAACTCAGACCTTGCAGCTTAGAAACTTTGCAACACCCAGTCTTTTAAACTTTAAATTTTACACATTAATTTCAATTTCTTTTACACTTACAGATTACTTCTGGTTCACAACAAGGGTGTCAAAGCCACCCTGACTTTAGGCAAATGAGGGGCAAGGGAGCTTATTTTGGACACTGTTTTTGGCTGTGCCCCTCATGGCAACCTCCAGCCAGATGTTATGATGAGTGTCTTTATGGAAGATGAGTGCCATGTAGGAGTCTTGTGGTTTTAATTGTGGTCATTTGTGTGGCGGTTGAAAGAGATGACTGGGTCCACATGGGCTTGAACTCTGCTGTGATTCCTCTTAGAGACTGAGTTCTGGAACTGACCTCAGAAAAGTATTGCCATGAATTGTGTGGGGATAACAGGAGGCCACGCATGAGCATCGCCCTTGGAAACTGAGATATAGGCCCAAGATGGCTTTCCACAGAGCACTGAGAATCTCAGCCAGGATATCACATTATTTTTTTGTGAAAGACTTGGCAGCCATAGTTGAGAGTCAAAACACATATGAACCTCACATTCAAGACCTCAATGGGCCTGGCTTCATGTGACCTTTTGGCCACTCTTTGGGAAGCCTTGCCTTAAAGAGTTCTGCAGAGCTTTCATTGAAATCAGCTTCCTCACCATGTAATGGTTCCTGAATGAATTGATACCCACAGTGCCTCCAACTTCATCCTTGAAAAGTGGCTAGATAAATACCATGAATTTTTTTTGAAATTTTCATGACCAGGTGGCCCTGGAGAACCTTTGGATGTTCTATTGCTGATCATGAGTGTACCAGACAGTGCCTTGATTGACTGGGTTTCATGAAAATGTTGTAGAACAGAGATGCTAGTGAGTTGGAGCCTCCTGAGTAGTGGGTGTAGAGCAGTGGACTATAGGTTTCTGAATAAATACCTGTGGTTTTACCACGTGGATCTGCCATTGGCTTCAAAAGACTTGTGACTGACATGGTGCAGGCCACAGATCCTTATATGTATAGGCATCTTGTTATATTGAGAGGTTTGAGGGCAATGTTCAGAATCCGGTTGCTATAGTCAAGGGGGAAAGCTATGTGGGATAGACCCCTGTTTTGAACATTCTCCTGGAGACCCTGACCAACCACACGTGACAGAACTCCCTCCAGCACTGTGTCCTTGTTGAACTACTTGTATTTCATTAAGCCAATACCAAACTCCCAGTGCCACAGTAAGAAACACCACGAAAAGGGAGGATGATGACCAAATGGTTTCACAGACCACAAGGGGAGACACTTAACTACCAGTGACCACAGTTTACCTACAAAGGGAGAATTCAGAACTCCTTCCTCATGTTCATTAGAAAATAAGGAACCATTTTCTCCAGGTCACATAGATGCAGATCCAGATTTGATGGTGTCACTACAAAAGAAGCTAAATCTTCTGACAACTACATATATTTCATGTGCCCAACCTCAGAGGAAGTTTCTCAAGAAGTCTTTAGGCCAGCAGAGCTCCATGTTTGTGCAGTTTTTAACCTCTCCCTTACTTTTGGAAACTGTTCTAACACATCGAATGTTGTGAACTCCTGAGCATTTTCAGTTCCACATATGTAATCACAGGTTTTCGAACTCCTCACCACTAATTGGGTCTCACTTGGAGTGAAGTTAATGTCAAGGAATTGTTCTGGATGAGAGTGGCAAGATTTTTGTGTAGCACATACTTGCATACACATTAGATTCATTTTCCTATTTTCCATTTTAAATACTGATCCCTGACACTAACACATACCCGACTAGAATCTGAAAACTAATCCTAATATGATGGATAAAAAGAAACCTAACCGAAAAGAAATACAGGCCTTCCATAGGAGGCATGGTGTATACTTTGATTTGCCTTCTGCTTAATCAAGGTTATGTGTTATAAATCTTGTCAAATTTTCTTTGTAATATTTCTCCATGAGATATATATATATATATATATATATATATATATATATATATATATATATATATATATTTTTTTTTTTTCTCAAAACATGAAACATATGTGTATTATTAAACACTCCCTAAATTCATTCATGTTCCTGTATGTGGATTTATTATCAACTTTTCACAAGATTATTCTCAGAAATATTCAACCACCTGAAATACATATTTCTTTCCTAGTACTGAAAACTAACTTCAATGAATGGTGCTTACAAATCCTAATATTTCTACAGTAACTGACCCAGTTTAACATCAATGCAAGTAGATTCCTATGGGACATGATGTGTATTTTGAAGTTCATTTTTATTCAACACTGGCACATTACTATTTCTTCAGTTTATGGAAATCATAGGATATATCTTACATCCACAAGTACACAAATTTATAGACATTTGGCTCAATTTCAATCACTTTCTCCTTGAGAACACATATATTACTCCATGTTTCTTTATGGTCTATTCACTAGACTTCTTTCTAAACACATTATTTTCGATTCCATAATCATTTTTGAAGCAAAACTCACACTCTTCATGATAAACCGTAACCCTAATATTACCATTAGATATATAACTGGTTGGAATGAATGTATGTATATCAATATAAGATTTGCTATATATTTTCAGATATCAATTCAATCCATTATTTAAAGTTGGAAATAGTTATATAATTTATTCACAATATTGTCTATTCATGCATCATCTCTAGATTCATCAACACAGGTTACAACAATTTGTATCCTCAGTACTAATTTATAAGTTTTCAAAATTTTGCTCCCCAAAATGGTGGAAGAAATACTCATGTCACCTGATGTACATATACATTTTATCACAGTAATATAATGGACACAGTATTGATAAATAAGAATGATACCCTTTTACTTAAATATGTTTATTTGATTTTCACTATAAGATGTTAATTCTGGAAGACTTGAGAATTAAGAAAGATTTTGTCTATATTATTTCAAACAGGCTAATCAAAGTACTTTTAAATATATATATATATATATATATATATATATATATATACATATATATATATAACATATGTAATACATACGCATGAATATAGATAATATGTATAATTAATGTATTGTAATATATCTATCAGGTGATTATAATTTTTAAATTTTCTCAAAAAAAAAGAATGACTATAAAAAACTGTCTTAAATGTAAATTTCATAGCATACTACTGTTTGTAATGACATGAGAGAAAAATACATATGGAGGGATAATGAAAAAGGAAGAGAAAGAAGGAAGAAAATGAGGAAGAATGTGAGAAAAGAAGAGGGAGAGGAGTGTTTGATGATAAGATAAAAGTGGAGGGGCTGGGTTTGTGGCTCAGTGGTATTATGCTTGTCTACCATTTGTGAGGCACTGGGTTATATTCTCAGCACCAGATACAAATAAATAAAATGAAGGTCTATCACAAACTGAAAAAATAAAAAATAAAAAACTAGAAATATTACCATAATTCCAAGGTTTAATGAATGTTAAATAAAAAAAAAATGTTATATAGCCTTATGTAATTTCTACACTCCCCAAAGTAGTCATTTAATGTTAGATAATTAATGCTATAACTGAAAATCCATTGCTCTTCCCTCTACCTTCTGTGGCATGCTAGTGCTAAAATAAATTGTATTATAACACCAAAAAAAATTCTAATATTTCTACAGTAACTGACCCAGATTAACATCAATGCAAGAATATTCCTATGGGATATAATGTGTATTTTGACGTTCATTTTTATTCAACACTGGTATATTACTATTTCTCCAGTTTATGCACATAATAGGATGCATATTTCATCCACAATTTAGATAATTTATACGCATTTTTTTACTTTCAATCACTTCCTGCTACAGAACACATGTATTCCTCCATGTTTCTTGACTGCTCTTTTCATGAGACTTTTTTCCAAACACATTATTTTCGATTTCCATTATCACTTTTGAAGCAAAACTCACACACCCGTCATGATAAACCATAACCATAATATTACCATTACATGTATAACTGGTGGGAAAGAATGATTGTATATCAATATAAGATTTCTTACTTAGTTAAAGGTATCCATTCAATCCATTATTTAAAGTGGAACCAGTTATATTATTTGGTCACAGTATGGTCTATTCATGCATTACCTCTATATTGATAGACACAGGGTACACCTCTTTGTACACCCAATACTAATTTATACGTCTTCAAAATATTGCTCCCAGAAATGGTGGAAGAAATACTCATGTCAACTGATTCTACATATGCATGTTATCATAGTAATATTCAGGACACAAAATGCAAAAGTCACACGTATGATTGTACCAAAGCCTAAAAGGGAACTGAACATGGATTACTAAAAACATCCATGTCCAGGTTGCCTAATGCTCTCAAATGTCAATCCTATTGGTGACTACATATTTGTTTCTTCCTAAGATTATATATTCAATCTCAAAACTGTTGAAAATGTCTATTTTTTTTACTCACTTTATACTTTGCCTGATTTCCTAATGTCTCTGTTGATATCTGCTTTCCTACATATTTTCCCCAGTTCAACATTGTGACTGACCCTTCAAATGTGCTGACATTGTCATTCACTCTCTAACCGAAACCCTATTGCTAATGAACTTTGGTCCAAATCCTATACTCACTCTTCTTCCAAAGCATACTGACTATCTTCCTGATTCTATCGACTATCCCTTTTTGAGTGGATGTTCTCTTCTACATTCAATCATCTAAGGTACAATGTCATATGCCATTGTTTATCGATTTATCTGAGATATGTATGCAGAACGTAATTCAATGCTATGTATCCCAATCAATTTCCCAATGCACTTCTGAGCTTCAAATCTTACTTAGATTTCTGTTTTTATACTTATATTTCACCTATATATCCATGTTAAGTAAAATGAATATTTTTGGATCTGTAGATGATATATATTTTATCATGAATTTTCTACTCACCTGATATACATATATATTTATCTCAGTAATATTCCAGACACAAAATACAAGGGTCACACTTATGATTGTACCAAAGCCTAAATTGAATGTGACCATGTATTACTAACATCATCCATGTCCTTGTTCCCTAACACTCTCAAATATCATTGCTATTGGTGACTACATATTTGTTTCTTCCTAACATTATATATTCAACCTCAACCCTGTTAAAATGTATTTTCCTATCACACACTTTGAACTTTGCCTGATTTCCTAATGTCTCTATTGATAAATGCTTTCCTACACCTTTTCTCCAGTTCATCATTGTGAATGACTCTTCACATGTGCTGACATTGACATTCACTCTCTCACTGAATCCCTATTGCTAAAGAACTTTTGGTCCAAATGCTTTACTCAGTCTTCTTTTGAAACCTCCCAACTATCTTCCTTATCCTACAAACTATCCCAGTTTGAGTGGATGTTCTCTTCTATATTCAATGATCCAATGTACAAGGTCCTATTACCATGATTATCTATTTAACTGAAACATCTGTGCAGAATGTAATTCAAAGCTATGTATACCAATCAAGTGCCCAATGACCTTCTGGGCTTCCAATCGTTCCTAGATTTCTGTTTTCATACTTATATTTCACCTCTATAGTCTTATAAATATCGCAGGTTCCCAATAACATTATTCATACAGCAGAACAATTCCTAACCCAAATCGAACATGTTATTACCCTAACCATACACTGTTCCCTCAATCTAACTTTACAGAAGAGCAGGGAAAGAGTTGGTCTTACAATACAGGAATTTAGGGGATCTTCCACCTGCTGAGAACCTCAAATGTCCATGCAGAAATGATCCCTGTAGAAGATGTAGGCAGCTATGAAAGACCTGAGAGAGTAAGAGTCACCTTCTATGGCCAACGACCTGGTCAGGATGAAGGGATGTGTCTGCATCTGCCTCTCTCTTCTTAGTGTAGAGAAGATGGACCAAAACAGGCCAGTGTGGAGAGCTGTTCTGGAGTGCCTATGGATGATACACCATTCTAACTTGTGAAAGTGTCACAGGAACTAGGGGCAGCCTCCATCTAATGGGGCCTTTGGAAGCAACTATTAGGACAATGTGTTTGCCAAGGCAGTGACCTCATTCAGTTCCTGAAGGAAGTGACCTCACGTCATTTCCTTGGTGTTCAAAATCTCTGAACATGTGGTCCAGGAAGCCAGGCACCCAGAGCCAGTCCCAGTCCCAGTCCCAGTGATCTCACTTGTTTGGATTTACCAAGGACAGAGTCAGTCTTTCTTGGTACCTACTGATGTGAGGATGGCCAAATGCGAGTAAAGCTCTGAAGAGGGCCCTTTCCTGAGAAACCAGGTTGTGGCTCACCACTGGCTCCTGTCAACATCACAGAGTTGGACAAGGAGAACAGATCTGAGACAGAACAGGCCATTTCATGGAAACATAGTATGGCCCACCAGTCAGAGGACACTCCGGATAGTCACAGACCTACTTGGGGGAAGGAGGTGCATTTGTGGGTGTGGATGTGGGTTTGTGGTTTTGTCTCATGTTCTGAGAATAGGTAAGAGAGGCAGTTTGTTTGGTTTGGAATTAATTGATTCTAGTAAGTCGTTTGAACAGGCAAGTGTTTCTAGGTCTGTGTATCCCACTGTGTCCGTGGTTGTAGACATTAGAAAAGAGAATGCTTCAATGGATGTGTCCAGTCTAGTAGAAAGCTTCCCCGGATTCAAACTTCCCATTTATGAATGTACTGTGGCTTGCATTATCGATGGGCAACCCCTGATATCTTCCTAAGTTCCTGTTTTCTTTCTGATTTCTGGCCACTTTCCAGAATAGGCTCATGGTTTTGTGTCCAAGATGTGTACCACCACCAAGCTCTGTGAAATGGCCATGTACTGGATAGCTGAAGGGAATGGCAAGCATCTCAGAAAACTTAGATATCAGTGTGATCAGGAAAGTCTCAGTGGAGAAATACTGCTTTGGTACCTATTGTTCTGTTGCCCTCAATGTCAGGAAGCTTTTTGCCTCTGGCCACCCCTTTGGGAAGCCTAAAGAAAACAGTTTTCAAATGGAAATCAATGGGGATCACCTGTGACTCTTTGCTTAATTGCATTGGAAAAGGATATGTCTGAATCAGGCTCTAGGTCCTGTGTTAGGCTTTGGCTTAGATTCTCAGCACATGATGGATGTAAAGAAAATCCCATGTTTGCATCCAAAACTAAATTGGCCAAAAGAGCAGTCATTATGGAAGAAGTCTCTCGCCTTCCCCTGTAAGGTTCCTTACCTCCTTCAAGTGAGAATAGGAACCTTTGGATCAAATGAGTTCTTCAAAGCCCTTTAGAGGCTATCCCATAGGTGCTTGGGTTTTCTCCAGAATCCAAATCACATAAAGAATCTATACCTGACAGTCAGTAGGCCTCAAAATGAAGGAGCAAAGCAATATTAACAGCAGGCCTATTTGCTCACTCCTGGTTCCCCGGACGAATGTCCAGGCCACCCTGACTTTAGGCAAATGAGGGGCAATGGAGGTTATTTTGGACACTGTCTTGGGCTGTGCCCCTCATGGAAACCTCAAGCCAGAGGTAATGATGAGTGTCCATATGGAAGAAGATGAGGGCCATGTGGGAGTGTTTTGGTTTTAATTGTGGTCATGTGTGGGCGTTGGAAGGGATGACTGGGTCCACCTTGGCTTGAACTCTGTTGTGATTCCCCTTAGAGACTGAGTTGTGGACCTCACCTCAGAGAAGTATTGCCATGAATGGTGTTGGGATTTTAGGAGGATTCACATGAGAGTCACCCTTGGAAAATGAGATCTAGGCCCAGGGTGGCTGTTCACAGAGCACTGGGAATCTCAGCCAGGTTACCACATGATTTTATTCTGAAAGACTTGGCAGCCATATATGAGAGTCAAAACACACATGGATGTCACAATGTAGATCCTAATGGGCCTGGATTCATGTGATCATTTGACCACTGTTTGGGAAGCCTTGCCTGTGAGACTTCTCCAGAGATTTTATTGAAATGAGCTTCCTAACCATGTAATAGTTCCAGAATGAAATGAAACACACAGTGCCTCCAACTTCAACCTTGAAAAATGGCTAGATAAATACCAAGAAATTTTGAAACTTCCCATGACCAGGTGGCACTGGAGAATCTTTGGATATCCTGTGGCTGATCATGAGATTACAAGACAGTGCTTTGATTGACTGGTTTTCATGAAAATGGTTCAGAACAGAGATACCAGGAAGTTGGAGCCTGCTGAGGAGTGGGCCTACAGCAGTGGTGGGCAGGTGTGTAATAAAATAACTGTGGTGGGGCCATGTGGATCTTCCATTGGCTTCCAAATGGCTTGTGACTGACATGGTGCAGCCAGCAGACCCTTGTATGTAAAGGCATCTTGTCATATGGACAGGATTCAGGGCAATGTTTAGAATCAGGTTGCTATGGTCAAGGGGGAAAGTCATGTGGGATATAAGCCTGGTTGGTGCATTCTCCTGCAGACCCTGACCTACCAAAAGTGACTGAACTCACTCACGCACCGGGTAACTGTTGAATTCTTTGTATATCATGAAGCAAATACCAAAATCCCAGTGCAGCAGCAAGAAACACCACGAAAAGTAGAGGATGACCAAATGGCCTCACAGTCCACATGTGGATACACTTATCCCCCAGTTGCCACAGTTTACCTACAAAACAGAATTCAGCACTGCTGCCACATATTCAGTGGAAAATAAGAAACCATGTCCTCCAGGTAACATAGATGCAGACACAGCTTTGATTGTCTCACTACAATGGAAGCTAAATCTCCCGACAACAACATATATTTCAAGTGCCCAAACTCAGAGTCAGTTTCTCAAGAAGGATTTAGGGAACCAGAGCTCCATGTTTGTGGGCTGTTTTCCCTGTCCCTTACTTTTGAAATCTCCTCTACCGTCTTCAAGGTTGTGAACTCCTGAGCACATTCCATTCCAGATATTTATTCACAGATTTTCTAACTCTTCTCCTCTAATTGTGCCTTAGTCTCTGTGATTGTAATGTCAAGCCATCCCTTTCTCTGTAGCCTATTCAGCACATATATTTTTACATGCAATTATAGAATCTTACCTGATACCACACGTACATTCTTGTGAGGTGACTGACTTGGCAGATACAAATTGTAAGAGATCACTCCTCCTAAACGCTGTTGGAACTGAAAATTCAATCTATGAGTGAGCTTCCTTGTTGAACAACATTATACACAAATCTATATTCAATAAAATAAATATATTTGGATCTGTAGATGACATATATTTCATGGTGAATTTCAATTGGAATATATTATGCTATTTTTAATGTCTGTGTGTTTGTGTATGTATATATATATATATATATATATATATATATATATATATATATATATATATATATATACACACACACTCTCCGGATTTTTCAAAATATGAAATATATATCTTGTTATACACTCCCTAAACTCATTCATATTCAAGTATGTATATTTATAATCAAAATTTCACAAGAGTATTCTCAAAATTATTCATTCACCTGAAATACATATTTGTTTCCTAGTACTGAAAACTATCTTCAGTGAATGGTGCATACAAATCCTAATATTTCCACAGTAACTGAACCAGTTTAACATCAATGCAAGTAGATTCCTATGGGACATGTTGTGCATTTTGACATTTATTTTATTCAACACTGGTACATTACTATTTCTTCAGTTTATGCTCATCATAGCAAATATATTTCATCCAAAACTTTGCAAATTTATAGGCATTTTGTTCACTTTCAATCACTTTATTCTACAGAACACGTGTGTTCCTCCATGTTTTAGATGGGTCTTTTCATGAGACTTCTTTCCAAACACATTATTTTCGATTTCCATGATCACTTTTGAAGCAAAACTCAAAGACACTTCGTGATAAACCATAACCCTAATATTACCATTAGATGTATTGCTGGTTGGAATGAATGATGGTATATCGATATAAGATTTCTTATATATTTTCAGATATCAATTCAATCTATTATTTAAAGTGGGACCAGTTATATTATTTATTCACAATGTGGTCTATTCATGTACTATCTCTATATTCATAGACACAGTGTATACCTCTTTGTACCACCAATACTAATTTATAGGACTTCAAAATATTGCTCCCAGAAATGCTGGAAGAAATACTCATGTCACACGATCTACATATACATTTTATCACAGTAATATTCTGGACACAAAATGCAAAGGTCACACTTATGATTGTACCAAAGCCTAAAAGGAAAGTGAACAGGGATTACTAAAAACATCCATGTCCACATTGCCTAATACTCTCAAATGTCAATCCTATTGGTGACCACATATTTGTTTCTTCCTAAGATTATATAGTCAAACTCAACCCTGTTCAAAATGTCTAATCCTATCACTCACTTTATACTTTCCCTGATTTTGTAATGTCTCTGTTATTATCTGATTTCCTACAAATTTTCCAAAGTTCATCGTTGTGACTGAATCTTCATATGTGCTGACATTTACCTTCACCCTCTAACAGAAACCCTATTGCTAAAGAAGTTTTTTTTTCCAAATCCTATACTCACTCTCCTTCCAAAACCTACCAACTATCTTCCTAATCTTACCTACTATCCCATTTTGACTCGATGTTCTCTTCCACATTCAATCATCCAAGGTACAAGGTCCTATGCCAATGTATATGGATTTATCTGAGACATCTGTGCAGAAAGTAAGTCAACACTAAGTATCCCAATGAAGGGCCCAATGCCCTTCAGGGCTTCAAATCTTAGATTTCTGTTTTCATACATATATTTCACCTACATATTCTTATAAATATTGTAGGTTCCCAATAACATTATTCAACCAGCAGAATGGTTCCTAACACAGATTGAACATGTTATTAACCCTAACCATACACTCTTCCCTCAATCTAACTTTACAGAAGAGCAGGGACAGAGTTGGTCTTACAAGACAGAAATTAAGGGATCTTTCACCTGCTGAGAACCTCAAAGGTCATTAAAGAAATGATCCCTGGAGAAGATGTAGGCAGCTATTAAGGACCTCAGAGAGCAAACGTCATCTTCCATGGCAAACAACCTGGTCAGGATGAAGGGTTATGTCGGAATCAGCCTCTCTCTTCTTAATGTAAAGAAGATGCAGCAAACCAGGCCTGTGTGGAGAGCTGTTCCTGGGTGCCTATGGTTGTATACCATTCTAACTTGTGAAAATGTCAGAGTAAGTAGGTGCAGCCTCCATCTCATGGGACCCTTGGAAGCAACTGTTAGGACAAAGTGGTTGCCAAGGTAGGGACCTCATTCAGTTCCTGAAGGAAGTGACCTCACCTCACTTCCTTGGTGATGGCATTCTCTGAACTTGGGATCCAGGTAGCCAGGCATCCAGAGCCAGTCCCAGTCCCAGTCCCAGTGGTCAAAATTTTTCGGATTTACCAAAGACAGAGTCAGTCTTTCTTGGTACCTACTTATGTGAGGATGGCCAAATGCCAGGAAGGTCTGAAGAGGGGCCTTTCCTGAGAAAGCAGATAGTGGCTCACCACTGGCTCCTTACACTTCACGAAGTTTGCCACAGAGACTAGATCTGAGACAGGACAGCCCATTATGAGGGAATTTATTATGGCCCACTATCAAATGACACTCCATATTGTCACAGACGTACTTGGGGGTCTGTGTGGGTGTGGGTGTGGGTATTTGTTTGTGGTTTTGTCTCATGTTCTGAGAATAGGTAAGAAAGTCGGTTTCTTTGGTTTGGTGTGAACCGATTCTAGTAAGTCGTTTGACAAGGCTAGTCTTTCTATGTCTGTGTATCCCACTGTGTCCATGGTTGTAGACAATAGAAAAGAGAAGGCATAAATACATGTGTCCTTTCTAGTAGAAATCTTCCCAGCATTCATTCTGCCCAATTTATGAATGGTCTGCGGCTTGCCTAATGGATGGGCAACACCTAATATCTTCTTAAGTTCCTGTTCTCTACCTGAATTATGGGCAATCTCCAGAATACGCTCATGGTATTGTGTCCAAGATATGTACCACCTCCACGCTCTGTGATACGGCCATGCACTAGAGAGCTGAAGGAAATGATGAGCATCTCAGAAAACTCAGATATCAGTGTGACCAGGAAAGTCTCAGTGGAGAAACCCCGCTTTGGGCCTTTTGCTTACATATCCTTCTGTTGCCCTGAATGTCAGGAAGGTCTTTGCTTCAGGCTACGCCTTTTTGAAGCCTGAAGAAAACAGTTTTCAAATGGAAATGTATGGACATTACCTGTGGCTCTTTCTTAATTGCTTTGGAAAGGGATGTGTCTGAATCAGACTCTTGGCCCTGTGTGAGGCTGTGGCTTAGATTCTCAGCACCTGATGGATCTAAAGAAAAATCCCATGTGTGCATCCAAATCAAAAAGCCAAAAGAGCAGTAATTTTGGACGAAGTCTCTCACCTTCCTCTGTAAGGTTTCTGACTTCCATCATTGAGAATACAGATCCTTTGCGTCAAATGAGTTCTTCAAAGCCCTGCAGACACTAGACCATAGGTTCTTGGGTTTTCTCATGACTCCAATTAACATAAAGAATCTAAACCCCACAGTCAGTAGGCCTCAAAATCGAGAATAAGAGCAATATTAACGGCAGGCCTCTTTGAACACTCCTGGTTCACAGGAAGGATGTCCCAGCCACACTGACTTTAGGCAAATGGATGCAAGGGAGCTTATTTTGGACACTGTCTTGGGCTGTGCCCCTCATGGAAACCTCCAGCCAGAGGTTATGATGAGTGTCTATATGGAAGAAAATGAGGGTCATGTGGGAGTGTCTTGACTTTAATTGCGGTCATTTGTGTGGCGCTTGGAATAGATGACTGGGTCCACCTGGGCTTGAACACTGGTGTGATTCTCCTTAGAGACTGAGTTCTGGAACTTACCTCAAAGAAGTATTGCCTTGTATTGTGTTGGGATTTTAGGAGGCCACACATGAGAGTCGCCCTTGGAAAGTGAGATCTGGGCCCAGGTTGGCTTTCCACAGAGCACTGGGAATCTCGGGAAGGATATCACATGATTTTATTCTTAAAGACTTGGCAGCCATAGTTGCAAGTCAAAACACACATGGAACTCAAATTTTAGACCTCAGTAGGTCTGGCTTCATGGGACCTTTTGGCCTGTCTTTGGGAAGCCTTGCGTGTGATAGTTCTCCAGAGCTTTCAATGAAATGAGCTTCCTCTCCATTTAATCGTTCCTGAATGAATTGAAACCCACAGTGCCTCCAAGTTCACCCTTGAAAAATGGCTAGATAAACACCTTTAAATTTTTGACATTCCCATGACCAGGTGGCCATGGAGAACCTTTGGATGTCCTATTGATGACCATCAGTGTTCCAGACAGTGCCTTGATTGACTGGATTTCATGAAAATGGTGTAGAACAGAGATGCCAGTAATTTGGAGCCTGCTGAGTAGTCGGCCTAGAGCAGTGGTGTGCAGGTGTGTGTTAAAACATCTGTGGTCGGGTCATCTGCTTCTGCCCTTCGCTTCCAAAAGGTTTGTGACTGACATGCTACAAGCCACAGACCCTTGTATGTAAAGGCATCTTGTTATATGGAGAGGATTCAGGGCAATGTTTACAATCAGATTGCTATGGTCAAGGGGGCAAGCTATGTGGGATAGAAGCCTTGTTGGTGCATTCTCCTGCAGACCCTTACCCACCACACGTGACAGAACTCCCTCCATCACTGTGTCCCAGTTGAACTTCTTGTATTTCGTGAAGCAAATATCAAACTCCCAGTGCAGCTGCAAGAAACACCACAAATATTGGAGGATGACCAATGGCTTCACATTCCACACTGGGAGACACTTAGCCACCAGTGGCCACAGTTTACCTACAAAGAGAGAATTCAGCACTGCTGCCTCATGTTCATTGGAAAATAAGAAACAATGTCCTCTAGGTCACATAGATTCTGACCCAGCTTTGATCGTCTCATTACAAAGGAAGCTAAAGCTCCTAAAAACAACCTCAGATGAAGTTTCTCAAGAAATCTTTAGGCCAGCAGAGCTCCATGTTTGTGGAGTTTTTACCCTGTCCCTTACTTTTGGAAACTCCTATACCACCTCCAAGGTTGTGAACTCCTGAGCATTTTCTATTCCAGATGTTTATTCACAGATTTTCTAACTCTTCTCCTCTAATTGTGTCTTACTTGGGATGAAGGTAATGTCAAGGCATTGTTTTGAATACACATTGGATTCTTTTTCCAATTTTCCATTCGAAATACTGAATCCCTGACTGTCAGGGGTAGAAGAAATTCACCTTAAAGAATAGCCTGACACTTACAAGAAACAGCCCCCATGGAGACATCCTGTCTGGGAGACATCCTGTAGCCAACTGTGTCCCTGAGACATCCTGTTGCCATCTGTCTTCCTGAAACATCCTGAGTTTATCTCACCTTGTGAAGACATCCAGAAACTTCGGATAAGAGAGCTTTCCCATCTCCAGCATATAAATGCCCCTGTGTGAAAAATAAAAGTTTGCAGCTTGATCAGAACTCCTGTCATGCTGTCATCTCTCGTGTCTCTTGTCCCTTCATTCCTCCGCATCTAGGTTCGCTGCCCCTGTTGATGTGTCTTTCCAGCAGGGACTACTGGCACCCACTGACTGGGGCTCGAGCCTTTGACTCATTGGGAACCCCGTCCTCCTGGAAGACTTCATCAAGTGGAGCTTGGGATTGCCTCAGCAGACACCACCAAGAGACAGATCCAGGAGGAGAGTGGGGATGACGCACGGTGAGTGACCCACCATGGGACTAGCAGTTTCGCCAAATGATTTGTTTTTGTCAGGCCTCAAGGAGTCCTTCAAGACATGGGGGTGTGTGTTAAGAAAAAGGACTTAATTTTTTTTTCTAATACATAGGAGAATTGTGTCCATGGTTTCACCTTGAAGTGACCATTGATGGTAAAAGATGGCTTAGAGTAAGAGATTGTTTAAAACATTATTATTAAACCTTTGGCCCATAAAAAGTGCCAGTTCCCACATTTTCTTACTGGAACTTAATTAATGAAATTCTTAAAAGTTCACCCTTTGACAATGGTACCTTACAAATTGTCAGGATTGGAGAAGAGACTATGTAAAACACCTCTCGTCTCCCCAAGGCATGCCCATCAGTTAGTATAGTCATTGACCCTTCTCAGTCTCCCCAGGACCCTGGGAACCTTCCTGGTCCCCCTCAAAATACCACCCTAATGAATAAGGCTCTAATGGTTACCAGACGCCTTTATCGAGTTTTAAATCCCAGAGACACATTGACCCCTGGGATGGAGGCTACCTTGGAGAAGGAAGCAGCAAGCTACCATTCAGAAGATGCGCCACCTCTCAGGACCCTACCACAGCCTATAGGACTTACACATCTACCTACCTCCTATATCCCTCCTGCCTTTTGTGCTCCAGCCCTTCAGGAGCAAAATGCCACCCAGATATTTTTTTTCCCCACTTCCCTTGCCTAGCCTGGCTCCCTTGTGAGAGTCTCTCCAACATAGACGGGAACAGATCAAACTTTTAAAAGAATTAAGATCCCTTGACTCTGAGCTCTGTTCATTAGCCTTAGGCATGGAGTCAATGAAAGCTGGCCCACGGTGGTCTAATACAAAGGCTAAGCCACTCCATCAGCCTGTTCTCGCCTTCCCAGTCACCCGCAGTCAGATAGATATGCCTGCAAAGGCTGAGGTCAAAGACTTAGAGGAGGATCAAGAGGAGGAAGCTTGGGAAATGGATCAAGGAGATCAGGACTCAGAGGATGAAGAGTTCACCCCTAGGCAGGAAGGAACCCAGAGTGTCTACAAAAAATTAAGCCTGCGTTTTCTTGAAAAACATAAAAAGACTTGTGCTTACAATGGCCCCACTGTGCCCTACACGTTGACTTTATTAGAAAGCCACAGCGCACAATGGCTTACTCCCAATGATTGGAAATTTTTAGACCGAGCTACCCTCAGTGCCGGAGATTTCCTTTTATGGAATGCAGATTTCAAGGAGCACTGTCAGGAAACTGCTCAAAAAAAATTAACTAAGGCCTCCTATAAATCCTGAACTTATGTTAAGCTAGTGGGCTATGAGCCATTTGACACTAAAACTAAATAGGCACGTTTCCCTGCTGGACTTTTGGCGCAGATTCACATGGCTGGCTTACATGCTTGGAGATGCCTCCCTCAAACGGGCTTGGCTACCACTTCTTTGGCAAAAATTTGACAAGGACCCAACGACCCTTATAGAAACTTTGTTCCCCGGCTTAACCTAGCTGCAGATTGCTTGCTTGGACCAAGCGAAAGCGAAAGAACTTTTGTAAAACATCTTGCCTTTGAAAACGCCATCCCGGCATGTCAGGATGTTCTTTGACCACATAAGGAAAAAGGGAAACTTTCTGACTTTATTAGAATCTGTGCAGGGGTGGGTGCAGCCCATGCCATGGGTCTCGCCCTACGTGCCCCCTTTACCAAGGCCTTTCACAATCCTGGCTCATGTACTTGCTTTACTTGTAAACAACCTGGCCATTTTGCACGCAAGTGTCCGAAAGGCAAACAAAGCCTAGGAATATCGTCTCCTCAAACTGGGGCTAAATCGCCCCCAGCTACCCTTTGTTCTAGATGTGGTAAAGGTCATCACTGGGCCAGTAAGTGTAGATCTAAGACAAATGGCCTCAGACAGTCTATTTCTTCCTGCTTCTCAGGAAACTCCCTGCGGGGCCAGCCCCTGGCCACGACCTCCCCCAGGACAAAACCAGGGGCAATAAGGTTTGTTCCCTCCCAAACTCCAAACCTACCACAAAATTCTTCCCCACAATTTCCTCCCTCCAACTAGCCACCCCAGGCAGCGCAGGATTGGACCTCTGTTCTACCACCCATACAATATTAGACTCAATGCAAGGGCACCAGATAATACCCCCTAGAATTATGGGTCCCCCTTCATCTCATACGAGTGCCCTTATTCTTGGAAGAGCCTCTGCTACGTTAAATGGTGTTCAGGTCTTCCCTGGCATTAATGATAATGATTTCACTGGAGAAATAAAAATACTGGCAACAGCTATTAATGGAGTTCCGGCCATCCCAGCAGGAACAAGACTTGCACAATTAACATTCCTTCCCTTGGATTCAGGAGGCACTTCCACTGCCCAAACCTACAAAGGGGGACAGCCTCCCTCGGCTCCTCTGATGTATATTGGGTTCAGCCCATTTCTCACAATAGACCCACCCTTACCTTACTTATTGAAGGAAAGGAATTCCAAGGAATTCTAGATACTGGAGCTGATGCCACAATTATTTCTCACAAATACTGGCCATCAGGTTGGCCCATCACCCCATCCTTGAATGATCTAAAAGGGTTAAGAGTCAAAAAATTTCCATGTCAGTTCTAGGGCTTTTAGCTGGACTGATAAAGAGGGTAATAAGGTGACTGTCACTCTTTTCATTGTTCCTGACCTCCGTGTTAACCTATGGGGCCGAGATATTTTGAGTCAAATGGAAGTTATTCTTGCCAGTCCCAATTCCATGGTGACTCATCAAATGCTTTGTATGAATTTTGTCCCTGGTACAGGCCTTGTGAGACTGAGACAAGGACTGGTGGGGACTATAAAACCCATAAAAAAAAAACAAATACATATGGACTTGGGTATTCTGATTTTTAGTGTCGGTTCCTGACCCTCCTGTACCCCATGCAGATAAAATTATTTTGGAGACTCAGACTCTTTTGTGGGTGGATCAGTGGCCCCTTACCCCCCAGAAAAATTGGAGGCTGCCTCCATGTTAATGCAGGAACAGCTGGCAGCCGGCCATGTAGAGCCCTCAACCTCACCATGGAATACTCCTATTGTTATCAAGAAAAAATCAGGCAAGTGGCGTCTTTTACAATATTTGTGTGCCATTAATAAAGTTATGTGCCTGAAGGGAGCACTACTGCCTGGAATTTCCACACCAGTGGCTATTCCCAAAAACTATTGTAAAATGGTTATTGACTTAAAAGTTTGCTTTTTTACCATTCCTTTACATCCCGAGGATAGACCCTATTTTGCCTTTAGTCTCCCTTGCATTAATTTCCACGGCCCTATGCAGAGATTTCAATGGAAGGTTCTTCCCCAAGGTATGGTCAACGGCTCTAGACTTTGCTAAAAATAAGCTGTTCAAGCAGTAGACCCTGTGAGAGAGTGATGACCACAATTTTATGTTTTACATAATATGGATGATTCTTTAATTGCTGCACCTAATTACCATGACCTTAATAATTGTTACTTGGACCTTTAGAAAACACTCACTACCTTGAGACTACAGATAGCTCCTGATAAGGTTTAAACACAGGACCCTTATACCTATTTGGGCCTTAAACTTCAAGATAATCAGATCCAAATTCCTAAAATACAACTACGTGTGGACCATCTTCACACCCTTAATGATTCTCAAAAATTACTGGGAGATATTCAATGGCTAAGAACATATTTAAAATTACCCACTTGTGTACTTTTGCCCCTTAATGATATTTTGAGAGGTGATTCCTACCCCTCTTCCCCTCAAAAGCTTACTCCCGAGGCATGACAGGCATTAAACCAAGTCACAGAAGCCATTGCCAAACAGTTTGTTACACAAATTTCTTATAACCTTCCTCTGGTTCTGGTTCTTTTACACGCTCCTCATATACCCTCAGAAAAATTTTGACAGGATATCCATATTTTAAAAATAAAGGCTTTCCCTTGCTTTGGGTCCATTTATCCACCACATCCTCCAAGTTTATTACCGTTTATCTTGCTCAGGTAGCTTCTATTATTATTAAAGGTCGTTTGCTTTCTCGACAACATTTTGGCAAAGACCCTGATAATATTTTAATTCTATATACTAATCACCAAACCCAATTTTTACTACAGAGAGGGGATGAATGGGGTATTGCCCAATCAGGCCATTTGGGAACAATTGATAACCATGTCCCCAATGACACCTTTTTACATTTTGTCCAGGTACATCCATTCATTTTTCCCAAAATTACTCAAAAGGCTCCCAGTCCTCAAGCCCTTACTGTCTTTACAGAGGGTTCCAGTAATGGCTGTGCGGTCTTTGTTGTAAATAACCAGCCTACCACCTTTGATACTGTCTATCATTAAGCACAGTTTGTGGAATTGTTTGCCATAACACAAGTTTTTATAACATTTTGTGATAATCCTGTTAATATTCATACAGACAGTGCCTACATTGCTCATTCTGTGCCCCTGCTGGAGATTTCACCCGCCATTAAAGCTTCTTCCAATGCGGCCTTTCTGTTTCACCAGCTTCAGCAGCTAATTCAGGCCAAACAACACCCATTTTTCTTAGGACACATCAGGGCACACTCTGATCTTTCCGGTCCTCTAACACAGGTAATGCTTAAGCTGATGCAGCAACTCCTACCATCTTTCCAATTTTTGGTGGCTCCATTCAAAAGGCCATGGAACTAAACAATCTTCACCAACTAAATTCCCAGAGCCTTTGATTACTTTGTAAAATTACCAGGCAACAGGCACGAGAAATAGTAAAAGAATGCCCTGCTTGCGCTCTCTCTCTCCCGATTCAACACTTGGGAGTTAACCCCTGAGGATTACTGCCAAATCAGGTTTGGCAAATGGATGTTACTCATTTTCCTGAATTTGGATAAACCAAATATATACATGTTTCTATCGATACCTTCAGCAGCTTTATTTTTGCATCACCACATTCTGGAGAGGCTACCAAAGATGTTTTTTCTCATCTTGTTTCAGCCTTTTCCATAATGTGTAAACCAATACATATTAAAACAGATAATTGTCCTCCATATACCAGTGCCAATTTTAAACAGTTTTGTGCTACCTTGCAATTTTGTCATACTACTGGAATTCAATACAAACCTCAGGGCCGAGGCATTGTGGAACGTTCCACCTTACCTTAAAGACTTGGCTATCCCGCCTTAAGGCTTCCGCCCTTGTATTTACCACTCACAGGCATTGCCTTAACCATGCATTATTTGCCCTTTTTTTTTTTCTTACCCTAGACAGTGAAGGCCTTTCGGCTGCAGACAGACACTGGCATCCCTTTTCCAATTCTGATCACCCACCTGTTATGTGGCGAAATCCCCTTACAAATAAATGGAAACGCCCAGATCCTGTCCTCATCTGGGAATGAGGCTCAGCTTGTGTTTTGGACCAAGAGCTAGCAGCCCCAAGATGGTTACCAGAACACCTAGTTAAACAGGTTAATGACTTACCTCAAACCGGGGACGGAGGCCCTCCCCATGAGTACAATTTTTCCTCTTTTTCGGATCCATCCAACAATCTGTGTGAGGATCCTGCTTAA
Organism: Callospermophilus lateralis; assembly: GCF_048772815.1. Taxonomy (NCBI): domain Eukaryota; kingdom Metazoa; phylum Chordata; class Mammalia; order Rodentia; family Sciuridae; genus Callospermophilus; species Callospermophilus lateralis. Next base: position 526,105 of record NW_027515785.1, read on the forward strand.
GGAACTTATGCTGAACAGGTTTGTGCACGGAGGCCTTGGCCCTCCACCTTCCAACATCATGGAGTACCTTTTTGCCCCCCCCGCCCCCGTGAATGCAAGGGAGGATCTTGGACTCAGGCTTCCACTAGTTGGACCCAGACTGCTGACTGCATGAATAAGGTGGCTTACCTCCGTGCCGAGGTTGACCATAAACTCAGAGGAGTTCATCAGCCTAAATGGGTATGTGTTAACAAGCCAAAGATTATTCCCCCTAGTACAAGTAAAGCTCTCCAAAATTGTTCTGCAACCCGTACGCATACCCAGGCGAGGCATGTCTCTTGTTATGTGTTCGCCTCAATTTGTGTTAACAAGCAGGGAAAATGATTTTTTGAAGCCTCCCTAATTAAAACTCATGAAGCAGGGGGGACCACTATTCATTATACCCCCGTTCTCTTTGACCGGGGAGGAGAAGGCAAATACACCAAGCTACAGTCAGCTGGGTGCCAAGGCACTGTCGGAAAACCTTCCGACTGGCCCATTAAGGCCCCTACAGGGGTCTCTGATGGTAGAGGACCCACTTATTCTGTCAAGCATCCTCAGATAATCAAACTTTTGAAACCCCAAATCCCTGAGCTCACATATCATCCCTTAATGTAGCCGAAATCCCAGTTCCCAGGTTTAGATACCAATACATTAGATATTTTGCAAACTACCTTCTCCTTCCTTAGTAATTGCAACCCCACCCTTGCTGGTAATTGCTGGCTCTGCATGACAACAGGGGCAAGCATTCCTATGGCAGTTCCTATTAATTCTACTATGGACAATGATAATACATGCCAACCCGGATTTCCCTTTAAAAAATAGCCTATAGGCACTTTTACATTATGTCTTTTAGGTGCGATGCAGAATAATACCTATGATATGGATTTTGGAATTACTTCCTTTGGAAATTGCTCAACAGTACAAAATTATTCCTCACCCATCCTATCTCTTTGTCCCCCCAATGGCACAGTTGTTATGTGTGGAGGAAATGTGGCCTTCCCCAGGCTTCCAGCGAATTGGACCAGTGACTGTGTTCTTGCCTTATTACTCCCTGATATAACTATTGTCCCAGGAGATGAACCTCTAGCCTAGACACCTTAGTCAAAAGACAGAGGCGGGTGATACAGGCCTTACCACTTATTGCCAGCCTTGGAATAACAGCTGCTGTGGGCACAGGTACACTGGCTTTGGCTCGGCTATACACCCTTACCATCGCCTGTCTCAACAACTTAAAATGATGTACAAACTCTATCAGAAACCATTAAAGATTTGTAGGACCAAATAGACTTCCTGGCAAAAGTGTTCCTTCAAAACAGACGAGGCTTAGATTTGCTGACTGCTAACCAGGGAGATATTTGATTGGCCTTAGGGGAACGATGCTGCTTTTATGCCAATAAATCAGTCATAGTATGCACTAAATTTAAGCAGCTTCAAGAAGATCTAGAAAAGAGATGAAGAGAACTATTTGAAAATCCCCTCTGGACTAAGCTTAATGGATTTCTACCCTACCTTCTTCCCCTATTAGGCCCTTTGTTGGGTTTACGTTTAATGGTGACCATAGGACCCTGCATTATAAACAGTGTGGTACAATTTATTAAAGAACACATTAATATTATGGCCTCTAAGCCCATACAGATCCACTATCATCATCTGGAGATGGAAGACCACGCTGTCAACTTTTAAAAGGATGTTCTACCCTTCTCACAGGCTTATTTCTTAAGTTTACATCCCCACAGATCTCTCTTTCTTACATAAAACTATAAGTAAAAGCTCTGACAAACCATCTTCTGCCCTTGCCATAAGGGTTCGTCTCCATGGGCCCTTCGGCTTGGGGGAAGACGCACCCATGTAGTGAGGACGTTAGGCCATAATATCGGAGGGTGCAGGAAGGACTGCAAAAGGATGGATTCACGGATCCCCAAACACAAGACCTCTGAGTGACACGCTCTGGTGCATGGCGGTTGGCATGCTTCCCCTTCAAGGCCATCTCCTCCAAAAACATGCCAAGGCCACCATGAAATCTGCTAGTAAAGGTGCTTGCTCAGATCAGGAGATATTCTAAGGCCTCCTAGACAATCAGAGCTTCTAACCCCCCCTAAAAACATGGCCGGTAAGGTAGGTCAAATATTTTATATAAGAAAGGGGGAGATGTCACGGCCTAGAAGGAAGTTCTCCTTCAAAGAATAGCCTGACACTTACAAGAAACAGCCCCCTGGGAGACATCCTGCCTGGGAGATATCCCACAACCATCTATCTCCCTGAGACATCCTTTCGCCATCTGTCTTCCTGAAATATCCTGAGGTTATCTAACCCTGTGAAGACATCCAGCAACTGCCGATAAGAGAGTTTTCCCATCGGCAGCATATAAACACCCTGTGAGAACAATAAAAGTTTGCAGCTTGATCAGAACTCCTGTCTGGCTGTCATCTCTCCTGTCTCTTGTCCCTTCATTCCTCCCCAACTATGTTCAATGCCCACGTTGATATGTCCTGCCGTCCGGGACCCCTGGCACTAACCCATATCCTATTGACTATGACTACTAATACTAATATGATGGAGGAAAATAACCCAAATAGAATAGAAATACAAGCAGTTCAGAGGAGGCATGGTGTATAGTTGGAGTTGCCTTTTGCATGATATAGGGTAGGTGTTATAAATCTAGCTAATTTTTAATTGAAATAATTCTCCATGTGTTTTTAAAGTTAAAAAATATGTGAATACCTGGCTCCCTTTCTCTGTAGCCTATTCACCACATGTATTTTATATGCACATATAGAATCCTACATGGTATCACACGTATATTCTTGTGAGGTGGCTGACTTAGCAGATTCAAATTGTGAGAAGAGATCACTTCTCCTAAACGCTGTTGGAACTGAAAATTCAACGTATGGGGGAGCCTCCTAGTAGAAAAACATTATACATAAATCCATGTTAAGTAAAATAAATATTTTTGCATCAGTGGATGATATATATTTCATGAAGAATTTCGATTGGCATATATATTGCTACGTTTTATTGTCTGTGTTTGTGTTTTGTGTGTGTGTATATATATATATATATATATATATATATATATATATATATATATATATACTCTCCAAATTTTTCAAAATATAAAATATATGTGTCCTATATACACTACCTAAATTCATTCATGTTCATGTATGTGGATTCATAATCAACTTTTCACAAGATTATTCTCAGAAATATACATCCACCTGAAATACATATTTGTTTTCTAGTACTGAAAAGTAACTTCAGTGAATGGTGCATAAAATCCTAATATTTCTACAGTAGCTGACCCAGTTTAACATCAATGCAAATAGATTCCTATGGGACATGATGTGTATTTTGAAGTTCATTTTATTTAACACTGGTACATTACTATTTCTTCAGTTTATGCACACCATAGGATATATATTTCATCCACAGGTTCACAAATTAATAGGCATTTGTTTCACTTTCAATCATTTCCTGCTTCAGAACACATGTATTCCTCCAGGTTTCTTGACTGTTCTTCTCATGACACTTTTTTCCAAACACATTATTTTCGATTTCCATAAAAATTTGAAGCAAAACTCCCACACTCTTCATGATAAACCATAACCCTAAAATTACCATTAGATGTATAACTGGTTGGAATGAATGATTGTATATCAATATAAGATTTCCTGTATATTTTCAGATAACAATTCAATCCATTATTTAAAGTTGGAACCAGTTATATAATTTATGTTGAGTGTCTATATGGAAGAAGCTGAAGGCCATTTTAGAGGGTTTTGGTTTTAATTGTGGTCATTTGTTGGTGGTTGGAAGAGATGACTGGGTCCACCTGGGCTTGAACACTGGTGTGATTCCCCATAAGACTGAGTTCTGGAACCGAACTCAGAGAAGTATTGCCATGAAGTCATGTTAGGATTTTAGGAGGCCACGTATGAGAGTCGCCCTAGGAAACTGAGTTCTAGGCCCAGGATGGCTTCCCACATTGCCATGGGAATCTCATCCAGGATATTACATAATTTTATTTTTAAAGAGTTGGCAGCCATAATTAAGAGACAAAACACACATGGATCTCACATTGTAGACCTCAATGGGCCTGGCTTCATGTGACCTTTTGCCCCCTCTTTGGGAAGCCTTGCCTGTGAGAGTTCTCCAGAGGTTTCATTCAAATGAGCTTCCTCAAAATTTTATGGTTCCTGGATGAATGGGAAACTCACAGTGGCTCCAAATTCATCCTTGAAAAATGGCGAGATAAATACCATGAAATTTTGGACATTCCCTTGACCAGGTGGCACTGGAAAACATTTCCATGTCCTATTGCTGATCAGGAGTATACCAGACAGTGCCTTGATTGACTGGGTTTCATGAAAATGCTGTAGAACAGAGATGCCAGTAATTTGGAGCCTTCTGAGTAGTGAGCCTAGAGTAGTGGTTAGCAAGTGTGTGATAATACATCTGTGCTGTGGCCATGGAGATCTGCCATTGGCTTCCAAATGTCCTGTGACTGACATGGTGCAGCCAGCAGACAATTATATAAAAAGGCATCTTGGTATATGGAGACGTTTCTGGGCAATGTTCAGAATCAGGTTGCTATGGACAAGGGCGCAAGCTATGTGGGATAGAAGCCTGGTTGGTGCGTTCTCCAGCAGACACTGACCAACCACATGTGACAGAATGCCGTGCAGCACTGCGACCCATTTGAACTCCTTGTATTTTGTGAAGCCAATACCAAACTCCCATTGTAGCAGCAAGAAAGACCATTAAAAGTGGAGTATGACCAAAGGGCTTCACAGTCCACACGGGGAGAGGCTTAGCCCCAATGGCCATTGTTTACCTACAAAAAGAGAATTCATCACTGCTGCACCATGTTCATTGGAAAATAAGAACACATGTCCTTCAGGTCACATAGATGCATATATAGCTTTGATGGTCTCACTACAAAGGAAGCTAAAGCTACTGACAACAACATATATTTCAAGTGCCCAGCCTCAGAGGCAGTTTCTCAAAATGTCTTTAGGGCAGGAAACCTCTATATTCATAGACACGGGGTACAACTGTTAGTACCCCCAATACTAATTTATACGTCTTCAAAATATTGCTCCCAGAAATGGTTACGAGAAATACTCATGTCACCTGATCTACATATACATTGTATCACAGTAATATTCTGAACACAAAATGCAAAGGTCACACTTATGATTGTACCAAAACCTAAATGGAAAGTGAACCTGCATTACTAAAATCATCCATGTCCACTTGCCTAATGCTCTCAAATGTCAATCCTATTGATGACTACATATTTCTTTTTTCCTAAGATTATATAATTAAAGTCAACCCTGTTGAATGTGTAATCCTATCACTAACTTTATGCTTTGCCTGATTTCATAATGTCTCTATTGATATCTGCTTTCCTACATGTTTTCTCCAGTTCATCATTGTGACTGACTCTTCACATGTGCTGACATTTACATTCACTCTCTATATGAAACCCTATTGCTAAAGGACTTTTTTTCCAAATCCAATATTCACTCTTCTTCCTAAACCTACCAACTATATTCCTAATCTTACTGACTATCCCGTTTTGAATGGATGTTCTTTTCTACATTCAATCATCCAAGTAAATGTCAGGTGAGCGTCGGAGGAAGAGACCACCCAGAATCTATCTCATGCAACAGCAAAGGGTTTATTGGGGGTCCAGCGTGCTGGTGCTCATACCTCACTTGAATAGAGCAGAGAGCGCTGAGAACAGCTTAAGCAGAGCTTATATACTTTCCTTGAAGAGGGCAGGGAGGGAATTTTATTAATGGATCAGGGCGAGTGGGCAGTTTGCGCGCAACCGGGTGAGGGAGTGCATTCTGTAGTTTGGCCATTGGGGACAGCACATTCTGGGAACAAGATTAGCAAACATTTCTCAAGATTTCAACAGTGTTTTGTTAAGCGTACAGAAAAACAGGAAGTGACAAGTGCCTATTTTATTAACCTTTCATTCCCCACTTCTTCTTCTGGCTACTTTTAGTCATAAAAGTGATCATTGGGGGGTGTCACATTTTATGTCTGCTAGTGGGGTATTAACATAAGTTTAACTTGTCCAATTTGAGATTGGAGAAAAGAAATTACATGGTTGAGCAAACAGAGTTTATAGTTAGCAATAATATGAGGAATACTCAATTTGAAAGGATTACCAGTCTTTTCCAGTTTCCAGCCAGAGTCTCAACAGGCCGCAGGCTTGAGATGAGAGGTATGGATCCAGGAAATGATTCTGTCTACCTTTACCGCTGTAGGTGTTATAAGTAGCACCTGGTATGGTCCTTTCAAGCGGGGTTCCAGGGATGACACCTGATGTCGTCTTACATAGAAGAAGTATCTTACTTGATGTTGATTTGGAGTCCTCTCGTCCCCAGGTTGTTAGGCAGTGGCAATCTGTTTTCACAGGTATCCTGAGTTCTTTCAAGAGCTTTAAGTCTGTCAAGCAAGGGGGTGTGAAAGGGATCGTTAGGTCTTAGAGTTGGAGTTAGGTCCCTTACTGGAGGAGGGGCACCATAGAAAATTTCATAGGGGGTGAGGTTACACAAAGAAACAGAGGGAGTATTTCTTGCATGAAACAGTTCATAAGGCAGTAGCATAGTCCAATATTTTATGCCGGTCACTAAGCTTAATTTCGTTATGGTCTCTTTAATGGTTCTATTCATTCATTCTGCCTGTCCTGAACTCGGGGGTCTATAAGCACAATGTAACTTTCAATAAATCCCCAAGGTCCTGGCTAACCCCTGACTTATGTGGGTTATGAACGCGGGTCCATTATAACACCCTATTACTTTAGGCAGGCCGAATCTTGGAAAAATATCTCCCAGGATCTTCTTCACCACAATTTGCACAGTTTCTTTTTTTTTCTTTTTTTCCTTTTCTTTTTTTTTTTTTTTGGTGGGAAAGGCTTCAATCCATCTGAAAATGTATCTACAAAGACTAGGAGATATTTAAGTCCATAACTTGCTGGCTTTATTTCAGTAAAGTACACTTCCCAGAATTGTCCTTGTCTGGTTCCTCATAGGTGCTTTCCTGCAGGAAGCTTGGAAGGATAAGAATTAACCAATTGATGGACCTGACAGGCTTTTGTTAACCATTCAGTTATTTCCTTTAACTGTGAGTCGGTTAGTGGAAAACTCTGTTCTTGATCCTTCATGAATGAATGTAGTTTCTTTGAACTAAGGTGAGTGATTTGGTGTACATTATCTACTGACATAGTTAGAGCTGTGAATATAGGAGTTTTTACTGAAGGATTTAGAAATTCCACTTGGGGGCCTTCAGGGTTAAAAGTTATTTTGGCCTGGAGCTTGCTGAGCAGAACTCTGCCCATCAATGGGGCCGGGCATTCTGGAATTACTAGGAAGAGGTGATGGATTTTTCCTTTCCCCTGGTCCCAGGTCCTCTTAGTTGTCCAAGCCCGATATTTACTGCAATTAGCCCCTTGAATTAGAGACCTTTTATTTGATAGAGGGCAAAATGGGGCCTTAATGGCTGAGTATATTGCCCCTGTATCCACTTCAATGTTTACTGGGGTGCCCTCCACTTCAAAAGTTAACCTGAGCTCGGGGAGGGGATCTGATCCCCAACTTTCTTAGTCATCCTCCAGAGTCAGAATGGCCGGCTGGCGTGGCTGTCTCTTTCTAGGGCTCTCTTTGGCCCAGTGTCCTTTTTCTTTACAGTAGGCACATTGATCTGAGGCCAGGGGTGGCCTCTAGTTTGGGCCCAGGTATCCCTTCCTGTCTCCATGTTTCTTATTTCTGGCCTATTTGTTGTTGTGACCAGGACCTTAGTCAATTCCTTAGTCTGTCTTTTGTTTCTTTTATCCTCCCTTTGCTTCCTTATCTTCTTCAGTTTCTCTCGTATAGTATACCTTTTTGGCTTTGCTGACTAAATCTCTCAAAGTCATATCTTGTAATCCATCTAAGTGTTTTAAATTTCTTTAAATATCCAGGGCAGCTTGCCCAATAAAGGCCATCATGACAGATGCCTTTTGAGCCTCTGCCTGAGTATCAAAAGGAGTATATCTCCTATATGCCTCCATAATTTTCCCTATAAACATAGAGGAAGATACGTCAGGCCCTTGAATAAACTCTATTACCTTGGCCAAATTAGTTGGTCGCCTAGCAGCCACTAAGATACCCGCTATTAGAGCCCGGAGATAAGTGAACAGATGCTCCCTACCTTCAAAGGTATTGGGGTCCCTGTTTCGTCGATTCTAGGGAAAGCCGGGTTGAATATGTTGGGAAGTTGTGTCAGTCACCCACCTGGTCTGAGGATATTATTTTCTAGCTTCCAGGAGGATTCTCTTTTGTTCCTCTGTCATGAAGAGAGTCCCTAGGTGTTGTTGGCAGTTATTCCAAGTAGGCTGGTGTGAAAACATCTATGAATCAACCACACCTGAGAGACGAGTGGGGTCCTCGGTAAAAGGGGGATTGTTATTTTTCCAGTTATATAGGTCTGAAGAGGAGAAAGGCCAATACTGGTAGGCTTGCATTTTTTCCCCATGACCATCATCAATCATTGGCACATAGGGACGGAGGGGGAGCATCACGGGAGTTCCAGGGTTTTCAATCATTCATTGCCGGTGAGTTCCTTTAGCTGGGCCAGGTTCCTCCAGGGGAGGAGGGGCTGTGTGTGCCACGGGGGAGTTTTATGGAGGGTGCTGGGCTGGCTTAGCTTCCTCCAATGGCGGAGAGGCTGAGTCAGCAGCAAGGGAATCACTTAGAGGGTGTTGGGGGTTGGGAGACCAGGGCAAGGGATAAGGAGAGGGATGAGAGTCCAGTAGAGTTAAATCTTGTGACTTAGGCAGAAAAGAGGGTGGAGGAGGAGGAGGAGCAGAGGGTTTGAGAGATCGTGGGGGAAAGATTAGGAGCGGGGGCAGGGGCAAAGAAAGGCTTCACCCATGGAGGAGATTTGCAGAGGTAATGCCGGGTTAAGATATATGGCTTTTGATCTGGATGGCTATGTGGCCCTTCCTGAAAGACAATATCTCTGACTTTTTAAATTACTGAGAAGTAGAAAAATTCTTCTAAGGGCCATCCGAATCCAAAGGTGGGCCATTCTGAGGCACAGAGAGTCTGCCAGGTCCAGCGGTTTACTGAAAAAGAAAGATTCTGAGCCCTTAATCGGAATTTGGTCCAGTGATCAAGGGTCAGGGACAGAGGCATTGAAGTGCTCTTTCCCATAATGAAAAATGCACAAACAGTAAAAGCAACGACACATGACACAGATAAGACAAGACAATAAAGACAGGCAATGGACGTCCAACACTGAGACGAGGACTGAGTAGCCGGCAATACCTGATGGGCTGGCAATACCGAATCTGAAACAAAATATCACTGAGTTAAGGAGACTATTGTTCCTCGATTTTCAGAGTCCTCTGGGGTGTCCCTCAGGGTGGTTGCCTGTGGCTCTGTGACACATCTGTCAGCCACCGTGAGAGAGAGCTCACGCTCTTTATTGACAGCCATTTTGCCAAGACCTAACCTGAAACCTGACACCAGAAAGAGGCGCCTTACGAATCCCGAGAGGAGCCTGTTGGGGTCTCTCGTCCGCTGCTCCCAGAACTCGGTGGAACCTCCATATGTAAAGGTCGGACGAGTGTCAGGCGAAGAGACCTCCAAGAGACTGTCTCATGCAAAAGCAAAGGGTTTATTGGGGGTCCAGCATGCTGGGGCTCAGAGCTCACTTAAATATAGCAGAGAGTCCTGAGAACAGCTTAAACAGGGCTTATATACTTTCCTTAGGGAGGGCAGGGAGGGAAGTTAAGTATACAGAAAAACATGAAGAGACAACTACCTATTTTACTAACTTTTCACTAACGACTATACTTTGCCAGATTTCCTAATGTCTCTATTGATTACTATTTTCCTACATACTTTTCCCAGTTCATCTTTGTGACTGACTCTTCACATGTGCTGACATTTACATTTACTCTATACCCGAAAAGCTATAGCTAAAGAACTTTTGGTGCAAATTCTATACTCACTATCCTTTCTAAACTACCGACTATCTTCTTAATCTTACCGACTATCACTTTTTGACTGGATGTTATCTTTGACAATCAATCATCCAAGGCACAAGGTCCAATGCAATTGTATATCGATGTACCTGAGACATCTGTGCAGAAAATATATCAAAGCTAAGTATCACAATCAAGGTCCTAATACACTTCTGGGTTTTAAATCTTACCTATATTTCTGTTTTCATACTTATATTTTACCTATATATTCTTGTAATTATCGCAGGTTATCAATACCATTTTTCATCCAGCTGAATGATTCCTAACCCAAATCAAACCTGTTATTAACCCTAACCATTCACTGTTGCCTCAATCTAACTTTACAGAAGAGCAGGGACAGAGATGGTCTTACAATACAAAAATGTAGGATTCATTCCAACTACTGAGAAACTCAAAGGTCCATGCAAAAATGATCCCTGCAGAAGTTGTAGGCAGCTATGTAGGAACTGAGAGAGCAAAAGTCATCTTCCATTGTAAAAAACCTGGTCAGGATGAAGGAATGTTTCTGAATCAGCCTCTGTCTTCTTAATTTAGAGAAGAAGGACCAAACCAGGCCTGTGTTGAGAGCTGTTCCCGGGTGCCTATGGTTGATATACCATTCTAAGTTGTGAAAGTGTCACAGGAAGTAGGGGCAGCCTCAATTTCATGGGACCCTTTGAAACAACTGTTAGGACAACGTGGTTGCCAAGGCAGTGACCTTATTCAATTCCTGAAGGAAGTGACCTCACCTAACATCCTTAGTGACAGAACTCTCTGAACTTGGGATCCAGGAAGCCAGTCACCCAAATCCACTCCCAGTCCCACTCCCAGGGGTCTCAATTTCTTGGATTTACCAAGGACAGATTTAGTCTTTCTTGGTACATACTGATGTGAGGATGGCCAAATGCCAGAAAGCTCTGAAAAGTCGCCTTTACTGAGAAAGCAGGTATTGGATCACCGCTGGCTCCTCAGTACTTCACAATGTTGACCAAAGAGACCAGATCTGAGACAGGACAGGCCATTTTGGGGGAAGAAAATATGGCCCACAATCAGAGAAACTCTGGATAGTCACAGACCTACTTTGGGGAAGGAGGTGCCTTTGTGGGTGTGGGTGTGAGTTTGTGGATTTGTCTCATGTTCTAAGAATAGGTAGGAACGTCGGTATGTTTGGTTTGGTGTAGACTGTTTCAAGTAAGTCGTTTGACAAGGCGAGTGTTTCTATGTCTGTGTATCCCACGGTGTCCATGGTTGTAGACATTAGAAAAGAGAATGCATCAATTGATATGTCCTGTCTAGTTGAAAGCTTCCCAGCATTCATCCTGCCCAATTTATGAATGGATTTCAGCTTGCCTTATCAATGGGCAACACTTGCTATCTTTCAAAGTTTCTGCTTTCTTCCTGAATTCTGGCCACTCTCCAGAATAGGCTCATGGTTTTGTGTCCAATATATGTACCACTTCCAAGCCCTGTGACATCGTCATGTACTGGATAGCTGAAGGGAATGGCGAGCATCTCAGAAAACTCTGATACCAGTGTGATCAGGATAGTCTCAGTGGAGAAAACCTTTGGGCCTTTTAATTATCAATTGTTCTGCTGCCCTCAATGTCTGAAAGGTCTTTGCCTCAGGCCACCCCTTTTTGATGCCTGAAAAAAACTATTTTCACATGGAAATGAATGGGCATCACCTGAAGCTTTTTGCTTAATTCCTTTGGAAAGGATGTGTCTGAATCAGCCTTTTGGCCCTGTGTGAGGCTTAGGCTTAGATTCTCAGCACCTGATGGATCTAAAGAAAGATTCCATGTGTGCATCCAAAACCAAAATAGCCAAAAGAGCAGTCATTCTGTATGAAGTCTCTCCCCTTCCTTTGTGAGGTTCCAGACCTACATCAAGTTAGAATAGGAATGCTTTGGGTCAAATAATTTCTTCAAAGCCCTGCAGAGGCTAGCCCATAGGTGCTTGGGTTTCCTCATGTCTCCAATTCAGACAAAGAATCTAAACCCCACAGTAGTCCTCAAATTGGAGAAGCAGAGAAGTATTAACAGCAGGCCTATGTGATCACACCAGGTTCACAGGAAGGGTGTCCAAGCCACCCTGATTTTAGGCAAATTAGGGGCAAGGGAGATTATTTTGGAGACTGTCTTAGTCTGCGCCCCTCATCGAGACATCCAACCAGAGGTTATGAAGAGTGTTTATATGAAATATCATGAGGACCATGTTGGAGTGTGTTGGTTTTAATTGTGGTCATTTGTGTGGTGGTTGGAAGAGATGACTGGGTCCACCTTGACATGATCTCTGGTGTGATTCCCCTAAGAGACTGAGTTCTGGAACTGACCTCAGAGAAGTATTGCCATGAATTGTGTTGGGATGTTAAGAGACTACGCATGAGAGTCGCCCTTGGAAACTGAGATGTATGCCCAGGTTGTATTTCCACAAAGCACTGGGAATCACAGCCAAGATATCACATGATTTTATTCTGAAAGACTTGGCAGCCATAGTTGAGAGTCAAAACACACATGGACCTTACATTGTAGACATCAATGGGCCTGGATTCACGTGACCATTTAGCCACTCTTTGGGAAGCCTTGCCTGTGAGAATTCTCCATTGTCTTTTATTGACATGAGCTTCGTCAAAATTTATTGGTTCTGGATTGATTTGAAACGCACAGTGCATCCAACTTCATCTTTCAAAAATGGCTAGATAAATACCAAGAAATTTTTGAAATTCCCATGACCAGGTGGCACTGGAGAACCTTTGGATGTCCTGTTGCTGATCATGAGTATACCAGACAGTGCCTTGATTGACTGGGTTTCATGAAAATGGTGTAGAACAGAGATGCCAATAAATTGGAGGCTGCTGAGTACTGGGCCTAGAGCAGTAGTGGGCAGGTGAGTGATAAAACATTTGTGGTGGGGCCATGTGGATCTGCCATTAGCTTCCAAGTGTCTTGTGACTGAAATGGTGCAGCAAGCAGTCCCTTCTATGTAAAGGCATCTTGTAATATTGAGAAGTCTCAGGTCAAGTTTCAGAATCAAGTTGCTATGGTCAATGGGGCAAGCTATGTGGGATAGAAGCATGGTTCGTGCATTGTCCTTGAGAAACTGACCCACCACAAGTGACAGAACTCCCTCCAGCACTGTGTCCCAGTTGACCTCTTTGTATTTTGTGAAGCAAATACCAAACTCCCAGTGAAGCCGCAAGAAACACCATGAAAATTTTAGGATCACAAAATGGCTTCACAGTCCACACGGGGAGACACTTAGACCCAGTGGCCACAGTTTAGCTACAAATAGCAAATTCAGCACTGCTGCTCATGTTCAGTGGAAAATAAGAAACAATGTCCTCCAGATCACATAGATGCAGACCCACCTTTATTGGTCTCACTAGAAACGAAGCTAAAGCACTTGACAACAACATATGTTTCAAGTGCCCAACCTCAGAGGCAGTTCCACAAGAAGTCTTTAGGCCAGAAGAGCTCCAGTGTGTGGAGTGTTTACCCTGTCCCTTACTTTTGGAAACTCCTTAGCATATTCCATTCCAGATATGTATTCACAGATTTTCTAACTCTTCTCCTCTAATTTTGTCTTACTTGGGGAGTAGGTAATGTCAAGCCATTGTTCTGGATGACAGTGGGAACAATTTTTTGTAGCACATATTTGCATACACATTGGATTCATTTTACAATTTTCCAGTCAAAATAGTGAATCCCTCACACTAACCCCTACGCTACTAAACTCTGACTACTAATCATAATATGATGGAGAATAATAACCCAAACAGAAGTGAAATACAAGCAGTTCAGAGGAGGCATCGTGTATAGTTGGACTTGCCTTTTGCATTATATAGGGTAGGAGTTATGAATCTAGTCAATTATTTGGTTGAAAGAATTCTCCATGTTTTTTTAAAGTTAACAAATATGTGAATTCCTGTCTCCCTTTCTCTGTAGCCTGTTTAGCACATGTAATTTTATATGCACATATAGAATCATACCTGGTATCACACGTATATTTTTGGTGAGGTGGCTGACTTGGCATATAGAAATTGTGAGAAGATATCACTCCTTCTAAAAGCTGTTGGAACTGAGAAGATATCACTCCTTCTAAAAGCTGTTGGAACTGAGAATTCAACCTATGGGTGATCCTCCTATTTGAATAGCATTATACATAAATCCATGTTCAGTAAAATGAATATTTTTGAATCTGTGGATGATATGTATTTCATGATGAATTTCAATTGGCATATATAATGCTACTTTTTAATGTCTCTCTGTGTGTGTCTGTGTATATATATATATATATATATATATCCTCCAGATTTTTCAAAATATGAAATATATGTGTCTTATTATGCACTCCCAAATTTCATTCATTTTCATGATTGTGGATTTATAATCTACTTTTCAAAAGATTATTCTCAGAAATATTCATCCACCAGAAATACATTTTGGTTTACTAGTACTGAAAACTATCTTCAGTAAATGGTGCATAGAAATCCTAATATTTTGACATTGCAAGATGGCCATGAATAGAGTGCATCACACCCTTTGTACTGCACCACTTCATATGTGAATAAGGAGTTAGAATGACGAAAAAGTATCTTGTTAGGATCTTACAGAAAAATGGGTGTGCCTGGAACCTAAAAGAATGATTTCCACCACCAAGGTCCGGTAATTGAGTCTCAAACAAGAGCCAACTATGCGATCAAAGATCTGGGGTGACTGATCCGTGTGGCCCGTGCCATGGCTACAGACGGCGGGCCTCCACCGAGAAGCAACCAGCATGCAGGGGGAAACGTTGCTGCAAATTCTGTGGAATCCGGCTGGCTCACCCGCCACTGAGCCCGGGGCTGAGCTCGGGATTTCAGATGGGGAAGAAAGCGCTACAGTTCTATCCCCCACAACCGAAACTCCATCGAGGAAACCAACGGCCACCATCTTGGAGAGCTGAAGTATCCACCGCCACTCTCCGACAGATTGCAACAACAAAACAGGTGTGTGTTACTCAGCTTATCTCCCATACAGCAGGTAATTTGCAAAAATTCTCTCTTAGGCTTTCCGGGGGAGGGATTACCAGAGAAAGCCTTCACAAAGACGGGGGGAAAACTAGTGGCACCTGACCTTCAACTTCCCCTCCCATCACCGGTGAAAACGAAACTTGTCTAGCCAGCGCAATGGGTGGGGCAAGCTGAAAAATTCAAAACAATAGAGTGCCAGGGTTCCCAATAGACACCCTCCACACCCAAGAAACGGCAGGCAAAGAGTACAGTTTGATCTGCCAAGAGGCATCACTCAGGGGAAATCTGGTGTAGCAGGGGAAATCAGGACTCGCAGAGGAAACCAGGGGACTAGAAGACAGACCTGCTTGACTAGGCGGCTGGAGAACGCCTGCCCACCAGCAACCAATCACCTGCTGGCTGCCTGCGCAATTGGGCAGCTAGAGATCACCCGTCCGCCGGTGACAGCCCATTCGCTGATTGCACGACTGGATGGCTGGAGACCGCCCGCCCGCCAGCGACCGGGAGGTGAAACCAACCAGAGACAGTCCAGTCCCACCCCCCCATTCAAACACCCCGGCAAGGAGCCTGGGGCCCACCATAGCAGACAGGTGACATCACTGGAGCTCAGCTGTCGGAATTCCTTCCAAGCGGAATCCACTTTTGCAGGCATAGTCTACAAACACAAAAGAGAGACAACAGAGATATACAAAACCAAAAAAAATCTATTGAAGAGAGCAGAAACACAGCAATAAATAGAGCTGAAAAGTAATGTGAACATCATGAAAAAACAAGGGAAAAAAATTCTTCAGGAAGACCGAGAAGCATCAGAAATAGGGATAGGGAAAAAACTCAAGGCATACCTAACTCAGATGGAAAGGAATATTAGAAAAGACATGAGGCAGCAAGTCCAAGCAATAAAAGTATATTTTGAAAATCAAATAAACAAACAAATTCAAATGGCAAAGAACGAGCTTTACCAGGAGATAGAGATCTTAAAAAGAAATATCAAACAGTAATCCTAGAAATGCAGAAAACTATAAACCAAATTAAAAACTCAAACGAAGAATATTACAAATAGACTAGATCAATTAGAAGTTAGAACATCAGATAATGAAGACAAAGTTTATCAACTTGAAAAGAATAGAGTAAACACAGAAAAGATGCTTAAATCCCATGAGCAATCTATTCAAGAGATATGGGATGTCATAAAAAAAAACAAATTTGAGTGTCATCTGGATAGAAGAAGGCATAGAGTTTCAAACCAAAGGAATGGACAACATATTAAATGAAATATTTCTGGAAAATTTCCCAGAGATGAAAGATGGAATGAATTGCCAAATCCTGGAAGCCTACAGGACCCCAAGCATTCAAAACCATAATAGACCAACTCCAAGACAAATAATTATGAAGATAGCCAGAACAAGGACATACAGAACAAAGAGAGAATATTAAAAGCTACGAGAGAATGTAGGCAGATTACATTCAGGGGTAAACCAATAAAGTTAACTACTGATTTTTTATCACAAACTTTGAAAGCAAGAAGATCCTGGAAAAAAGTATTTCAAACGCTCAAAAATAATGGATTCCAACCAAGAATACTGTATCCAGCAAAATTAAGCTTCAGATTTGACAATGAAATTTAAGTCTTTCACGATAAACAAAAGCTAAAAGAATTCACAGCCAGAACACCAGCAGTGCAAAGCATTTTGAGCAAAATACTACAAGAAGAGGATTTGAAAAGTAATGCCTGAAACTAGCAGCGGGAGGTATCTCAGTAAAGGGAGAGGAAAATAACCAAAAAGTAAAAACTAACCAAAATAAATAAATAAATAAATAAATAAATAAATAAACATGACTGGAAGTACAAATCATATTTCAATTGTAACCTTAAATGTGAATGGCCTAAACTCACCAATCAAGAGACATAAGCTAGTAACCTTGATCAAAAAAGAAAAAAATCCAACAATATGCTGCCTTCAGGAGACTCATATGATAGGTAAAGACATACAGAGGCTGAAATTAAAAGTTTGGGAAAAATCATACCACTCACATGACCCTCGGAAGCAAGCAGGAGTGGCCATACTCATATCGAATAAAATCAACTTCAACCCTACGTTAATCAAAAGGGATAAAGAAGGACACTATATACTGTTAAAAGGAACCTTGCACCAACAATGCATAACCATTATCAATTTGTATGCACCAAACAATTGAGCTGCAACACTCATAAAACAAACTCGCCTCAAGTTCAAGAGTCAAATAAACTACAACACAATAATTATGGGTGACTTCAACACACCGCTCTAGCCATTAGACAGATCCTCTAGACAAAAACTGAATAAAGAAACTATAGAATTCAACAGCAAAATCAGTAACCTAGACTTCACCGACATATATAGAATATATCAACCATCAAAAAGTGGATACACGTTCTTCTCAGTAGCACATGGATCCTACTCAAAGGTAGACCATATATTATGCCATAGGGCAATTATTAGTAAATATAAAGTCGTGGAGATAATACCATGCACCATATCTGATCATAATGGAATGAATCTGGAAATCAATGATAAAAGAAGGAAGGAAAAATCCTACATCACATGGAAAATGAACAACATGCTACTGAATGATAAATGGTTTACAGAAGACATAAAGGAGGACATAAAAAAAATTCATAGAGACAAATGACAATACAGACACAACACACTGGAATCTATGGGACAAAATGAAAGCAGTTTTAAGAGGGAAATTCATTTCTTGGAGTTCTTTCCTCAAAAAAAAAAAAAAAGAAAAAAACAGCAAATAAATGAACTCACACTACACCTCAAAAACCTAGAAATGGAAGAGCAAAACAACAGCAAATGTAGTAGAATACAAGAAATAATTAAAATTAGAGCAGAAATCAAGGAAATTGAAACAAAAAAAAAACATTGAAAATATTGATAAAAATAAAGTTGGTTCTTTGAAAAAATAAATAAGATTTATAGACCCTTAGCCATGCTAAGGAAGAGAAGAAAAGAGAGAACTCAAATTACTAACATACGGGATGAAAAAGGCAATATCACAACAGACACTACAGAAATAAGAAGATAATTAGAAAGTATATGGAAAACCTATGTTCCAATAAAATAGATGATAGTGAAGATATCAATAAACTTCTTAAGTCATGCGATCTGCCCAGATTGAGTCAGGAAGACAGACACAATTTAAACAGAACAATAACAAAGGAAGAAATTGAAGAAGCCATCAAAATACTACCAACAAAAAAAAGCCATGGACCGGATGGGTATAGAGCAGAGATCTACATAACCTTCAAAAAGGAATTAATACCAATACTTTTCAAGCTATTTCAAAAAATAGAAAAAGAAGAAACTCTTCCAAATTCATTCTATGAGGCCAATATCACCCTGATCCCAAAACCAGACAAAGACACTTCAAAGAAAGAAAACTACAGACCAATATCTCTAATAAACTTGGATGCAAAAATTCTCAATAAAATCTTGGTGAATCGAATACAAAAGCATATCAAAAAAATTATGCACCATGATCATGTAGGATTCATCCCTGGGATTCAAGGCTGGTTCATTATACAGAAATCAATAAATGCTATTCACCACATCAATAGACTTAAAGACAACAACCATATGATCATCTCGATAGATTCAGAAAAAACATTCGACAAAGTTCAACATCCCTTTATGTTGAAAACACTAGAAAAACTAGGGATAACAGGAACTTACCTCAAGATTGCAAAAGCTATATATGATAAACCTCAGGCTGGCATCATCCTAAATTGAGAAAAGCTGAAGGCATTCCCTCTAAAATCTGGAACAAGAGGGATGCCCTCTATCACCACTTCTATTTAATTTAGTTCTTGAAATACTAGGCATAGCAATTAGACAGACAAAAGAAATTAAAGGCATAAAACTAGGAAAAGTAGAACTTAAATTATCGCTATTTGCGGATGACATGATAATATATTTAACAGACCCAAAAGGGTCTACAGAGGAACTGCTAGAGTTAATAAATGAATTCAGCAAAGTGGCAGGATATACAATCAACTCGCATAAATCAAAGGCATTGCTGTATATCAGCAGCAAAACTTCTGAAATGGAAATGAGGAAAACCACTCCATTCAAAATATCCTCAAAGAAAATAAGATAATTGGAAAAACAATTAAATAGTTGGGAAACAACCTAACAAAAGAGGTGAAAGATTTATAAATGAAAACTACAGAACCCTAAAGAGATAGAAGAGATCTTAGAATATGGAAAAATATACCCAATTCATAGATAGGCAGAAATAACATCATCAAAATGGCGATATTACCCAAATTCTCTACAGGTTTAAATTGATGCCAATCAAAATCCCAACGACATTTCTTGTAGAAATGATAAAGCAATCATGAAATTCATATGGAAAAACAAAAGACCCAGAATAGCAACAGCAATTCTAAGCAGGAAGTTTGAATCTGGAGGTATAGCGATACCAGAGTTCAAACTGTACTACAAAGCAATAGTAACAAAAACAGCATGGTACTGGTACCAAAACAGGCAGGTGGACCAATGGAACAGAATAGGGGACACAGAAACCAATCCACAAAATTACAACTTTCTTATATTTGATAAAAGGGGCTAAAAACCTGCAATATACGAAGGATAGCATCTTCAACAAATGGTGCTAGAAAAATTGAAAATCGATATGCAACAAAATGACACTGAATCCCTTTCTCTCGCCAAGCAAGGAAGTTAACTCAAAGTGGATCAAGGAGCTAGATATCAAATCAGAGACACTGCATCTGATAGAAGAAAAAGTTGGCTACGATCTACATACTGTGGGGTCGGGCTCCAAATTCCTTAATAGGACACCCATAGCCCAAGAGTTAATAACAAGAATAAATTAATGGGACTTACTTAAACTAAAAAGTTTTTTTTTTTCTCAGCAAGAAAAACAATAAGAGAGGTAAATAGAGAACCTACATCCTGGGAACATATTTTTACCCCTCACACTTCAGATAAAGCCCTAATATCCAAAATATACAAAGAACTCAAAAAATTAAAAAATAAGATAACAAATAACCCAATCAACAAATGAGCCAAGGACCTGAACAGACACTTCACAGAGGAGGACATACAATCAATCAACAAGTACATGAAAAAATGCTCACAATCTCTAGCAGTCAGAGAAATGCAAATCAAAACCACCCTAGGATACCATCTCACTCCAGTAAGATCGGCAGCCATTAGGAAGTCAAACAACAGTAAGTGTTGGCGAGGATGTGGGGAAAAGGGGACACTTGTACACTGCTGGTGGGACTGTAAATTGGTGCAGCCAATTTGGAAAACAGTATGGAGATTCCTGGGAAAGCTGGGAATGGATCCACCATTTGACAAAGATATCACCCTTCTTGGACTATTCTCTGAGCATCTTAAAACAGCGTACTATTGGGATACTGCCACATCAATGATCATAGCGGCACAATTCACAATAGCTAGACTGTGGAACCAACTTAGATGCCCTTCAATAGATGAATGGATAAAAAAAATGTGGAATCTACACACAATGGAGTATTACGCAGCACTAAAAAATTACAAAATCATAGAATTTGCAGGGAAATGTATGGCATTAGAGCAGAATATGCTAAGCGAAGCTAGCCAATCCTTAAAAAACAAATGCCAAATGTCTTCTTTGATATAAAGAGAGCAACTAAGAACAGAAAGGGAGGAAGAGCATGAGGAAAAGATTAACATTATACAAAATGAGTGAGGGGAGAGAAAGGGAGAGAGAACAGAAAGCATATGGAAATGGTAGGAAACCCTCAATGATACACAAAATTACACATAATAGGTTGTGAGGGGAAATGGGAGGGAAATAATGGAGAGAATTAAACAACAGCACATGAGGTAGAGAGGGAAGATGGGAGGGGAGGGGAGGGGGGATAGTAGGGGATAGGAAAGGTAGAAGAATACAACAGTCACTAATATGCCATTATGTAAAAATGTGAATGTGTAACCAATGAATTTCTGCAATTCTTATTTGGGGAAAAAAATGGGAGTTCATAATCCAATTGAGAAAAATGTATCAAAGATGATATATCATGAACTTTGTAATGTTTTGAACAACCAATAAAAATAAATAGATAAATAAAGGTTTAAAATTCAGTGGGAAGAAATCAGCTAAAAAAGTGTTGAGATGCATTCATTTTTCTTAGCAGAAACTTTGTTTTGTGTAGTTGTAACTATCACAAATTTATTTTACCAGAAATTTGGCTTTTGAAAATGCACATAGATTGAGATTAAAGGATAATTCACCTACCTTCATGAAAAATTCATAGCATTTCCTATATTTTTCATATTTCATTTTTTTAGTTAATATTTTGTCATGGACCAGGTCTAGCCTTTGGCTATTCTTCCAGAATACTACCTCATCTGACAAGTTCGTACAATGTGTTGGATTTTTCTTTTCTTCTTTTATTTAATTGTTTCTAGCTAATAATGTGTATTTCTCCTTATCTTTATTTGGACATACATACCCAACTATATCTTTGCATTTTATGTTTTACTGGGGAAGAGACTCATCAAAAGCTTTTTGTTATATGTATTAACAATCAAACATTCAGAGCATGCAATTATTCTTAATTTTGCATGAAAATATCTTTGCACAATTTTTCTTATAAAGATTTAGAATTATTAATAATGTCCCTGCTGTAATAAGTAACTACTTACAAGAAGAATTAAACAATTGACTTTATATCAATTATGAATATGAAAAGTACTAAAATAAATATTTGGCAATTAATACACAATTGATAGAAATTGAAATCACGAGAAAGCCATTTAAAATGTCAGTGCATATGGTCCTTAAATAATAGGTTTTTTAAAAATTTTTTCTCTAATTCATAAGATATATTATGCCATATTATCGCTTAATGTGATATAAAACCTTAAATTATCAGTAGAGATAAATAAGAAAGAAACCTGTTTACTTAAATATGTTTAATTGATTTTCACTGTAAGATGTTAATTCTGGAAGACTTGAGAATTAAGAAAGATATGGTCTATATTATATCTAACAGGCTAATCAAAGTACTTTTAAATATAAATGTATATATACATATATAATATATGTAATGCATATGCATGAATATAGATACATATATATAATAAATGTATAGTGATGTATCTATCAGGTGATTATAATTTTAACGTTTTCTCAAGAAAAAAGAATGACTATAAAAAACAGTCTTAAATTTAAATTTCATAGCAAGATACTGTTTGTAATGACATGAGAGAAAAATTGATATGGATGGAAAATGAAAAAGGAAGAGAGAGAAGGGGGAAAATGAGGAAGAAAGTGAGTAAAGAAGAGGGAGAGGCATATTCGATGTTAAGAAAAAAGTGGAGGGGCTGGGTTTATGGCTCAGTGGTAACATGATTGTCTAGCATGTGTGAGGCACTGGGTTCTATTCTCAGCACCACATAAAAATAAACAAAATGAAGGTCCATCAACAACTGAAAAACAAAAAATAAAAAAGTAGAAATATTACCAAAATTCCAAGCTTTGTTGAATGTTAAATAAAAAACACTATGTTACATAGCCTTATGTAATTTCTAGACTCCCCAAAATAGTCATTAAATGTTAGATCATTAGTGCTATAACTAAAAATCCATTTTTCCTTCCTCTACATTCTGTGGCATGCTAGTACTAAAATAAATTGTATTATAACACCAAAAAAAAAAAAAAAAAGCCAAATCATAATATTTCTACAGTAACTGACCCGAGTTTAACATCAATGCAAGTAGATTCCTATGGGACATGATGTGCATTTTGACGTTCATTTTTGTTCAACACTGGAACATTACTATTTCTTCAGTTTATGCACACCATAGGATACATATTTCATCCACAATTTAGCAAATTTATACTCATTTGTTTAAGTTCAAATCACTTCCTGCTTCAGTACCCATGTATTCCTCCATGTTTCTTGACTGCTCTTTTCATGAGACTTCTTTACAAACACATTATTTTCGATTTCCACTATCATATTTGAAGCAAAACACCCGTCATGATAAACCATAACCCTAATATTACAATTAAATGTATAAGTGGTTGGAAAGAATGATTGTATGTCAATATAAGATTTCTTATATCTTTTCAGATATCAATTCTATCCATTATTTAAAGTGGAACCAGTTATATTATTTATTCACAGTATGGTCTATTCATGTATTATCTCTATATTCATAGACACAGGGTACACCTCTTTGTACCCCCAATACTAATTTATACGTCTTCAAAATATTGCTCCCAGAAATGGTGGAACAAATACATGTAACCTGATCTACATATACATTTTATCACAGTAATATTCTGAACAGCAAAAGCAAAGTTCACACTTATGATTGTACCATACCTAAATAAAAAGTGAACATGGATTACTAAAAATATCCATGTCCAGGTTGCCTAATGATCTCAAATGAAAATCCTATTGGTGACTACATATTTGTTTCTTCCAAAGATTATATATTCAAACTCAACCCTGTTGAATATGTCTAAAGCTGTCACTCACTTTACACTTTGAATGATTTTGTAATGTGTCTATTGATATCTGCTTTCCTACATATTTTCCCCAGTTCATCATTGTGACTGAATCTTCACATGTGCTATCACTAACATTCACTCTCTAACCGAAACCCTATTGCTAAAAAACTTTGGTCCAAATCCTATATTCACTCTTCTTCCTAAACCTACCTACTGTCTTCCTAATCCTACCGACTATCCCTTTTTGACTGGATGTTCTCTTCTACATTCAATCATCCAAGGTACAAGGTCCTATGCCATTGTATATCGATTTATCTGAGACATCTGTGCAGAACGTAATTCAATGCTAAGTATCCCCATCAAGGACCCAATGACCTTCTGGGCTTCAATTCTTACTTAGATTTCTCTTTTCGTTCATATATTTCACCTCTATATTCTTATAAATATCGCAGGTTCCCAATACCATTGTTCATCGAGCAGAATGGTTCCTAACCAAAATTGAAAATGTTATTAACACTAACCATGCACTCTTCCCTCAATCTAACTTTACAGAAAAGCAGTGACAGTGTTGCTCTTACAATTCAGGAATGTATGGGATCTTCCACCTGATGAGAACCTCAAAGGTATGTGCAGAAATGATCCCTGGAGAAGATGTAGGCAGCTATGAAGGACCTGAGAGAGCAAAAAAAATCTTCCATGGAAAACAACCTGGTAGGATGAAGTTTGGTGTCTGAATCAGCCTCTGTCTTCTTAATGTAGAGAAGACGGACCAAACCAGGCCTTATGGAGAGCTGTTCCTGAGAGCCTATGGATTATATCTCATTCTAACTTATGAAAGGGTCACAGGAAGGAGGGGCAGCCTCCATCTAAAGGGACCATAAGAAGCAACTGTTAAAACAAAGTGGTTGCCAAGGCAGTGACCTCATTCAGTTCCTGAAGGAAGTGACCTCACCTCACTTCCTTGGTGTTGGAACTCTCTGAACTTGGGATCCAGGAAGCCAGGCACCCCGAGCCAGTCCCAGTCCCAGTCCCAGTTGTCTCACTTGTTTGGATTTACCAAGGACAGGGTCAGTCTTTCTTGGTACCTACTGATTTGACGATGTCCAAATGCCAGAAGAGCTCTGAAGAGGGGTCTTTCCTGAGAAAGAAGGTAGTGGCTCACCGCTGGTTCCTGTCAACTTCACAGAGTTGGCCAAGGAGACCAGATCTGAGAGAAGACAGGCCATTTCGCAGGAACATAGTATGGCCCAGCAGTCAGAGAACACTCCGAATAGTCACAGACCTACTTGGGGGAAGGAGGTGCCTTTGTGGGTGTGGTTGTGGGTTTGTGGTTTGGTCTCATGTTCTGAGAATAAGTTTTTTCAGATATCAGCTCCGGAGCCCAGGAATTAGTTCTCATTGGGGCTAAGGTTCCCCACCAGCGAGATTTGAAATTGGCGCTGGCTGCATTGTTAAAAGGGCGGGGACTTTTCACGCCACTGCAGAAAAGAAGAAGGTAGGAAGAAGAAGTCCTTAGGCGCCATGTTGGGGTTTTTCTCTGGGGTATGGCTGCCATTTACACTTTTCCTAACATTCCTCCCTTTTTGTTTTTTTAGAAATTGGGGTGTTGTTTGTCATTTCTGACTGATTCCTGGTGTTTAGGGGTGCTGTGGGGCCTAGAAAGGGAAGTGGACGAATGCTCGGGCGGCAGGTCTTGGGATATCATGGCAGCCAGAAATAAAACCCAGTGGTATAGATAGCTACTTCAGTAGGGGTAAAGTCTATGAAAGTTTCCTGATGCCACAAGTTGTCGATGGCATGAAACCAGTCCTGGATGGAGGAGATTGTTGGTATCAGCCACTGGTCCTGTAACAGAGACTCAAGGAAATACTGGAAGCGTTGCCTGGACATGGCGTCACCAGCACCTGAAGAAGATCAGAGCGAATAAAAACAGAATGAAGATAAAAATTAAAGCAAAGGTCAATTTTTGGCAGAAGTTCCATGTTGGGGGACTGACATAGAAGAGGCCAAGGGCCATGAGGAAGCTTAGAATGTCATAAAGACTCATGAATCCAGGATGGCAGATTAGGAGGTTCTCCAAGCTCGTTGCCTCCCGCTGTCTGATGTATGTTGCATTCCATCGTGCCTGGTAGTGAGCTTCATCACTGAGTGAACTGTTCTCTTGGAGATGTTAGGGGTTCATCGGTCATCAGAGGCTGGTAGTGCCTAAGTAAAAGCTGGTTGAAATTTTGATTAAAAATTTTTTGCAGTTGGGTTTGAAGGAACTTCATTATGCATGGCAAGAGAGCACAAAAAGGGAGCATCCCAATAAGGGGCCCCAAAATAGGTAGTAAGTACATGGCAAGATAGGATTGGAAGAACCCTGTTATGGGATTGGAGGAGCTAGGTTTGAGCAATTTGGTCGATAATTCCTGCAATTTAACAACATTTTTTTCTAACAGCCCAGATTCATTAACATAATAGCAACATTCCTCTCTGAGGAATAGGCATGTACCCCCTTTTTCTGCAGTGAGAAGATCAATTGCCCTTTGGTTCTGTAAAGCCACTTGTGCCAATGAAGTAACCTGGCGCTGCAAGGAGCCCAGAGACTCAGCAGTGGTATCGAGTGCTTCCTGCAGTTTTTGTTGCAGGTCATTGGATGCCCATAGAACATGACCTATAGCTCCACCAGAGAGTCCGAGACCCGCCACTGAGGTTGTTAAAGTGAGGCCTACAAGAACCGGCAGAAAGACTGCCCTACGGGTTCGGGAAGGTAGGGCCAACAGTCGGAATTCGGTGGGAGTATACAAAGACAGCTGAGGAACTACAGTAACCAAGAAACAGGTGCCAGAGACATTGATCGTTGAGGTACTTAAAGACCCATTACACCAGAGGAAATTTCCAGGTTGCATAAACGCAGGGCTCGATTGGGTGCTTAAGCTCAAGGAACAAATTGGTAAAGGATTCATTATTGGCAGGTGGAAACAGATGAAAGCAAATAAAGAATTGGTGGAATAACTTTCCCACAGTGGGATACGTGTCACATGTAGGGGTTGTCCTTTCTTAGAGAAATTGTAGGTTTTTGCTGAAATATTTCCTGCCGCTAATGGGACCGCTGCTAGAAGTGGACGACTAATTGAAGCACAGAGAAAGCACTGAGAAGGAGGCACAGAAAGAGGGGTGGATTTTAATAATTGAAGAGTTTGGTGTAACAAATTGAGCCATGTGTCAGGGGGACCTGAGGGGTTTGAAGGGTCTGAATCCTTTTTGGATGAGCTATGGATAAGATCTCCAAGTTTTGATTCTGACTCCTTAATGTGTTCGACTACCTGGATGGTTGCCTTAGGTGGCATAATCAGGGTGCTGCCAACAGTCATCCACATTGTGGGTCTGGCTGAGGTTGTCCGAGCATAGACAGCAAACTCAACATAGCCCCAACGTTTGGCCTTGGGGTCAGGTATATCTAAAGTATACCATCCATTGTTATCAGATGAAGAGCCTTTATGCCACTTTAGGTAACTAGATGTCCACCCTTTTGGGTAACCAAGTGAGTGGTAAGAATAGCTACCATGTTCATCATGGAACCTGCATGACCAATAGGGGCACCCATTATATATCTCAGGCCACCAATGACAATAGTCTTTGGTTTGATCAAAAAGAAAGCAAATGAAAGGCCAGTTCCAGCTACCAGGGACGAAGGTCCTTGAAGGTGACAATTTTAGGGAAATAGAGGTGCAATTGTGGATGAAGCAAGTAGTTGCATCCACTGCACGGACCTTCTGCATGCCATGTTCTGAGTACCGTTCCTGAAGAGTGAATAAATACATGGTAGGAGAGGTGGGTAAAGACCAGTCCCGATAGAGTACAGAAAATAAGCAGAGCACAAAAAAACAAGCAGTTACAGAAGATTAGGGTGTTGGGAGAGCTCATTGTGACTTTTTTAAGAGGAATTGGGCTGCATGGAACACCGTGTGAGCTGCAACTTAAATGGGTGAGATGAGTGTGGAGAGCAGGAGTTAAGGGGAGGTTCAGGAGGTGATTCTTGGAGTTCCTCTGGGTGGTCCTGTCGTCAGCAGGTGGGACCTCCTGGTGATATGGCTTCAACCTAGAAATGTGAATCCAGGGAGTGAGACGGTTGTCTGGTAAGGAGAGTTTGGCGGCAGTGGGGGTACAGAGAATGACAGGATAGGGGCATTTCCATTTTGGGGCAAGAGTCCCTTTCTCCTCTGGGGTATTATAATAGACTAGACTCCCAGGTGTTATGGGAGGAGTGTTTGGAGAGGACACTGGGTCCGGATGAAGCCAGTCCTGATATTTCCAGATTTCCGAGCAGAGATGATATAAAAGAGGCAAAGACAAATCTCGGGTGAGAGATCCTTGTGTAATGACCAACCCAGGGGGTATAAGAGGTCTTCCATACATTATCTCAAAGGGAGACAGTAAAGATGGTTTTTAGGGAGAGCTCTGATTCGAAGCAAATCCAAGGGAAGGAGTTTGACCCAGTCTAAGTTTAATTCAATTGTCAATTTGGTAAGGACTTCCTTTAGAGTACGATTTACCCTTTCCACTTTCCCTGAAGCTTGGGGGTAATATGGACAGTGGGAATGCCACTTGAAGGAGAGGGCTTGAGAGACCTTTTGTGTGATCCTAGAAATAAACTCAGGGCCATTGTCATATTGTAGAGAAGTGGGCATACCAAACCTGGGGATGATGTCTGTCAGTAAGATTAAAGCTACAGTGGAAGCCGTTTTATTGGAAGTGGGAAATGCCTCAATCCAACCAGAGAAAGTGTCCACAAACACAAGGAGGTATTTAGTGCGCCATACTGTGAGCATGTTGGTGAAGTCTACCTGCCAGTCAGCAGTGGGAATGTGTCCCCGGGCTTGGTGGGAAGGGAAAGGTTTGGGCCTTAAAGGAGTATAAGTGTTGGTCCACTGACAGATCTGACAATTAGAGGCTATATTCTGTATCATGGCTTTGTCAGAGAGGGTGAGCGAGAAGAAGCTCTGTAAAAAGAGGGTCAAAGACTGAGAATTGGAAAGGAATAGATTATGAAGGAACTTGAAGAGATCCTTGTTCTTACTGGAAGAAGTAGGGGCTTCAGATGAGTTGTCTAAAGTGGCCATTATATGTCCCCCAGGGAGTCCATCATTGGAAGTGGTAGCAGCCATTTGTGCCACCTGGTCAGCTTTGGCATTGCCCTCAGTGATAAGAGAGAAGTCCTTCTGATTAGACCTTCAATGGACAACTCCCACCTGGGTGGGTAAGTGGGAGGCCTCTATCAGATTTGTTATAAGAGCCGAATTAGTGATCACATTACCTTTGGTGGTAAGTAGGCCTCGCTCCTTTTATATTGCAGGATGGGATAAGATATGGAAGACATATTTTGAATCAGTATAAAGGGTGAGGGATTTGCCTTGTGCTAGAAGGCTGGCACGAGTGGCTACTATAAGTTCAGACTGCTGGTTGGTAGTTCCTGAAGGCAGAGCTTTGGCCTCTATAATTTCAGTGGCTGAAACTACAGCGTATCCAATGTAATGAGTGCCGTTCTGCCTAAAGGAACTGCCATCAGTAAACCAGATAAGGTCAGGCTTGGCTCGTAGTCACTCAGAAATGGAAGAATGACAGGGGAGGAAATCATCTAAGGTTTCCAACCAATTATGAGTTGGTGTGTTAGACGTGGGAGTCATTGGGAGCAGTGAGGCAGGGTTCTGTGCAGAGCAGGGAAGGAAAGTAATATTAGGGTTTTCCAGAAAGGAAGTGAGGAGCGACAGAAATCTGGATGGAGGAAGGGTTTGAAAGCCCTTATAAGCTAAAAGATCCTTCAAGTGATGTGGGGAGTGAATAGTTAAAGGGGCCCCAAAAGTAAGCTTAGAGGCTTCTTTGTGTAAAATTTGTCCAGCAGCCAGAGCTCTTAAGCAAGGGGCCCACTCACGGATGGTAGGGTCAAGTTGCTTGGACAAATATGCCACAGGTGCAAATGTAGGCCCATAGTTTTGACCTAAGACCCCAAGTTCTTGCCTCCCATTTTCATGGACATATACATGAAATGGTCTTGAAAGATCAGGAAGGTGAAGGGCAGGTGCCTTTAAGACAAGTTGCTGAAGCCTGCGCAAGTTGTAGTTTGGGGAGGAGGCAAGAGATTCACTAGGGGGTCCCTTTGCTAGGTCATACAGGATTTGTAAAGAAGAGAATAATTTGGGATCCAGGCCCTAAAATAACCTGCTAGTCCTAGGAATGATAGTATTTTGGCTTTTGTATGGGGCACTGGAAGATAAGAGAGGAGTTGCCTCCTATCCAGTGTTATTTCCTTTTTTCTGGGTGTAAGGCAAAAACCAAGATAGGTGACAGAAGACTGGGAAACCTGGGCCTTGTGGGGAGACTCCCTATTTCCCTTGTCTGCTAGGAAATTAAGAAGCTGAGCAGTGTGGGATTGAGAGTGTTCCCAGAGGGACTACATAGAAGAAGGTTATGGACATATTGAAGGAGAGTAGAGTCAGGACAGGTCGGGTGAAAGGATGTGAGGTCCTGGGCAAGAACTTGGCCAAAGAGATGGGGGCTATCCCTGAATCCCTGTGGGAGGACAGTCCAGGTAAGCTGATGAGAATGGCGGGTGTGAGAGTCAGTGCAAGTAAAAGCAAAGATATACTGAGATTCTGAGAACAATGGAATACAAAAGAACGCATGTTTTAAATTTAGGACCAAGAAGTGGGTAATAGTGGCAGGGATCTGAGAGAAAAGGGTGTAAGGGTTGGACACTAGTGGGTGGATGGGGACCACAGAGGAGTTGACAAGGGGAAGGTCTAGAACCAGCCTGTAGGACACGTTAGGTTTCTTTACTGCCAGAATGGGGGTGTTGAAAGGAGAGTGTGTAGGCCTAAGATACCCCTTTCATAATAAATCCTGGATGATGGCTTCTAATCCGAGGAAGGCTGTGGTTGTGAGTGGATATCATGGTTGACTAATATATCTTGAAGGGTCCCATAAGACAATATGAATAGGACTGCATTTAGCCATAAATTGTGTAGTTGTGTCCCAAAACTCAGGGTTAACTGGTTTAGATAGTCGTGGGAGAGTGCATGAAGGAGGTGTATCTGCCCCTAGGAACATCATGAGGAAATGAGAGGTAGGAGAGGTGTGGGGTGATATGTGAATGGTGACTTTTAATAGTGAGAGTATGTCCCTTTCCAGAAGGGGAATGGGGCAATGGCTCATAACGAGAAAGGAGTGAGTGAAGGACAAAAGGGATTTTGAGGGAAAGTACGTTTACCTCCTACCATGACAATAGGAGTTTTTGAGGGTGTGGTAGGACCCCAATACTCCCTCAAGACTGAAAAAGTGGCACCAATATCCAAGAGGAAGATAATGAAGCGTCCATCCACCAGGAAGGTGACCCTAGGCTCTTGATTCTTGATGGTAATAGTCTGGAGGGAAGGCCCAGGGCTCCATCAATCCTCCTCTGCCAAGCCCAGGAGAGGCTGGGGTTGCCGGGTGGCTGAACAACCTCCCTTCCGGGTTGTTGGGCAGTCTGCCCCCCAGTGTCTCCTTTGATGGCATGTTGGGCAGGGGTTTTACGGTGTTCTCGGTGAAGGACAATCCTTACCACATTTGAAGAAAGCTCCAGGGGGTGTCACATTGGGACGGCTTGGTGATGGCCTTCTCTGAATGACCTGGGCCAACATTTGGAATTTGGCATTTTCAGCTCTCTGCCTACGGCAATCACTTTCATCCTCTCTACCATGAAAAACCTTTAAAGCGACAGCGAGGATTTTGGTCTGAGGAGTAGCAGGGCCCTGTTCAAGCTTTTTAAGCTTGGCTTTAATGTCAGAGTATTTTTGGGCCAGAACATATGTCATTAAGACATGACGGCCATCAGGGGTTTCTGGGTCGAGTTATGTGCACTGTTGAAGGGCATTGGTTAGTCTATCCAGGAATTCTGAAGGTGTTTCCTCCTTCCTTTGAATGACCTCCTGCACCTTTTTAAAGTTAACAGCCTTGCGGGTGGCCTTTTTCAGGCCCGCCAAGAGGCAGGATGTAAAAAGGTCATGAGTCTGTAAGCCTTCAGGGGTGTTGTAATCCCATAGGGGATCCTGCTCTGGGACAGCATGAGGGCCCGTGGGGTGGTTAGGATTGGTCCTATGATTTTCATCAGCATGGGCTTGGGCTAGCTCCCAGACCCATTGCCTTTCCTCGGGGAGATGTGTATTGGCCAAGAGCATGTATATGTCATGAAGAGTGAGGCTATATGCTTGCAGGACCCATTGAAACTCCCGTATGTAAGTGGTGGGTTTAGTGGTGATTGAGCCTAACTTCCTCTCTAGCTGAGTAATGTCTGACCTGGAGAAGAGCACGTGGACTCTGATGACACCATCGGGACCAGCTACCTCACGAAGGGGTGCGATTGTCTTAGGGGTGGGAAGGAGTCCTTTAGACCTGGTAACAGGAGGACTGAAAGAGGCAGCCGGCGGACAGGAAAGAGAGGAAGGGGAAGGGAGTGTCTCTTTGGAAGAGGAGGAGGTAGAGCAGGCAGAAGAGGACGGAGGGGAGGGGGATAAAATGGAAGGCTGAGGATCCATGGAATCAGGCAGAGGATGAGGAGGGTATAGCAGAAGAGAAGGGGCAGATGGGGCTGGGTATAAGGTGGGGGTTCATCTGCTGGGTCGAATGAGGAAGAATCTGTGAAGTCAGAAGTAGAAGTAGGGGAAGAGAGGGGATTGCAAGCAAGAAGGACCTGAGCGGGAGGGCAGGAGGAGCAGAGACAAGGTGCTGTGTGGGAAGGCTAAAACCTTCAATGCAGGGAATCTTCCTCCACTTTTTCAGACGCTGGCAGTAGTTAAAAAGGTCCCGGGGGAGGTTTGGATCTAAGGATCCTTCTTGGACTGATCCCCTCATGGAAACCTCAAGCCACAGGTTATGATGAGTGTCTATATGGAAGAAGATGAGGGCCTTGTGGGAGTGCTTTGGTTTTAATTGTGGTCATTTGTGTGGTGGTTGGAAGTGATGACTGGGTCTACCTGGGCTTGAACTCTGGTGTGATTCCCCTTAGAGTCTGAGTTCTGGAACTGATCTCAGAGAAATATTACCATGAACTGTGTTCAGATTTTAGGAGGCCACGCATGGGATTCGCCCTTGGAAACTGAGATCAAGGACAGAGTGGCTTTCCACAGAGCCTTGGAATCTCAGCTAGGATATCATATGATTTTATTCTGAAAGATTTGGCAGCCATAGTTGAGAGTCAGAACACCCATGGACGTCACATTGAAGACCTCAATGGGCCTGGCTTCATGTGACCTTTTGAAGACTCTATGGGAAGACTTGCCTGTGAGAGTTCTCCAGAGCTTTCATTGAAATGAGCTTCCTCACCATTTAATGGTTCCTGAATGAACTGAAACCCACAGTGTCTCCAACTTCATCCATGAAAAAAAGCTAGATAAATACAATGAAATTTTTGAAATTCCAATAATCAGGTGGCACTGGAGAACCTTTGGATGTCTTGTTGCTGATCATGAGTGTACGAGAGAATGCCAAGATTGACCGGGTTTCATGAAAATGGTGTAGAACAAAGATGCCAGTAAGTTGGAGCCTGCTGAGTAGTGGGCCTATTGCAGTGGTGGGCAGGTGTGTGATAATATATCTGTGGTGTGGCCATGAGGATTTGCCATTGCCTTCCAAATGGCTTGTGACTGACATTGTGCATCCAGCAGACCCTTCTATGTAAAGGCATCTTCTTACATGGAGAGGTTCCAGGGCAAAGTTCAGAGTCAGATTTCTATGGACAAGGGGCAAGCTCTGTGAGATATAACCTGGTTGTTACATTCTCCTGCAGACCCTGACACACCACAAGTGACTGAACTCCTTCCAAAACTTGGTCCCAGTTGAACTCATTGTATTTCATGCAGCAAATACCAACCTCCAGTGCAGCAGCAAGAAACACCACGAAAAGTGGAGGATGAACAAATGGCTTCACAGTCCACACGGGAAGACACTTAGCACCCAGTGGCCACAGTTTACCTAAAAAGAGAAAATTCAGCACTGGTGCCTTATGTTCATTAGAATACAAGAAACCATGTCCTCCAGGTCACATAGATTCAAACCCAGCTTTGATGGTCTCACTAGAAAGGAAGCTAAAGCTCCTTACAACAACATATGTTTCAAGTGCCCAATCTCAGAGGAAGTTCCTCAAGAAGTCTTTAGGCCGGCAGAGCTCCATGTTTTTGGAGTGTTAACTGTTAGACCAGGACACAAGAAAAGACCACTGACTCTAATTAAAATCAAATTAAATCAATCTTATTATTTCCACCTTTCATGCTGCCTCCCCTCCCAAAACAGCCAGAACAAGACAGCAACCCCAGCTTTCCTACAGCCCAGCTTTATAGCCCAGAAAGTTACACAAAAGGGGTGTTACAGATAACAGAACTCTGACAAGCATCACACTAATGGTAGTTTAGATTTTTTTTGCTGTCCCTACATCAGAATTCAGAGGACCATTAGAGCCTCAGAGAGGGATGTTGTCTGGCCAGAGAAGGCAAATATTTATGATGTGTCACTAAAGTTTCAGAGAGGGCTGCTATCTGGTCAGAGAGCTGGGCATGCGTGAGTTCAAGGCACGGGCAGGCATTTCAAGCAGGTTCAGAACTTGCAGTAATTTATGGTAAAGCCAAAATTATCTTTTCATGGCTTTGTGGCAAGATGGCTCCCAATTTTAATAAAAGATCAGGTTGGGTCTGTCATTTCCCCCTTTTCTCTGTGTCCCTTTCAAATCTTTAATAGATTAGGGGAAGAGCACTGAGGAAATTTTAATCCCTCAGGTAAGATTCTCCAAATTTTTAGAACTCACCCAAAACCTATCTCCCTGATTTTACCTGACTTAATTAATTACTTATATTGATAGTCTATTTATCTTTCTTTTCATTTTTGTAAGAAGAGTGGCGACAATCATTATTTCTTCTTCTGACCTGAGACAGGGTGAAGTGAGTGGGCGTGAGGGACATGAGTTGCCTTTTATAAGTCAGTTGGGGGACATGAGTTGCCTTTTAGAAGTCAGTTCGGATTGAAGTCTGGTTGGGGAAGAACAGGTTGTAAAGTCATCTGTGGATGGGTTCTTCTATGAGAGAAACAAAAACCATGAGTACTGAATAAATGTTGCGGCAGCTGGAACATGTCACTGTATGGAAGTTCCCTCACCAGTCTTTAATATCCCCAGTTATCAGGACTATCAAATTAATATTTAACTTTTAGTGTTACAGTTGTCCCTCCCCGTAAGATACAGTTTAACAATTTAATGTCATCTGATCTTGTAAAATCCTTTTTTTTGTATGACCTCTATGTCTAATACAGAAACCTTTAATTCTGTTACTCAGGGCTGGATAATCGTACTAGCAAACACCAAGCCTACCTGTGTAGGTTAGGAATATCTGCAGGCCTTAAATTAGAAATTTCTGCCTGTGGCAGCTCTTCTTGATAGTCTCTTTTTATAAGTATCAGGCATTCCTGTCTGAGAATCCTTCTTTGTAGCCTCCAGTCTTACTTATTTTGGGAGGCTAAAATAAAGTGCATACCTTAAAATATTATTATTATTATTATTATTATTATTATTATTTTTATTATATTATTATTATTTAAAATGCCCAGGAATGGCTGTATTTTGGTCTTAACTGTCTTTCCAAAGTGTTTAAGATGAAGCAGTCAAACGGACTTTTGTTTCTATCTATTGTTAACAGTCAGCTGAGCTTTTTGGGAGTCAATTCTGGAAAAACGAGAGCAGATTTTCAATTCTGCTAGTGCCATTTGCGCTAGGTGGGTCCAGGTCTTGCTTGACCATTTGGCTTCCCTCAGAAGCATCAGGGATATCTCCTTTCTCTGATGACTCTCATAGCAAATGCACTGATTGGCTTTCTGTTCTCCAGTGGTCTCATTAATCTCCCTGATCAGGAGGTTATGTGGCTCAGAGTTGAAAAGCTCTTTAGAGAAGTCCCCTGTTCCCTGGATTCAGATTGACTCAGAGGGTAAGAGCCAAAATATTGGTTTTCTTGGCCCTTTTCATTTAAGTTTAATTTTAAATCCTAATCTTAAACATCCAGCAAATAAATTTTAACAGCCTTATATTAAGAGTACTGGACTTTAATGTCTATAACTTTATAATTATCTTTTAATTAATTGGGATCTGTATTATTCTGTCTGTATTGTAGGTGATGACTTATTATCTTGAATAAACCCATGTTGTGTTCTTAAAGCAACTAACAGGGAATCTTTAGATCACTTATAAGAAAATTTCAAAATAAAATTAACAAAAGTAAAAATACTTAGTTCGTGTAATAGCTACCCTAAATTTTTTGGCTGAGTATTACTTTATATCCCCTCTTTTAGATCCTAGGAATCTTGACATTTTTTAGGTTTTTAACATAACTTTAAAGAAATATTATTTGACCTACTGGTTTCGTAGTCATTCTCACATATAGTAAGATGGGACACACAGCCTTATCTCACGTAAGGCAGGGCTCTTTATAAATCTTAAGTATTTTAGTTCTAAAGCTGATCTTTATTTTTAAATATCATTTGACAAAGTTTACATAAATTGCGGTCTCATGAACATTAGCTAACACCATATGATATCACATTTAAAACATGAATTAAAGAAAGCCTGAAAGTTTTCATAGAATACAAGATTACATAGATTAGGCTCTCATTAACTTAAAAATACATTTAAATTGTTCCACAATGTAAAAAGTAACATGAAACTTTACATATCTTATTGATAACAGGTAAATAAATCTCCAATATATTTTTTTTAACCATACAACTTCAGAACACCAGCTTGATATAATGCTCTTTTAAAGTTTCTACCTTACAGACTTGCATACCTGTAAGATATGAAAACATTAATAGCATCACAATTACATTGATGTTTCTACATTAACCAAGTTTACCTTTTAAAGAAATGGCAGTACAGTGCTCTAAAATAACAGTTCTGATTTAATAAGTTGTTTAATTTTTATGGTTCCTTGCTCTAGAAAAAATAAAACTTAATAAACACAATGTTATGGGTAAACTTATGTTTCAAAAAATTTTTGTCTCATTAACACATGACTGATTTTTAAAATCTTATATAGAGTTTAGTAAAAACTCATACAGACCTTAGTAAATGAATCAGATATCTAACAAAAGTACTCACGAATGAGTAATCCCATATCAAATTTACTTTACTTATTTATCAAAATATTAGAGAAATGTATTGAACAGTGTAAACCATTTTTATGTTGAAGAAAATGTCCTAGAACCAAGGCACATTAGACGTTTTGTAGATATTAATATTTTATTAGATTTTTGAACACCTAGAAAAATTTGTAAGCTTAAATTTAAAAACATTTATTTTTATCTGTTTATCCAATTTAAATTGAAACATTTAAACCACGTGAACTAAAGATCTTTGGATCCACTTTTTAAAATTTGTTTTTATGAGCGCTTTTTTTATGAGCGCTCCTTATATATGTTAATTTGTGTATCATATATATGATATACGAACATATGTATATATAGACAGACAACACATAACAAAATTGTACACACATAATAATAGTAAAGGCCTTGTAGTTTTTCGCAGGTTAAATTTTTATTGCAATGTTTCAAAAAGTACACAGTTGGTCAAAGATAGAACTGATCAGAAAAAAATTAACCTAGGTCTGCATGCTCAGAATCATGAGCTCAAAAAGAAAATACAGAATCTAAGGAAAAAAATAAGAGTCCTAGAAAAAACGACTGGCCAGTAATTAGTAAATACCATACAATTTACTTTTTTTCCGTTAGGCATTAAATCAGTCTCCTACTAAGCTTGCAGGCTTCTTTCATTTGCATTTCAACATAAGTCATGGCTGAGGTCTGGAAGGAGCAGGAAAAAACTGCTATTCTGAGCAGACACCTCAGGCTTAAGGCATTTTAACCATAATTTTCAGGTTCGGGTGTTGAAAATTATGATACAAGTTTAAGATACAATTCACAAAATTTTATGTCTTTACATCTTATTTTGTCAACAGATACCATACTATGGTTTACTATCCTTGTCCAAATTAATGCACTGGTACACACAGTGACATTTTCCCTGGCTACCGAAATCAAAATTGGTTAAAAAAAAAAAAAGACTGAATGATTGGGAAGTTACTTGCCAATTGGAAGTAGAGTTCTTCAGTTTTCCATCCTAAGTATTTAAGTTCTCTGGCATGAATTACCTGAAATCTTAAACTAAACAATTACCTAAACCCGACTTTTAACTGCAAGATTGTGCAATGCTTCAAAAACCCATTCAGATACCAGTTTGTTATGATAAAACATCATCATTTAGACACACCTTCAGCTAAGATCATTCCCAAGAAAAATTTTATAATATCAACACATTATTGCACATGTCTTAAAGGACCAGAAACAAAGACACAAGACAGACAGAAAGGAGGTAGAGACTATGGTTGCCAGACAGAATCCTTTAAACCAGAGCAGATAAGAGAAAAATCTACTACACCAGTGGCACCATAAAAATCTACTACACCAGTGGCACCATGGGGGGGACCAGATGTTTTAACAGAGGGGCAACCTGAAATGTAAAATAAAGTGTCTATATGGTGACTTTAATGAATTTAGTGTCCCCTTTTTCTTTTTCTCTTTTTTAACAAGACAGAGGTGGCATAATTCTTACAGTGCACGGAAGGAAGGAGGGTATTCCCTGAATCAACAGGGCTTTGGCAGCTGCTGGGGGTCCCTCAGTCCCTCCTTTTACTTACAGGATTAGCTCCTCTGGTTCAGTTCCACCCCAAGCAAGCTACATCTCCTAAAATTTCAGTAGACAGCTCTCAAAAAGTTCTGGGGCGGAGGGGGGATACCAAATTTGTAACTTAAAGTTCGGTTCCTGACCTAGAAGCCAATTTATACCAATTAAATAATGAGGAATGGGTTCTGAGAAAAAGAAAAGGGGAGGTTAATTGCTTTGCTAACAAAGGAGAAACACAGGGGACTCCGCCAAATTTTGTGACTCTCTTGATCTGGAGGGACAAGGGGTTTTAAAGGAGTTTCACTTGTTAACCTGGGAGATACTCAGTTCTTAGGTCCCCAGCAGGCATTGCCCTCTGCAATGGGTGTGCTCCAGGCAGCCAGCTAGGGGCTTCTATCATCCTGCTTAACAAAGGGGGGTAAAGTTCATCGCAGGTCCTTAAAACACAATTCAAACGGGTGTCAGGCTTACTCTCTTTATTACCCATTTTCACATCCAATATCCTTAAGTTTTTACCACTGAAATCACACAACAAAATGAACAAAAGCAAACAAACAAACAAAAAAAATAGAACGCAGAACAAAACACACACACACACACACACACACACAAAGAAAAACAGAAACCCGGCCCCTAAACAGAAAAACAGTGGTACAGTGCAAGATCTTGCTAAAGCTCCAGGGTACGAGCGCGTGCGTGCCCGTGGGCACCTCTCTACACTTCCAGAGGAATTTCCTACAGAACAGAACAGAGGACAGAATGATTCTTGTTACTGTCCTGGACAGGAGTATATGTGAGTCTCCCCAGGCCACATCTCTGTCATCAGAAGAGATCTCCCTTAACCGGATATCAGATGTTATAAAGGCGCCACTTACCTATGGAGGCCTCCTCCATCAGGTGCTTGCTTATAGTTTTAGTGCGGAGGTTCACTGCAATGCTCCCGGGACTAAAGGCTCTCTTCCTAATATAGAGAAGATGGACCAAACCAGGCCTGAGTGGAGAGCTGTTCCTTGGTGCCTATGGTTTATATACCATTCTAATTTGTGAAAGTGCCACAGAAAGTAGGGTCAGCCTCCTTCTCATGGTACGCTTGGAAGCAACTGTTTGGACAAAGTGGTTGCCAAGGCAGTGACCTCATTCAGTTCCTGAAGGATGCGACCTCACCTCACTTCCTTGGTAATGGAACTCTCTGAACTTGGGATCCAGGAAGCCAGGCACAGAGAGCCAATCCCCGTCCCAGTCCCAGTGGTCTCACTTGCTTTGATTTAGCAAGGACAGAGTCATTCTTT
This sequence comes from Callospermophilus lateralis, assembly GCF_048772815.1. Taxonomy (NCBI): domain Eukaryota; kingdom Metazoa; phylum Chordata; class Mammalia; order Rodentia; family Sciuridae; genus Callospermophilus; species Callospermophilus lateralis. Next base: position 565,707 of record NW_027515785.1, read on the forward strand.
CTTGGTACCTACTGATGTGAGGATGGCCAAATGCCAGGAAAACTCTGAAGAGGGGCCTTTTTTGAAAAAGCAGGTAGTGGCTCACAGCTGGCTCCTGACCACTTCACAGAGTTGGACAAGGAGACCAGATCTGAGACAGGACAGGCCATATCGGGGGAACACAGTATGGCCCAGCAGTCAGAGGACACTCCGGAGAGTGAGAGACCTACTTGGGGGAAGGAGGTGCCTTTGTGGATGTGGATGTGTGCTTGTGGTTTTGTCTCATGTTCAGAGAATAGGTAGGAAAGTCGGTTTGTTTGGTTTGGAGTGAACTGTTTCTAGTAAGTTGTTGGACAAGGCGAGTGTTTCTATGTCTGTGTAACCCACTGTGTCCGTGGTTGTAGACGTTAGAAAAGAGAATGCATCAATGGATGTTTCCTGTCTATTAGAAAGCTTCCCAGCATTCATCCTGCCCAACTAATGAATGCTCTAGGGCTTGCCTTATCAATGGGCAACACCGGCTATCTTCCTAAGTTCCTGTTTTCTTCCTGAATTCTGGCCACTCTCCAGAATAGACTCATGCTTTTGTGTCCACGATATGTAGCACCTCCAAGCACTGTGACATGGACATGTACTGGATAGCTGAAGGAATTGGCAAGAATCTCAGAAAACTCAGATACCAGTGTGACCAGGATAGTCTCAGTGGAGAAACCCTGCAATTGGCCTTTTGATTACCTATTGTTCTGTTGCCCTGAATGTCAGGAAGGTCTTTGCCTCAGGCCACGCCTTCGAGATTCCATAAGAAAACAGTTTTCAAAAGGAAATGAGTGGGCACCACCTGTGGCTGTTTGCTTAATTGCTTTGGAAAGGGATGTGTCTGAATCAGCCCCTTGGCCCTTTGTGAGCCTAGAGCTTAGATTCTTAGCACCTGATGGATCATAAGAAAGATCCCATGTGTGGATCCAAATCAAAATGACCAAAAATCAGTCATTGTGGATGAAGTCTCTCGCATTCCTCCGTAAGGTTCTTTACCTCCCTCAAGTGAGAATAGGGATCCAATGGGTCAAATGAGTTATTCAAAGCCATGCAGATGCTAGCCCATAGGTTCTTGGGTTTTCTTATGAATCCAATTCAAATAAAGAATCTAAACCGACAGTCAGTAGGCCTCAAATTGGAGAACAGAGCTGTGTTAACGGCAGGCATATTTGATCACTCCTGGATCACAGGAAGGGTGTCCAGGCCACCCTGACTTTTGGTAAATGAGGGGAAAGGGAGCTTATTTGGGACACTGTCTTGTGCTGTGCCTCTCATGGAATCCTCCTGCCAGAAGTTATGATGAGTGTCTATATGGAAGAAGACGAGTGTCATGTGAGAGTGTTTTGGTTTTAACTGCGGTCATTTGTGTGGAAGTTGGAAGAGATAACTGGGTCCAACTTGGCTTGCACTTTGGTGTGATTCTGCTTAGAGACTGTGTTTTGGAACTGACCTCCGAGAAGGTACAAGGTCCTATGACATTGTATATCCATATTTCTGCGACATCTCTACAGAACGTAATTCAATGCTAAGTATACCAATCAAGGGCCAAATGAACTTCTGGACTTCAAATCTTACCTAGATTTCTGTTTTCATACTTATATTGAAAGGTTAATAAAATAGATACTTGTCACTTCCTGTTTCTCTGTATGCTTAACAAAACACCGTTGTAATCTTGAGAACTGTTTACTATTCTTGTTCCCAGAATGTGCTGTCCCCAACTGCCAAACTGCAGAATGTACTCCGTCAACCAGTTGCACGTAAACTGCCCACTTGCCATTACCCATCAATAAATTTCTCTCCCTGCCCTCTCCAAGGAAAATATATAAGCATTTCTTAAGCTGTTCTCAGGGCTCTCTGCTCTGTTCAAGTGATCTCTGAGCCCTTCATGCCGGACTCCCAATAAACCCTTTGCTGTTGCATGAGACTGTCTCTTGGTGGTCTCTGCCACAGATGCTCGCCCAACCTTTACATCTGGTGGCCCTAGCGAGATCCGGCAGCTGCAGACAAAATACCCCCAACGGGCTCCTCTGGGGGTAAATAAGACCCATCTTTCTGGTTTCAGGCTTCAGGTTAGGGTATGGCAAAATGGCTATTGGTAAAGAGCGTGAGCTCTCTCCCATGGTGGCTGACACACATGCCACAGAGCCACAGACCATGTCCCTGGGAGATAGACTCGGGAAATCGAGGAACAATAGTCTCCTCGACTCAGTGATATTTTGTTTCTGATTCGGTATTGCCAGCCCTTCAGGTTTTGCCGACTAGTCAGTCCTGGTCTCAGTATTGGACGTCCATTGCCTGTCTTTATTGTCTTGTCTTGTCTGTGTTGTGTGTCGTTGCTTTCACTGTCTGTGTATATTTTATTATGGGACAGATCATTTCAATGCCTCTGTCTCTGACCCTTGATCACTGGACCAAATTCTGCTTAAGGGCTCAGAATCTTTCTTTTTCAGTAAAACGCCAGACCTGGCAGATTCTGTGTCACAGAATGACCCACCATTGCAGTCGGATGGCTCCTAGAAGGATCTTTGTACTTCGCACTTATTTGAAAAGTCCTAGATATTGTCTTTCAGCAGGGGCCACATAGACATCCAGATCAACAGCCATATATCTTAACTTGTCAGTACCTCTACAAATCTCCTCCTCCATGGGTCAAGCCTTTCCTTGTCCCTGCACCTGCTCCTACTCCTTCCCCCACAATTCTATCTCTCAAACTCTCTGCTCCTCCTCCTCCACCCTCTGTTCTCCTTGAGTCTCAAGACTCTACTGGACTCTCCTCCCCCTCCTTATCATCTGCCCTCGTCTCCCAACCCAGAACACCCTCTAAGTGATTCCCCTTCTGCTGACTCAGTCTCTCCACCATTCGAGGAAGCTAGGCTGGCCCAGTGCCATCAAGATGACTGTCCTGCAGCACAGACAGCCCCTCCTTCCCTGGAGGAAGCTGGCCCGGCTAAAAGAACTCAGAGAACTCACCGACGTTTTCACACCTGCCTACTTGGGGTGACTGCCAACACCACCTAGCGACTCTCTTCATGACAGAGCAATGAGATAAAAATCTCCTGGAATGTAGAAAAAATATCCTCAGACCTGATGGACGACCAACACAACTTCCCAACATAATGAAAGCTGGCTTTTCCTTAAACCTATTCAACAGGGACCCCAACACGTTGGAAGATAGGGAGCATCTGTTCAATTATTGCCAGGCTCTAACAGCGGGTCTCCAAGGGACTGCTGGGTGACCAACTAATTTGGCCATGGTAAGAGAAATTATTCAAAGGCCTGATGAATCTCCCTTTATGTTTCTAGAGAGAATCATGGAGGCATACAAGAGATATACTTCTTTCGATCCTCAGGCAGCGGATTAAAAGGCATCTGTCATGATGGCCTTAATTGAGCAAGCTGCCATGGATATTAAAAAAAAATTTAAAAGAGAGATTTAGTCAAAGAAGCCAAGAAAGTATACTATAAGAGAGAAACAGGGAGAAAGAAAGGGAGCAAACGGAGGATGAGAGAAGCAAAAGACAAACTAAGGCATTGACTAAGGTCCTGATCACAACAAGAAAGAGGCCAGAAATTAAGACACAGTGTGACAGGAAGGGCCCATGCCAGAGGCCACCCCTGGCCTCAGATCAGTGTGCCTACTCTAAAGAAACAGGATACTGGGCCATAGAGTTCCCTATAAAGAGACAGCCACGCCAGCTGGCCATTCTGACTCTGGAGGATGACTAAGAAAGTCGGGGCTCAGATCCCTTCCCCTAGCTCAGGGTAACTTTTGAAGTGGAGGGGACTCCAGTAAACTTTGAAGTGAATACAGGAGCAGCATACTCAGCCCTTAAGGCCCCATTGGGCCCTCTATCAAATAAAAGGTCTCTAGTTCAAAGGGCTGATGACAGTAAATATCGGGCTTAGACAACTAAGAGGACCATGGACCTGGGGAAAGAAAAAATCCATCACTCCTTCCTAGTAAGACCAGAATGCCTGCACCCATTGATGGGCAGAGATCTGCTCACCAAGCTCTGGGCCAAAATAACTTTTAACCCTGAAGGCCCCCAAATGAAATTTGTAAATCCTTCAGTAAAACTCCTATAGTCACCGCTTTAACTATATTAATAGAAGATGAACGTCCACTCTTCACACCCCCCAAGACTGATCAAACAGGCAAGCTACCCCAAAAATGGATAACAGATTACCCAGATGCCTGGGCAAAAACTTGCAGTGTTAGGTCTGGCCGTGAAACAACCTCCAATAACAGTGGAGTTAAAAACCTCAGTCTCCCCAATCAATGTCAAATAATATCCTCTAAGCAAAAAAACTAAAGGTGGGATAAGGCCCCATATTCAGAAATATCTGGCCTTAGGAGTCCTAAGGCCCTGTCAATCGGCCTGGAACACTCCCCTGCTACTAGAAAAAAAAAAAAGCCAGGAACCGGGGACTATCGCCCCATTAAAGAGCTAAGAGAGATCAACAAAAGAGTGCAGGACATTCACCCCACGGTACCTATTCCGTACAATCTGCTTAGCACTCTGAACCCTGAGCGGAAATTATATACTGTTCTGAACTTAAAAGATGCTTTCTTTTGCTTGCCTCTGCATAAAGATAGTCAGTTGCTGTTTGCTTTCGGGTGGGTAGACCCAGAAACCAAAACGTCTGGTCAACTAACTTGGACTAGACTCCCACAGGGGTTCAAAAACTCCCCCACTTTCTTTGATGAAGCCCTCCACAGAGATCTCAACAACTTCAGAACTACGCACCCTGAAGTTACCCAGCTTCAATACGTGGATGACCTGCTACTGGCAGCCAACACCAAGGAAAGCTGTGAGTCTGGGACCCAAGCACTATTATATGAGCTTGCTCAACTCGGGTATAGAGTTTCGGCCGAAAAGGCCCAAATTTGCTAGCATGAAGTAATCTTCCTGGGCTATTCCCTTAGGGGCAGTAAACGATGGCTCACTGAGCCCAGAAAACAAACCATTGTGTAGATACCACCCCCATCTTACAGCAGACAACTCAGAGAATTTCTTGGGACTGCTGGCTTTTGCAGGTTATGGATACCTGGGTTTGCGTCCTTAGCTGCTCCTTTATACAGCTGTTAAAGGAAGATGCCCAATTCCAATGGAACCCTGAGTACCAGGAAGTTTTTGATAACATCTAAGGACACTGACACTGAACACCTCAACTTCACTGAGCTCAGCCTGCAATTACAGCAAGCCCTCCACTACGTTAAAAATGCACATCAACTCACTCACCTTGGTTCAAAGAAACTGCAGGCATTACTGTAGGATTAAGAACAGAGTTCTCCACTAACCAACTCACAGTGAAAGGAAATAACTGAACGGGTAACAAAAGCCTGTCGGATCCGTCAATTGGGTAATGCTTACCCTTCCAAGTTTCCTAGAGGAAAGCACCTACGAGGAACCAGACCAGGACAATTCTGGGAAGTGGACATTAATGAAATTAAGCCAGCAAGGTATGGACTTAAATATCTCCTAGTCTTTGTAGATACATTTTCAGGATGGATTGAAGCCTTACACACACACACACACACACACACAAAAAAAAAAAAAAAAAAAAAAAAAAAAAAAAAACGGCGCAAATGGTTTTCAAGAAGATCCTGAAAGATATTTTTCCAAGATACGATCTGCCTAATGGACTGATAATGGACTGGTGTTCATGGCCCAGGTAAGTGAGGTGTTAACCAGGACCCTGTGGATTAATTGGAAGTTACATTATGCTTATATATCCCAGAACTCAGGACAGGTAGAAAAAATTAATAGAACCATTAAAGAGACCTTAACGGCCCCCTTAGGGATGTGGTGGCTATCTCTCCACCCAGACATTTTTCAGCTCGGTAGAGGTCTTTCCTTTTGAGATATACCTGATGAAGAGGATCTCACTAAAATTTCATTAAATCCCTTCCATACCATAGATAATTGAAACAAACATTATGGATGCAGGGACACGCGAGCCAGATGCAGGTTGGCTAGCCTATATTACTATGTATGCCCGGCAGACTATCAAAGCGACAAACAGCCATGGCTTTGTGGGGGAAAAGCCGACTTCTTGTGTAAGTCATGGGGATGTGAGCATACAGGGGCTGCCTGGTGGAACCCAAACTCCTCATCAAATTCAGTACACAGCATTGGCCATATTACCAATTAGACAACCAAAAACTATGGCCCCCAGAGGGTTCTCTAGATCTTCAAATTCTGCATGACATTTTTAACTTTGGCAAGTGATCAAAAGGGGGAAATTCCCCTATGTGGAATCCTTTTTCCTCCTGCGCTCACATCCTGTACTATGCTTCCCCAATAGTTCCTCACACTCAGCCTTCTGCTCTAGACTCTCTGCTTTCACTCCCACCTCAGCAACCTGATTTCTCCCCTCCAATTACTAGATCAAAAACCCAAACCTCCGCTGGATCTCAGAACATTGCCCCCTTGCTGAGGAAGCAGGTACCGAGGTACCCCTCCACCCACTCACTCCTCTCTTTTCCTGTCAGTGTCTGCACTAGGTCCCACCAAGTCCTCTAGCAAGCTTAGCCAAAGCTCAAACCAGCTGAGAAGAGCCCTCAGACCCCTATCCAAGATGTAATGAAAATGACCTTTAAAGTTGATTTGTCATCACTGAAAACAGGTTCTAAGAATTTAAAGTCCCTCACAGGCTTTTTGGAATACTCACTCCCGTCTTCCCCTCTGCTCTACCTGTTCTACTGCTCAAGTTTTTGTTCTATGAAAATCCCAAACCGCTTTCCCATTATTCTTTGGCATCTCTCCTTCCTCATTCTCAGATCCACAGAGCTGCTCTCAGCATCGCCTTCCCTGTCATCCCCCTCTGTACCAGATCCAGAAATGTCTTAAATGACCTTCTCCAGAAGTCTTCACCAAGGCTTACTTTAGGTCTTTCAGCAAAAGAGTTCCTCTGAAAAAGTTCAATGGAGATAAACTTCCACTCTTCGTGTTGCCCTGTTCTACTTGGCCACTGGCTGGAAAAATCACCACCCCTAAGCTAGACATCGCCTTACCAGTTTTTCACAAAATATGTGAACAAGGACTCTGGCCTTGAGCTGGGGCTTCACAGAGATGGCTACATTTCTAAGATAAAAAAGTTACCAACTGGGCTCCATGGTGACAGCTGGCAAGGAGGAAATAAAAGAGACAAAAAAGCTCTCCCGTTCCAAGGTGTCCTTGAAAAGTTAACGTGCACAGAACAGAGGAAAAAAACAGAAACAAAAACTGATTTGTGTAAATTTCTGCAGACTGTGAACTTCTGAGCCCCTTCCCTTACATGTTGGGCACAAATACTAAAACTACCAAAACTTGGGGTTCAGTGGATTAATTGATTACAACAGAAGCAATGCCCTCTAAATACGGATGCGACCAAATAAAACTGCTTTCCTGTCTTTGGTGCTATCTTAGGTGCCTTTCCTTGTCCATCCCTACAACAGTATAATTCTATATACTTTAACATTATTTATGTTTTCATAAAATGGTCAATAGATGCGATTAATTATGTAATGATGCAGATGTTTTCGAGAGTGCTCTATCAGGATGCAGGTTTATTTAAAGATCAAATAGGGGGGCATACAACCCGGTTCCACCAGGAACCTGTATCCCTCACTTTAGCCATCCTATTAGGAATAATAGTTGCTAAAGGGGTGGGCACAGGAACAAATGCCCTAGTCCATGAGACACACCAAAGACACAATTAGAAGCAGAAATAGACCAAAGCTTAAAGACATTAAAAACCGCATCACAGCTTTACAGGAATTTTAACCTCTCTCTCTCTGAAGTTGTTTACAGAGCAGGCGAGTGTTGGCCCTCCTCTTCATGAGAGAAGGGTGCCTTTTTGCTTGCATTGAGGAAAGAATGATGTTTTTATGCCGACAATACTGGAGTTGTAAAAGAATCTATGAGTAAATTAAGAAAACGACTTGAAGAGGGTCAAAGAAAGACAGAGGCCCCCAAAGGGAGGTTTGAGTCTTGGTTCACATAGTCCACCTGGTTAACTACGCTTTTATCCACCCAGGCTGGTCCATTAATAATTCTCATATTATTGTTAACTGTAGGACCCTGTTTGCTCAACCATGTAGTTTCTTTTCTCACCCAAATTGAACCTGTTATTAACCCTAACCATACACTGTTCTCTCAATCTAATTTTACAGAAGAGCGGGGACAGAGTTGGTCTTAAAATACAGCAATATAGAGGATCTTCCACCTGCTGAGAACCTCAAAGTTCCATGAAGAAATGATCCCTGGAGAAGATGTAGTCAACTATGAAGGACCTGAGAGAGCAAAAGTCTTCCATGTCTAACAACCTGCTCATGATGAAGGGATGTGTCTGAATCAGCCACTCTCTTCTTAATGTAGAGAAGATGGACCAAAGCAGGGATGTGTTGAGAGCTTCTCCTGCGTGCCAATGGTTGACATACCATTCTAACTTGTGAAAGTGTCACAGAAAGTAGGGGCAGCCTCCTTCTCATGGGAACCTTAGAAGCAACTGTTAGGACAAAGTTGTTGCCAAGGCAGTGACCAAATTCAGTTCCTAAAGGAAGTGACCTCACCTAACTTCTATGGTGATAGAACTCTCTGAACTTGGAATCCAGGAAGCCTGGCACCCAGGGCCAGTCCCGGTCCCAGTCCCAGTTGTCAAACTTATTTTGATTTACCAAGGACAGACTCAGTCTTTCTTGGGACCTACTGATGTGAGGATGGCCAAATGCAAGAAAAGCTATGGAGAGGGGGCTTTCCTGAGAAAGTAGGCATTGACTCACCACTTGATCCTGAAAACTTCACAGAGTTGGCCAAGAAGACCAGATTTGAGACAGAACAGGCCATTTCTGGGAACATAGTATGGCCCACCAGTCAGAGGACTCTCCGGATAGTCACAGACCTACATGGGGGAAGGAGGTGCCTTTGTGATGTGGGTGTGAGTTTGTGGTTTTTGTCTCATGTTCTGAGAATAGGTATGAAAGAAGGTTTGTTTTGTTTGGAGTGAACGGTTTCTAGTAAGTCATTTGACAACGCGAGTGTTTCTATGTCAGTGTATCCCACTGCGCCCGTGGTTATAGACATTAGAAGAGAGAATGCATCAATGAATATGTCCTGTCAGGTAGAAAGCTTCCCAGCATTCATCCTTCCCAATTAATTAATGGACTGCAGCTTGCCTTATTGATGGGCAACACCTACTATCTTCCTAAGATCCTGTTTTCTTCCTGAATTCTGGCCACTCTCCAGAATAGGCTCATGGTTTTGTGTTTAAGATATGTACAACCACGAAGCTCTGTGAAATGACCATGTACTAGATAGCTAAAGGGAATGGCGAGCATCTCAGAAATCTCAGATATCAGTGTGATCAGTAAAGTCTCAGTGGAGAAACCATGCTTGGGGCCTTTTGCTTACCTTTTCTTCTGTTGCCCTGAATGTCAGGAAGGTCTTTTCCGCAGGCCCCCACTTTGTGAAGCCTGAAGAAAACAGTTTTCAAATGGAAATGAATGGGTATTACCTGTGGTTCCTTGCTTAATTGTTTTGGAGAGGATGTGTCTGAATCAGCCTATTTGCCCTGTGTGAGGCTGTGGCTTAGATTCTCACCTTCTGATGGATATAAAGAAAGATCCCATGTGTACATCCAAAACCAAAATGGCCAAAGAGCAGTCCTTGTGGATGAAGTCTCTCGCCTTCCTCTGTAACTTTCCTGAACTCCATCAAGTCAGAATAGGGATCCTTTGGGTAAAATGAGATCTTCAGAGCTCTGCAGAGGCTAGCCCATGGTTGCTTGGGTTTTCTCAAGACTCCAATTCACATAAAGAATCCAAACCCCACAGTCAGTTGACCTCAAATTGAAGAAGTGGAGCAGTATTAATGGGAGGCCTATTTGATCTCTCCTGGTTCACAAGAAGGGTGTCCATGCCACCCTGAATTAGGCAATTTAGGTGCAAGAGAGCTTATTTGGGACACAGACTTGAGCTGTCCCCCTCATGGAAAACTCTAGCCAGAGGTTATTATGTGTGTTGGAGTCTTTTAATTTAAATTGTGGTCATTTGGGTGGCGGTTAGAAGAGATGACTTGGTCCACATGTGCTTGAACTCTGGTGTGATTCCCTTAGAGACTGAGTTCTGCAACTGAACTCAGAGAAGTATTGCCATGAATAGTGTTGAGGTTTCAGAAAGCCAGGCATGACTGTCGCCCTTGAAAACTGAGTTCTATGCCCAGGGTGGCTTTCCACAGAACACTGGGCCTCTCAGCCAGGATACCACATAATTTTATTCTGAAAGACTTGGCACCCATCATTGAGAGTCAAAACTCATATGGACCTCACATTGTAGAGCTAAATGAGCTAAACATCATGTGATCTTTTCACCACTCTTTGGGAAGCCTTACCTGTGAGTGTTCTCCAGAGCTTTCATTGAAATGAGCTTCCTAACCATCTAATGGTTCCTTAATGAATTGAAACTCACAGTGCCTCCAACTTCATCCTTGAAAAATGGCTAGATAAATACCATGAAATTTTTGAAATTCCCATCACCAGGTGGCACTGGAGAACCTTTGGATGACATGTTGCTGATCATGAATGTTCCAGACAGTGTCTTGTTTTACTGGGTTTCATGTAAATGGTGTAGAACAGAGATGTCAGTAAGTTGGACTCTGTTGAGTAGTGGGTCTAGAGCAGTGTTGGGCAAGTATGTGATAAAACATCTGTGTGGGGCCATTTGGATCTGCCATTGGCTTCCAAATGGCTTGTGACTGATATGTCGCAGCCAGCAGAACCTTCCGTGTAAAGGCAACTTGTTATATGGAGAGATTTCAGGACATTGTTCAGAATCAGGTTGCTATGGTCAAGGGGTCAAGCTATGTGGGATAGAAGCCTGGTTCTTGTATCATCCTGCAGACCCTGACCCACCACACGTGACAGAACTCCCTCTTGCACTTTGTCCCAGTTGAACTCCTTGTATTTCGTGAAGCAAATACCAAACTCCCAGTGCAGCAGGAAGAAACACCACGAAATAGAGGATGACCATATGGCTTCACAGTCCACACGGGGAGACACTAAGCGCCCAGTGGCCACAGTTTACCTACAAAGAGAGAATTCAGCACTGCTGCCTCGTGTTCATTGTAAAATAAGAAACTTTGTCCTCCTGGTCACATAGATGCAGACCCAGCTTTTAGGTTCTCACTACAAAGGAAGCTTAACTCGTGACAACAACCTATATTTCAGTGCCCAACCTCAGTGGCAGTTTCTAAAAAAGTTTTAGGCAAGCAGAGCTCCATGTTTGTGGAGTGTGTACTTTGTCCTTATTTTTGGAAACTCTTATACCACCTCGAAGTTTGTGCACTCTTGAGCATTTTCCATTCCAGAAATGTAATCACAGATTTTGTAACTCTTCTTCTCTAATTGTGTCTTACTTGGGGCGAAGGTAATGTCAAGGCATGGTTCTGGATGAGAGTGGGAAGATTTGTTGTAGCACATATTTGCATACACATTGGATTAATTTTCCTATTTTCCATTCGAAATTCTGAATCCCTGACACTAACACATATTCTACTAGACTCTGACTTCTAATTCTAATAAGATGGAGAAAAATAACCCAAACAGTATATAAGTACATGCAGTTCAGAGTTCGACTTGCCTTTTGCATGATAAAGGGTAGGTGTTATAAATCTAGTCAATTTTTAATTGAAATAGTTCTCGATGTGTTTTCAAAGGTAACAAATATGTGAACTACTGTCTCCCATTCTCTGGAGCCTATTCAGCACATGTATTTTTATATGCACAAATAGAATCCTGCATGGTATCACACGTACATTCTTGTGAATTACATGACATAGCAGATACAAAGTGTGAGAAGTGATCACTCCTCCTAAACCCTGTTGGAACTGAAAATTCAACCTATGGGTGAGCTTCCCAGTAGAACAACATAATATATAAACCCATGTTCAGTAAAATGAATGTTTTTGCATCTTTATGATATATATTTCATGATGAATTTCGATTGGCATATATATTGCTACTTATTAATGTCTATGTTTGTGTGTGTGTGTGTGTGTGTGTATATATATATATATATATATATATATATATATATATATATATACTCTCCAGATTTTTAAAAATATGAAATATATGTGTCTTATATACAATCCCTAAATTCATTCATGTTCATGTATGTGGATTAATAATCAACTTTTCACAAGATTATTCTTAGAAATATTCATCCACCCGAAATACATATTTGTTTCCTAGTACTGAAAACTAACTTCAGTGAAAGGTGCATACAAATCCTAATATGTCTACATTAACTAACCCAGTTTAACATCAATGCATGTAGGTTACTATGGAACATGATGTGTATTTTGACGTTAATTTTTATTCCACACTGGTACATTACTATTTCTTCAGTTTATGTACATCATAGAATATATATTTGATTCACTAGTTGGCAAATTTATAGGCATTTGTTTCACTTTCAATCACTTCCTGCTCCAGAACACATGTATTCCTCTATGTTTCTTTACTGGTCTATTCATGAGACTTTTTTCCAAATATATTATTTTTGATTTCCATAATCAATTTTGAAACAAAACTCACAAACCCTTCATGATAAACCATAACCCTAAGATGATCATTAGATATATAACTGGTTGGAATGAATGATTGTATATCAATATAACATTTCTTATATATTTTCAGATATCTATTCAATCCATTATTTAAAGTGCATCTAGTTATATTATTTATTCACAGTATGGTCTATTCATGCATTATGTGTATATTCATAGAAATAGGGTACACCTCTTTGTACGACCATACTAATTTATAAGTCTTCAAAATATTGCTCCAAGAAATGGTGGAAGAAATACTCTTTTCACCTGATCTACATACACATTTTATCACAGAAATATTCTGGACACCAAAAGCAAAGGTCACACTTACAATTGTACCAAAGCCTAAATAGAAAGTGAGCATGGATTACTAAAAACATCCATGTCCAGGTTGCCTAATGCTCTCAAATATCAATCCTATTGGTGACTACATATTTGTTTCTTCCTAATATTATATATTCAACCTCAAACCTGTTGAAAATGTCTAACCCTATCACACACTTTATACTTTGCTTGATTTCCTAATGTCTCTATTGATATCTGCTTTCCTACATGTTTTCCCCAGTTCATCATTGTGACTGACTCTTCACATGTACTGACATTTACATACACTCTCTACCCAAAACCCTATTGCTAAAGAACTTTTGGTCCAAATCCTATACTCACTCTTCTTTCTAAACCTACCGACTACCTTCCTAATCCTACCGATTATCGCTTTTTGACTGGATGTTCTCTTCAACATTCAATCATCCAAAGTACAAGGTCCGATGCCAGTGTATATTGATTTATTTGAGACATCTGTGCAGCACATAACTCAAAGCTAAGTATCCCACTCAAGTCCCCAATGCCCTTCTGGGCTTCAAATCTTACCTAGATTTCTGCTTTCATAGTTATATTTCACATATATACTCTTGTAAATACCACAGGTTGCCAATGCCATTATTCATCCTGCAGAATGATTCGTAACCCAAATCCAACCTATTATTAACCCTAACCATACACTCTTCCTTCAATATAACTTACAGAAGAGCAGGGACAGAGTGGGTCTTACAATATAGGAATGTAGATTATCTTCCACCTGCTGAGAACATAAAAGATCCATGGAGAAATGATCCTTGGAGAATATGTAGGCAGCTATGTAGGACCTGAGAGAGCAATAGTCATCTTCCATGGCAAACAACCTGGTCAGGAAGAATTGATGTGTCTGAATCAGTCTCTGCCTTCTTAAAGTAGAGAAGATGGACCTATGCAGGCCTGTGTGGAGAGCTGTTCCTGGGTGCCTATGGTTGATATACCATTCTAACTTCTGAATGTGTCACAGGATGTTCGGGCAGCCTCCATCTCATAGGAACCTTGGAAGCAACTGTTAGGACAAAGTGGTTACCAAGGCAGTGACCATATTCAGTTCCTGAAAGAAGTGACCTCACTTCACTTCCTTGGTGATGGAATTCTCTGAACTTGTGATCCCGGAAGCCAGGCACCCAGAGTCAGTCTCACTCTGAGTCCCAGTGGGCTAACTTATTTGTTTTTCCCAAAGACATAGTCAGTCTTTCTTGGTACCAACTGATGTGAGGATGGCCAAATTCCAGCAGAGCTCTGAAGAGGGGCCTTTCCTGAGAAAGTAGGTAGTGGCGAACCACTGGCTCCTGACAACTTCACAGAATTGGCCAAGGAGACCAGATCTGAAACAGGACAGGCCATTTTGGGGGGAACATAATATGGCCCACCAGTCAGAAGACACTTCGGATAATCACAGACCTACTTGGGTGAAAGAATCACCTTTGCTGTTGTAGGTGTGAGTTTGTGGTTTTTTCTGATGTTCTGAGAATAGCTAGGAAAGGTGGTTTATTTGGTTTGGAGTGGACTATTTCTAGTAAGTCCTTTGACATGGTGAGTGTTTCTATGTCTGTGTATCCCAGTGTATCCTTTGTTGTAGACATTAGAAAAGAGAATGCATCAATGGAAGCGTTGTCTCTAGTTGAAAGCTTCCCCACATTCTTACTGCCCAATTGATGAATGGACTGCAGCTTGCCTTATGGATGGGCAACATCTACTATCTTCTTAAGTTCCTGTTTTCTTCGTGTTTTCCAGCCACTCTCCAGAATAGGCTCATGGTTTTGAGTCCCAGATATGTAACACCACAGGGCTCTGTGACATGGCCTTGTACTGGATAGCTTAAGGGAATGGGAGCATCTCAGAAAACTCAGATATCAGTGTGACCAGTAATGTCTCAGTGGAGAAACCCTTCTTTGGGCCATTTGCTTACTTCTGTTTCTATTATCCTGAATATCAGGAAAGTCTTTGCCTCAGGCCACCCAGTTGTGTAGCATTAAGAAGACTGTTTTCATATGGAAATGAATGGACATCACCTGTGGCTCTTTGCTTAATTGCTTTGGAATGGAATGTGTCTGAATCAGCCTCTTGTCCTTGAATGAGGTTGTGGCTTAGATTCTCAGCACCTGATGGATCTAAAGAAAGATCCCATGTGGTTCCAAAACCAAAATGACCAAAAGAGAAGTCATTGTGGATGAATATTTTTGCCTTCTTGTTTTAGGTTCCTGACCTCCATCAAGTGAGAATAGGGATCCTTAGGGTCAAATGAGTCTTTGAAATCCCTGCAGAGGCTAGCCCACATGTGATTGGGTTTTCTCATGACTCCAAATCACATCAAGAATTTATAGGCTTCAGCCAGTAGGCCTCAAATTGGAGAAGCGGAACACTTTAACAGCAGGAATATTTGATCACTCCTGGTTCACAGGAATAGTGTTCAGGCCACCATGTTTTTAGGCAAATGAGGGGCAAGTGAGCTTATTTTGGACACTACCTTGTGCTCATTGAAACCTCCAGCTAGAGGTTATGATGAGTGTCTACAAGGAAAAAGATTATGGCCCTGTGGGAGTGATTTCATATTAATTTTGGTCATTTTTGTGGCAGTTGGAAGGGATGACTGGATCCACTTGGGCTAGAAATCTGGTATGATTTACCCTTAGAGACTGAGTTCTGGAACTGACCTCAGAGAAGTATTGCCATGAATTGTGTTGGGATTTTAGGAGGCCACGCATGAGACTCACTCTTGGAAACTGAGATCTTGGCCCAGGGTGGGTTTCCACAGAGGCCTGGGTATCTCAGCCAGGATATCACATGATTTTATTCTGAAAGACTTGGTAGCCATAGTTGAGATTCAAAACACACATGGACCTCACATTGTAGACGTCAATTGGCCTGGCTTCATGTGACCTGTTGGCAACTCTTTGAGAAGCCTTGACTTTAAAGTTCTCCAGAGCATTCATTGAAATGAGCTTTCTCAACACTTAACGGTTCCTGAATGAATTGAAACCCACAGTGCCTGTAACTTCATCCTTGAAAAATTGCTAGATAAATACCATAAAAGTTTTGAAATTCCCATGACCAGGTGGCACTGCAGAAACTTTGGATGTCCTGTTGCTGATCATGTGTATACCAGACAGTGCCTTGTTTGACTGGGTTTCATGAAAATGGTGTAGAATACGAGATGCCAGGAATTTGGAGCCTGGTGAGTAGTGGGCCTAGAGTAGTGGTGGGCAGGTATGTGATGAAACATCAAGGTGGGGCCATGTGGATCGGCTATCGGCTTACAAATGGCTTGTGACTGATATGGCGCCGCCCCCATTCCCTTGTAGGTAAAGGCATCTTGTTATGTGGAGAGGTTTCAGGGCAATGTTCATAATCAGGTTGCTATGGTTATTGGGACAAGCTATGTGGGATAGAAGACTGGTTGGTACATTCTCCTGCAGACGCTAACCCACCCCACGTGACAGAACACGCTCCAGCACTGTATCCCAGATGAACTTCTTATATTGTGTGAAGCAAGTACCAAATTCCCAGTGTAGCAGCAAGACACACCACGAAAAGTGGAGGATGATCAAATGTCTTCACAGTCCCCACCGGGAGACACTTAGCCTCCAGTGGACATAGTTTACCTACAAAGAGAAAATTGAGCACTGCTGCCTCATGTTCATTGGAAAATAAGAAATCATGTCTTCCAGTTCACATAGAAGCAGACCCAGCTTTTATGATCTCACTACAAAGGAAGCCAAAGCTCATGACAACAACATATATTTCAAGTGCCCAACCTCAGAGGCAGTATTCCAAGAAGTCTTAGGCCAGCAGAGCTCTTTGTTTGTGGAGTGTTTACCCTGTCCTTTACTTTTGGAAACGCCTCTACCACCTCCAAGGTTGTGAACTCCCGAGGATATTCCATTCCATATATGTATTCATAGATTTTCACACTTTTCTACTATAATTGTGTCTTACTTGGGTGAAGGTAATGTCAAGGCATTGTTCTGGATATGAGTGAGAAGATTTTTGTGTAGCACATATTTACATACACATTGGATTCATTTTTCAATTTTCCATTTGAAATACTGAATCCATGACACTAACCCATACCCTACTAGACTCTGACTAATGATCCTAATATGATGGTGAAAAATAACCCAAAAAGAAAAGAAACACAAGCAGTTCAAAGGAGGCATGGTGTATAGTTGGAATTGCCTTTTGCATTATATTTTGTAGGAGTTATAAATCTAGTCAATTTTTTGTTGAAATAGTTCTACATGTGTTTTTAAAATTAACAAATATATGAATCCCTGTCTCCCTTTCTCTGTAGCCTATTCAGCACATGTATTTTTATATGCACATATAGAATCCTACCTGATATCACTCGTATACACTTGTGAGGTGGCTGAATTGGCAGATGCAAATTGAGAGAAGAGATCACTCCTCCTAAACGCTGTTGGAACTGAAAATTCAACCTATGGGTGAGCATCCTAGTTGAATAACATTATACATAATTTCATGTTCAGTAAAATTAATATTTTTCAATCTGTGGATTATATATATTTCATGATGAATTTCTATTGGCATATATATCGCTACTTTTTTTTATTGGTTGCTCAAAACATTACAAAGCTCTTGACATATCAAATTTCATACATTAGATTCAAGTGGGGTATGAACTCCCATTTTTACTCCAAATACAGATTGCAGAATCACATCAGTTACACATCCATATTTTTACATAATGCCCTATTAGTTACTGTTGTATTCTGCTACCTTTCCTATACTCTACTATACCGCCTCCCTTCTCTTCCCATCTTTTCTCTCTACCATACCTACTGTAATTCATTTCTCTCCTTGTTTATTTTCCCACAACCTCTTATATGTAATTTTGTGTAACAATAAGTGTCTCTCTCCATTACCATGCAATTTCCCTCTTCTCTCCCTTTCCCTCCCACCTCATGTTTCTGCTTAATGTTAATCTTTTCTTCATGCTCTTCCTCCCTGCTCTGTTCTTAGTTGCTCTCATTATATCAAAGAAGACATTTGGTATTTGTTTTTTAGGGATTGGCTAGATTCACTAAGCATAATCTGCTCTAGTGCCATGCATTTCCCTGCAAATTCCATTATTTTGGCATATTTTAGTGCTGCGTAATCCTCCATAGTATATAAAAGTCACATTTTTTTATTCATTCATCTATTGAAGGGCATCTGGGTTGGTTCCACAGTGTAGCAATTGTGAATTGTGCTGCTATGAAAATTGATGTGGCAGTATCCCTGTAGTACGCTCTTTTAAGGTCTTCAGGGAATAGTCCAAGAAGGGCAATAGCTGGGTCAAATGGTGCTTCCATTCCAAGCTTTCACGGGAGTCTCCATACTGCTTTCCAAATTGGCTGCACCAGTTTCAGTCCCACCAGCAATGTACAAGAGTACCCTTTTCCCCACATCCTCGCCAGCACTTGTTGTTGTTTGACTTCATAATGGCTGCCAATCTCACTGGATTGAGATGGTATTTTAGGGTGGTTTTTATTTGCATTTTTCTTACTGCTAGAAATGGAAAGCATTTTTTCATGTACTTGTTAATTGATTCTATGTCCTCCTCTGAGAAGTTTCTGTTCAGGTCCTTGGCCCATTGGGTTATTGGTTATCTTATTGTATAATTTTCTGAGTTATTTGTATACTTTGTATACTCTAGATATTAGGGCTCCATGTGAAGGGTGAGGACTAAAAATTTGTTCCCATGATGTAGGCTCCATATTTACCTCTCTTATTGTTTCTCTTTCTGAGAAAAAAAAATCAGTTTAAGTAAGTCCCATTTCTTGATTCTTGTTATTAACTCTTGTTTTATGGGTGTCCTATTAAGGAATTCGGAGCCTGACCACACAATATGTAGATCGGAGCCAACTTTTTCTTCTATCAGACGCAGAGACTCTGATTTGAATCTAGCTCCTTGATCCACTTTGAGTTAACTTTTGTGCATGGCGAGAGGAGGGGATTCAGTTTCATTTTGTTGCATATGGATTTTCAGTTTACCAAACACCATTTGATGAAGATGCTATCCTTCCTCCATTGCAGGCCATTAGCTCCTTTATCAAATATAAGATAGTTGTAGCTTTTTGGATTAGTCTCTGTGTCCTCCATTCTGTACCATTGGTCCACCCACCTGTTTTCGTACAAGTACCATGCTGTTTTTATTATGATTGCTCTGTAATATAGTTTGAAATCTGGTATCGCTATACTGCCTGATTCACACTTCCTGCTTAGAATTGCTTTTGCTATTCTGGGTCTTTTATTTTTCCATTTGAATTTTATGATTGCTTTATCTATTTCTACAAAAAATTCCTTTGGATTTTGATTGGCATTGCATTAAACCTATAGAGAACTTTTGGTAATATCGCCATATTGATGATGTTAGTTCTGGCTATCCATGAACGGGGAATATTTTTCCATCTTCTAAGATCTTATTCTATTTCTCTTTTTAGGGTTCTGTAGTTTGCATTATATAAATCTTTCACCTCTTTTGTTAGGTTGATTCCCAAGTATTTAATTATTTTGAGGAAATTGGGAATGCAGTGTTTGGACTCATTTTTGTTTCAGAAGTTTTGTCGCTAATATACAGAAATGCCTTTGATTTATGCATGTTGATTTTGTATCCTGCCACATTGCTGCATTCATTTATTAGTTCTAGTAGTTTTATCTGTAGACCCTTTTGGGTCTTCTATGTATAGAATCATGTCATCTGCAAATAGTGATAATTTAAGTTCTTCTTTTCCTATTTTTATGCCTTTAATGTCTTTCATCTCTCTTATTGCTCTGGCCAGTTTTTTCGAGAAATATATTGAATAGAAGTGGTGATAGAGGACATCCCTGTCTTGTTCCAGATTTTAAAGGGAATGCCTTCAACTTTTCTCCATTCAGAATGATGCTAGCCTGAGGCTTAACATAGATAGCTTTTACAATGTCGAGGTAAGTTCCTGTTATCCCTAGTTTTTAAAATGTTTTGAACATAAAGGAATGCTCTACTTTGTTGAATGGTTTTTCTGCGTCTATCGAGATGATCATATGGTTCTTATCTTTAAGTCCAATGATGTTGTGAATAACATTTATTGATTTCCGTATATTGAACCAGCCTTGCATCCCAGGGATGAATCCTAGTTGATCATGGTGCACAATTTTATTGATGTGCCTTTCTATCCAATTCACCAGAATTTTAATGAGGATTCTTGCATCTAGGTTCATCAGAGATATTGGTCTGTAGTTTTCTTTCTTTGAGGTGTCTTTGTCTGGTTTCAGAATCAGGGTGATGTTGTCCTCATAGAATGAATTTTGCAGAGCTCCCAGTTTTTCTATTTCCTGAATAACTTGAAAAGTATTGGTATTAATTCTTCTTTAAAGGTTTTGTAAAACTCTGCTGTATACCCATCCGGTCCTGGGCTTTTCTTGGTTGGTAGTCTTTTGATTGCTTCTTCTACTTCATCCATTGATATTGGTCTGTTTAAATTGTGTGTTCCCTTATGACTCAGTCTGGGCAAATCATATGACTTAAGAAATTTATCGATGTCTTCACTATTTTCTATTTTATTGGAATACAGTTTTCCAAATAATTTCTAATTTTCTTCTGTATTTATGTTGCATCTGTTGTGATATTGCCTTTTTCATCCCGTATGTTAGTAATTTGAGTTCTCTCTCTTCTTCTCTTCGTTAGCACGGCTAAGGGTCTGTCGATCTTATTTATCTTTTCGAAGAACCAACTTTTAGTTTTGTTAATTTTTTCAATAGTTTCTTTTGTTTCAATTTCGCTCTGATTTTAATTATTTCTTGCCTTCTGCTACATTTGCTGTTGTTTTGCTCTTCCTTTTCTAGGGCTTTGAGATAAAGTGTGAGCTCATTTATTTGTTGTTTTTTTTTCCTTTTTTTGAGGAATGACCTCCAGGCAATGAATTTACCTCTTAAAACTTCTTTCATTGTGTCCCATAGAATCTGATATGTTGTGTCTGTATTTTCATTTATCTCCAAGAATTTTTTTATTTCCTCCTTTATGTCTTCTGTAACCCATTGATCATTCAGTAACATATTGTTCATTTTGCAGGTGATGTATGATTTTTTCTTTTTCATTTTATCATTGGTTTCCAGTTTCATTCCATTATGATCACAAAAAATTCATGGTATTATCTCCTCCCCTTTATATTTACTGAGGGTTGCCCATTGATCATTCAGTAACATATTGTTCATTTTGCAGGTGATGTATGATTTTTTCTTTTTTCTTTTATCATTGGTTTCCAGTTTCATTCCATTATGATCACAAAAAATTCATGGTATTATCTCCTCCCCTTTATATTTACTGAGGGTTGCCCTATGGCATAACATATGGTCTATTTTTGAGAAGGATCCATGTGCTGCTGAGAAAAAAGTATATCCACTTGATGATGGTTGATATATTGTATATATGTCAGTTAAGTCTAGGGTATTGATTGTGATATTGAGTTCTATAGTTCCTTTATTCAACTTTTGTTTGGAGGATCTGTCCAATGGTGAGAGAGGTGAGTTGAAGTCACCCATAATTATTGTATTGTGGTCTATTTGATTCTTGAACTTGAGGAGAATTTGTTTTATGAACGTCGCAACACCATTATTTGCTGTGTGAATATTGATAATTGTTATGTCTTGTCGGTGAATGGTTTCTGTTAACAGTATATAATGTCCTTCCTTATCCCTTTTGATTAAATTAGTCTTGAGGTCGATTTTATTCGATAGGAGGACGGCCACCCCTGCTTGCTTACGAGGTCTGTGTGCATGGTATAAATTTTCCCAATCTTTCACCATCAGCTTGTGTATGTCTTTTCCATTCAGATGTGTCCCCTGGAGGCAACATATTGTTGGATTTGTTTTTTTTTTTTTAATTCAAGTTACAAGCCTATGTCACTTTATTGGAGAGTTTAAGCCATTAACGTTTAGAGTTACTATTGATATATGGTTTGTACTGCCACCCATGTTTGCCTATATCTTTTTTTTTAAATTAGATTGTTTCTCCATGATTAGCTTTTCCCCGCCCTCTGTCATTACTGAGGCACTTCCCACTGATGGTTTTCGTTGTTGATTTTCATTTCTTCCTTGTGTAGTGTTTTGCTCCAGATGCTTTCGAATGCTGGTTTTCTGGCTGCAAATTCTTTTAGCTTTTGTATATCATGAAATATTTTTATTTCGTTGTCTTACATTAAGCTTAATTTTGCTGGATACATAATTCTTGGTTGGCATCCATTGTCTTTCAGTGTTTGAAGTACGTTGTTCCAGGATCTTCTCACTTCCAGCATCTGTGATAAAAAAATCCATTGTTAACCTTTTTGGTTTACCCCTGATTGTAATCTGCCTCCTTTCTCTGGTAGCTTTTAATATTTTCTCTTTGTTTTGTATATTGGATATCTTCATAACAATGTGTCTTGGCATGGGTCTACTGTGATTTTGTGTGCTCAGTGTCCTGTAAGCATCTACAATTTGTTTATCTGTTTCCATTTTTATTTCTGGAAAGTTTTCTCTAATTATTTCATTCAGCAGGTTACTCATTCCCTTGGTTTGAATCTCTGTACCTTCCTCTTTCCGGATGACTCATAAGTTTGTTTTTTTATGTTATCCCATATCTCTTGGATGTTTTCTCATAATTTTTTACAGCATTTCTTTCTTGGCTAGAGTTTTTTTCAAGATGATATATTTTGTCTTCATTATCTGACATTCTGTCTTCTACTTGCTCCACTCTGTTAGTGATACTCTCAATTGAGTTTTTAATTTGGTTTATCATTTTCTTCATTTCTAGAATTATTGTTTGATTTTTCTAATAATCTCTATCTCCTGATAAAGATGCTTAATTTCTTATTTTATCTGTTTATGTAATTCATTTTCAATGCGTTCTTTCACTGTTTTTGTTGTCTCGTATCCTCTTTAAGGTTCCATTCCATCTGTCTAAGGTATTCCTTGAGTTCTTTATATGACCATTTTTCTGATGACTCTAGATGCTCTTCAATATTTAGGCTGTCCTTCATTGTTTGCACTTTTTTTCTTCCTTGCTTTTTTATGCTTCTCATGTTACTTCTTGTTCTGTTTGACTACTGAGTTACTGCTTACTCTTATAAATTTATTTGATGCTTGGAAGGAAAGATATTAGAAGGGAAGGGAAGAAGTCACTAAGGAGAATGAGAGTAGGCAGGTAGAATTCAAGGAAGGGGGTATAACAAAATTGAAAAGAAATGAAAAGACAAAAGAAAAAAATAGAAAATAAAGAAAATTTTAAGTAATAATGATAATTTAAAAATGAAAATTAAAATTTAAAATAATAATAATAATAATAAAATAAAAAATTAAAAAAAATAAAAACATTAAAAAAGTTAAAGAACAACAACAAAAATGAAAATCAAAGAAAAAGAAAAGCATACAAATAAAATAATAATATTAATACATGCAGTCCTAGAGTTCAATTTACTTCTCTTCCAGTAGGTGGAGCTGTGTGCAATGGGCCAAGATTCTCCTCTCAATTAGCGGGAACCAATCACTGTGCAGCAGCTCTTCCTCCCAGACTGGGCGGGTCTCCAATCCTGAGTGCCTAGGGCCTTCTCTTGTGCTTCCTCAAGCCAGGCCCCGCTCACCTTTGACGCTCACCACAATACTGGTTACACGCCAGGCCTCTGCTCCTGGTAGCCCTGTTTTAATGAACGCCTGGGCACACTCTCCCTGTTTGCCTCCCTCAGACCCTAAGTTTGTAGAGCTTTGGCCTGAGAACCCCCAGCGAATTTTCTTGTCCTCCGGGAGCCATGCCCCCGGTAGGTGGTGTAAGAGACCTCAATTGTCAGCACTGGTGGGAGTGGTAGCCGGGAATTCCACACCGCGAGTCCCGAGCCAATCCTGATTCCCTAGGTCTGGCTATCGCGCTCCTGGGAGACCTGGGAGGGGCCATTACGGCAGAGCTGGGAAGGGCCCTTGAGGTTTCCCCATGGTTTTGAGAGAGATGGCAATGGGATTACACACTTGTCGCGTTGGTTTCAATGAAGTTATCTCCTCCGCCTGTAATGTCAGTTCTCTGCCATGGTCGTATCCCATTAAAATGGTGACCATTCGTTCCCTTTGCTGGGTGACCAATGCAACAGGTGGGTCCTGACTATATCTCCCAAGCCCCATTTCAATCCTGTGGCCACTGCCTATGAAGGCTCAGTTGTCTTTTAATTCTGTCAATTCAGAAAGACCGACCAGTTACTTCAGCGGGAATGTTAGTGCTGAGTCACAAAAACCAGACGAATCTAAGCTTGAATGCATCCAATCCGGGCTCTGTGTGTGTTCTGAGGGGCCCAGACTGTTCGCCCCATATTCACAACAGGTCAACATTGCCTAGTGATTCTGAGCAAACAGCATTTAGACAGTTTACGACTCCCTATGCCCGTGCAGCTGAAGAGATCATAGACTTGATTTCTCCATGCCTGCCTTCATAATGGATCTCCTGTATTGCTACTTTTTAATATCTGTGCATGTGCGTGTGTGTGTGTGTGTGTGTGTGTGTATATATATACACTCTCCAGATTTTTCAAAATATAAAATATGAAATATATGTGTATTATTATACACTCCCTAAATTCATTCATATTCATATCTGTGGATTTATAATCAACTTTCCACAAGATTATTCTCAGAAATAATCATCCACCTGCAATACATATTGTTTCCTAGTACTGAAAACTAAATTCAGTGAATGGTGCATACAAACCCTAATATTTCTACAGTTACTTAGCCAGTTTAAAATGAATGCAAGTAGATTCCTAGGGGACATGATGTGTATTTTGACTTTCATTTTTATTCAACACTTGTACGTTACTATGTTTTCAGTTTATGCACATCATAGGATATATATTTCAGTCACAAATTAGAAAATTAATAGGAATTTGTTTCACGATCAATCACTTCCTGATTCAGAACACATGCATTCCTCCATGTTTCTTGACTAGTCTTTTCATGAGACTTCTTTCCAAACACATTATTTTTGTTTAACATCATCACTTATAAAGCAAAACTCAAACACCATTCATCATAAACCATAATCCTAATATTACCATTAGATATATAACTGGTTGGAATGAATGATTATATATCAATATAAGATTTCTTATATATTTTCACATATAAATTCAATCCATTATTTAAAGTGGAATCAGTTATGTTATTTATTCATAGTATGGTCTATTCATGCATTATCTCTATATTCATAGAAACAGGTTACACCTCTTTGTGCCCCTAATACTAATGTATACATCTTCAAATTATTGCTCCCAGAAATGGTGAAAGAAATACTCATGTCACCTAATCTACATATACATTTTATCACAGTAATATTCTGAACAAAAAAAAAATAAAATGTCACACTTATGATTGTACCAAAGCCTAAAAGGAAAGTGAATGATGATAACTAATAGCATCCATGTCCAGGTTGCCTAATGCTCTCAAATGTCATTCCCATTTGTGACGACATATTTGTTTTTTCCTATGATTATATATTCAAACTCAAGCCTGTTGAAAATGTCTAATCCTATCACTCACTTTCTACATTGCCTGATTTCGTAATGTCTCTATTGACACCTGCTTTCCTACATATTTTCCCCAGTTCATCATTTTGGCTGACTCTTCACATGTGCTTACATTTTCATTCACTCTCTAAATGAAACCCTATTGCTAAAGAAGCTTTTTATTCCAAATCATATACTCACTCTTCTTCCTAAACCTACTGACTATCTTCCTAATCCTACCGACTATCCCTTTTTGACTGGATGTTCTCTTCTACATTCAATCATCCAAGTACTAGGTCCTATGCCATTGTATTTCGATTTAACTGAGACAATTGTACAGAACATAATTCAACACTAAGTATCCAAACCAAGTGCCCAATGCCCTTCTGGCCTTCAAATCTTTCTTAGATTCCCGTTTTCATACATATATTTCACCTATATATTCTTATAAATATCGCAGGTTCCCAATCCCATTATTCATCCTGCAGAATGATTCCTAACCCAAATCGAAAATATTATTAACCCTAACCATACACTAACTTTGCAGGAGAGCAGGAACTGTGTGGGTATTAAACTACAGGAATCCAGGGGATCTTCACCTGCTGAGAAACTCAAATGTTCATGCAGAAATGATCCCTGGTGAAGATGAAGGCAGCTATGAAGTACCTCAGAAAGCAAAAGTCATCTTCCATGGCAATCATTCTGGTAAGGATGAAGGGTTGTGTCTGAATCAGTCTCTGTCTTCTTAATGTATAGAACATGGACCAAACCAGTCCTGTGTGGAAGCTGTTCCCGGGTGCTTATGGTTGATACAGCATTCTAAATAGAGAAAGTGTCCCATGAAAATCGGGGCAGCCTCCACCTCATGGTACTTTTGGAAGCAACTGTTAGGACAAAGTGGTTGCCAAGGCAGTGACATCATTCAGATCCTGAAGGAAGTGTTCTCACCTCACTTCCTTGGTGAGGAAACTCTCTGAACTTGGGATCCAGGAAGCCAGGCACCCAGAGACAGTCCCTGTTCTAGTCCCAGTGGTCTCACATGTTTGGAATTACCAAGGACAGAGTCAGTCTTTCTTGGTACCTACAGATGTGAGGATGGCCAAATGCCAGGAAACCTCTGAAGAGGGGCTTTTCCTGAGAAAGCAGGTAGTGTCTCACGGCTGACTCTTGAGAATTTCACAGAGTTGGCCAAGCAGACATGATCTGAGACAGAAGAGGTCATTTCCGGGGAACATAGTATGGCCCACCAGTCAGAGGACACTCCGGGGTGTCACAGACCTACTAGGGGGAAGGAGGTGCCTTTGTGGGTGTGGGTGTGAGTTTGTGGTTTTGTCTCATGTTCTGAGAATAGGTAGGAAAGGCGGTTTATTTGGTATGGAGTGGAATATTTCTATTAAGTCCTTTGACAAGGCGAGTGTTTCTATGTGTGTGTATCCCACTGAGTCCATTGTTGTAGATATTAGAAAAGACAATGCATCAATGGATGTGTCCTGTCTAGTAGAAAGCTTCCCTGCATTAATCCTGCCCAATTCATGAGTGGACTCTGGCTTGCCTTATGGATGGGCAACACCTACAAGATTCCTAATTTCCTGTTTTCTCTCTCAATTCTGGCCACTCTCCAGAATAGTATCATGGTTTTGTGTCCAAGATTTGTACCACCTCCAAGATCTGTGACATGGCTATGCAATGGATAGCTGAAGGAAATGGCTAGCATCTCAGAAATCTCAGATATCTGTTGACCAGGAAAGTCTCAGTGGAGAAACCCTGCTTTGGTCCTTTTGCTTACCTATTGTTCTGTTGAATGTCAGGAAGTTTTTTGCCTCAAGCCACCACTTTGTGAAGCCTGAAAAAAAGAGTTTTCAAATGGAAATGAATGGGCATCACCTGTGGCTCTTTGCTTAATTGCTTAGGATTGGGATATGTCTGAATCAGCCTGTTGGCCCTGTGTGAGGCTGTGGCTTAGATTCTCAGCACCTGATGGATCTAAAGATAGATCCCATGTGTGCATCCAAAACCAAAATGGCAAAAAGATCAGATATTGTTGATGAACTCTCTTGCCTTCCTCTGGTAGGTTCCTGATATCCATCAAGTGAGAATAGGGATTCTTTGGGTCAAATGTGTTCTTCAAAGCCCTGCAGAGGCTAGGCCATAGGGGCTTGATTTTCATGACTCCAATTCACTTAAAGAATCTAAACCCCAAAGATAGAAGGCCTCAAGTTGGAGAAGCCAAGCAATATTAAAGGCAGGCCTATTTGATCACTCCTGGATCACAGGAAGAGAGTCCAGGCTACCCTGACTTAAGGCAAATGAGGGGCAGGGAGCTTATTTTGGACACTGTCGTGGGCTGTGTCACTAATGGAAACCTCCAGCCAGAGGATATGATGAGTGTCTACATGGAAGAAGATGAGGGCCATGTGAGAGTGTTTTGGTTTTAATTGTGGACATTTGTCTGGCAGTTGGAAGAGATCACTGGGTCAAACTAGGCTTGCACTCTGGTGTGATGCCCCTTAGAGACTGAGTTCTTTACTGATCTCAGAGAATTATTGCCAGGAATTGTGTTGGAATTTTAGATGGCCATGCATGAGAGTTGCCCTTGGAAAGTGACATCTAGACCCTAGTTGACTTTCCACAGAGCACAGGGAATCTCAGCCAGGATATCACATGATATTATTCTTAAAGACTTGGCAGCCATATTTGAGAGTCAAAACACACATGGACCATACATTGTAGACCTCAATGGGCCTGGCTTAATCTGACTTTTGGGCACTTTTGGAAGCCTTGCCTGTAAGAATTCTCCAGAGTTTTCATTGAAATGAGCTTCCTCACCATTTAATGGTTTCTGAGTGAATTGAAATCCACAGTGCCTCCAACTTCATCCTTGAAAATTGGCTAGATCAATAACATGAAATTTTTGAAATTCCCATGACCGGGTAGCACTGGAGAACATTTGGATGTCCTGTTGCTGATCATGAGTATACAGGACAGTGCCCTGATTGACTGGGTTTTATGAAAATGGTGTAGAACAGAGATTCCAGTAAGTTGGATCATGCTGAGTAGTTGTACTAGAGCAGTGGTTGGCAGGTGTGTGATAAAACATCTGTGGTGGGGGCATGTGGATCTGCCATTGGCTTCCAAATGGATTGTGACTGACATTTTGCAGTCAGTAGAACCTTATATGTAAAAGCATATTGTTATATGCAGAGGTTTCAGGGCAATGTTCAGAATCAGGTTGCTATGGTCAATGGGGCAAGCTATGTGGGATAGAAGCCTGGTTGGTGCATTCTCCTGCAGAACCCGACCCACCACACTTGACAGAACTCACTTCAGCACTGTGTCCCAGTTGAACCCTTGTATTTAATGAAGCAATACCAAACTCCCAGTGCAGCAGCAAGAAACACCACGAGAGTGGAGGATGACCAAATGAATTTACAGTCCACACGGGGAGACACCAGTGGCCACAGTGTACCTACAAATAGAAAATTCAGCACTGCTGCCTCATGTTCATTGGAAAATAAGAAACCATGTCCTCCAGGTCACATAGATGCAGAACCAGATTTGATGGTCTCACTACATATGAAGCTAATGCTTCTGACAACAGCATATATTTCATTGCCCAACCTCAGAGGCAGTTTCTTCAGATGTTAAGCTGGCAGAACTTCATGTTTTTGGAGTGATTACCCTGTCCCTTTTGGAAACTCCTCTACCACTTCCAAATTTGTGAACTTCTGAGCATTTTCCATTCCACATATGTATTCACAGATTTTCTAAATCTTCTCCTCTAATTGTGTCTTATGTAGGGCGAAGGTAATGTCAAGGCATTGTTCTGAATGAGAGTGGGAAGATATTTGTGTAGCACATATTTGCATACACATTGGATACATTTTCCAATTTTCCATTCGAAATACTGAATCCCTGACACTAACACATACCCTACTAGACTTTGACTTCTTATCCTAATTTGATGGAGAATAATAACCCAAAGAGAATACAAATACAAGAGGTTCACAGGAGGCATGGTGTATAATTGGACTTGCCTTTCATATGATAAATGGTAGGTGTTATAAATCTAGCGAATTTTAATTGAAATAGTTCTCCATGTGTTTTAAAAGTTAACAAATATGTGAATAACTGTCTCCCTTTCTCTGTAGCCTATTCATCACATGTATTTTTATAAGCACATATAGAATTCTACCTGGTATCAGTCGTACATTTGGTGAGGTGGCTGGCTTGGCAGATACAAATTGTGAGAAGAGATCACTCCTACTTAATGCTATTGGAACTGAAAATTCAACATATGGGTGAGCTTCTTAGTTGAACAACATAAATCCATGTACATTAAAATTAATATTTTTGGATCTGTGGATGATATATATTTCATGGTGAATTTCAATTCACATACATAATGCTACTTTTTAATGTCTGTGTGTGTGTGTGTGTGTGTGTCTGTGTGTATATATATATATATATTCACTCTCCAGATTTTTAAAAATATTTAGTATATTTTTTTATACCCTCCCTAAATTCATTCATATTCATGTATGTGGATTTATAATCAACTTTTCACAAGATTATTCTCAGAAATATTCCTCCACCTGAAATACATATTTTTTTCCTAGTACTGAAAATAACTTTGGGGGATCACATGATGGCGGCAAATGGAGTCCATTACCCCCATGTACCGCGTCACTGTGCTGGAGAATGAAGAGTTAGAACGGCTAAAACCTATCTTGTTAGGAATTTTTAGCAAATTTGGGGTGCTCCACAACCTAGTGGACATATATCCATCTCACGAGGATCAGCTACGGGGGCTCAAACACGAGTGATTTGTCCGCACGGAGGGTCATGCTGCTTATTCAGCAAATTGCCCTGTAGCTAGAGTCTGTGGCGCGCACTGGGAAACGACGAGATAGCATCGCAAATATACAGTGGTGCGGATTCTATGGGCTCCTGCCAGCTATGCAATTACTGTGCTCAGTGCTGAATTCTGGGATTGAGACGGGGATGGATGCGGTCCAATTCCGTTCTCCATACCGGTCAGACCACAGAGGAAGTCAGCGTCCACCATCTTGAAGAGCTGACGTCACCATCCCTGTTTTCGACTGATCGCAGCTCATTCAGCTATAGAACAGGTAATTTCAGGATGCCATTCACCTTTGTCTCGCAGACAAATTACTCAGGCTCAGTGCTAAAGAACCTGCAGAAACTGCGTCTTGGAGCCTGTTCCTATTAGAACATACACTGAGCCCAGAGCGGCCAAATTTGGCCTCCCCGAACTGATCTTGCTCAGGGCTAAAGAACCCGTGGAAACTGCTTCCCGGTCCGGGTCTTGCTAAATAATGTGGAGGTAAATATCAACCGAGCCATCATAGGCAGTGGCAACAGGATTGAGACGGGGCTTGTGAGGGCAAGTCAGGACTCACCCATTGCATTGGTCACCCAGCAAAGGGAACGAAATGCTGCCTTTTGCATGGGATACCAATATGGCAGAGATCTGATGTCATCAGAAAGCAGCGGAGGAGATAACTTCATTGATACCAGCGGTGACAGAAACAGTTAGTCTCCTGGTAAAGAAAGTGAGTCACAAACACCCGAGTCTCTCTCACTTTTTCATCAAGCCAGAGGGGCAGAGCAGAGCCGCTGCCCATGCTCGGAACAGGCCCAGCGACACACCTGCATGATAATCACTTCACCCCAGTTGGAATAGAGGAAGAGCAGAGCCGCTGCAGGTGCCCAGAACAGGCCCAGTGACCAGCAGGTGTGGTAGTAACGTCACCTCAATTGGAGTAGTTGAAGAGCAAAGCCTTCTCCCGCGCCTAGTACAATCCAAGTGGCCCACCGGCATGGTAGTCACGTCATCCCAATAGGAGTAGGGGCAGAGCAGAATCTTTGCACGTGCCCAGAACAGGCCCAGCAACCTACCGGCTTGGTAGTCACGACACCCCAATTGGAGTAGCGGCAGAGCAGAGCCACCACCCGCGCCCTCAAGGTAGACAAAATTTGCACCTGACCAGCAGAAGAGGCCCAGTGGCCTGCCAGCATGGCAGACACTTCACCCATTTGGAGTAGGGGCAGAGCAGATCCATCGCACATGCCCTCAAGGTAGGCAGACCTGTGACCGACCACAGAACAGGCCCACCCACCCGCCGGCGTGGTAGTCACATCACCCCAATTGGAGTAGGGGCAGAGCAGAGCCGCCGCCCGCACCTCCAAGGTAGGCAGACCTGCGACCGATCGGCAGAACACCCCAGGGATCCACGGGTGTGGTAGACACGTAACACCAATTGGAGGAGGGGCAGAGCAGAGCCGCCTCCCACGCCTGCATGGTAGGCAGACCTGCGACCAATCAGGAGAACAGGCCCAACAGGCCCATCAGCGTGGTAGATAGATCACCCCAATTGGAGGAGCAGCACAGCCACCCCCCGCCCCTGCAAGGAAGAATTTTCAAATATACAAGAGCAATATAAATATATAGGGGGAAAATTTCAAAATCACAACAGTTTCACCAAGCAGAAAGAAATGCGAGCCGTATGAAAAGACAAAGAAAAAAGGACCACAAGCAATGCAGGTCAACACAAATTTAGAAGAGTTAATAGCTGCAGCAGATGGAATGTCAGATGAAGAACTCAGGATATACATGCTTCAGATGATCTGGAGTCTCCAGGAAGACATTAGACAGCAAAATCAGACAATGAAAGATCACTTCGACAATGAATTACACAAACAAATCCAAGAAGCAAATGATCAATTATACAGGGAGATAGAAGTTGTAAAAAATAACAAACAGAAATCCTAGAAATGCAGGAAGCAATAAACCAACTTAAAAACTCAATTGAGAATACTACCATCAGAGTAGAACACTTAGAAGATAGAACATCAGACAATGAAGACAAAGTATTTCAACTTGAAAAGAACATAGACAGCTCAGCAAGACTGTTAAGAAACCATGAACAGAACATCCTAGAATTATGAGATAACATAAAGAGACCAAACTTTTGAGTCATTGGGATACAGGAAGGTATAGAGGTCCAAACCAAAAGAATGAGCAATGTAATCAATGAAATAATATGAGAAAACTTCCCAGACTTGAAGAATGAGACAGACTCCCAAGTCCTAGAAGCCAACAGGACGCCGAATGTGCAAAATTATAAGAGATCCACACCTAGACACATTATAATGAAGATACCCAACATACAGAATAAAGAGAGAATTTTAAAAGCTACAAGAGAAAGGAAGCAGATTACATTTAGGGGTAAACCAATCAGGATAACAGCTGATATTTCAACACAGACTCTGAAAGCTAGAAGATCCTTGAAATATATGTTTTTGTCAGGAGCTTTAGCTTCATTTCTAGTGAAAGCATCAAAGCTGCGTCTGCATCTATGTAACCTGGAGGACATGGTTTCTTATTTTCCAAAAGACATAAGGCGGCAGTGCTAAATTCACTCTTTGTAGGTAAACTGTGGCCACTTAAGGCTAAGTGTCTCCTGTGTGGACTGTGAAGCCATTTGATCATCCTCCACTTTTCATGGTGTTTCTTGCCGCTGCACTGGGAGTTTGGTATTTGTTTCACTAAATAAAATGAGTTCAACTGAGACCCAGTGCTGAAGGGAGTTCTGTCATGTGTGGTGGGTCAGAGTCTACAGGAGAATTCACCAACCAGGATTCTATCCCACATAGATTGCCCCCTTGACCATAGCAACCTGATTCTGAACATTGCCCTGAAAATCTGCATATAAAAAGATGCCTTTACATGGAGAGGTTTCAGACCTATAAGTTTCTGCTGGATGCACCATGTCAGTCTCAAGCCCTTTCGAAGCAATGGCAGATCCACATGGCCCCACAAGAGATGTTTTATCACACACCTGCACACCACCGCTCTAGGCCCACTATTCAGTAGGCTACAAGTTACTGGCATTTCTATTCTACATCATTTTCATGAAACCCAGACAATCAAGGCACTGTCTGGTACACTCATGATGAGCAAAAGGACATGAAAGGTTCTCCAGTGCCACCTGGTCATTGGAATGGCAAAAATTTCATGGTATTTATGTAGCCACTTTTCAATGATGAAGTTGGAAGCACTGTGGGTTTCAATTCATTCAGGAACCATTAAATGGTGAGGAAGCTCATTTCAATAAAAGCTCTGGAGAACTCTCACAGGCAATTTTTCCCAAGGAGTTGGCTAGATCTCAGTTTACAAGGGCGAATCTCATTAGTGGCCTATTCCACTGCCACACAAATGACCACAATTGAAACCAAAACACTCCCACATGACCCTCATCTTCTGCCATAGAGAAACTCATCATAACCTCTTGCTGCAGGGTTTCCATGAGGGGTGCAGCCCAAGACAGTGTCCAAAATAAGCTCACTTACCCCTCAATTGCCTAAAGTCAGGTTGGCCTGGACACCCTTCCTGTGAACCAGGAGTGATCAAATAGGCCTGCCCTTAATACTGCTCTGCTTCTCCATTTTGACTCTTACTGATTGTTGAGTATAAATTCCTTTGTGTGAATTGAAGTCATGAGAAAATCCAAGCACCTATGCATTAGCCTCTGCAGGGCTTTGAAGAACTCATTTGACCCAAATGATATCTATTCTCACTTGATAGAGGTCAGGACTTACAGAGGAAGGCAAGAGACTTCATCCACATTGACTGCTCTTTTGGCCATTTTGGTTTTGGATTCACAGATGGGATCTTTCTGTAGATCCATCAGGTGCCGAGAATCTAAGCCCCAGCCTCACATAGGGCCAAGGGGCTGATTCAGACACATCCCTTTTTAAGCAATTAAGCAAACAGCCACAGGTGATGCCCATTCATTTTCATTTGAAAAC